>NC_068394.1:7896173-8566173 GCF_023724105.1 Carassius gibelio | reverse complement strand
TGGCTGACACTCCCTCGGAGTTAAAACAAACCAATCTCCCGGAGTAATTCATTTACTCAAACAGTACACTGCCCGAACTGCTGTGAAGAGAGAACTGAAGATGAACACCGAGCCTAGCCGAATAACGAACGAAAGATTGACTCGTTCTTGAGTCAAGAACCGTTTCTGTCAGACGCGTTCAATTCAAGAACCGAGGAGCTGATGATACTGCGCATGTGTGATTCAGTGTGAAGCAGAATGAGACACAGCGTGTCTGAACCGAACCGATTCTTCTTGTGAATGATTCTGAACTGATTCTGTGCTAATGTTATGAGCGCGGGTAAACCGAAGGCTTGAATCAAGGGCAATCATCGACAATGACGCCATTATGCTGAGCGCAAAAGAACCGGTGACCCGTTTTCTTCAACCGGTTTATTGAATCAAACTGTCCGAAAGAACAGTTGATCCGAAAACCGATGCAAGAATTTTATCAAGTATAAATTTTGAGAACTATAATTTCAATTAGTAGAATTTAAGTATAATTTCAAATAATAATTATAACATTAATGCATCCCTACTTCATATTCTTTGCAGTGGGAAATTATTTATTAGCTTGATTCAAGGCTTAAACTAATGGTTGCAAGTGTAAAATTATTATTATTAATTATAATTATAATAAATAAAATAATAATAAAAATAAACAATCCCAGACAAGTAACTGCAAAAGGTAATCTGTGTACCACTATCAAAGACTAACCATTCAGACGCGATTCTGTCAACAGGTAACTCTGGGCATTGCGGTTTATGTCAGTCACAGCAAAGCATTGTGGGAAGTGATGAGAAGTGCAGGGCTGTGAGGGAGAGGTCGTCCAGGGAGGTTGGGGACACAAACAGGTTCTTTCAGGATTAAAGTCTACAAGCACTTCAAAGCGAGTCCCTGTTACAGGTACTCACTGTCAAACCTCAAGCCTTTCTGTCGTATATAATAAAAGTGAGATGAGCTCAGTCTGTATGGGGCTTTATAATGCCATTCAGTCACCTGGGAGGCTGCAAGGCAATTGATACATGTTATGAATCAGCCATGACAAAAAGGAAAAAACTCAATGTCTATAACGATTGAAGTGAGCTTCACTTAGTAAATAATGAGAAGAAATAGCAGAACAAAAGTAGCATGTTAGGGAATCTGTGAGACATCTCAGACCTTTTGTGAAGCACCTTGCCCAGGTAAAGTTCAGGGCTGGCTTGGGAGAAAGGACAAGTTAACTAGAACACCAATGAGAACTACATATGAGTGGTTTTGACAGAGGTTTTTTAAATTTATACTTTCTTGTGTAATGATCCTGAGAAAATAAATTAATTTACTGTGCCTGCAAATTACTCTCAGGCTGAATGTCAATACTGATATTGGAGGCGAAAGCAATGCATCTGATTCTAAATTAACCTGATCTGATCCAGGCCTAGATCACAATATTTATATAAGGAAACCTTACTTTGTTTCTCCTGTTAAACATAAAAAATAATATTTTTAGGAATGTTGGTAGCCAAACAGTTGCTTAAACACTGACTTCCATTGTATTTTTTTTCTACACTAGTTTAGTCAATGGCTACCAATAACATTCTACAAAATATCTTCTTTTGCATTCAAAAAAATAAAATAAAATTCATACAGGTTTGGAACGACGTGTATGTTAATGTAGAGTGCCATGCTAGTATTGACTTATAATGATAATATAAGTTTTTGATTTTTCTGTTTTCCATTTTTATTTTAAATTTAGTTTAGTTTTCATAATTGTGTTTTGTGCATTTAGCATTTTTTTAAACGTTTTTTTATTTACTAAATTTTATTTCTGTTTTAGTGATTTTAATATATCAAGTTAAACTGTGTATAAAATTGCCTAGACAACTATGTAGGTGAAGAGTTTTACAGTATATTTTATTTTACTTCGGATAATGTTAACTTTTTTAAAGTAACAAAAATGTTTTATGATTTTAGTTTTACCTTACTTTTTGTCTTAAACACTGCATCCATTGTTTAATCTTTAAAACATTTCAATAGTTGTCTGAAAAATGTGTCATCTCTAAAATAAATATCATATTGTTTGACAATTTATGTATTTCCCAAACTAGGGCTCATATCGAAACTGGAAGGCATTCATGAGTTGATGAACAGCTAATGGGGAAGTCATGGCCTAGTGGTTAGAGAGTTTGACTTCTAACCCTAGGGTTGTGGGTTCGAATCTCGGGCCGCCGGTACCATGAATTAGGTGCCCTTGAGCAAGGCACCGAACACCCAACTGCTACCCGGGTGCTGCAGCATAAATGGCTGCCCACTGCCCCAGATGTGTGTTCCCAGTGTGTGTGGTCACTGCTGTGTGTTTGCAGTTTGGGTGGGTTAAATGCAGAGCACAAATTCTGCAAAAAAGTCATCATACTTAGGTAAATGTCATGTCACTAATAGCAAATTAAATCCTAAAAAAAGTATAAACATACAAATTTGAACCTATTCAAAATAAAACACAAATAAAAAATTATTAGTTTACCCGGAAGTTATGTGAAGTGTTAATTTAGTAAATGAAGGCCTAAGACAAGGGGCCCTATTTTCTGCATTGATCTTTTTTAAAAAAAAAAATTGACAAAGCCTTATTTGATCGGTGAGTGATGTCGAATGACAGGGCGCGTAGGAGAGAGAGCCCTGGCTGCGCGCGCACACTCACAGTCTTCAAGCAACACGATCGCTTCTTGCTCTCTCTCTCCCTTGTGCATATTAATCAAAATCATTAAACGCGATAGAAAAAGGGCGAACACCAAAGTTTCACGCGCGTTCTCGCACTCAGTCTTCAAACTACACGAGCGCTGTCTTGCTCTCTCTCGCTCTCTCCCTCGTGCATATTAACCAAAATCATTAGACACGATAAAAAAAGGGCGGAATGCCAAAGTTTCACGTGGAGCATTCTGAGATGTTTTTTTCTCTCCATGACACGCTGCTGGCTCCCACTGTTAATTTGTAATTTTTTTATTTTTTTTGGAAAGCACTCTCTGTATTCGCTTAAAGCCCTCAAGTTTACATTGGTTACTGTATTCTTTCAATTGCTCTAAACAAGTATTTTGGGTGACCTTTTTATTGAATCCTAGACATCAAGTTGTTGTTATTTTCATCTGAAAGAAGAACTTTTTTTCAGTAAGCTAGGCCCTATTTATTCAGTAAGTTTGTTTCAGTAAGCTATGTGTTTTCAAGGCTTCAAGGTTTTATTGAATGCTATCTCTATACAAGTGCAAAGTAATGCATTCTTAGTCAGTCTTTTATTTTGTAATTTTAAGAGCAATAAACATATATTGCAATGTTAAGCAATTCATGTTTTTTTTCATTCAGATATGTAAATCAACATGTATAAATTGTTAGTAGTCAATTAATGGGGAGATAATCTAAATCGAATCGGTCTGAAAAAATTAATCGTTAGATTAATCGATGCATCGAAAAAATAATCGCTTGATTATCGTTTAAAAAATAATTGTTTATCCCAGCCCTAGTGTGAATTATTTGAACATGTTTAAAAATGAAATGTTTACTACTGCATCTAATCATCATCATCCCTGTGTACTGATATGAAATATGAAAACAGACCGTGGATCTTATTTACAATGTACAGTGATGAACAATCTATAAGGCTATATCGCATAATAGGCTGTAAGCAATGGTAATGCTCCATAACTGCTCTACTGAAAGTATTATTTTGATATGATATGCATTAAAATGTAATGATAAATCTCCTATTGGAATTATCACAAACCCAGACACAGCTGCCAGAACAAAATATTATCAGGTTAAATTGGTGGTTTGCTCTGTTGCCCAGAGTAAACCTGGGTTCAGGGGCAGAGAAAACATTTCTGGTGAGATTGAACACATTCAGATGAAAACTCTCTTGAAAAGACTGTTTAACTTGAAGCAGTGTAGTGAATTTATTCTATCACAACATTATAGACCAACAATGTTTTTCAATTGGTTGGTCATGACCCAAAAAATGGGTTATCTGTTTTGTTCTGTGAAATGATGCTAAAAAATGCTATAAAAAATTGCAGTTACACTGCAACAAAATCTATAGACATCTATGCAATGCATAAATCAAAATACAGAGGGGAAAAACCTGTGAAAAATCATTAAAGGCATTTTTTTAAATCCCATTTCAATGGATTATAGCAATCAACCAATTATAGGCAGATACCAAAAAAGAATTGCATACAGTTACATCACACTTGAAAATGGACAAAAAACATGAAAGAATGTATGCTATGGAAAAGAAAACACCACAAATACTACATTAAAAATTAGAATATATTGAGGATAAGTAGAGTCTACAGCAACCAGAGTGTGTTTTGGGTTAAATTATTGGCCCCCTATGCAATCATGGTAATTTAGCATGTACATTTGTGCATTTAGCAGAGGTTTTTATTCAACCCAACTTGTATTGCATTAAAGGTTTAAATTTCATCATGCAATTCCTGGGAATACATGACCTCGCTCAACTTTTTGAGCTATAGGAACACATTCAAGAACAATTTTGGTTCATTTTATACAATATGGAGCTAAAGAAGCAGTGTGACCACATGTCTAAAGTTTTTCCAAAATTGGACACACTTCTTAGCAGTCTTCTTTAAAATGCATAGAGGAATAGAAGAGTGACTTCAAAGCTGACTCCATGACTGTCTGTCTTTCGAAGAAAGAAGAGCAAACAGCTTTTGAGTTTCTTTCTCTCAGTTGGACTAAAACATCCAGTTGTGGACCAGTCCTGCTGAGGCTCCCGTCGTCTGCATAAATCAGCCCAGACAGATTCATTCCCCCTAAAATGTTGCCCTTATTACTAAACCCGCTATTTACAATCACTAGACTAGACATATGCTGCTGTCAGAGACTTTTCCCACAAGGTTCAATTTAATAGTGAAAAGCAGCATGAGGTATTATGAATAATGGGATGTAGCTGTCATTCCAAAATGGTGCACTTTGCATGTGTTGTGTATTCTGAATTTGCTGTAGTTTAAAGTTGGATTGTCATCCCTGATTGGTGAATGTGTTTCGCTGACAACTGATATAGGGGGACCCGTGTGACATCTGCCTAACTGAAATGGATTTGGGTGAATGTGTTTAACATTTTAAACATTTTCATTCAAAAAAAAAAAAAAAGGAAAATCATAACATGAAGATTTAATGTATGATCTCACAGAACTTTTAGATGTGCATGATGCAATGAATGACATGTAATATAAATGCAAACAATCTAACAAAAAAGTTACATATGCAAGAATGTTAAAACAATTACATAAAATAATTTGTTACATTGAGCAGTTTAAACTTAAACTAAAAAAATAAGTGTTATAAGCGGCCTTATTTTTGTATTATTTATATACATTATAGAGTTAATTAATATTTTTAATAAAATGTAATTTTATCAATTCATTTTTCAATTTAATTTTAGTCATTGTAATTTTGTTGTGTTCCATTTTTATTATATATATATATATATATATATATATATATATATATATATATATATATATATATATATATATATATATATATATATATATATTTAGTTATTTTAGTACTTAAAATTATTTTAAGTTAATTGCCAGTGACATTTCTTATATTCATTTAAGTTTTTTATTAATTATATTTATTTTATTTCAATATTGGAGACGATTTTTAATGCATTTTGTTATAGTAAAATTATTTTAAAAATAACCCTGCTACATGTCACCTTGGGCATCACAACAATAATGTACAGTATGGAAAATACATATTCATTTTAAGATTAGCTAGAAATTACATGTAATAGTGTTTTTAGATTTATTTTAGTAGTAGCATTTTAAAGATTAACTTTAAGTGAATTTTTGATGAGTAATCTAAATGTAAAAATAAAAAATTAACATACAATTCAGGAAAATATATATATTGCAATATAGGGCCCTATCATACACCCAGCGCAATGCGACACAAGGTGCAGCGCAAGTGTGTTTGCTAGTTCCAGTTCGGCGCCGTTCTCATTTTCCCATCTAGCGCCACGATGTTTCATTAGCAAATGCATTTGCGCAAATTTTTGCGCCCATGGACGTGGTGGTCTAAAAAAAGGTGTGTTCAGGCGTTCATTTTAAGGGGCTAAAAAATATAGACTGCGCCATAGACCAGCCCAAACCTGGTCTAAAGTCTGGTACAATGTTTTTTCTTTGTTATTTAAAGAGCGTACACGCTGCCTATCAAACACAGAGATGCACAGCAGCACATAAACATGCCAGATATTAAAAATTAAAGGATTGCAATTCCAATGACCTGGAGCTGGCTCTTAAAGGGAATGGAAGATGAGACTCTGATTTGCACTAACAAGGAGGCAGAGATATTTTAAGCAGTTTTACTCATCGCATGCGGTTCCAACACACGATCGTGACCCTTTTTCGTTGGGACTGCATTATCCTTAAGAAATAAACGATGTGCAAATCCGGCGTCAAACTGGGCTTTGTTTGTAAAACAATCATTTTAGAAATGCAGGGAACAAACAAAAACACTTGCACAACTCCGTTGATGCTCTGTAAAATAAACTCCATCCACTGGTCCCTTAATGCTGTTTTTTTTGGTAATCTGTGCAGGGTTGTCTTGCCCTGGCAACCAAAAACACACTCCTTTTGTGACATTTCGCTCTCGCTCTGATCAGTGAATGCCTCTGCTCTCTCATTGCTCTGCTATACGGGAGCGCACGCTCTTCCGGCAGAAGTGCTTCAGGACCCATATACGGAAATTCCGCTCCATCTAACGTCACACAGAGCCATACTCAAAAAAAACTTTCCTAAATTTGTGACAAACCGGAAGGAGTATTTTTGGAACAGAAATACTCCTTCAAATGTACAACTTAATTTTTGAAACTTTGTCCATGTTTAGCATGGGAATCCAACTCTTTAACAGTGTAAAAAACTCAGTATGCATGAAATAGCATTTCACCCCCCTTTAAAATAGAAAAAGTAGATTTGGACACGCCCTGAATGCACCTGCGCTGTGCGCTTTACACTTTGCGTTTAGATTGTTAAAATAGGGCCCATATTGTGCATCTTTAATCATCATATCATGGTAAAACCTGCACCAAAAAATAGCATGTTTTATACATATATATATATATGGACAAAATAGTATGTTTCTCTGCAAAATAATGCAAACACAACAGATGTGTTTAAAGCCTATCTACTAGAATACTTCAAAACAGCTGTTTAGATCACAAAGTCAAGTTAAACACATTCAAGATCACAGATTTTGAGAGTGATGCATATGACTTGGAATTTGTATTTAAATAACTATTCACATTCACAAATGCTGAAAGTCACGCCAAACACAACTTCATTCAGGTTAATACATCCTATAAGGGTACCAAAGATCTCCAAGTCCCATCACAGTGAATGCTGGGAAACTTTTCAAGGTTTACGATGGAAAATCCTGAAAAGGCACAGAATCCTTGTCGATAAAGCTAACTTGTGATTTAGCCTAAAGGTAGAGAATCCGCTCTCCCTCAGTCCTGAGGAAATCACATTCATTATCAGGCAGACTGGGATGTAAGCCTGAGTCATGGGTGCATCAAAGCTTAGAGGTGAGAGATTAAAGGAGCGGCTGCCAACTTGCCTCATGGTCACACAGAAAGCTGAATCAAAAAATGGCCCCCAGCAGCTAAAGAAGAAGAGATTGCATATGTTGGTTTGTTTAGGTTTGCCTGATTGTATGGGGTACAGCAGCTTTGTTTGATATATGATACAGTCCAGCAAGGACATACACAACTGTGGGGCCATTCTATCTGATATAACATTACAAGCAAACAAGGATAGAAAACAGAAGATAATTAGGGTGAAAAATCAGACCATTCATCCTTTTTTTCCCTTCAAACACCCCGGGATGCATGGATGCTGATTAACACAAGATTCATTCCCGCATTAACTTAGGTCAGCGTTATAGAGATATAAAAGTGTTGTGCCTAGTGGCAAGATCAAAAGTGAGACAAACAAGAAACAAGAACAACCTCTTGTCTTGTGAGCTTGCATGTTCATTAAATCTATTCTGAATGCCCTCGAAGAACTAACTTGTTGCTCATGGGAGTCTTTGATGAGGTTCTGCATATTACAGTCCATCAACAGAGCTGAAAGGACATGTGGCCAAACAGAGATGGCAATCAGACAAAGGATGTAAGAAATAGTATATATATATATATATATATATATATATATATATATATATATATATATGTGTGTGTGTGTGTGTGTGTGTGTGTGTGTGTGTTGTGTGAATACGGTATATACACAGTTCAAAATTATTTTAATACATACATATTTTTCAAATCCTTTTTCAGCCCAGAAATTGCACCTTTTCCCATGATCCTTTGAAAGGAGCCATATTAAAGAAGCAAAGACAATTTGATGTCAAATAATAGGCGTCACATGCTTTCATTCCACGGTTTCATTAATTAACAGAAAAAAATAATTGAAAAAATTGAATCACAGCCCCATTTAGTTAAGGTTGAATTACCAAGGCCTTCAAGAGACACCAAGATTACTAATTTGTCAGCCTAAAAAGGTCTCATCCAACATGCAATTACTAATTTAAAAAGCAATTTTCAACTTGTAATGCTACTGTGTACAACTTAAATCCGATGTTTTCACCGCATACACAATGAAAAGGGCATTTGGTATGCATGGGAGTCTACTAATGCAGCCGACAACAGACATTCAAATGATGAAGCAGTGATTGAATCCTCAAAGATTCATTATCCTCTCTTAAGACCAAAAATGTCATTTCAATGATGGCAGAATTTCAGTCTCTTTAAGAGTAAAAATGTATGAGCAAGTAAGGATTGCACCATGAAGCCAAACACGATGTTGAAGCTGCATTTGCAGATTGCATAATCAACATGCAGCCCTTTTTCACTCAGCAGGAGTCACAGCCGACAGTTATTATTTTCTCCATGTTGCAGAGAGGACGTGATGTACAACACTAATGTTTGACAGCCGCTGTCTGTGGATTAACACAAACAGCCTGTCAACTGTGGTAACTCAAAATTGGCCTGTTGATATCTCAAATCTAAATTGCGCAAAGATCTGCCAAATCTCTGGTGGAGGCCTCAGGGCTAACAATGCACATGTCCCATACAATCATCTCCAACATGCACTTTACTGATAACATTCATACAAGCTTACGTTCAAGGGCAGATTGACAGAGCATCTCTTGTCATGCCTATAAACAAAGATTGGCAGGGCAGTCATGTTTTCTCTATTAGATTCTTAACTCTGCGTGTCTCTTTGGAAATTATAAAGGTTTTTGAAGGCGGCGTTCAGTGCGTAAACATGTCATTTATGTTACCACAGTGTCATAGGAGACACAAATCTACCCACATCATGGACAATAACAAGCCTGTGGTAAAATTTTGTAAAACCCATTTGTTCTCACCTGCCATATTGAGACTAAAAGAGAACCTGTTCAGGTTTTAAAAACGGATACAAAAGATGTTCGGTTCCATTAACGGTTCCTGTGAATGCATGACAACATATAACACAAGGAAGAGGAAAAGAAAGCAACAGAGATTTCTCAGAACTCCAAATATGTTGAGCATGAACTACGCACTCCCGAAAACAAATTTTCATTTTATTTCCTTTTGAATAAAGTGCACAAACAGACCAAAAATGTGCATTAAGAAAGTAAAAAGCATATATTTTGATTTCACATTGACTACCAAGGGTCAAGCTAACCTTTAATATGTTTGCCACCTAGTGGCCAGACTCTTATTTGCAAAGCGCTCTTGAAGAACATCAATGAAGGACATTTTCTGCATGGTCAATTACTAATTATGATACAATCAATTCAATAATGATGGTGTACACAAAACCAGCCAGCATCCATGAACATAATTTTATGATGTCCCACACCACTTTACCTAGTCTCCAAAATCCCTATGCAAATCCGCACACATTTACAGTTGATTACAATCGCCCGATGGAGCTGATTCAAGGTCAGCGTTCATGCAAAGGGTCGCCGGTTAAACTTCATTAGGGATTCACTGACGATGCATGGTGAATAAACAAAGTATCAGAAAACTAAACAAACCACACACGATGAACATAGTCGCTGCGCCCAGCTTGAGCAAGAGAAACACAAAGCTGAGCTGTAACCTAGCGTAAGCGACAGACAGGAGGCCAGAGCTCTGAAAGGGACAGCAAACTGGCTGTGCGTGGAGGCAGACAGGTCGAGATGGGAGGGTGTGCGGGGTGATTTTCACAGAGGAAACAGCCTGCCCGCTCTCTGGTTGCTGTAGTGATCCACTCAACACTGACAACATTATGCTGTTCTTCCCCGAGGCCAACCATTACTGACAGGCCCTCGAGGCCTCCCACTGCACACGTGTCAGCTCCGTGTGACACATTCATTTCTCTTTGTTGCACGAGCGCTCAATCTTTGTTGCTTATGCTCTCTCTTCACTCTCTGGTCCAAATGCACACGGTGCAATATAGGATTTGCATAGCACTCGTCCTTTTGCAAGCATATATGAGTGTTTCTGGGATGGACGAAGATGGTATATGTGATATGGCAGCAGTGACAGCGTGTGTATCTGAAGCAAACAAGGCCTGTATGATGCAGTCTGTGTGTAACACTCTGTTTACCAAACGGAGTGTCATTCTCCATGGCCATATAACACTAAAAATGTCACATTCTGAGATGTTGTGGTGCTAGGTGCATTGCAACGATCACTATGAAACATGCAAATCTGCTTTCTACATGACAATTATTTATTGATTGATTTTTTTTTTAAAGAAACTTTGGATTTTAAAATACAAGGTGACAAGGAAGTCATAAAAAAAGTTCCATTCTAAATTCTTCTGTTCACCAAACCATATGAAAAGTTTCTATTTATTTAACATCTGTATTCATGCAATAATATATTGTGATTTTGTTTCTGTACTGTAGATCATTGTATCAGTTATCCATTAAATGAATGTTTATTTATTTTTTCAATAATTTGTTTATTTGTTCATTCATTTATCTATGCGTCTATTTATGCATTTACTTGATGTTTCATCAAGTTTGTATTGGGTCAAATCACAATAATAATTGTGTTGTGGAAGCAATATGAATGCTTAGAAATAAACTGTCTGCAAAAATGTAAAGCGAAAAGAAAGACTGAAAGATTAATTCATTCTCTTTACTATAAGCCTAAATTTGTAAATATGCAATGGACTTTTGTTTTTAAGCAATTTAATTGCAAAGATTTTTACTGATTAACTCAAACAATTACTCATCCAATCATCATTTGTTTATTTTAAATCTATTAAAAAAAAAATGTTGTGCCAATGCACAATTGGTTATTATTGTGCTGTCAGACAGGATCAAAGTGAAGCTTTCACTAAACCTCGATTCAACAATAACACGGTGAAACGCTGAATAATTTCCAGACTGAGAGTCAATGACATTTAGATTTATCTGAGGAAAATACTCTCAGAATTGACTGATGCAAGCCTTACTGGCTTCCTGCCTCTCTGCTGTTTCCAAGTCCAGATGCCCTTTAACATAAACCCTTGAGAATCAACAACACACCATTCAATAAAACAGAAGGACCATCAGAACCGCTGAAGCTTCAAACTAAAAGTTTCCTCAGTGACAATCAATGTCTTTTTAGGTTACTGCTGGATGCCTACAAACACCTTAAGAAAAAAATCATCTTGGACTTTTGATGGGAATGGACAGCGTTTTAAAAGATGTGGTAACCATAGTCTAAGCAGAATAATTGACCCCGGGCCATTCAATTATTAGAAAAATACTGCACACTGTGAATTATTTTTCTATTAATTCAACAGCTCGTCATCAATTATTCCGCTTATACTATGGTTACCACACCTCAAGACATCGATCAGATGATTTATATAAAGGGATTCGTCTGGGTTTTGTACTTAAATAATTATTGTGAGCAAGATTATTTTTTCTGCATATCATACAATGACTCTTTTGCTAGTTCCAAAACTTAATTTTAAAGTTGGTAATGGGCTAATTGCACACCTCAGAATGTTCGTCAGCCAATCAGATTCAAGCATTCAATGGCCCGGAGCCATTAAAGCACAAATATTACAAAGCTATATGAACACAGCAGTGTTCACACTGTTCTTTATTGCATCTTTGGTTCCAAGAAAAACTTTTAACATCCATCCATGAAAACTTCCCATTTCACAAAAGGATATTTATTATTTTTAAAAATAATAAATGTTCTTGACACTTTTAAGAGCTGTTCACTAGGGGCATTCGCACCAGAGGAATATTTCCATAGATCCTATAACTATTGGTGGAAATAACTGCTTTTTTTTAAGTTCACACCACAGCAACTGGGAATGATTTTAGTTCCTATAACCATACAACTAAAGCCCCCAAAACTTCTAATAAAAAAGTTATTTGGGGAAACAAAAATCTATAATGTATCTATAATGTTTATGAGTAACAAGTTTTATTTGTATTCATTAAACACCTCTATTATTTGCCTTCCAGTTTCTTCTCTGTAATACGAACCCCAGCAGTCTCAAGTGAAACAAACGCACTGATCACAGAAACTCTATGCACCGTGCCGTCTAATATCAAAATAAAAGCTTGCCTTTCATCTCTGCTTACTCACTGAGACCTGTCCCATGCATCCACTTACACCAGCTCAATTTGGTAGATGCAGCCCCTTCCCAATCAATCTCTTTGAGCGAGCCATTGCGTCCAAAATAAGATGGCTTCATTTATAAGATCACCTAACACTGGCAACTTGATTGGGACACACAACTGCCACCTCCTGTTGAGATCACACACATCACTTCAAAGAAAACACAGGACTGATGGTCATTTGCATGACATACATATTTATGCGGCCTGCTTCTCTATCTCACTAGACTCAATACAGATCTTGTGATACTCCCAGGCAGCGTATCACAGAATCACGGATCACAGAAGCCACCGAGCCACAGTTTTTTGCGGGGACTATATGGGTGACGTGTTGTATTAAAATGCATATCAGGGTTTACTCAAGAACACACCAAATCAGCGATCTGCTGCTGAAATGCATTACCATTTTGATGGGTGTGGTGATGAGTATGGTGATTACAATGATGGTGCTGTTTATGGTGATTGCTCTCGTGTGTCATCCCACAGGCCCCTGCTGGACGTGCGTGAGTGGCGGGACAGACAGGAGATGGTTGAGAGCTATTCAGGGGTGGTGGGTGGGGATATAGATAGGACAGGGGTGGATGGAGGTCATAACATAACCTAAGATCTCATCAGCCATTTACATCCACCATAGCGGGATTTCCATGCATCTATGATTAACAATTTAACAAGTTACGCAAATACATAAAACACCATCACCATCTGCAAAACCTAAACAAAACGATACAAATATCTTAATCCATGGGTTTCCACACTGGGAGCCACAAGAGGGTCAATGGAAAAGTTGTTCAAATCTTATTGGTAATAATATAATATATATTAATAAGTATTGTTTAATAATATTTAGTATTAAAGCAATGTAATAAGAGTAAAATTGCATAAAATTATTAGTGCATTATTGCGGTTGTTATAAACACAATATATAAATATAATGTTGTTATGATGAAAATATTAATAAATCAATGTTTTAATATGATGTATACAACAATTCAATAACAATTAAAACAAAAATAATTAATAAAATTAATAAATCAATCATGTAATATTTAGTAATAAAATGATTTAACAACGACAATAATAACAATGTCAGAATGCATGATATTATTCAACATTATGTTAAATTATTGACAACATTTATACATCTAACAGTACTCCAATGATATGCAGGAACAATGATCAAATCTACAATAAAAAGTACATGTTTATAATTTATAGTTATACAATAAAAGAAGATAGTTATGCAAGGGCATCATCTTATTTTTGGGCTCATAATATTAAAAGTGGGCTCAAAACATTTGAAAACCTAGATTGACCAGTGTGAATATTTCAGTGGTCACTTCAGTAAAGCAGTTTTCTTTTAAATGTCTGGCAACAGTAACATCTAACAGTGAGTAACCTAATAGTGCCTTTATAAGCACACTTCTGTTATTTTGCTTTTTTATTTCTAATTAGAGTATTCAACATGAAAGGCTTTATTACACAGGGACCAGCCCACTGATATGTGAAGGCCAAGCATGTGCTAGAAGCATGAAAGGAGTTGGCATAATGAGGCTTGCACACAGCCTGGGCTTGTTTGAAATGGCAAAGAAATAACCCTCACATCCTCACAATGAAATCTCAAGGCTGCAAATATAATGCATTAATTGCGTATTTGATCAGAACAGAGCAATAGTTTCACTGGAAAGCTTGAAATCAATAAATTGTGCCTTTTCTTAAAAAAATAAAATAAAATACAAGTGGGTTTGATTTCATGGTACAATAACATGCTATTTTCAGTGTAGGGTACTGTATTGTTTCAAGTTCTTTACTCTGATGAGGTTAGAAGTCACTGAAAGTATGTGTGCTGTGAATTAATTCATGACAAAGAAATATGGGATTAAGTCGGGAAATTACAGGGGGAAATGATCTAATTTACACTATATTTTGAGAAGATGTTGTGCCACGAAAGGGTGCAGAAATGTCACTAAGAACCAAAAAAATGTGAAGCAGGAATTAGTGCTCTTGGCATCAAGACATACGCAAGTTAAGTCCAAGTTACTCAAATAGTTTCTCTGATAAGTTCTTAATAAGTTCTGATAAGTTCTTGTTCTTAAGTACAAAAACAATAAAATATGAAAAATAAAATAAAAATGATTCATAATTCTTAAGAATGCAATTTAACAAAAGTTTACATGGTAAAGAAAAAAGGTTGAGAAATATTGATGCTTATATACTGTATATATGATATATATTCCTACCATTTGGTGTAATGGCTGGTTTCAGCTAATATTGGAAATGTATTTGATCATTTTAAGTTCATTTTACTTATTTTTAGTACCTTTATCTTCATCTAAAACTCACTTTAAATTAATATTTAATGGTTATGCTTTAGTATTAGGCCCTATTTATAAACTATTATATTTATTAATATTTTTTAAGAAGCTTTCAGTTTTCATTTTCATTTTACTTCAAATTTTAGTAAATTTTAATTTAGTAAATTTGGTTTAATTTTATGTGTAAAGGCAGCATTTACATTTCTTTTTTACTTTTTACTTTTTCATTTACAGTAGGCTATATTTTAATATAGCTTCATTTCAATTAATGACCTTTAATAGATTTAGTTAACATAAAACCTCTATTCAACAAAATCTCAAAATGAAAAATTTTCATACTTTACACCAAATATGATACATAAACACATGCAAAACAATTATTTATTTATCTTGAAAAGATACAATACATTTGAACCTGATTTAACAGCTAGACGGTGCTTTAGAGAGAGGGATGACCGTCTCCAAACATTACTAGCATTTATTTACACAGCCTCCTCACAGTGTCTCACAGACACACACAGGCTTATTAATCAGATCTTCCACGAAACCCCAGCACTGTGCTCAGTTCTGTTCAGTGAAATGCTGCGTCAGCATCTCTGATTTTAATGTAGCTTTTATTAAAGCAGTACATGAAGCCATCAACTTTCTGAGGCTGTGATGAGCCAGCCGTCTGTACAACGCACAACTTGGCAAGAACTCGTTGTGTATGAATAAAAGTAATGGCTCATTTTTGTGATGGACTGGGCTGGAGTGCCACCTGCACAGTCTTCCAGGCCATTCCAGGTGGGATGGGAATGGCTGCCTGAACTCAATCCATCATTGAATAAAACACAGGTGGCCTTTTACTGCTGAGCAGGGATTTGGCAAACATGAAGAATGTAATCAAATACAAATGACACGCTATTATATGTTGCATACTGTAGTGTCAATAAAATCATTACCAAGACAGATTCCCTAGATGTAACAGTTCCGCAGGCTCTGACTTTATGGCATTTTCCTGATTTCCCCCTCCGTCTCTCAATTTGCATTCATTCTGGTGGCTCTGGATTTTGTCCTCAGGAACATTTCCTCAACCAAACATTCATCTTTACACAGTGTCATTTTCCTCCAGCTTACTTTCTCACCCATACTTTAATGTCCTTTTAAATATTTCAGGTTTTCTATGCACCTTTTAGCCCCTGATCTTTAAATAGAGTAATAATGTCACACCTGAGCTTTAACTCAATAGCCCTCTGGCCTCTCTAAATTAGAATATGAAAAATTGTATTTTATAAATACAGTATATATATATATATATATATATATATATATATATATATATGAATTTATATACATTAGACATAGTACTGTTGAGGTAAGATTTTTTTTTTTTTTTTCATTAATACGTTTATACAGCAAGGGCAATAAAATTGACAGTAGAGACATTTATAATGATATAAAAGATTTATATTCAAAATTTATATATTATTATTATTATTTTATATTAATCACAGAATCCAAAAGTATCAGCTTCTAGAAAAATATTAAGCAGGACAACACTGATAATAATGTTTCTTGAAGGATTTTTAAGGATCATGTGACACTGGAGACTGGAGTAATGATGCTGAAAATGAAACTTTGCCATTACAGAAATAAATAACATTTTAAAATATATTGGAAACTGGAAAACAGTTATTTTAAATTGTGTTATTGATCAAATAAATGCAGCCTTGGTGAGCATAAGAAACGTCTTTCAAAAATGTAAAAAAATCAAATAAAAATAGAAAACCGGTAGTGTATACAAGGCTGTTAAAGTCAAGAATTGAGAAGGGGAAAAATGTCAGGTAAAAATGTACTTTGAGCCTTTGCATTCATATTATTACATCCTGTTAAATTCTAGTATACACATGTGGATACCTTAATAGTTACTTCCACCCAGTTGCCTTTTGACAAGCACACACAAGTATCGTACAAAATGGCCTTTCTTGCATCTAGGGTGGGTATAGAAAAAAATCAAAAAATGTTGCTTTGCAATATGAAATGAAGACAGACACAGTTTTTGTTTTATCCAGCTGTATTTACTCAGAGCAACTTATCACATCTAAGTGAAAGATATTACACCAACATGTCAGAAAAAAACAAACAAAATAACTGAACTGGGAAAATGATATCCCCCCTTGTGTCAGTATTTTGTAGAATCACCTTTTGCTTTAATTATACAGCCTTTAGTCTGATGGGATATGTCTCCATCTCTACTAACTTTGCACATCTAGACTTTGCAATATTTGCCCACTCTTCTTTGCAGAACTGCTCAAGTTCAGTTCAATTTGATAGTGACCATATGTGGACTGCAGTCTTTAAGTCATTCCACAGATTTGGCTCATTTACAGTACCCTTTTCCTCCTTCAACCACTGTCTGCTCACTTTTGCTGTTTGCTTTGGGTCATTGTCATGTTGGAAGGTAAACCTTCTTCCCATTGACGACTTTTTGGAAGAGGGCAGCAGATTATCCTCAAGAATTTGTTGGGATTTTGCCCCATCCATGTTTCCTTCTATCGTGACAAATGCCCCAGTCCCTGCTGCAGAGAAACACTCCATCATCTTACCTCCTCCATGCTTTACTGTAGGAATGCTGTTATTTGGATTTCTGCCAGACATACTGTTCGGTGTTGAGGCCAAATAATTCAATATTAGTCTCTGCCTCAGAATCTTCAAGGAGCGTTCTGGCAAAGCTTCCATAAAAGCCACATTTGTGGAGAAATTGTGATTTTGTCCGTGTTGTACCAAATACCTTCCACTTCTCCAATCAAAATGAACACAGCTGATCACAGGTGAAATTCAGATTGCTTTGTGTGCCATTTAGAAGGTGATTAGCTACACCTGATTGAGTTTAAAAATAATTTTAGAAGAGGATCCTTTTTCCAACTTCTGTTTTTTTATATATTATATATTTTTTTTCTTCTGAAATGTTGGTATTTATTGCATATTTCACTTGGATGTTATACGTTGCACTAATTAAATACAGCTGGATAAAACAAAAACTGTGTATGTTTTAATTCCAGAGTGCAAAGCAACAAAATGTGATTATTTTTAAGGGGGTGGGGGATGATCACTGTATCATTCCCCTTGTAATCTTTGTCTCCCAGGAAGTGTACAGAAAAAATCCACCACTAGAGTTAATATGACAAATTTGTATAACTGCTGTCTCCTGATAAGTCATGGCCAGAACTGCAAAGAATTCAACTTTTCCACTAAAAAGTTTAAACTTGGTGCCTAAAATGTGAATGAAGTTGGACAGTGGACTTGCATTTTAAATCTAGATTAAAGACCCATCTCTTTAACCTGGCTTCCACGTATACTAATATGCTTCTAATATCCAAATCTGTTAAATGATTTTTAGGCTGCATTAATTAGGTAAACTGGAACCGGAAACACTTCCCATAATACCCTATGTACTTGCTACATCATTAGAAGAATGGCATCTACGTTAATATTAGTCTGCTTCTCTCTTAATCCGAGGTCACCGTAGACACCAGATCCAGTCTGTGTCCAGATCAGAGGATCACTGCAGTCACCCGGATCCAGTACGTATCCAGACCAGATGATGGATCGGCACCTAGAAAGGACCTCTACATCCCTGAAAGACAACGGAGACCAGGACATCTACAGCCCCAGATACAGATCCCCTGTAAAAACCTTTTCTCAGACGACCACCAGGACAAGACCACAGGAAACTGATGATTCTTCTGCACAATCTGACTTTGCTGCAGCCTGGAATTGAACTACTGGTTTCGTCTGGTCAGAGGAGAGCTGACCCCCCCAACTGAGCCTGGTTTCTCCCAAGGTTTTTTTCTCCATTCTGCCACCGATGGAATTTTGGTTCCTTGCCGCTGTCGCCTCTGGCTTGCTTAGTTGGGGTCACTTCATCTACATCGATATTATTGACTTGATTGCAAATGAAATGCACAGACACTATGTAAACTGAACAGAGATGACATCACTGAATTCATTGATGAACTGCCCTTAACTGTCATTTTGCATTGTTGACACACTGTTTTCCTAATGAATGTTGTTCAGGTGCTTTGACGCAATGTATTTTGTTTCTAGTGCTATATAAATAAAGGTGACTTGACTTGACTTGACAGTGGACATTAAAAGCCCTACCTGTTCTTTCACCGAGGCCAGAATGGCAGAGGTGGTCTCAGTCTCAGATCCATCATCATTAGAAGCATTCAGTCCTGGACTGAGCATGGTGGCGTTCTCTGCTTTGGCAGACTGTTCTGGAACTGGCATGACTTCTGGAGAAGACAAAATACATTTATTAGCAACTCTTCATCAACGGAGGATCATCAGGGTTCAGATTTGCTGTGCTGACTGAATGATATTTGAGAGAATGCAAGAAAACATATGTAATGATCCTAAAACAGAATGATACATTCACAATCTCACAGACTCATCTGGTTCTCAAACTCAACCGATGTCCTTAAAAACATTGCATTTAATATTTTATTATGCTTTACTATTTTAACACAGTACAATTACTTAAATGAATAGTTCACCCAAACATGAAAATTTGCTGAAATTTTAAATACATTCAGGCTATCCAATATGTGTATTAATTGGTTACTACATCTGATCAGATTGGGTTAAATTTAGTATTACATAATCTACCCACTAATGGATCCTATGTTGGTTCAAACCACCAATAAAAATGAAATAATCCACAAGTAATCCACACAACTCCAGTATATCAATAAATGTCCTGTTAAGTAAAAAACTGCTTAGTAATAAACAATTTCACCATTAAGAAGTTTTTAACTTCAAACCACTACTTCCAAGTCCTCTAATCCATAATAGTGCTTGTTTAGTCTGAATCAGATGTGAAATATGTACAGATCAAGCCCTTTTTACTGTACAAGCGAAAAGTGTCTACAATTCTAAACAAATATGTTGGTGTATTGTTATGTGAGAGGACAACAGGGGACAAACTTTTTCACTGAAGTGTTATTATGGATTATGGACTCATATTTTGGCCAGAAATTATGGTTTAAATATAAAATGCCTTGATGAATTTATTTCTTGCAAACACGTAGCTTTTCACTTCACAAGTAAATTGATTTTTGTTGATTATTGGGATGTTTGTATCATCCGTTTGGACTCTCATTCTGACGGCACCCATTCACTGCAGATGATCCACTGGTGAGCAAGTGATGTAATGCTGAACTTCTTTTAATCTGTAATAATAAAATAAACTCATCTACATCTTATTTGGCAGGAGGGCTTTTCAGCAAAATGTCATTTTTAATAAAATAACAAAACTTCTTTCGTCATTAACTCACCTTGATGTTGTTCAAAACCTGTATGACTTTCTATTTTTTTCTTCATAATGCAAAAAAATATTTTGTAGAATGCTGGCAACCAAACAGACTTTAGATCCTTTTCTCTCAATACAATGAACGTCAATGAAAACTGAAACCGTTAGCAACATTCTTAAAAATATCTTGTTTTAGTCTCCCAGAATAAAGAAAGTCAGTTTTGGAATGACATGAGGGTCAGTAAATGACAGAATTTTGGAATTTTTATTTTTGGGCAAACTATCCCTTAAAAATTATAAATATGCATTCTTTGATCATGCCAAAAGCAACTAGTCAGACATTTTCAGTAAAGTGTAATGCATCAGTAATCTCATAAACCCACACGGTCTATTTACAGTGGCAAATGAGAAATGTCAGGATGTACAAACACGTGATTGATACAACCTATAAAGAATCTGTATTGATTAGAAAGAGATTCCAAATAATAAATGAGCTAGGCATTAGCTGGACTCAGATCAAGATAAATGGTTGTGTAGGACAATCTCTGGATATTTTGTCACGCTCAGTGGTGGTTGTGGCCGAGCCTGCCAACTTTGTTCCCTTGTTAATAAAGATGACTAGCCTCATCTGACATGACAGTGTGCCTCCGTCTGACGTTCTGGAAATCAGATTATGCCTGCTTAAACCACCATTTCCACATTGTTTACCTTCCTCCACTCTTCCCTTCACACATGCTCACATAATTCACCCCAAAGCCTCTTCAATGCATTCAAAGGAATAAAGACTTGTGGAAGTCAGAAGTTCAGGCAAATGCAATCACTTGTCAGACGCAACCTGCCGAGATGTCTTGTATGTGTTACAATACTCAGATCTGCAAGGCAAATATATAATCCAGGCTTACAATAATGTGCTAATATTGTTAGTGTTCTTCTGGTTTAGTGGTAGAGCATTGCATTTGCAGAGCAAAAGGTCATGGGTTCAATTCCCAGGGAACACACATACTGGTAATAAAACTGTCAAGGTCCAGAAAAGTATGAAACGCATCGTCTAAACACTGTACATAATATCTATGCACACCCCTAGTGATTTTATTGATTTGTGTGCGCATCTCCACGCAAAAACTGTTCTGTATGTTTATGTTACAGTAATTTAATTCTGTTTGACTATTGCTTTGTTGCTAATAAAAGTTGTTAATATTGTTGTGCATGTAATTTTGTTATTGTTTCAGTATTAGTGTTTGGTATTCAGTTTCTGAATGGTTTAGGCACAAGCCAACAGTTTGGTGATCCTGTCTCAGCCTTACGTCATCATTTTTTAATTATTCACGGTAATACTATATACCGAGGTAAAATAGGGAGGAGGTTTGACGGTATCAAAATTTGGATACCGCCCAAGCCTAGTATAAAGTAACTAGACAACATAAATTACAAATCTTCCAACTTTCAAAACCTCTTTTTTTGTAAAGTTTTGTTAGCTGAACTACTGGCATGTTGTTAAAATGCAGTACAAATCCATTGAACAAACTGTACTTCTATCCCTCACAGCCTCATTTTTATTCTTGTCAAAAATTTAATATTGTGCTACCCTGACTAAGGCCTATGGTGAAGAAATATCTGCCACAACTTTTGTGCTGATTGGAAGACTGAACTGACTAGCGCTTCACTTCCTGCCAGCTCTCTTCAGGAAGATTGGCTTAGTCTGCAGAATGAATTGCCTTAGTCTTTATCCTCGAGTACTAATGTCAAACATGCCCTTCCATTAACTATAATTCTGGTTAGAGGTCGACCAATGTGTCAGTTTTGCCGATTAATCGGTGCCGATAGTTGATTGCCGCATCAGCTTTACACTTCAGACTCGCTGATTTATAACAGACAACAAAACCGTGTGTACACATTATACTACACTACATGTTTTCATATCATTATAAAGTAAATCATTTGTTGACTAGATCCTGCATTAGTGGAGAAAGAAGAGCAGTATGTTTGCTGTCATTGCTGAGAGGACACAAACAATATCAGCTCCTCAAGTGGTTAAAATGATGTGACAAAAACAAACACAAGTCTGATGCAAATGTTGAAAGTCACAATTTTTACCATAAGTTTGTATTATGTTTATATCCAGCTGGCCACATTAATGCATTTGTTAGCCAGCGAGGTTGCTGATTTAAAGCTGTGATGTGAGAAAGCAAACTGATATGTTGATTCAGCCAACAGAAATCCCGCCACACCTAAAAGCTGACTGGGGGTCTCTACAGGTGAACTGTCCAGTGTTTTTTTGTTTGTTTGTTTGTTTTGTTTTGTTTTTTTAACTTGATTGACAAATGGATAAAGAAAAGCAACTGGCAAATGTTTTTTTCCGCTCCTATTTCCATTGACTATTTTAATGTTTTACTTACCTACATTTTAAAACATTAATTATTGATTTAGAATGGTTAACCATATGAGAATCATATGCTTCATTAATTAAGGAAGTGGATGACTCCAATCAAACAATATCTATAAATAAAACAGAACAGCCATTGTGGTTTTTACAGGGAATTATAAGGGAACTAATAATAATGGTTTTATTTGTGGCTGTTAACCCTGAGAAGAAAGTTTTGGTTTAGAATCAGGGTTCAACTGGTTCTTGAATTTAAGCATTTCGTTTAGTTTCAATCATTATAAATTAATGAAGTTATTAAGCCATCATATGACTTGGAACATTGCACAAAATGTATATGAAGTTTTAATATATTTTTTATTGTATTTTATTTTGAGTCTTCATTGAAGCTCCAGCCTTCATTGACTGTATGGCTGTATGTAAAACACTGATTTCATATATCTCCTTTTGTGTCAGCAAAACAAATTTATATGGGTTTTGAACGACATTAGGCTTTGCAAGTGCGTCTTTTCTGAATGAACTAATGCTTTAACACAAGTACTATACTTTTAAGCTGGAGTTTCTCCTACTGCCTGCTGTCTAACTTTTTTTGACAACTCCTTCTCCATCTTGGCTAACAAATGTGAGCTGCTGGGTAATGTGTTGTTGCATTTTTCAATGATACATCTCATTTAACTCACTGTGGTTTGCCCTGCTAAAGGTAATGCTACCATCTTCTAAACCCTGGGTACAGTATGAAAGTGGGCAAATGGTGCAGTTAAAGATCTCTGAGGGCCTCTGGAGTGGATAGCCCTGTGTCAACCTTACTCTGCAAAGAGTTCTCTCTTCTCGTACATTAAGCACTAAAATGTACTTTATCCAATTAGACCTCACTCTAAAAGGTCATTTCTGAGTGTAAACACAAGGATAAAATATACAAATGATCTACTGAAACACTTACAGGCCTGGTGTGACTTCTTTAAAGCGATCTGATCTAGTTCATTCATTCATTCAGCTACAGACATAAGAACACAGGTTTTTTTTTTTTTATATAAACTTAAAATACCTTATCAGCCTAAGAGTTTATCATCATGCTTAATTAATTGATCATAAGTAGGAAGGTATATACAGTATATACCTGTATAAATATCAGTTTTCATTTTCGTTTTAATATTTAGATTTTTTTTTTATTGGCATACATATTTTTAAGTAATTTTTATATATATATATATATTCAAAATAAATGTAAAAAATGTAATAATTTTATTGCAGTTTAATATATCTTGCAGATCAAACTGATTTCAATTATTTACCAAGACAACATTTCTAGTTTTTCATCTATTCAAAGTATTTCATCTCAATATGTTCGAGTGCTGTGCATTTATAAGCTTATTGTGCCACGTGCTAATATGAAACCCCACTTCATACTCCCATGCAGAGTGCAGTTTGTGTGACAAATGGATTCACTACCTTGTGAAAAGTGTTCCAAATCATTAACTTATAAGCGGTCATTGCATTTAAGATACCTTAAAAGGTAGCTGCCTATGCAGACAGTAGGAAGTGAGGCTAGGTTATGGAATAGAGCTTGAAGTTGAATGACAGGTTATTGGAAAAGGAAAAAAATGTGGGGCAGGAACACTCCTCTTCATTATTTTTTAGTATATAGAGAGTCAAAAAAGTATTTATTCAGCAACAACGTGATGGTTACTGTGGATTTACTAAACTAGACAAAAGGGATATTGATAATAAATGTTGTCAGTGCGCCAAGAGCATCCCGGTTATGTACTGTAACCCTTATTCCCTGAAGGAGGGAACGGAGACATCACGTCAGTGACCGATGACTTCGAGTGTAAATTAAACGAGCCAATGCCCATTGGCATGCAATTATTGCATCCAGCTGCCACTGATCATAGCTTGATTATAATAAGGCAGCAGGTGCAATGCATACCAGGTTTTCGCTGAGGAGCTGAGCCGGTGAACTGGAGGCTTAGTGGTGGTCTAGCAACCGTGGCGACGGGATGTGACGTCTCTGTTCCCTCCTTCAGGGAATGAAGTTTACGATACATAACTGAGACATTCCCTTTCAGTCGCTCACTATCGACGTCACGTCTGTGATTGACAAATTGGGATACTTACCAAAGTGGCATGGGTGCTGCCCCTTCCAGTGCCCTATACCAGCCACCTGCGGCCCTATTTGCTGTAGGCCGGGGCTCGGAACAAGTATTTCCACTCACCATTGTCAAAGCACTAGCACACTGAGTGAGACTGGATAACACTGGGAAAACGTATCCATTCCACTGGTAACAGGGTTGCTGTGGAAGCCCCATCCTTCCCGAAGGAGTTTTCGGAAGCAAATACACATATAGCATCCGTTTAGGTGTATATGGAGAAATTGGAGGTGATTGTAACCCGACAGGCGGTATAACAGTAGCCAATGAAGGGCCCGGTTCAAAACTCGCAGATCCAAGATTGGCCGTAACCCACCACCTTTCTTGCGTACAATGAAGTAAGGGCTGTAAAACCCCAATCTCATATCAGCTCGAGGGACTGGCTCGATCGCATCCTTCGCCAGTAAGACTGCTATTTCAGAACAGGGGCATTGGCTGCTTTCACTGTAGTGAAGCGGATACTGCTGAACTTGGGGGGATGCTGGCGAACTGAATCGCATTGCCGAGGCTGATGGTCCGCAGAAGCCAGTGAGACGGGCTGGGTAGCACTGACCAGGCACCTAGAAACCATACAAGCAGGACACTTGGATGGAGCAGAATGATGCTGTCGCTCAACTCCTAAGCAAAAAGCTGGTATGCATAGCAACTGCTGCCTTAACAATAATTGCATGCCAATGTGCATTGGTCTATCAAAGGGTCCATCAAAGGGATATCCCAATTCTTCAGTCACCAACATGACGTTGAGAGTGACTGACCGAAAGGGAACTAACTTGGTGTGTTTATCTGTAAATGGAAGCAGCCAGATCTCCCACCATCTCTCTCTCATCTGGGGTCTCAGATGAAGCAACATGCTACATGACAGCAGTTCATGCCACAGCTACTGATTGCATCTAACAAACTGCTTGATGCCTCATTATGCATGTAGACTGACAATATACATCTATCAGCCCTCCCACCCAAATAACTCCTACCATGTTCAGGGAAAGCCAGAGAGAACAGAGACCATTTATTTAAAACACACTCATCAACCTTGTAATGACCGTTTTAATGGGGTAGCCTATATATGAGAGAGGGAGAAATAAGGAAAACTTTTTTAAGGATGAATCCAAAATGACAACGTTGCCAAGACAATCAAGACCGATTAGTTATACAATGATAAACTTCATAAACTAATGTGGTTTTATAGCATGGCGGGCACAAAAAAAGAGAGACTAAACAGAGAATGTCACACATGGAGAGACAGAAATGGGGAAAATTAGACTGAGAAACAGGGAGAAGGGCTGGAAATTTTTGACAGAAGGTGCAGACAGACTCATTGTCACCCTGGCTAAAATAAGGCTGCCAGGTTGTAACTGTCTATGTGCCTCTGTCTCATCAGCACTTGGCACTTTTACTGGCAAACAAGCCTCTGTTGCTCCAGCCTGAACCAGAGAACAGTTTGGCAGGCCAGTGAATAGAAACTGATTGAGCCTTGGAGTTGTTATCCATCCACTGTCTGAAGGCCCAACCTGGCTGGAAAAAGCTAGAAAATGCTAGAACATGGTCTGCAGGCTTATGTGAGAGTCAAGGATTCTGGTATATGTCTTCTTGAGTTAAGTAAAATTGGTTTATTGTCATTTCTGTCCTGCGAGGCAAGGGGGAAAAACAAAAACAAAATATCTCATATTCTCAATATGACAGGTCAATATGATCCTCTACTGACCTTTATTATTGACACTCCACCAGGACAAATGGCTCAACACCCACCTGTGACATTACATATCCATCAAGAAGACGCTATATTGCCTATACTAGAATCAAAAGCTACAACTATATCATGTGCTGTGTCATAAAAGTGAAGGAAAAAGTTTGTGAATAAAAAATACATTGAGTACTGTATGTAGCAGAATAGTAGACAAGCTTTGGGACATACTACTTCGTCATATCTGTGTCTTTAACGGTCGCTCTGTTGCTTAGTTACATACATCCTGTCAGCATTTAAACTGCACTGTCAATCATCTTGTCAAACATAATATTATCTGTATTTAATTTAATTCAAGTTCCTACTGTATTGGAGAGAAATTAAGAGGCACGTTGCCAGTTGGAGGTCTATCATGCCGAGAACTCTGCTCGTATGTTTGCATAATAATGCATTTAAAAGTTAACGACCAAATGTATCATTATAAAATTCACAATGTTGCTGAAGATGAAATATAATGCAGATAAAATTTAATAAATTTTTTTTTCAACAGGTTAGATATTATCACTCCAACCCCTTTCTCTATCTGTCTGTCAGTGTGTTTGTAGTTCTAATCGAATCTTCTTCCAATGTGTTGTGTGCAATATTATCCATTAGAGTATGCACGGATCTGCACTTTGAATTTTTTCTACTGGAAAATTTGGAATACTCATTTCAACATTCTACAATTAGGGACATACCAATTCTAATTTCGAATACTATTTAGGACAGGCAGAATGTTAATTGGGATGCAACAATGGTATAAGCTTTGGTACTGTCAACATTAACATTTCCAACCTGAGGTGTCAAGCAATCCAATCATGCAACTGACTTTATCAAAGATTCAAAGACATTTCGTGGAAGTCACTTTGAGATCGCATCATCAAAAAAAAAAAAAAAAAAAAGAAAATAATAAAAAAGAAAAAAGAAAAAAAAAAATGAAAAGGTTATTCTTGCAAACCATTTTACTTCTGCAATGTAATGCATTGCTTACTGAAACATGAAAATAAAAATAAATGAATGAATAAATAAAATGTGTGCTTTTCCAAACCATTATACTTAGGTAATGTTATGCACATCTCAGTGAAATTGAATGAATAAATTAATGAAAAAACACAATGAATTGGGGGTTGAGTGAGAAAGAAAGAAAGACTGACTGACTATCTAAATACCTACCTACTGTACCTACAGTTATTTTTCCAACTCATTTTAATGCTGTATGTCATGTAACCTACTTCTCAGTGTAACAGGATAATCAATCAATCAGTAAATCAATAAAACCCTGCAAAGAGCTTTTATAATAAAATAATATGCACTGATTAAATACACAATAATAATCAACAAGAGTCTATTTTGATTTCATGTTGACTTCCATGTAGTATATTAATGTTGATTCTTGTTTACTTTCTTGTAGTATAATAAATTCAATGCTCAAGAGACAAGAAAAGCATCCCAAAAATCAATGGACAGCTCCATGTACTGACCATGGAAACCCAAAGGAGTGGGATGAAAGTGTCAGGGGGAAATCTGCTGTTTTTTTTTTCCGTCTCTCATTCTCTTCCTCCTACTCTCCTCTCCCAGTCATTTCCCTGCATATTGCGCATGTCGTTGCGTTGGTTCCCGGGCAGGAAGTCTGGCAGCCACACTGCCCTCCATCCCACGCGGCTTGTGAGTTCCATCCCTGTGTTAATGCTGCAGGAAGCCAGCCAAGCACCCGCATGCAGCAAATAAACAAACCAGAACAATCCAAACAGCGAGAGCAGATCCTAGAAAGAGTCACACATCACCCTACAAGGAGCTACAATTACCCAAAGAAGAAAAAGTGACTCAACAGTCTTTACCAAAGCAGTTTGGTCACATAAATGCTGTTTACAACTGTATTGTTTTGCAAGAGGGCATCTGACATGTAATTGCTGTTCCTCTCACATGTGATCTATTTCCGAGCCGGCTGCCCGAGCTCATTGGTGAGGTCTGATATTTCAATCTTCCAGCTCAGATAAGAAAGCGGCCTATGAGCTTTATTTAGCAAAAATGTATTTAAATGTATTTTCCTGTTTTACACTGTTGGGTGTAACTCCAGCGGAGGTGATGTCCCTCGGCTCTGCAATGTTTGATAACTTTTTGTTTTCTGGCCCAGTCGAGCAATGTGTCAAAAATCTTTGCACTCAAGGAGTTTGGCAGCTGGTCGGACAACTCCAGGTCCGCACTTGAGCCTCCAAGTCAAAGCAGCTTCAATGCACACCGTGCAAACAGTCACGCTAGGCTACGCTTGCCCCATTGAAAGGAAACATCTCCATAAAAGAGTGACACCAGGTTGCTTTCTTCCTCCCACCCGTCTCCTCCACCTGAGCTGCACGAGGCAGTTGTCGGGCAGGAGTGATAGAGTTTCTCTCTCATCCATTTCCATGGTCCCTGCTCAGGTGTGCCAGCACATCACTTTATTTTGCCTACACAACTCAAGCCTGTCTCCACTAAAACCATCATTGACACACTGCTATCACAATAAACCCACCCTAGCTGTTTATCAACAACACCCACCCACCCGCTTTTGCTTTTCCTTTTCCTCATCTAATCCCCCACAGAACACTCACCCGAACTCTCAAATACTCACTCCCACCAATCATCCTCCTCTGTTTTACTCCCATTCGCTCATTCGTTCAAGCCTGGAAGCACCAAGCAAACCTTGGTTCATTTTTAAGCCGTGGTTCTTAACTGGTGTACCTTCAGGACCCAGATTTTACATTTTATCCAACACTTTATCAAATCTGTTTATCGTCCACAATTGAATTTCAATAGTTTAATGCACTCAGCCCTCAAGAGATCTGCCAGAATAGATTTGCAAATGATTTTTGGGTAGCAGGCCACAGGTTGAGAACTAGGACAAGTTTTTTTTTTTATTTTATGTAATTTTCTGTGGACCCCTAGCATCCACTTGTGGTCAATAATAGGAAATAATCCTTACAAATAATAATAATAATAATAATAAATAAATAAATAAATAACCAAAAAAAAAAAACATTAAATGTACTAATTAAATCATGTTGCTATCAATGTCTTAACTTAAATATTTTAACAATTTTAAACACACTTTGAACAATATTATCTGAAAAAAGTGCTACAAATTAACTTGAATATTTCTGATAGTTCTCTAAAAGTTGGCAAAAAGAGCACACAGTCAACACGATTTTACAGAAAACAATATATCTTAAAAAGGAGGACCATATTTGGGGTCCCATGCCATCAAGATTTTAAAAAACCCTTTTTTTAAATATCATTCCAGTACAGAGTATTGTATTCTTTCAGTCATTCCCCTGTCCAATAGATTCATGCATAACAGGCCACTATGAAAAAAAAAACTGAAAACTAATCTATAGAGCTATTAATGTTGCACATCTGAAGAAAAAAAAAAAACTGTCCGATGCCATTATTTCTTTTTGTGCTGCGGTCATAATGCCATAAGCACGCTGATGTTCCATTTCAGCCTTGTTATGTGTAGAATAAACACAATAACCTTCTTATCAGCAATGGGGTTGGCTTGTACATTGGTTTATTTTTACATGCATTGAAATGCATATTCCCTTCGTTGCAGTGAGATTACGAGTCTGAAATAAAGCAGTGCATTTCAAGCCTGAAGAATGGATCTTACATCCCAGCACACAAGACATGACCTTACAGGACAGGTGGAGGTGTACGATAAACAAAGCAGTTCATTGAAATGCAAACAGAGGGTGCATGCATGCATTTGCAAAGAGTTCTCTATCATAACATACAGAGGAGTGCAGTATATGATTGATTCACACACTCAGAGATCTGCTGTGCTATTCAGAGAGTGAAATCCGAAACATGCAAATCTCCAAACATGAAATATTTCCTTACCTAACACAAAACCAACTTAGCTTGGCAGTTATATCGGGGCATAAGAAGATATTTTCTAAGGATAAGCATTATTCATATGACCTTTTGAAGTACGCGGACCAATTATGCAACAACTTCAGTGATTAGAATATGTCATAACAGTTGTATGTGAAATTGTTGTTGTTACACAGGGTTTCCACATCTGACCAGTGAATTTCCATTTTCAGGCTCCAGGCAACAAAATGTTCACTACTGCTTAGTTTTAAGTTTATAATAGCAGCATTTTAGTTTATTTAGTATTAGTATTATTTTGTATTTTAGTACTACCGACAAACCTATTTTTTTTTATATATATATTTTCTATTGTTAAATGGGCCCCATCACACTATTTGACTATTGACCATATGGTGCTCCATATTGTACACCAGCAACAAACCCTCATAATCAAGTGTTTTCTCAGTATATCTGATTTGTTTTGTCTTTTTTTTCTTTTTAGCTCATTGGGCTCATATTCCAGATTTATAGAAAAATGTCATCATAAATCCAGAGACTGTATACTTATGTACCGTTATCACTATCAATCGTGCTTTGCCATGTAGGGCATCCTCTAATGTAATGCGACTGGACATCATTTTCTTTGTAAAACGCTACTCGAAAACACCATATAAATCATAATGGGTTCAATTCACTAGTAAAATGTGATTCATATCAGAGATGTTACCACATACATAAATGTATTCAGCTGTTCCTTTTCACTGCATCTGACAAACATCTCTGACAATTTATTGCATGGGTCATTTGGAGACTACAAATATACTGCAGTTCAAACATTTGAAAGAACAACATATTCTCTTTCTAGTCATATTTACGAACATCTTGCTTGTATTTCCAGACAAGTAAGACTGTAAAACCGTAGTGCACTTAGAAGATACTATAGTGAGCAGCTGGAGAATTTATTCTCTTATGAATTTACCTAATTAATTGTCCATGTTCTGGTTCAATCTTTCAGTTTTATGCACAAGAAGTGATCAGGGTAAAATAAAATACTTTTGAGTAAAATAAAATTGAGCAATAATTTAGCCATTCAAGTTCTGAGAGAGACATGGACAAAGTTTGTCAATTCATGTTACAATTCAGCTTTAAGTTCAGCAGATATGAATGTCTTATGTGAATGATGGCTCCATTTTACCTCCACCTGTTAATGTCAGCCATTAAATTCTGAGTAATACACATAATTCAGTTTTCTACAGAAAAGAGCTTTGGATCCTGTGGAGAAGTGTGACAGACAATAAATTGTCAGGTTATCTGTACAGAGTTGCTCTGTCTCCTGTCATTTGAAATCAAGGACTGAAATTAGAGCTTCTTTATTAATTCTGTCAGTTAATAACAGAGAATGGCCTACATTTAAGCTCACTAGGAAAAACTAGGATATGAATCTGTGCAGTTGTTTCTGCCAACTGTCTTGGATGTGGCTCCTGTTACTATTTGTCTCATTATTTTGTACATGAAATGGTCTAAAAGATGACAAGAAATATTCTGGTAAAACACTACAATTTGTAGCTTTTGAGCAAAGTGTCTTATGTTCATCAGGTCTTTATTTTACAGCAAATAAATAAACAAATGGCAATTTAAAATAACTGTTTTCTATATATGTTAGAAGGTAATGTTTTCCTGTGATGACAAAGCTAAATTTTTTCAGCATCCACTACTCCAGTCTTTCTTGAGAAATCATTCTAATATGCTGATTTGGTGCTAAAAATACAAATTATTTCAAAAGATGTATCATCTTATCACTGCAGAAAACAGTTGTGCTGCTTAATATTTTTATAAACGGTTCAAGATTTGTTGATGAATAGAAAGTTCAAAAGAACAGCATTTATTTAAAATAGAAAAAGTTTGTAACATTATAAATGTCTTTGCTGCCACTTTTGATAAATTTAATAATACATTTTTTCTTTCACAATATAAAACTGGTTTGGAGACACATGGCTGTAAGAACTTTAATTTGCGTTTGACTGATGTAGCAAGAAAACAAATTTTGCACATTTTGCATATTAACCAGAAAATATGGTCATAAACATTTGCTGACTCGCAGGAATTCATTAAGCTTTTGCTGACTGGGTGAATTAGCTGGTTGACTAAGTCTTCAAGGCCCATTACCAGTCAAAATCAAATAATCAACACATAAATTGCACTTTTCACCTTAGTGCACTTTAGTGCAAATCTTTAATCGAACATACACCTCAAAAGAATAAACTATTCTTGCATTGTTCTAATAGTGACTTATGCTCATCATTGCTCTATAGAGTTTTATTGTGACGTGACATTCAGCCAAGTATGGTGACCCATACTCAGAATTTGTGCTCTGCATTTAACCCATCCGAAGTGCACACACACAGCAGTGAACACACACACTGTGAGCACACACCCGGAGCAGTGGGCAGCCATTTATGCTGCGGCGCCCGGTGAGCAGTTGGGGGTTCGGTGCCTTGCTCAAGGGCACCTAAGTCGTGGTATTGAAGGTGGGAGAGAACTGTACATGCACTCCCACCACACACAATTCCTGCCGGCCCGAGACTCGAACTCACAATCTTTCAATTGCCAGTCCGACTCTCTAACCATTAGGCCATGGCTTCCCCTTATGTGGTTTTTGTGGTTTGCACCAAACCATAAAAATTCCAATCAGTCTAATTTACTGACGAAATTGAGTTTGAAAATGGCACATGAAAGAAGCATGCTCAAACCTATGCTTTCATAATTGACTAATTGGAGGGTTACCTATTAGTTGGGTGTTCTAGGTTAACGTCCGCTACTTAATATGTTACATTCAGAAATCATATCCAACTTTTTTATCTGCTGCAAAGATGTAGGTATTTTAAATGTCAATACAACAGTATGACATATTGAACAGACTGTATTTCTGTCCCTCACAGCCATGTTTTTACTCATGTCAAATTGAATATGGTGTACACTCTGTAAAAAGGTCGACCCAACAAATCAAAAGCCCCAAAAGCATACCCGAATCCATATGAGGTTCTAATTTAAGTAGCCCTGCTGACCTGTTTGTGCCATTCACACAGCAGTAGGCTTGCTGAACTGGGCCATGATTATGAGACTGTGTGATTGAGACTTGCCAGGAAGGATCACGTTTTGAGAGGCACCAAAGGAAGCGCAATCTCTGTAGCAGGTGGACATGAGGACACCCTGCTGCAATCTGCCTGTGGCTGTAGTAATTGGTCTAATCACTGTTCCATCTCATTTCCAATGCACATGGACCAAAGTTAGGAAATTAGCACAGCTAGACAATCATGTCATTCTCAATACGATCCAAGCTTTGCGAGAGAAGTCGGGGTAGGAAATTATTTTACCAGCACAGCGTAAAACATAAGTGCCATTTCAGCAATAGTTGTGCCATTCATCACTGCAAGATTGTGTCTAATCTGTTTGTTACAGACAACTGTCACAAACTCATGCTGCGAATATAAAGGAGGCTCTTGTGGCACTCTGCAATAAGCTATTCTTGATAATAACGGGTGACTCTCATCAGCAATGCAATCATAAGCGGCAGTAATTAGCAGCTGTGAGAGACAGCCAATCTTAAATTAAATCCCCTGATTACCACATTGATTATTTCATTTAGTTGGTGCACGATGGCTTAAGAAAATTCAAGTGAGTGTTGAAAGTAGTAGAAGAAATGCCAATACAGAATGGAGACCAAACAGTTCTGCTTTATACTCGAAAGGCTTCAGAGGTTACAATGCCGTCAAACTGTAGTGCAACAGTAAAAATAAAATAGAGATTTTTCAATTTATGGGCATCACTGAATATAATAAACTATAGAATAGGTTAGATATGAATATGAATGGAGCCACTACATCAGTATATATATATATATATATATATATATATATATATATATATATATATATATATATATATTCTCACTAGTCACTACTAGTTAGACAAATTGTTGAACAATCAACCATCCTGACTTGAGAGATCACTTAATTTCTCACTTCTTTTCAGCTCCAATTCCACTACGATAGATAAGACTTTAAGGAAGGTGCCAAATTACCAAAAGGCGGGCAACATAGGTAAGTGAAAAGTCACTGGCAAGAAGGCATGGATTTCCAAGGAAAACCAATAAGCACTGAGATTGAGGATGTCATTCATGTGGGAGGCCATCAAGGCTCTATAGTCAGCAGTGAATTTAGAGAGTATAATCTGTTTTTCCTCACCCGTGACAAACGGGGATAAGGCTCAATATTATCTCCAAGGTCAACCTGATCCTGGCACTGAAAAGAAGTGCCCAACCGGAGGAGCCTGACTCGCCACTATATCCCTTTCTCCTCCTTATCACTGTCTGAACACACTTGTTCAAACAAAAGCGAGACGGAACAAGCCCACATTCACTCTCTCACGCTCTCTGCACCACATCAGTGCCGCGACACAGATAACTTCAGTTATAACCAGCAGCAACACAGTTTGACAACAATAACAATATCTTTTATGCATTCTTTTCTGTGCAAAGGTTAGATTATTCAGCTATTAGAGAATTTGGAAGGGCAGCTTTGGAGTTTTTTTGAAAACGCACAATTAAAGGTCAAAGGTCAAAGCAATTTTCTCTACTGAAATTGAAAGACTCACTCATGAAAGGAAACAAAAACATCAATTAATACAAAATTATAAATATACATGAATAAGCACAACCTCACAAGCACAAACAACAACAACAACAAACAACAGGTTTAATTTCCGCAGCATTACCTGTTATTACGATCTCCAAAAAACCCTGACCAATGTGCCCTCTCAGCAGATATGAAGGTCCATGGTAACCTTGAACACACTGCTTGTCCAATTCTTACCACCACAACTTCCTCCACCATGATTCATTACATGCCCGGGGAGCAGGACCAGTCTCTGTGATGTATTTAAACTCTACTGCATGGTCATGGACCATTCATGGTTCCAATTCAACAAAATAGTTCTTCCCTGCATGCATCTGAGACAGTACAGTATGGCCCGGTGGCTTCCAGACTTTTCTCAGAATTGATTTTTCAGGGACTGATTGTTGTAAACCTTTGTGTGTGAGATTGAGGTAACCATAAATACAAGCCTGGATGGTAAACAACCAATAAATCTTGCAAAATCCAATTGATGATATTTACACAGCAATTCATTCAAGTCTGCCAGCACATGGATGCATAAGCTAGCAGAAAATGATTTTCATTACTCCACTTGTGTTTATATAAAACTAGGCCTTCATTCTCTCTGGCAAAAACTCCTGCTTCTCCATTCGTCACAATGGTTTGTCCCACTTCCCTCGAAAATCCAGCCATCACAACTCCCAGTGGAGTCAAGCCAGGAAGCCTGCCTCAATGGTTGGATGGATGTCATGGTAACCACGCTGCTAATGGTTGCTACAGTTTCCAGCTGAGTGCTCTGCTGAGGGGCTTCAAGTGATGCCCCAGTAACCAGCTCTACACCTTGGGCAGTCACTCATGAGATACACACTCCCCCTCTGGTGTATCTCACACCCCGCATGGTCTGGCGAGAATCTAAAGCTCAAACCCAAGTCATTATTCACAGATGACCTTCTCCTCTGTTGAAACTCTTCAGATGAAGCATAAATGTCATACATACCACAAATGTATGCTCCCTACTGAATAAGTGGTGCCTTGTTGTTTCTTTACAATGAGGCACAAAGTAGCTCTCCAACACCTAAACCCTCTCTGTTCCTCTCTGGTGGAATGAGCTATCAACCTCCACCTGAACAGCTGGAACCATCAACACTTTCATGAATCACTTAGCCACTCCACAATCCTGAAACAATCCAAAAGGGGGAAAATACCTTCCGTCTCTTCTATTTTTTTCTCATCTTTCCTATCTTTTTTCTTAATATAGCATTGAATACTGCGAATACAGTTGGCACTGTGAATAATTGCTTATTATTTGTATTGTATTCGCCACTTGAAGATGGAGACTTTCATCAAAATTTGCTATATTTAGATAAGGCGTAGTGTGTCATTTCTGTGCATTTTCCATTTTCATTTGTTTCTACTGAATGTTGGCCACATAATTGGTGGCCCTTCTATCAAGTAGCACTTTAGTATTTGGATAGGGATGGCACAAGGGGATCAGAAGGGAAGGAAAAGGCAAACACTCAGAAAATGGTTTCATCCTTGATAATTACATGCAGTGAAGCATGACTCTGCAGCCAGCACCCCAGAGAAGGTTGGGGTAATCAGTCAGTCACTGCACCCTCTGCTGGGGAAAAGGGGTCTGAGGTCTTCGTTTCCACTGCTAAACCTGCAGGCGACCAACGCTGTGTGTGCATCAGCTGCTCATGGCACTGCCTTTGTAATGACTCACAAATTAGAGATATCATATAGAGATCAAATGTACATCTTACCCCACTATCCCCTTATAATGTCATAGCTTACTTCACAATTTTGGTAACAGAGCTTCAGACATCTGCGTAATAGTACACCATGTGACACTACCTCAATCCCATAATTTAAAAACAAAAGTGTGTAAAATTACAGTTAGACTATGACGAAGACCTTGCTTTGTTATATTCATCTCCTATCCTTTCTAGGCACCTTTTTCAATGAGCAGAACCCATCTGCCAATCAAAGGTGTCGCTGGGTCCAACCATGCATTTGATTTACTTTTCCACACAGCTAAAAATGCAGGTCTAAAAATAGCAAGCTTGGTGTTGAACGCTTTCCGCTCAAGGTGTGCAAAGCAGCCGAGGTGCAACGCACTGACAGGATGCGGGCATATTCTGGAACATGATATGACAGGGCATTTGGCGGGATTTAGCTACGAAGGAAGAGAAACCGCACCATATGATTAACCCCCTATTCTCCCTAGCTAGTGTTTACTGTTTGATTCTTAGACCCTTTCTAAAAAGAAAAAAGGAAAATCAATACCGTTGAGAGACACACTCACTCATACACACACACAGACTCTTCTGACTCAGCAAATGAGGATCAGCCGGTCAGAGAAATATTTCCCTCCACAGCATGAAAACAAGACTATATAAAGCAACCATTCTATCATGTGTGGAAAAGAAAACACCAAAAATGTAAAGTTAAACAAGCAGAAAAGTTATATTTTAACCTCAGCAAAGCATCCTGATACTTTTTTAAAAGCATTAAAAATGTCAAATTCAAAAGAATTATAGGATATACTACGTTTTCACAAATCTCCAACACCTTTTTATGCACCTCCAATAAAAAATAAAAAATAAAAAAAAAATTCTAAAATGCTAATGATCATGTCATCCAACTTACATGACCTTGATTTGGAAAACAGAATGAACAGTGCTGTTTATCTTTTTACAACTCCTTAATTTCACACATCCGCCTTGAACAAAATAACACCTTTAGGAACAAGATGGTTGTATATTCGCATTTTTCTTGTGACAGTACCGTACTTGACAACTGTGTCTGCAGTTATTTTGTATCTTAGCAATATTTGAGGCAAAACTGTGGGAAATCTGAAATATGAGATTTCAAATAAGTAGGCACATGTTAGGAAAACTGTAGGATGAGTGTGATACTGCTTTTACACACCAGTTCAATATACAACAAGTAAAAATGAAGCAACTTACATTTTAGACACATTATTGCTAAGTCTATTTTTGAAAAAGTTAATAGTTCAAAAAAAAAAAAAAGCCACAGTCCCATGAACCATGTCTCAGAGGAACACACACCAGTTATGTTTCGCCCCTGCATGAATCAGCATTTTTGACTAATTGGTTGGGTGAATGATTCAATGAAAACTCACTTATATGGTGTGTCCAAAATCGCATAGTGCTACATTTGTATTGCATTTGAGTTAGAACTTTGTGACCCCTTAAAAATTATGTTCTATATAGTATGAATATTAGGGGTGTCACGATTTCGATTTTAAATCGAAATCGATCGAAATTAAGTCACAGTCTCAAACTTCGAATTAAAAAATGGAATCGTCGATGCTGCCACGCCCCCATGTTGTATCACGGCAAATCAATGACAAAAATAACCGAGCATACAACTGATGCTGGCGCGCGCGCTATATGGCTTCCACGAGAGGAAAACTGAATCGGATGCGAAGAAACGGGAGCCCGCGAGCTCATTTCAAACTCTCTCGCGCGCGCGTGACATGTACTCTGCGCGCAATAAAAGCCCTCGCGCGCGCATGCTCATTCCCCACATCCTCGCACTCGATCATCTCACCTCTGCTCGCGCGAACAATTTTATTTTTGTCAGTCGTGGGGCGGGGCTTGCTGTTTTAGTTGTTATCTCAAATGTCATTGGTTATTCCCCTTTTCCTAAAGTCAGTATTCGACGCCTGTTAGAAAATGATTAATAATTCACTTGACTTGACCCATGACTTCATCAGTGGACCAGATACATGTGAGTAATCATTTATTTTGCTTGTTTAATTTATTTTTGTCTTTAATGTAATTTAATGCATTGTTTATAGAGTAGATCTTTTGTAGATACTTGATTAACTGGAATTCTTCTGATTGCTAGTGATTGCAGTCTTGTAATAAGAGATGCACATATTTTACAGACTTTAATGATGCACACACACACACACACACATACATACATATATATAAATCTAAATCTAAATGAATGACAGTGAAGTGTTTAACAAGTGTTTTATCTTTAATCTTTTAAATAGATACATCGTAATATCTTTTGTGAAGAAGACTACACTTACAAAAGAGAAACTGGATGGCAGTTTATTTTAAGTTTTCAATTGACTAAAGATATGTAGTTATTGTTACATTATGTTGTTAATAAAAGTTTTAAATTTGACAATGTAGTGTGGTACATTGCAAACAAAGGTCAGATATTATATTGCATAAAAGTCTAGTTTGAAAAATGACAATCTGTGCTTTAAAAAGAATAAATGTAAAAATCGAGAATCGAATCGAACCGTGAGCTTAGAACCGAAAATGCAATCGAATCGAGGATTTGGAGAATCGTGACACCCCTAATGAATATGGTAGTATGAATTAAATTCGGATGTACTACATCCACCATATGGTCATGTGACCTGCAGTGTCAGTTACTTGGCTTCCTTGCAATTTGCAAATCCTCTCTCTTGGCCTCAAAAGTTAAGTACTTCAGAATCTCACCAGGAGTAGTAAGTTATCTTCACCTAGTTTTTCACCTACTGTTTTTAGAATACTATGTATACTCTTTTTGGCGTACTGAGTGAGAACTATTCGACTTCAAATTGTAACTTTAAAGTTACTTGTTTCTTTGCTGACTGAATCAGAGTTTTCAAGAAATCTGTTCAGTGAATGATTTTTGACTCATTCATAAAGACTACTGGTGTGAAAATGTAACCTGCAGAAATAGTCATTTTAAATCCCCAACTCATTTTGCCATGGCGACAAATTACCTTGGGTACACTATATTCATATTTTCTGTAATAACACCTAGGCAGACATTGTCTCACATAGCCAGAACTTCAAGGAATCCATGGCAGCTTTCATTGGCCGACATGTCAAACCACCAATCAAAGTAGGTTTTGTTTCAGCGTCACGTTTTTGGTTGTAAACATTTTGGCACAATAACAGACCGTTGTGTGTAAAACTCTCTGACGTTTTTTTTTAAGATTCTATGCCACAAATTTTAAATATTAAATAAGCGGTTATAGTCAAAGGTGTAAACATGATGGCTTTCTTCTTTCGTGAGTGGGTTTGGCGCGATGGTATCTTTGTTTCGAGGCGGAACGTTAAAGAACGCGACCAACATGTCTCCCAGAAATCCTATATAATTCAACCAATCTGATAACGACTTCGAAACCCCTGAAGTATTTCCACTTTTGTGTGCCATATGCATCAGATGTTCAGCCAACGGTCCATGAGGCTGAGACTACAGGCAGACACTGTTAAACTAATGGGATATGTTCCAAAATCATTTTGATAATAATAATACAAAAAGACTTAATTTTAATGAATTCAAGCTACACATTTCCTGCTAATGCATTCTCAGGAAATCAAACCCGTTTCCTTACACAGATGAACAAAGAACAGCTGATAATGTAAAAATCGCCTAAAATGAGACCTGACTCCATAATCATCTTATTAAGATCCTTGGTTGTCCATCTGATTACATATTATGTTGAATCTGTCCCATCTGGCAAAAGTGACAGGATTTTTTTTAAGCTTGTCATTGCCCACCAGTAAATGATGTTCGTTTGCGCTATATAAATATCAGCTAAATTCTGACCTTGTTTAACCTGTACCTGTCATGTGTCCATGAGGGGGGTAAAAAATCTGAGCAAATAATGCGATGGTGCTCTAAATTAAATCTGAACCACCACTCATTGTAACCCAGGATACATCCCATGATTAACAACAGAGCCTACCCCTCACCTTGTGATCAATAAAATAAATTATTCATATCACGGAACAGCAAATATGAAGACAGCTTCTTAAACGCCAGGTTTTCTAGGTGCTTAATTAGCCTTTGGAGAGCTTGACATCTAAACTGATTAGTAACCTGCACCTATGACGGATCAGAATACTGACATACAGTTTTCCACCTACAAGCCACTACAATCCATTCATTGGATTTAGGGATGCACCGAAATGAAAATTCTTGGCCGAAACCGAAAACCGAAAAAGAGAAAACCAAGGCCGAAAACCGAAACCGAAACACCGAAAGAAATTATGCCAATTATTAGTACCATTGCATTTATTGCTATGACCGTGTACTAACTTTACTAAAATTAAGACATTGCAATTGCATAAATTAATATGAAAGTTTCAAAGATAATTACAATTACATAACTTATTTAAAAAAAAAACACATAAAAATACATAATTACAAATGATGCAAATATTTATTAAGCACATTGCAACAATGCACAGTATAAAATAAAATTCAAACTAAAAATTTATCCCACTCATGTGTATATTTAATAATAATGTACAGGCCTACTGGCCTGCAGAAAGGTTTTAAAATGAACAGTTCTCTCATAAAAACAAAGTGCATTTAGGTGAAGTGCATTTGAAATTTTTCTATGTAGGACTAGAAAGTGCATTACTTCTCCAGTTGGCAAGACTGTTATCACTTCTGGGGATGGGGACTTCAGACATATAACCATCTAGCTGTTGAGCAGTTGAGCTTGTCATCTGCCTGACATTTGAGAAATATTTGAGAGAGTGTATTTAAATAGGGCCAGGGCATAAATAAACATTTTTATCAAATTAAAGCAGAAATCTAGCAGAAAATCTAGCATAAATATGGCTACAATCTGATATTATGTATGTATATATGTTTGTGTGTGTGTATAAGAACAAAATAGCCAACGTATTATTATTATTTGAGGCACTTTCTTGCAGAATTCCACTGAACATATCAGACAACGAGGGTGCATGCCCCTCATCTGGTGCAGAGACGAGTCTTTTTTCCTGCGCTCTGATCTGTCTCCTGCGCTTGGCGCTTCTCCGTCTCCACGCGGGTTCTCCGCATCTAGCGCGGCCTGGATCATTTCTCGTGCGCGCTGCCTTATTTCCGCATCCAAGTAATGGTTTTATAACGCGGATCAAGCACATTCGCGATGAAGTGCAGAGGATCCGAAAAGATCTCAGTGAGACGTGTGCTAACAGACTCTATAAGACTGTACTTTTCTTTGTTTTTACTTCGTGGTCCGTCTTAATCTCTTTGTTAGGAGACGTTTTAGTGCTGCGAATAAAGGAATAAGAAGAGAGAGAATGTTCTCACTGGTGTTAAGTGAATGTCGCGGGGAGCTCGTGGTCTTTGCTATGCAGGTGCACGTGCAGGTCGCGGTTTCTGTTTGCGTCATCACAACATTTCGGCCGTGTTTTTTCGGCGATAAAAGTCTATCGGCCGAAAACCGAAAAGGCCATTTTCGGCCGAAAATTTTCGGTGGCCGAAATTTCGGTGCATCCCTAATTGGATTCATTGATATTTATATTGAGTGCTTCTCATCTTATTTCAACATAGTTCATGCCTGATGACCTGGTCACAAGTTGAACCGCAGGGGCGTGAAAAACAGGCATGAAATATGTCTGTTAAAATAGTGAATTTCTGTGAAAAGCACTTCACGTGTTCTCCCCATTTCATCACCAAACACATGGTGCTTTTCAAGCAAGCTGCCACTGCACAGAAGACAACCGAGAGACGGCAGACGAGAAGAATTAATAGGGATCCAGCCAAATCTTCTGGCCCAGTAAGAGCAAACAAGACTGAAGCTCTTCATTATCTCTCTGTCCGAGCATGCTTACAAACAAACAGCAAGGAGATATCTGAGATGTTTTGATAAATAGGATCTCAGTGCTTTAGTCATCCTTCATCCCATTAACATGCTGGAAGTAGTGTGCATTTCATGTGAAACCATGACATTTACAGGGGGGTTATTCTTTAGATAACATTTCACACCTTTGATCCAGCTTTGTCCTCGTCATCAACAGCTCATTCAACTGGCTAATTTATGATCAGGCACCCTGTGGAAAGATCTGCCAGTCAGCTCTCCTGATCAATACAGCATTCCCTCCTAATGGACAAGCGTCATCACCTCCTTTCCAGCACTGTAAAATACTCACACCTGAAATGCCAATTAATTCCTTTGTAAACAACAATTATCTTGACGTATGGGCACACTGAGCGCATAGCATCACTTCTAGAATGTTTTAAACTGCAGCTGAACACAAAGACAAGACTTTTAATTAGTGTGAGGAGCTTTAAACCTCCACCCTGGGTATACAGCAACATCCAGTGATGCATCCAAATAGACTTACTTTTTCATAGTGCTTATATATTCTGTATAAATACCACATAATGACAAAGTAATAGTTGTAGATATCTTAAAATTTAGATTCAGTTCGACAATGCTGCAAGTGGACCAAACTGAGCTCAAACTATTTAAAAAAAAATATATTTATATGTATATATATATATATATATATATATACCTGTATTGGTTCAGTAGTAACTCTGGATTCAAGTATTTAAAATAGCCATTTATAGAGTTCCAACCTAATACAGTTCTCAAGGTGAAGAGCAAAAACCTTTGCAAATGATGTGCAGATTTACCTGCCATGTCTTTGTCAGGTGTTTAAGAGAGAGAGAAAACAATTCACATCCTTCTTTATTCCCAAATGCACTACACCTTTCACTCACCCACCTTGTTTTTTTTTTTTTTTAATTTGGGTCAGTGTCTTTAAAAAGATCTGCGATGCCAAAATCTATTGTTAAACTGAGCACGATGCATTAGTTCCTTTTTCTCTTCATTCAGCACAATGAAGCAGGTTCGTTGGAAATAAATTCAATGCTACTTTCCTCCATCTTAACCAAAATAACAGGCATCTTTAAAAGACAGAACTGAGCTAAGCTGAAACAGTGCATTACCCCGCAAACAAACACAGAGTGCCATGGAATGACATTGTACACTCACCTAATGATGTCCAGGGAACACACGCTCTCCTCTCCCCGCTTTAAATCCGAAATTCAGCTGGATAAGAATCCTACGTTCATGCCCCGCGGATGTTATTTAAGCAAATGAACTGTTCTGCTGAGAGAAAGAATCGCTGAGGAAGCAGAGCGAGTGATGCTGCCTTTTCGGTAGCACAAGTTACCATCCCAGCCTTCATCCACTCACGCGCGAGCGCGCACACGCGGGTGTCGCGCTGAATTCATTCATAGAGCACCATCTTCTGGCAGTATACTGGATTAACATGCTTTACACATTTAAATATCTTAACCGACTTCCTTCTTTTGTAACATTTACTTCCATAATGAAGCACTGAGATTTAATGTTATTTCAGAAATAGGCTACTTAGACTTTAGAATTTTTTTTTTAATTGTTGCATATAAATTGCTATATTATACACCATGGAGGTCTTTCGAGTTCAGGTGACATCATTCTTTTGGAACTGAACGGCGTATATTGTGCCTACTCGGTTAGAAGTCTTTGTTCTTTTAGGAAGCACCAGTGTGTTAATTTAGTAGTATGTGATCCTATCCTTTATAGTGGGAATATTTAGCTTTTTTGTAGGTAAAAGACGTCAAGGTATGTGCTTATGGGTTACATGAACAGAACAGACAAATACAAACCTACACTGAAAAATATTAACTGGAGTGAAAAGTGTGACAACTAGCCTCTCTCAATATGACTATTCACATTTATCAATAAAGTGATAGCCCTGTCTTGTATATACTGAAGACATAAATTCTATGTATACAATCCTTTTTCATGAAAGTTGGCTCTTCTGTATGGTTATGGTAGCTATTAAGTAGGCTATTTGTGTAGCTTCACAGTGTCAGACTAAGGCTTAGACTTCGACTGTAGAAATGTTTTACATTGTTGCATGTTTGCTATTTATTATACCCCTGAGAATTGTGTTGATTTATATCTATTCTGCTTTATATTTCCTACCCACATAGCAAACGGACTTGGCCCACATGTGGCCTCAAGGTGGCACTGCTGGCCTCCAGAGGTGGGTAGAGTACCCAAAAACTTTACTCAAGTAAAAGTAAAAGTAATTCTAGAAATATTTACTCAAGTAAAAGTAAAAGTGCTAGTCTTGAATAGTTACTTGAGTAAGAGTAAAAGAGTATCGGATAAAAAATCTACTCAAGTAGTTAGTTACTAGTTACTTTGGGTCATATATATGGAGCCTATTTTTATTTAGATAAATAGATAAAATGTATGTAATGTATGTGTGTATGTATAAATGTATATATTTCATCAGCCTTTACTCCAATTTATGTAATTTATTATAAAACCCTGTCTGTTTACTTAAGTAACAAATATAGGTGTCATGCCATAACATATTTTTAATACGACTGACTTTATATTAAATGTGAATTTAACATTGAAAGTTAATGTGATATAAATATTGCTACTAATCTTTCATTGTTCAGAAAGAGAGCAAATAACATCTACATGATTAAAGATCATTTTCACTGAATGTCTAGATTTCAATCACTCTCAGAAACTCCCATTAAAATCACTGAAACTGTTAACACTGTGAAATCAATATCTTAATTATAGATTCGTACACACATCTGCACTTTGTTGTTTCTGACGAGAGAATTCGCCAGAAAGAGGTCTCCATTCAGTGAGCGAGTGAAGGAAGCACCGGCATTTTAGCGATGACTCATCTGATCACCTCTGATTGGCCATTGCATTCAAAAGCTCAACAGAATCTTGTGTGATTGGTTATAATGCGCAGCGCTGTAAAAACGCGTCTGTCTCTGGCTCAGCGCCAGCAAGCGATCACAGATCTGAATTTAGCAGCTGATATGACTTGTTGAACGTACTGGCACCGGTGTGATTGTATTAAAATTAATAAAATCTTAATCGGCTATTTTTTTGTCTTTTGGAAGCTGCATTCAACTTGACTCCCCTCTGTTATAAGCCACACACGTACAACAAACTAATGTCACAGTGGTATCGTGTACTGTAATCGAATGTAGCCCAAGTTATTACCTGTTAAACAGTAGACAGCACACGTGGTGTTCATCTAATAAGGATCTCCATCGCAAGCAAATAATAGCCTTTGCAGATTTGCTTTCAATTCAGTGCAGTTCCATAGCCCCGTTTTCAGCGCTGCTGATATTCTTAAACGTTACAACTCTGAGTGAACCGCTTCAGACGCTCAGCTCGTGAGGCAGGGAGCTGAACGACTCATTCAAACTGATTCATGAACCAATTCACTCGTTTGCCAATTGGTTTGATCAAGCCTTTGACAGCCAGAGCTGGGCCATGATGGGAGGAGTGTGGCCCAGGGGCCTGTTTCACAAAGGAGGTTAAGTGAAAACTCTGAGTATGTTACCCTGAAATGAGGGAAACTCTAGGTTTTCTGTTTCAGAATGGAAGGTTTGTCAAACCTGAGAAAGCAGGGTTAGTCAAGCCCATTTCTGAAAGAGAGCTAACTTATACTCAGAGTCAGTTACCATGGTAAATCTTAATGCAACTTAAAAACAAGATTATTTGGAGTGTCTATTACTAAATGCAAATCTACTGTAGCTCCACCCTCCATCGACACATAAGGTTAAATACGACACATGTGAATAACAGCTTCAGTGGTGTAGGCAGTAATGTTTTTGGCATGGAAATCTACAGTAGCTTGTAACGCGTTTGATTGGGTTAGAGTCCGGCTCGTTCTTCTCACTTTTCCCATCACATGACACATTAGAATTTATTTTCAATAAAAATGAAAAAAAAAAAAAAATTCTAAAAGTAGAAGTAAAGTGCCTAACTAGTGTTTAATAAACATACAACTATTTATAATTGTAATAAATATAATAATTTACAATCTGTTATTATTGCATCCTGTTATTATATAACAATAGTGAGGTGCACATGGGCCTAGTATGTATCTGCCAGTATAAAGGATAACATTTAATTACTATTTACACTTAGCTTGTTGCAAAGAACTGCTACTTTTACATAGTAAATAGAATATATCACAATTTTCACTGTACATTTTTTCTGTAAATAGCATCTACAGCGACTTGAACTTAGCCTATTGTAAATAGGATCTATCGCTAAGAAAGTATGTTAATTCCACTAAGTGTAAATAGCCACTGCCATATTTGTCTTACTCTATTGGCAGATCATTTGTTAAATAAAAAAAATGCACTTAAAATATTATTATTAATATTATTATTTTTTATATTTTTTTGCCCATGAGATACCATAAAATCATTAGCTATTAGTTCATTAATCTAATGTTCTGCCAGTTTTCACCTGTGATACTGTGATATAACACTGAGAAGAATTACATTTGTATTGAGTCTGAAGTATGCAGACGGCTTTTTGGCGGGAGCTGTTGCCATGGTGAATTGTAATATCAGTGCTCCATTGATAATGGCTTTTTTTAGTTGTGGTGCACGTGCTTAACTCAGAGTCAGTCAATTTAGAGTTTATTAAACCAACTCATTTCAGCTGTTCTGTGACCGAAAACTCAGTTTCCCATCTCAGGGTAAGTCAACTCAGAGTTCAAGTTTAAACTCAGAGTTGGTTGAACCTCCTTAGTGAAACAGGCCCTTGATCAGTGCCGTGATATATGTGGCCCAAATCAGGCTAAGATCTGGCAGCATATTATGTGACCCAAGATAAACAAGATGAATACAATATTGCATGATAATGGTTAAATGATCACATACATTTTAATGAAGTGTAGTATTGTTAAAATGTAGTCTTTGAAATGGCAAGTCAAAACAGAATGAAACATTATCATTTAAAAATTAAGCAAATCAGTCAAGTGCATTAAACTGCACTTAATTATACTTTTATTAGATTTTATATTATTATTCTTGGTACAAATAATCTTAGAATCCTTGCATGAAAAGAAAGAGAGAGAGAGTATTAAACCGCTATCATGTAATATTTATTTGGTTTTCTATGGGACACACACAGATCTATCGACGGTTTCAACGGCATCAACATAAACAAACGCTAATGCGCGTGAGCGATTTTGTGGACCTAACTTAACTTCCGGTAGACTCCAAATAGAATCAATAACAACAGCCAAGTCCCTCTAGAGTAGATATGTTTTGATAACAAACAAAATGTGTTTTCTGTGTGGATCAGGCCGACTTAATGAAAATGCTAATTCATTATTTGCCAGCAGGAGATGTTTTAAAGCATAGACATAAAGCGCGAGAAATAGAGGTTTCCCCAGTAACAGCTGTAAACAAAGCAGAGCTGGTACGCTCACACGCTGCTTTATCACGCATATAACATGCAAATCTTCTTTCAGAAATACAGCGATATAAAAACACCTGTGCCTGGTTTTGATATTTAAACATAAATGTAAGGAATTATTATTAAACGTGCAGTACGTTACGCAATGTTACGTTACTCATGTTTATTTAACGAAGCCTTTTTGAAAATCCATCAGTTTTAAAATTGTGACGAGTCTCCAAAAATAAATAAATGTATGGGAAACACATCCCGCAGCACAACCACCTGAGCCCAACTTCAGTCTACTCATCACCTTGGCTTTAACTGCGTTTGTAGATGGCACCGCAGCCAGACCGATATACACAACACAGACCGGAAGTTAACTTAGGTCCAGGCGCGTGCGCCCATAGACAGTAAAAGAAATGGACACAGCGACCCTATTGCAACTCAATTGAGACAAGTGAAGCCCATTTTTAGCGTTTTTTAGCACTTCCGTTTCTGACGCGCAGACTCAAACGAAGCTTGACGACGTCAACAACCTGTCTGCCAGAGGTAAATCTTCTAAGTGGCTGTGCGTGCAAACTGCCATCGTTAATCTTGCAGAGACGGCGAGCTTGAGCGGGGAGTTCTTTTTCGTGGGTGAGCAGGAGTAAGTATTCTGATTAATTATTTTTTATAGTATTTTAAAATGTAACGCCAGTACGCCATATTAAGTTAATTGCCTGCGAGCTTCTCCTCCTGTCTGTACGGTAATGCGACAGAGAGCCAAATGGTTATGACGCAATCGTTAGCCTATTTTTTACAAAAACTGTTTATACGGGGCCATAATGTAACATAGAAGGTAATGGAGCCCTTTATACATTGTCGTGTATCTTTAGAAATAAATAATGGACAAACAGAGTCTTTAAACGCCTCAGATGTAAAGTTATTCGCTGTCAAAGTGACGCCAAAATGAATGGGAGTCAATGAGAATGCTAACGCAAGTGAAGTTCTGCTAAAAGATGGCAGCCCCTGCCCGACTTCAACTTCCGGTAGAGTTCCTTGCCCCTTGCGTGCGCCCGATGAAACCGTCTATAATAGACAGTGGGGGCATGTCATTTTTATTAGTATGCTGTCATGCACAAGCATTAAATAAAATGATCATGAAAGTATTTTATTTTTATTATAATCCTATATGATGCTTGGTGTGAGGAACAGATCCAAATTTAAACCACATTCATTGGCAATATGTATCGCCTTCCTCTGTAGCCATAGTAACTATCTAAAAAGGTACCATTAAGAAGTTTTACAAAAAGTTTTATTTTTTATTTTTATTAATTCTTTTACAAAGAAGTAACCTACGGAAGTTCTAAGCGGCCATGCATTATAATTGTTTTCCTTTTTGTTTTCTCGTTATAACGACTTAATTTTCTCGTTATCTCGACATAACGAACTTCGTTTTCTCGTTATAACGACTTATTTTTCTCGTTATCTCAACATAACGAAAGTTTGTTTTGGTTTTCTCCTTATAACGACATGACAGTTTTACTGTTGCTATAGTAACGAACTCAACTGTGACACGCATCGGATGGACCATGCAGGCGCTCTTACTGTAGCCTATATTTCAGCAAATTTTGCTTCGCCTAGGTAATAACGTCTACAATACTGTATATAAATAAAGGCTGATCAATCACTGTTGATTTTTCCAGAGACAGTACAACTAACGTTTTGTTTTTGTAATTAACATGTTTAAATGGCAACACCGCGCCATTAGAGCTGCTTGGATTAAACTCACTTTTCATTTTCCCTTTATTTGAAATAAAATTATATATAATTTGTAATTTGTAGTAGTCATTATATGATGTGGCAGATATCATGTGTGTTACAAGCTTCTGTTTGAAAAGAGCGTTCATGTGTACGTGTGTATGTGTGTGTAGAAAAAACGATTACAACATTATAGAACAAAACTAAATAAAATAGCCTATGGATTTTACATATACATCACATTTCTTATCAATATGGTTAACAATAAAGATTAGTAATAAGGAAAAGAAGCACATCAGCCTACATCATTAAATCCCGTCCTACTGTAGATAAACAGAATACAGTGATGTCAACCTTGGTTTTGATAAGCAGTTATTTTATGACACAGAACGCGTTGGTGAAACTCATGCATCTAGCAGGAACTTAATACACAAAATATTCATATTGATTCAAGCATTTAACATTTATGAATTAATTAAATGTCAGTAATGAACAAGACTGCACAAATTGTAGGCATCACGAGGAAGATCAAAAAGTTTTGATTTCCTGTTATTAGGATCATTCCTGTTACTGGCTTTCTGTCTGCAAAATCCCAAAATGGCCAAACGATCACCATATGATGGAAAGTATGTCTTTAGCTGTTCATCTGTCATTAGTTCGATGACACTGGCATCAATCTAGAAAAAAAGGAAATGCAAGATTAATATTTGACATTGAGTTTGCCTGTCAACATACAATTTTCACTGATAAATGGTTGGGTGCAAAACAAAAAATATTCTATATATATATATATATATATATATATATATATATATATATATATATATATATATATATACTGTATATATATATATAACTTCACCGCTTGCGGAGTTTAAGTGAGCAGCGCTTGATTGGGCGCAGGTGTGCCTGCTCTGCATGTGATGAGCATGTGCAGGTGTGCCTGCTCAGTTTCCAGGGCGACGCTGATGAGAGCTCGGGACACGTGTCACCCCCTCCATACAACGTTCTGTTATTATGGAGAAGCGGGGAGATCGGGGGAGGGTGGGGAGTGGAGCCTGACAGAACTGCAAAAGCTGACCATACCTGTGTCTTGGAGGTGGGCCGCGGCGCGGAGAGGATAGCTGCCACCTTCTTCTCTTGCGGTTTAATGAGGCTGCAACCCACCTGGTACCCCAAGTACTTTGCTTCGGTGAGGGCCAGATGACACTGCCGGGGGTTGGTGGTCAGCCCAGCCCGGCGTAGTTCCGTTAGCACCCTCCGCAGCCGCTCCAGATGGTCCTCCCAAGTCTCTAAATGGATGTTGATGTCGTCGAGGTATTGGCCTGTTCCGTTAAGGGGACCTGCCAGTAGCCCTTGGTAAGGTCGAGGGTTGAGATCAACCGGGCCCTTCCCAAATGGTCCAACAACTTGTCGACACGGGGCATTGGGTAACAGTCAAATTCAGAGAGTTGGGGATCCATATCAACAACTAGGGAGTCGAGCTGGTGTAGGCCGAGAGCTGGGGCCCAGTCCCGACCCAGCGCTTCAGAAGATTGACGTGGTAGAGCTGATCCTCCGTCCTTCTACCTGGTTGCCGCACAAGGTACGTGACCAACCTTTTCCGTGACTGTGTAGGGCCCCTGCCAGGTAGCTAAGAACTTGCAGGTGGCTGCTGTGGGGACCAGCACCAGGATGTGGTCTCCTCGCTGGAACTCCCGTGGTTGGGCCCCCCAGTTGTAATGCCATTGCTGCGCCTGTTGCGCCTTGACGAGGTGCTCCCGGATGATGGCATAACTCGGTCAATCCGCTCCCTCAATCTCGCACACATGTTCGATGGTGGTCCGGTGTACCGCCGGCTGTTGTTCCCAGGCCTCTCGGGCAACGTCAAGCAGACCGCAGGGTTGTCGGCCAAAGAGTAGCTCGAGCGCGGTGAAGCAGGTGGAGGCTTGAGGGATCTCTCGAATACCGAAGAGAATGTAGGGGAGCATCTGGTCCCAGTCCCACTTATCTTCGGCCGCCACTCGGCATAACATCTGTTTGAGGGTCTGGTTAAAGCGCTCTACGAGCCCATCGGTCTGGGGGTTGTACACCGTGGTGCGAAGCTGTTGGCCCTTCAGGAGTTTACATACATCTGCCATCATCCAGGACATGAACGGGGTGCCGGTTGTGGCAGCGATGTTAACCCGCTGCGCAGGCACTTCTCTGGTGTTGCCTGCACACAGGTGATGGGCAGCTTTGTCTTGGCTTCGGCCCACGGGGGTAGGACCGATATTTTGACCAGGCTGTCCGCGGCAAGTTCTCTGTTTGCACGGTGCAGCCTGCCAGCCAAGGTCATCCTGGAGAGTGGGATCCTTCCGTGGGCATGTGCTCATCTTGAGGGCCGGGAACCGCCGGTCTGCTCAGCGGTCGCTGGGTGCCTTCCGGCATGCGTTGCTCCTGGACCACCCTTCGGAGAAATGGTGGCGCTCTCTCTCCTACCTCCCTGTGTTGGGTGGCCTCCACTAGCTCTATGGCCTTGACCAGTTCGTCCACGTTGGTCAGGTTCCGCATAACGGCTGCTTGACAAAGCGGGCAGGGGAGGGCCTGCAGGAGGTGGTCGACCACAACGCGCTCCACCACCTGGTGTACGGTGGGACCCCCGGCCAGCAACCAGTGTTGGGCCAGACAGGAGAGGCTAGCAGCTTGAGCCCGGGCCGGCTGCTGCGGGTCGAAGGTCCACTCGTTGAATAGCTGGGCGGCGCTTATTGGAGCCCAGGATCTCCTTCCGTAAGTCCTCGTAGGAGGTGCTTTGTTCCGGGGGAAGTGCGAAGTACGCTCACTGAGCCTCTCCCATGAGCAGTGGGGCAACGATGTGCACCCATTCCTCCTTGGGCCACGCCTCCCACTTGGCCACGGTTTCAAACATCTGGAGATACATTATTATGTCATCGTGCACTGTCATCCTGTGTAGTAGCTGCATTGCCTGGACACGGGGGTCTGGAAGCGGAATTCGCGGGGCTGTGACAAGATAGTTCACCCAAAAATCTAAATTATGTCATTAATAACTTACCCTCATGTCGTTCCAAACCTGTGAGACCTCCGTTTATCTTCGGAAAACAGTTTAATATATTTTAGATTTAGTCTGAGAGCTCTCAGTCCCTCCAATGAAACTGTGTGTACGGTCTACTGTCCACAGGGCCATCACTAGTGGGGTGAAAGGTGGTGACGATTATAGGGGCCCACGATCTCAATGATCTCAACCGAACTGGCTGAGGCTAGCCTAAAAAGACGTTTAAGAGTTGATGGGCCACTGCTGCGTGTCGTCATGAAAGCTTAAAATTTTCATGCGTTTTAAGCCTTGCCAATTTAAACATTCAAAAGAGTTTAAAGCATTCAAACACAATGTGGAAAAGATTAACAGAGTGGCTGGTTACTTGCGCGCTGTGTTCGGTGCGCAATCAGAGAGCCGTGTCTCACGGAGAGCAACACCGAATCCGAGTTCTCCTTCGCATCCTCCTGCACCTGAACGAACAAATACAAATCGCAGTTTAAACATGCGAACAGAAAAAAATTTTGAAGGAGCCCAATTCAGCACCGGAGCGCGGTGTTCTGTGCGCACAGGGCTCATGCAGAGAGACGTGTCTCAAAGCCCTTGAACGCTGAATTTGCCTCTTTTTGCTCTGTACTGACAAATACATTCAAAATAATGTCAAAAAACCTGTTCAGAAAAAACTGTTGGTCGTGTCTTAAGTGAAAGTTAACAGTGCAGAAAGAAATCGGATGTGTATTATTTAGGGATGCACCGATTGGGAAATTCTGGGCCGATACCGATCCGATGTTTAACATAACATCTTGGCCGATGGTCGATGCTGATGCCGATGTTTTTTCTTTTTGTTATTTATTTCTTCATTTGTGCCACAGAAACATACAAGTCTTTCGGCTCTTGATCCCACTATCCTAGAATGAGCACAAATTCAATCAGACCAATTTATGGAACAAAAACAACCTTTAATGTCACTTTCTGGTTGACATTAGTTATAACCTTATTTATGAAAAGTTCTTTACTTTTCTGAAAAATAACATTCAAAAACATTTGACTGCTAACTAATCAATGAAAAGATTGTTTCAGTACATTGCCCAATAAAATTATTTGAGTGGTTTTAGCCTGATAAACAAAAACTTACTCAATGGGATTATTTTCATGGCCCAATAAAACATTTTCTTTTCTGATAAAAAATAAAAATAAATACATCAAGTGCAAAAACAAGTTAAATAAATTATGCTATTAAAATATAGTGTTATTCATAAATACAAACATAAATAGGGCTATCTTTCAACTTGTATTTTTCTCATACAGAATAAAACATTACAGTGTTTCAGAACTCACAGGCTGGAACATGGGGCATCTTATAAAACAAAAATAGTACCTCCACTTCTGATCATTAATGACACATAAGTCACCTGCTGTATCTTTGGCCTACTTCTTAATAAGATGCATGTTTTTCTTTACAAAGATAAGCATCTCTGCCTTGTCACAGCAAAGCCTATTTCTCTTTTCATCCAAGACATGAGACACAGAGCTGAATAACCGCTCACTCTCGGTGCTAGGGCATGGCGCACTAAGGTATTTGCAGAGATGGGACCAAGTCACACATGTGCAAGTCTCAAGTAAGTCTCAAGTCTTAACCTTCAAGTCTCAAGTAAGTCCCAAGTATTTTTTTCTTGGGCAAGTCAAGTCAAGTCAAGTCACAAGCTATGTCAAGTCAAGTCCAAGTCAAGTCACCTTAATATTGTTATTTTACCTGCAGAATCTGATCTGTACTGTACATAACAAAAACGTATGAAACAACTTAAAATACGTCATATTTATATTCTGTACTGTGTGTATATATATATATATATATATATATATATATATATATATATATATATATATATATATATATATATATATATATATATATATATATATATATATATATGTAATATGCACTTCTCATGATTGGGTAATCGCGGCAGCTACATTTGTTTTTCTGATTAATTGTTTTGCTCTATGAGAAAGACAAGGTAACAAAATATTCGGGGCTTATGCCCCCTTAGCCCAGCCCTAGCGCCGCTCCTGGAATGCGTTTTTTTGACGGCCTGCTAGCGGATCATTAGGGGCCGTTCACATCACGTCTTTTGCGCGCGCAAGTTCGTTATTTCCAATGTAGGCGCGCGGTATGCGTGCTCATAATGGAAGCAACGCGCTCGTGCGCGTCGCACCGCATCGAGCTAAAAACATCTAAGGTGAGTTCCGTTCGACCGTAAGTGTACTGCGAAGGGGACTTAACGGGGTATTCCGCCATCTTAAGTGAGATTCCAATCCGAAGGGAGCAAACATGTTCAGTTCGAAGGGCACTGAGCACGGCACAGGGAATAAGGGAACATCGATACATCACTTCACAGAAAGTGCAGAGCGATTATCCCCCAACTGTCATTGCGCGCAGCACGTCATCACCAGTCAGAACGGCCGTCTTCGCTCTCACATCCATTACGGATTGTAGAAAGGTATGATAATGTAAAAGTGACCAGAAGCAGACGAGGCTCTGCCATTTTTCTTTATTTTACTTTATTTACCTCAGTGTTTACTATACGGCTGTGCGCAGGAAGAACGCGCACGAGACTGCTATGCAATTATATGACCATTTATTAAAAACACATATAAGCTATACAGTTAACCAAATAAAAGTTATTTTCATATTTGCATGACAGCAGGGCTTCAATTTTGTTAATAGTCAAGTAATAGCAGCAAACTGTATAATAAACATACGTTTTTTACGATTTTTTTTACGACATACGATTTTTTTATTGTATAGTTTACATATTTTACATGTGATTGTAAATAAAAAATTAAAATATGAATGTAGTCTTATATATTTATATCATAATCTGGCGACCCCATCGGTGACTTTCTTTGATTACCTTTGCAGGGCGTTCCAAATGAGCGGTTATTATCAGTGAAGTCTACTTCAACTGATATACCGTGCTCAGGGAGTAGGGAGCAGTGAACACTGCGTAGGGACCCTGTCGAATGGAACGCACCTCTAAACTTTTCAGAATGCCGCAAGCGCACCGCAGGTCATGTGACAATAACTAACCAATCAGCTTCATCCTTTCCCGTATCAACGTTGAAAGCTCAGCTAAGATGAAGGAACAGCTGTTCATAGCTGTATATGGATTGCCATTTTGAAATGAATTTAGTATCAGAGCTACTGCGAGCGATTTTTAGTGCTGCAAATCCATTTATACTTTGCTGAAATTTCCGCGTCTCCATTGAGAGAGAGCGTGTCATGGATGCTTAGCAACGACAGACGCCCCAGGAGCACTTCTGCCCGAGCGCTTTGGAAAGAAGGAGAAAGCGGCGCGACTAGCGTTTTCCACGCGTTTTTAGGCCCGAACTATTGAAGACAAAAGCGATGACCCTCGATACCTCTCAGGCTGACATGTTGATGTGATGTGATATCTGATTTAAGTGGGCGTGGTGTGTGTAAGGTAGAGAGGACATGACTGATGATTGTGTCATGATCCAGTCACGACGCTATTCTCAGCCTGCGCTCCAGCTGAGTAATCAACTTTATTTTAAAAAATAATTTATATATTTTATATTCAAACTAAAAACATGATGTGATTAACACTCAAGTCATTCAAGTCATCGTGTCTCAAGTCAAGTCAAGTCCCGAGTCTTTAACTTCCAAGTCCGAGTCAAGTCTCAAGTCCTAAAAATAGCGACTCGAGTCGACTCGAGTCCAAGTCACCAAGTCACAAGTCCCCATGTCTGGGTATTTGCGTGCCATTTGTGCGAGTTCGGGAAAACGCAGGTGGTGCTTTCACCTTTGGGAATAGTGGTCTCTGCTAGGAAAATACCCAGTTGTTGGGATACAGAGGTACTTGTCCTTTCTGGTCCATTTTCTTCCAGAATCTCCTCAAACACATCATGCAGGGAGGGCCCTGCTCTGTCGGATCGTTGCCTCTTGCGCTCTGTGTGATGTGCGCGCTCTCCATCCTGCGTCCAATCCTCTGCACCAGCAGCAGGCAACAGGTGTGCCTCAAGTATGAGCGCGTTGTTTAACATCCTCATCAAAGTAACGATCCTTGTATCTGGGGTCCAAATAGGTGGCAATGCAGAACATGGGATCGTACTGGATTTTATCGAAGCGTCTATTTACAGCCTCTAATAATGAGGTCTTTGTTGTTTTAACGCCGTGGTCTGTGTCAGCCTGCTTCCTCAGAAGACGTCTCAGGGCACAGAGGGGATGACATCTGCAGCTGATGCTTCTGATGAGCTAACTTCTTTCATCAATTGTTCAAACGGGGAGAGGAGTGTTATAAAGCCGTGGTCTGTGTCAGCCTGCTTACTCAGAAGACGTCTCAGGGCTGTCACAGAGGGGATGACATCTGCAGCTGATGCTTTTGATGAGCTAACTTCTCTCATCAATTGTTCAAACGGGGAGAGGAGTGTTATAAAGTTTTCAATTAAGTGCCACTGGTGCGCACTGAGAGTGTCCGGGAGGTCGTAGTCTGCGGCATATGTAGCAAGTGCACGCTTTTGTTCCAGCAAGCTCTCCATCATTTAAAATGTACTATTCTAGCGAGTGGAAACATCTTGCTGTAGCCTTTTTGGTTTCATTCCCAACTGGATCTGCACAGCCTGGAGATGTGAATATGCGAGGGGTGAGTGTTTAAAGTGGCCATAACATCCGTGAGGCTACGCTGGCTAAAAACACTGTAATTAATTGCCAGTTGCAGTGTGTGCGCCATGAAGCCAAAACTAGCCAGACCACTGTCCATCATATCTTTCGTCATATTCCTAGCATTATCTCTCACGCCAGCATGCACTCTGGTATTGTCGATTTTCCACGTCTGGAACATTTTCTCAAACGCCTCCGAGATAGCAGATGCTGAGTGGGTACATGCAAACTCCTGGGAGTGCAACACTGCCTTCACCAGATTGAAGTCCTTATCAATCCACTGTGCCATGAGGCTAAGCATGCTCACAGGGCTTACATCTGAACTCCTTATATCTGTGGTGAAACTGATTGCAGCGATGTCGCAAGCCAGTAGCTCATGAATGTGCGTGGCCACAATGTTGTGGATTTCGGGGAGACAGACCTCAGTAAAGTGACGCCGGCTCGGCAGCGTATAGCGTGGCTCCATAAAGTTAATCAGACTCTGAAAACCCACGTCCTCCACTACAGAGAAAGGCTGGTCATCTAAAGCGAAGAACTCCATCACCTTGTTTGTTATTTGTTTCGCTTTGGCGCTGTCTGGAGGCAGCTGTTTGGCTTTCTCAAATGCCGTGTCAATTGAAGTCTGAGTCTTATCAGGGGTTTGCGCTTTCTTGGCGGCTTCATTTTTCTGTTTTTGGTCAGCTTGCAGGTATTTGGCCGTACACCGCCTCATTCCTGCTTTTCAAATGTCCAATGAGATTTGTTGTGTTAAATGACTTTCTAACAGCCCCCCATCTTGAAATTTCAATGGAACACATATTGCAAACTGCAAAACGCTGATCTTTCTCTGAAACTGTAAAATATTGCTACGCGACCGCCATCTTCTTTGTTTAATCTGAGTTACTGAGGACGGAGAGTGAGCAGGCGCCCTCTCCTGTCTTGGACTCGCCATCTCATCAGACATTGGCGAATGTCATTTTTATTTCCCAATGGCCGATGGCAGTTAACGAGGCAAATATTGGCCGTTACCGATGTTCAGCCGATGCATTGGTGTATCCCTAGTATTATTATAATGGATGCATTGTCTCTTAAAGTGACCACGGCTAATTTTAATTTTAACATTAATCCAAGAAAATGAAAGGCAGAAAATCACTTACTGCTCTTGACTGAATTACTTTGTAGTTTTAACAAGATTTAATACACAGCCAAACCGAAAATTATTCAGACACCAGACATTTTTTTTTTAAGTGGGTGCAGGGCACTATAGTTCATTTATGTAAGTGAAATAAAGCGAACTGTGAAAAATATCTCTTGCCTGGTTAATAAGATTGATCGTCTAGGTGTAGAGTTGGCCTCCATGAAAATACTGTGAGTAAGCAGTCGACTGAATGTAAGAACCTTCATGGAATAACTACTGACATGAGTAAACGACTGAGTGTGATTGAGCAACCCAGTGCCAGCAAGGGGAATGCAGCCACAACTATGGCCAGTGAACTATGGCCTTTCACTTTCTTGAAGAGGCCCAGCTCCATGGACCAAGTCACAGGGAGCCTGCACCCGGACCCTCGGCCTTGCCCATTTTTGAGGAGAAACCTGGCGGGGGGTGTGAGGTAGAGATGTCACCTGCATGGAGCCATGTATTAAAGCATAGCAAGTGCAAGCAACGCTATGGAAAACTATCTACGGCTGCAGTACAGATTAAGTCTAGAATGAATCCTCCCAGAGAGAAGAAGAACTATGGAATAGTTGGAACTGGTGCAGTGGAGAACATACATGCAGTGACAACTAAGCGGGTGAGTGTGTTTGTGAAAAAACTTGCTCCTGACCTAGACTCAGAGACTCTGTTTAGATATATAAAATAACAACTTTCCAGAGATGTGACTTGTCAGAAGATTGGCACTGAGTATACTCGCTACAGCTCCTTCAAAGTTACAGCTGAATGCAAGGAAGTAGCAGAGATGTATGCACCGCAACTGTGGCCAGAAGGGACCTACTGTATGTAAGGCGCTTCTATGAGAACTGCAAGCCTAGGGCTGCGGTAGGGGCAGGTAGTAAAGCACCACTTGATGTACAAATGATTGTGCCTGAGTCAAGGGCGTCCCATGCATGTTAAACAATGATAAACTGCTATGAGAGTTGCATTTTATAATTTCCCGTGGTCTGCAGCTTGGGCAGGATGCTGGAGCGAGAGCCCAACGCATTGTTATAGACAAGCTCTTCGAGAAAACTGATGTGGCGTGTTTGCAAGAGACTTTTTAAGCTATTCAAGATCTGGATAAACTTAACTCTGTGCATAATGATTTCCATGGGGCAGGGGAATCCACAACAGACCAAAATACCAGAATGCTGCGTAGTAGGATCCCAGCAGGTGTAGCCAAATTCTGGCACAAGAAATTTTACCCTTTTGTCACTTTGATCAGGTTAGATGTAGACTGGTGCATAGGAATTAAGGTGGTGCATAATAAGAATGTTTTTTATAATCTTAAATATATACACTCCATGTGAATGTCACAAAAATTAAAATGAGTACTTGAATAAGCTTGCTTTTATAGGTTCTTACATAAGGGAAATTTTTGTCCCCCATATTTGTCTTGGGGGATCTGAATGCTGATATATCAGATATTAATTCACTTTTTGGTCAACACTTGACACAATTTTGCAAAGATACGGTTATTTTGTCCACTAAGGAATTACTGCCAGCTGATACCTATAAACATGTGAGTGAAGCTTGGCATACTATATCCTAGTTGGATCACTGTATATCTACAGCTGATGCACATGGTTGTATAAAGGGGGCTGAGATCCTATATGGTCTGGCTACAGCAGACCATATTCCTGTCTCTATGTTCCTAAATGTTAAGGGTCTACCTAAGCTTGTTTGTAGTGACAGCCATAAACCAGATGAGATACTAGACTGGGCAAGGCTTACAGAAGGACGACCGGCAATATTACAAGTTACTGACTGATGTGCACCTGAGAAATATTGAAGTACCTGTTGATGCAATTATGTGTGTGGATAGCAGATGTAAAAATGTAAGTCACAATAATGACCTTTGCGCAATGTATGATAGAATAGTGAATGCAAGTGAACAACTAAGAAGTAAAGTAGGGGAACAGCATATTGTAAGACCAGGGTGGAATGAATATGTCCATGATATTCATATGGAGGCAAGAGCTGCATTTAGAAGATGGGTCTTAGCAGGCAAACCTAGGCATGGCCTAGTCTGTGAGTACAAGGTACGGTCTAATGCTAGGTTCAAATATGCTGTGGGTTTTATAAAAATAAATGAGCAGACTATGAGGGCAGACTCCATGGCGAGAAAGCTACAAACTAATAATGTTTATGAGTTCTGGAAGGAGTTGAAAGTGGTTAACAGCTGCAAGATGCCATTGCCTTCTAGTATTTATGGTATAACTGAAGCTGAAAACATTGCAGAGCGATGGAGGAAACACTATGAGGACATTTTTAACTGTGTGAAGAGTGATGTATTTAATATAGGTGAGATACCTTACAGTGATGGTGTAGTCATCAGGCCGGAGGAAGTATGTTATGCTATTGACAAACTTAAAATGAATAAAGCCTGTGGGCGGGATAGAATAACAGCAGAACATCTGAAATACCCTAGTCAAAGTATTTCAGTTTTACTTGCTCTATGCTTTTCTGGGTTAATCAAGCATTGCATACTTCCTGGATCCATGTTATCTGTCTTGTTAGTGCCTGTAGTTAAAAATAAGACGTAAATTAACGAGTATAGATAACTATAGACCTATTTCAATTGCAAATGTACTATCCAAGGTACTAGAGGGGATGCTTATGGATAGGCTTGCAGAATACATAGAATCAGCAGATAATCAGTTTGGCTTTAATAACAAGCATGGAACTGATCTGTGTATTTATGCACTTAAAGAAATTGTCCATAGGTATAGATCACGCAATAGCACAGTTTTTATGTGTTTTCTGGATGCATCAAAGGCTTTTGATCGTATCAATCATGGGAACCTGTTTGGTAAACTACGTGACCGTGGTGTCCCCTTTTACCTAATCAGGATACTGCAGTTCTAGTACTCTCACCAAACTATGCAAGTCAGGTGGGGGATTATTTTGTCAACACCCTTCTATATCTTCAATGGAGTGCGGCAGGGCGGAACTCTGTCTCCGCTGCTATTCAATCTGTACATGGATAATTTATCTAGGGATCTAAAGGGATGTAGAACTGGCTGCCTGGTGGGGGATAGTCTCATTAATCATATGCTTTATGCTGATGATTTGGTGGTACTGTCTCCCTCCAGTGCTGGCCTGCAGCTACATCTTAAAATATGCTCTCAATATGGGCAAATGTTTGATATAACATTTAACACAATGAAGAGTGTGGTACTGATTGCCAGAACCAAGGAGGATATGAAGGGTCTCTATCCTTTCTCATTGGCAGGTGAACCACTAGAGGTTGTAAAGAAAATTAAATATTTGGGACATGTGTTAAGAGATGACCTCTGTGATGATGTTGATGTGCAGCGTCAGTGTGGAAAACTGTATGGGCAGGCACACATGCTGGCACATAAATTCGTATACACCTAAAGCAGTACACCTGATAAAATGTGTACACCTGATGTTAAAATCTCACTCTTCAAAACCTACTGCGCTCCACTGTATACTGTCCATTTGTGGTGTAATTTTAGTCAGTCAAAAATGTAAAAAACTTCAAGTGGCTTATAATGATGCAATGAGAATTGTGCTTAAAATTCCTAGGTGGTGTAGTGCCAGTGAAATAATTTGTGTCTAATAATGAGCCCACTTTTAATGCTGTTTTAAGAAATCTTATGTATAGATTTCATGTGCAGACTAACAGGGTCTAAGAATATGATTATTGTGTCCATACATTGGCCCCGAAGCCTGTATATGTCTTAATTATGCCTCGTCTGCATCACCTTATATGTTTTTCTATTGTTTTATATGTATGTAGATACTGTATGTTGTTGTTTCTATGGACCAATGTGTCTTGAATAAAAGTTGATTGAATGATTATACCCAAAAATTCTTCATTCTGTGGACTACAAGTGAAATTGATAAACTATTTGGGACCAAAAATTATTCAGACACTTTGACCTGACCTTGTTTTGCTTAAGTGTTTCTTCTTTATTAATTGCTAATTAACCACAGACTGAACAGAATTAAGCATTGCTTGGTAATTGGTCACAAAAGTATTTATAGTTGTGTAAATATTGGTTTTTATCAATGTTATCTGATATTATCAAGATCAGGGATAGGCAACTCCAGTCCTGGAGGGCCACTATCCTGCAGAGTTTAGCTTCAGCCCTCATAAAAACTCACCTGCCTGTATCTATCTAGTAATCCCGAAAACACTGATTGTCTTGTTCAGGTGTGTTTAATTAGGGTTGGAGCTAAACTCTGCAAGACAGTGGCCCTCCAGGACCGAAGTTGCCTGATCAAGATGAATTTGTTCTGACAGATTAACTCTGAGATCTTGTTCTATTTTATTACCATGTTCTAAACTATAGCAAATAACTATGATAATGTGGGAAATGTTGAAGTTATCTGAATACATTTTGGTCTGACTGTATATTTTATTTTACACTGAAGACTATGCAGTGTTATTTTTAGTGGTGGGCATAGATAATTTTTTTAATCTAGATTAATCTCACTGTGATCTTGAAATTAATCTAGATTAATCTAGATTAAAATGGCTCATTCGAATTGCCGTAGCTGGGGTCAGCAGGGACCCAGTGAAGGTTATACCAGTGGGCCCTGTTTGAAATTGTTTAATTTGTATGTTCGTTTATTTTTATTTATTTGTGCTATTTACACAATGTTTACGTATTTTTTTTTTTTTTTCAAATTTGTATTTGTCAAGGTACAGAAACCAAATAATGAAATGTAAAATAGCACTGGATAGTCTTCAATGTAAAAATAAAATATACATTCAAACCTACATTTATTCAGATACCTTCAATATTTCTCACATTATTACAGTTTTGCTATATATATCAAAACTTATATCTGGTGTCTGGATAATTTTTGGTTTGACTGTTAAAACTACAAAGTAATTCAGTCAAGAGCAATGAGTGATTTTCATTTTCTTGGATTAACATTACAGCAGCCAGTAGCTAAATTAGGCGCGGTCACTTTAAGAGTCGATGAACGCATCCAATATAATACACATCCCATTTTTTTCCTCAACTGTTTACTTTCATATAAGAAATAACTGACAGTTTTTCTTGAGCATAATTTCCAAGGTGGATATTTGTACATATTTTGTATGTATTTGTCGGCACAAGAGCAAAAATAAGCGAATTCGATGTTCAAGTGTTTTGAGACGCCTTTCTCTGTGTTAGCCCTGAAAACCAGAACATCGCGAGTACTGAATTGGGCTCTTTCACATCTTTTTGTTTGTTCAAAATGCGATTGGTATTTGTTCGTTCAGATGAAGGAGGGTCTTCGAGGAGAACTTCGCAGAAGAGAGCTCGGTTCAGTGTCATTGTCCGTGATACGCGGCTCTCTCTCTCTCCGCACCGAGCACAGCGTGCACTCTGTTCAGCTTTTCCGCGTCTTGTGTTTGGATGCTTTAATGTTTAAATCGACCAGTGGTAAGGCTTAAAACACGTGAAAAAGATAAGCTTTCGTGACGATGCGCAGCAGTGGCCCGTCAACTGTCCTGAGCATCTTTTAAGGCTGGCCCCAGCCAGTCGGTTATATAAAATATCAAGGTGAAAGTCATCATAGCTTGCTTAGTATAGACCCAGCTCCCAACCCAACTTTGAGAATAGATTAAAGGCGATATTTTTTTTATCGCCCGATAAGAGTCTCGTGTTAACGCAGCACGTTAACGCTGATAACGGCCCACCACTAGTTATTTTACATTTGAATATTAGGTTTCTGAACTTACACTTACACCTACAAACTTTAACAAGCGTAAACATTGTGTAAATAGTAAAAATAAATAAATAGAATGAACATGCAAATTAAACCATTTCAAACAGGGCCCACTGGTACAACCTTGCACTGGGGCCCCGCAAACCCCAGCTGACTGTCCATGTCCAGAAAGGAAAGAAAAACATCATCAAAGTAGTCCATGTGACATCAGAGGGTCAGTTAGAATTTTTTGAAGCATCGAAAATACATTTTGGTCCAAAAATAGCAAAAAAAAAAGCATGATTCTGCATTGTCTTCTCTGTGACCTTTCTCTCTCTCTTGTGTCTGTTGTGAGAGAGTTCAAAACAAAGCAGTTTGCATCTCCAATATGCATTAATCCACAAATGACTTGATTTGTAACATGTGGCTGACACTACCTCTGAGTTCAAACAAACCAATATCCCAGAGTAATTCATTTACTCAAATAGTACACTGGCTGAACTGCTGTGAAGAGAGAACTGAAGATGAACACCGAGCCGAGCCAGATAATAAACAAAAGACTGACTCGTCCAAGAGTGCAAGCTAAAAAGCGCTCTGCAGGACATGGAGGCGGCAGCGCAAACACTAGATTTTATTTCAGTGGATACGCTGTCATTTTTGTATAAAGGTAAGAGTAATACTTTTTGTGTGTGCACTCACAATATCAATAAAACTTTGTGCTTTTATAAAATAGCGGGAAAAAAAAGCATGATGTGCTTTCTGTCGTCTAGTCTTGATCAGGAGCCTTCACAAAAAATGAACCAAAACTCAACGAATATGCCTCACAGACAGGCACGCAGATGGCACTACCCCACAGATTCATGGTTACCAGATCCGTCCCCCTCACTGTCTCAACAAAAGCTCTATTGGTAAACATTAGTCTAAGTAGAAGCGACCTGGCTCGCCCCTCCTAAAATGTGTACTAAACGTTTTTTGAAACACAATTTTTGACCGCAGTGTCTGACCGAGTCCCAAAACACAATGTAGCCAGTGGTAAGGGGGCGTGTCTTGTCCTGATAGGGAAAAGAGAGTGCTCAATTTTTTTTCATGCTGCAAATGACAAAAATACCTGCAAATTATGAAAACATCTTCAGTTTGACAGCACACATGCCGCAAATACTCACAACACAAACAAATACAGAAACGCTCTGCAAATACTCAAGACAAACAAAATTACCCCAACAAAAAGAAAATTTAAACAAGGTTTTTTATTTTTGAGTATTGATTATCATTTGTATAACCATAGTTGTACAAATACCATTTATCAAACATTGATAAATAATGTCCCAGCCATGTTTGTCACTTTACGGTTCCCTTAAATATTACATTTCTTTATTTGTTTGTATTGTGAGTATTTGCAGCACGTGTTGCCAAACTGAAGATGAAGATGTTTTCATAATTTGCAGGAATTTTTGTCATTTGCAGCACGTTTAGCTCTCTCGGCTGCCGTAGCAGGTCCTGTTTGGGTATGGGGGTGTTTGTTTTGGTGCTAAAGAATCGGGTCAGGGCAGACGCAGACTGAAGCACAATAATAATCAAACCATTACTTTGTACCTGCCTTCTCACTACATGCTATTCTGTTGTCAAACACATGACGATGGTGCTGCCACTGACGCTTATGTTCTCTGTGTGTGTGTCTGTGTGTGTGTGTGTATGTGTGTGTGTGCTACGACTCCTTACCCCGGGGTCCTACGAGGAGCTGGTAGCTGCCTCTATTGTGCCTGTAGTGGTAACCATAGTGTTCATAAACAGGTGCATGTCAAAAAATGTGAATGTCTTGGAAAAGTTCTTTATTTGTATAGTAAGCTGTAAGTAGTAGCCATCAGAATTAAAACAATTTTTTTTTTTTAATATTTCAGTTTGTGTGCAATGAATCTAGAATATAAGAAAGTTAGCTTTTTTAATTAAGTTACAAAAAAATTGTCTATGACTAAGCTGGTGATTTTTCTGGACTGAAAAGACATCAGGACTGCTCACAGACATAATAAATGTATCTATAGAAAGCTTTAAATTACTACTTAACGTAATAAAACAAATAACAAACAAAAACTCTTTCATTATAATCATACTCACAATCCGTTAAGATGCACTTCTCTCCAAAGGCGAGTCTTGAAGAGGTGGTGATCATGGATCGGCAACTTCTTCCTAACACCGACTTAGAAAACACTATTTAATAGTAAATAAACATATTTCCCCTAAAACATTTATGGTAATTAACTTTTGCCGGTGCTTTGCAGAAAGCTTCAGCCTATAGTGTGCATTTGAACGCAGAACTGTTCAGCTGTGCTGACGGCACACACCATACATGCACCTGTTTCTAGACACTAAACACCGTCGAGCCGCACACAGTCGCAATAGCACGGTCTCATGTTGTTTCCACCCACGGGCAAATGTTTTTCAGGACTAATGATGGATGTCTAAAATATCTAAAAATATAAGGAGAAGCCTAAAACAGGCCCAGCCCGTGTCTGAACTATGACATTAAAATTAATCTAGTATAATTTAACAATGCCCCCCACCAAATAAATAAATAAACAAAAAAGTAAAACATAGGAAACATCTCCCACAAACATCAACGTGTCTATCTCTTTTAAAGTTTACGTGTTGTATTTTTAATAAATTGCACAATTCTTAACCCCATCCCAGAGCACAGACAACACTCATTTTCAAAACCCTGGTTATGGCCATGATTATACATTTGTCAAGAGATAATATTTCAATGTGTGCTGCTAGGGTTTCTCAGCCCCTTGGGGACAGAATATTTGCTCGAAATTGCGCTCCGGGTGCTCCTGCATATATGCGTGTAAATATGCACGTGCAAATCCCTTTACAGATAAACGTGCTTTCCCTCCTGCGCATGTGCATTGAGGTCTTTCGAGTTCAGATGACATCAATCTTTTGGAACTGAATGGCGTCTCTTGTGCCTCTTGCCCATTACTACTTAGTTAAGAAGTCTTTGTTTCTATTGGAAAGCACTATATTGTTAATTTAATACCACCTGAACTTACACTATATAGTGGGAATATAAGAAGCTAAGACATCAAGGTATGTGCTTATAAGCTACATAAACAGAACAGACAAATACAAACCTACACTGAAAAATATTAACTGGAGTGAAAAGTGTGACAACTAGCCCCAGTCTCCTCTCTCAGTATGGATAAGTCTCACATTTATCAATAAAGCATGTCCAAGCGATAGCCCTGTCTTGTATATACTGAAGACATGAATTATATTGTATACATACTATCATTTTTCATGAAAGTTACCACTTCTGTATGGATATGGTATTAAGTAGGCTATTTGTGAACGTCACGGTGTCAGACTAATGCATATTTTGGTCATTGTGGAAGCATGAAGCATCTGCCACAGAGTGTAACTGTGTGGAAGACCATCCATGGCAAGCGGTTTTAACATTTAACCCATAAACCTTACTAGTATCTATTTTCATGCTATAGATCTTATTATTTTAGATACTATTATGTTTTCCATTAAGTAATAGTACTTATTCATTAGCCACTAGTGCTAATAGATCCCTGTTTTGTTGGACCCCCACCTTTTTCACGTTTACGTTTGTTCGATTTGTTCAGTTATGCCATTCAGAAATTATAAGGCGCATTTCCATTGCAAATGCAAGGGCTAAACAAACCAGCCATGGATAGCAGCTTTCAACAACTTTCGAGGCCATAATCAAACAGCATAAACTGGTATTTATGATTATTTCACATAGAAGAAAGACACACATATTGAATCACGACAGGCTGGGGGAGGGTACCCTCGAGACTGCGCTCTAACCCCCCCCCCCCCTCCCTCCGGGGGGGACCGCTCACGGGGACCTGCGGGAACCTGGGGGTAGGACAGACGAGGAGAGAGAAAAGGAGATGGAAGGAGGAGCGACAGAGACGAGAGAGGGAAACATGGAACATGTCATTCATCACTCATTCTGATCTCTTTAAAGTGACAGGTGTTCTTTATATCTTATCAGTGTAACAAACACATAACTTTAATGAAACATCAGATTAGAAGTCTAATTAAACATGCATCACCTTCATTATTTGCACTTACTTGGTTATACAAAAGCTAAACTCACAATGAAGTAAAAAATACAAAATGGCATTAACCTGGATGTTGACATCACTAATGTTATACGGTGTATTTTCAATAATTAATATACTTAGTTATTTTAGTTTTGCTGTTGTTTTCCTATTATTTTAAACCGCAAACACACAATGTTGTCATTGCAGCTTAAAAAACTCCTTGCCATCTGATACAATACAGTTCGGTTTTTTGGAAAGGAGACTAAAAAGAAAGAAAACAAATCTGAAATATTATCCTTTGCTGCACATTCTGCACCTAAGCCCAGGACAACCTTCAGAAGATCATTTTAATTTCAGGTATATTTTTAGTTTATGAAAACCCTTGTGAAGGGGAGATCCATTCACTGCATTTTAAAAGTCACAGGTCACAATTTGTGTTGAGAATGCAAAATATTTGATAATGTTTAAATCCTTTAAGGAATTAAAGGAATTCTTTTCAAAACAAATGAAATATTTTAATATTTACCTAGACACAGCCAAACTGCACTCCCTTCCTACCATTATTTAAGATTTGGTAAACTACAGCTTGTGTAAGACTGCTGATTACAAAAACTTTTCTACCTGCACAAGATTTGGGGATGAGGAAGTATGATTGTTTATTTTGATAGCGAACTACAATGCTTATTTAACTGATTGTGTATAGATTAATAAGAAATGGATAACTTTGCATTGGGGACTTTTGAGGACATATAACTGTTATTGATCTGGAAAGAATTGCCATCTTTAACTTCTGTATGTAGAAAGACTTGCATGCAGTATTATGTCAACACACTGTGTTGCATGAAAAGGCAAGCTCTAAAGTTTATTCTGGCAAGGAGATGAGTCATTAATGACTGAAATTTAGTTTATATATACATGGCCATTTGGCAGCCAACACTGTGTTCATCTGCTTGAGCCACAGCTAGTGGCTGCTTCTATCCTCCGCTGGACCTGTCCTCTAATGACCAACTCCTTCAGCAGTCATATTGTAGAACTAGACACAAAGCCCATGCAGCCCATTTCCACCAGGTATGCTTTCATAGTCCAGCTCCACTCCTCTGCCTGAGCTGCCAAGTTGACATTTTGCAGCTTCTTCCTTTCAAATGTCTAGTTAATGATCTCTTCCCAATGAAATGTCAGTTCAACTATAATGACAATCCTACTGGAGTTGGACCAGAGGACCAGGTCTGGGCACAGACTGCTGACTGCAATTTCGAATGGGAAAGTTAGTCTGTAGATTAAGTTGAATTGCATTTTCCAGTACCTAGCTATATTCAGCTGGCCTGTGTCGGGCCTGTGACAGGCAATTAGCCCGCTTTTTCTGCCCTTCCCTAACAAAGGAATGCCTTTTTTGTAAGGTATTCTTACAAATACCAAGAGAACAGGAAAAACACCTCAGCAACAAAGCACATAATCAATTCAAACACACGACTTTGCCACTGGGTACAGAAATTGGGGGGGGGGGGGGGGGGGATGGCAAGCAGCAAGCAGCCGTCTGGTCCATCAGCCCTAAGGCACTGGTCACAGACCCGCTTGACAGACTGGCGGTACAAAGCAACGAAGGCGAGGGATGGGGATGGGGGGTCGGGGGATTGAATGCACATCTGTATATATGTACGTATGTGTGTGTGTGTGTGTGTGTGTGTGTGTATGTAAGGGTTTGTGTATTTGTAGGCCTGGAGAGTTGCGATTCAATCCAGATACCTCAGTCTGCAGATTGTGAAAGCGTCACAGCAAGTTGCCATGGAGACAGCCTTGGTCAGGTCCTTAGACAGAGTCAACAAACAACAGGTGTCTGTGGAAGAGGGTGGAGGAACGCAAGAGAGTCTCGCTGCAATGCTCTGCTGGGAGATAGTTGTTATTTCCAACATGGACCTTGGCCAACAGCTGGTAGAGGGGGCCGAAAGAAGATAAGATTCCAATTGTTTGGTCTTGGGGTGAGTAGACGCATTCCAATTTTATGTTCACTCTCTTGTCCATTCTGGTCTCCAAATCATGACGGGCAGTCTTGTGAGGCTTTGGACAGCTGTTCCCGTTTTCTGAATTTTTTCGATAACCCAGGACAAAGCCTAGTCCAATCAGCAGAAGACCTGTTATCATGGTTCCAAATAGGTAAATGTCTTCAATGTCCTCCACGGAAAGAGCCGCCAGACACACCACCCACCATCTCCCACGCCCCCATTGTGTAGCCAGCTGCGAACGTTCCAGCAGGGCAGTCAGGTTCCCCCGAACAAAAACTTCTCATCGAGAAGATGGTGTCAATTGCGTTGAGAGACCAGTCGATCAAATCAAATCCTTGTTTTCAAGTTTTGGAGAGCAGTGTAGAGAGAGTCCCTCAGAATAGACAATACAAGAGAGCAAGCCGGGAAGGCAAGGGGAGGAGAGGGAAAGAAATGCGTCTGCCTCCGTTGAGAGCCAAAGAAGAAAGTAGAGATGCTTCTGTGATTTCTTGGCCAGTGCTGCTGTGTTTTCAGTCCAGGAGAGGTCCTCTGTGATGTGCACACCCAGGAAATTGGTGCTGCTCACTCTTTCCACAGTCACACCGTTGATGGTCAGAGTAACATGCTGAGTGTGTGCTCTCCTGAAGTCAACAACAATCTCCTTCATCTTCTCCAAGTTCAGAGAGAGATTGTTGTCACTGCACAACCCAGCCAGGCGGCTCACCTCACTCCTGTAGTTTGTCTCATCTTTGTTGCTAATGAGACCCACCACAGTTGTGTCATCCACAAACTTAACGAAGATGTTGGAGTTGTGTGACGGTCTGCAGTCGTGGGTCAGCAGAGTGAAGAGGAGGGGGCTCAGTGTCATGGTGCTGGATGTGTTGCTGCCGAGGTCTTCATGTCAGAAAGTCCAACAGCCGGTTGCACAGTGAAGTGTTGAGACCCAGCTGGATCAGTTTGTAAATGAGCTGTTGAGGGATGATTGTGTTGAAAGCTGAACTGAAGTCTATGAACAGCATTCTGACGTATGAGTCTTTTTTCTCTATATGTGTGAGTGCTGAGTGGACGGCGGTGTGATGGTATCATCGGTTGACCGATTGGACCGATTTGCAAACTGGAAGGGGTCCAGGGAGGGGGGGAGGACAGACTTGATGTGGTGCATGACTAGCCATTCAAAGCACTTCATGAGGATGGGAGTAAGTGCAACAGGACAGTAGTCATTGAAGCAGGATGGAGATGGCTTCTTCGGGACTGGAATGATGGTGGTAGTTTTGAAACATGTGTGAACAACAGCCTGACTAAGTGAGATGCCTGTGAAGACATCAGTGAGTTCTCTCAGTAAACGCCCAGGGATGTTGTCAGAACCCAGAGCTTTGCATGCATTGATCCTGCTGAAGGATCTCCTCACGCTCTCTGGGGTCAGCGGTGGAGTCTTCTGTTCAGTGGTGCTGTTTTGTTGCTCAAAGCGAGCAAAGAAGGTGTTCAGCTCGTTCGGTGGGGGCTTGTAATGTCCGTAATGGTCTGTATCCCCTGCCACAGGCTCCTAGTATCTCTGCTGTCGCTGAATTGATGGGCTATCCTCCTGGAGTGCTGTCTCTTAGCCTCTCTAATGCCGTGCGACAGGTTGGCCCTGGCTGTTCTCAGGCCCACCTCATCTCCAGCTCTGAAGGCAGCGTTCCATGTCTTCAGGAGTCTGTAGACCTCCCTGTCATCCATGGCTTCTGGTTGGCCCGGACAGTGATGGTTTTTGTAACTGTTACATCATCAATACACTTGTTGATTTAGGCAGTGACAGTCTTTGAGTACTCCTGGAGATCAGTGGTGTTATTGTATGTGGCAGCCTGCTTAAACATATTCCAGTCAGTTGTGTCAAAGCAGTCTTGAAGGGCCTCTGACGACCCTTCCTGCCACACTTGAATCTGTTTTTGAGCTGGTTTGGTGATTTTAATGGGCATTAGTATGACAGTAATGTGGTCTTAGGCTCCGAGGTGGGGGAGGGGGAGGGCTTTGTAAGCTCGTCTCTGTGTGGTGTAAACAAAGTCTAAAATGTTATTACCTCGTGTTGGAAAGTTAATGTGTTGGTGTATTTTTGGAAACACACTCTTTAAGTCAGCATGGTTGAAATCCCCAGCTATGATGAGAAAATCATCAAGGTGTGCTGTCTGCTGCTCAGTGATGTGCTGATACAGTTCATGTAGTGCATCTTTCCTTTTAAAGTTGATGTTGATTGGGGGAATGTAAACCGAAATGAGCAGTATGGCAGTATATTCCCTTGGCAGATAGAATGGCCGGCACTTAAAAAATCATAAACTCCTGCAGGGGTGAGCAGTGTTTGCAGATCACAACAGCATTGAGGCACCACGCGTCATGATGTAAACACAAAGCCCGCCACCACGGGTTTTTCCTCCCGCAACAAGAGCTCTGTCCGCTCAATAGCACGTCAGCTGGTCGAGCTGAATAGCGCAGTCTGGAACGCTGTTGCTGAGCCATGTTTCCGTGAACACAAAAACACAACAGTCTCTTGCAGTCCTCTGAGATTAACGTTTTAATCGGATGAAGTCCAGTTTATTGTCCAAAGAGCGTACGTTAGCCAGTACGATGGTTGGGATAGATGGCTTTTGTGGGTTAGCCATTAGCCTAGCCCGGATACCGCCATGCTTACCCCTCTTCTGCTTCCTCTCATGCCGCTTGTGATGCAGCTGCTCGTCTGTTAACAGGAACCCAGAAACATGAACATATTACTCCTATTTTGGCCTCACTCCACTGTTTCCCTGTATGTTTTAGAATACATTTTAAGATTTGAATGTTTGTTTTAAAGTCTCTAAATGGGTTGGCACCTCAGTTCATTTCAGAGCTTAATGTGCCCAGGACCAGGCTGAAGACCAGAGGCAACCGCTCTTTTTCAGCAGTTGCTCCCAAATTGTGCATATTAAAGTTGCATATTAAAGTTGTGAATTTTTAAATCTCATTTTAAAACTGGCTTTTGACTCACCATGAGAGCTGTTGTGGCCTTCGTTGTTGCTGTTACTGTTGATGCTATTTTATTTATATTGTTTGTTTTTGTTTTATATTTGTATTTCTGTAAAGCACTTTGGTAACCTTGCTGTTTGTTTAAATTGTGCTATATAAATAAAGTAGACTGGTTTGGATTTGGGGGGCTTATGTCCATTTGGTGCTCGGGCAATTGAAAAAGTTGAATTGGCATGTCTTCTGGAATGGAGATTAGCACGTGCCTCTGATTTTCAGAATAAATCTTTCTCAGGTGTTCCTCAAGATCTGCCATGGTAAATAGACTAATGACAAACTTGTAAGGATCTATACAGAAGGCGGTGCTGATTTGCTCCTTCTTCTTTCATTGCTTTCTTAAGCTTTCTGCTCTGCCTAGCATTGCAAGGTGATGTTTGATATTGCACAATAGTACCTTTAGGCCTTTCCTTTCTGCTTCATTGGCCTTCTTCCACTGTTTTCTCAGGCTCCTCCATTCTTTCACAAGTTTGTCAATCTCTTGGTGTCTCTTGGACTTCCGGCTGGTCTCCCAACTCCTTCTGTTACCTTGGCCTCTTGTTTTTTGTTTTTCACTCCAAACCTTTGTGCCCCTTAGGTTTAAATAGTCTCCCCCATCTTCTCCAGTTTCCTTTTTTCCCATAAATCCCATAGACTCCCCATGTTAAAGTGCCCAATTATACAGCAGAAAAAAATAATGTTTACAGCCTGGTTCAAAAAAGATTTTGGTCTACATAGCTAACTTTGCCCTTCATGACAACTGTATTATTAGTACTTATTACTAATAATAAGTAAGGGCGTGGCCACTTGAGTGACAGGTGGATTGCCACTACTGATATTGCCATCGCGCTAGGTTGACGTGAAACCATCTCCCGCCTTTTGCCCATTTTCAATTGCCCGGGAGAGTCGCGCAGTGACAATGACGTTGTGTATTAAAGATTTCAGTGCACACAGACTGTAGTACTTTAAGTCTTTGGTTCTTTTAATTGAGATGATTTTGGTTCACATTTAACAAAAACCCACCAGTTCACATCTTAACAAATTAGAATATGATGACATGACAATCAGCTAATCAACTCAAAACACATGCAAAGGTTTCCTGAGCCTTCAAAATGGTCTCTCAGTTTGGTTCACTAGGATATACAATTATGGGGAAGACTGCAATCTGACAGTTGTCCAGAAGACAATCATTGACAGCCTTCACAAGGAGGGTAAGACACAAACATTCATTGCCAAATAAACTGTCTGTTCACAGAGTGCTGTATCCAATCATGTTAACAGAAAGTTGAGTGGAAGGAAAAAGTGAGTAAGAAAAAGATTCACAACCCACTGAGAGAACTGGAGCATTATGAGGATGGTCAAGCAAAATCGATTCAAGAATTTGAGTGAACTTCACAAGGAATGGACTAAGGCTGGGGTCAAGGTATCAAGAGTCACCACACACAGACGTGTCAAGGAATTTGGCTACAGTTGTCATATTCCTCTTGTTAAGCAACTCCTGAACCACAGACAATGTCAGTGGCGTCTTACCTGGGCTAAGGAGAAGAAGAACTGGACTGTTGCCCAGTGGTCCAAAGTAAGGGTGGAGAAGGTCATAGCTCAAGTTGCTTGAAATCCAGTGTTAAGTTTCCATAGTATGTAATTGAAAAGTCACTGCACCCATTTACCAAGAAATTTTAGAGCACTTCATGCTTCCTTCTGCTGACCAGCTTTTTGAAGATGCTGATTTCATTTTCCAGAAAGGATTTGGCATCTGTCCACTGCCCAAAGATTGGTTAAATGACCATGGTGTTGGTGTGCTTTACTGGTCAGCAAACTCACCAGACCTGAACCCCATAGAGACCACTGAGTACATGTACAGTAAATTAACATACTTTCCAGAAGGCCAACAATTCACTGAAAGTGTGTTTTTTATGCAGTATTCTAATTTGTTGAGTGAATTGGTGGGTTTTTGTTAAATGTAAGCCAAAATCAAATAAAAAAACAACAACAACAAAGATTTATACTACTTCAGTGCGTCTGCATTAAAATTGTGTGAAATGCACAGGTTTCGCAATTTGAGTTGAATTACTGAAATAAATAAACTTTTCCATGACATTCTAATTTATTGTGATGCACCTGTATTTCACATCAAATCATACATTGGCATAACATTTCCAAAGCTGTATCCAAAAATGTAAATAAGTCATAAATTCTGCTGAACACTGCGTTTTTAAACAGACATCACTATGCAGCACTAAATGTCAAAATCATGGAGCAACTTGATAAATATTTGCTTATGAGGCAAAATACCAAAGTAACTGAAAATACGAAAGATCTTAATTAGATTCCCAACATATTTAAGGCAACTATAAGCCTCTTTTTCGCTTACTTTTGCTCAGTCTCTAAATTAGATAATGTAATGTTCAGATTGTATTCAAAATGTAAAAGTTTATATATATATATATATATATATATATATATATATATATATATAATCCTACAGAATTGTGCAGAACACCTGAATTTATTTTTTTATTTATTAAAAATATTTTGAATTCTTATTTTTGTACTGATCCATTACAAAATTGAGTACAAATAAAGAAACATCACATAAGTTTTTTTCTTGTTAAAGATATTAAATAAATATGATATAGATCGTTCTCATGGCTGAGATTGCAGGAATTGGTTTGGTTTCTCTTTTACCAACCCTCCGCTTTTTCACACTTGTCTGGACAGGAGTTGCAGATTTGGTTGACAGAATTACATGGAGGTTCTTTCACGCTTGTGTCTATTTGGCTGGGAATTTGAGCTGACGGAATTTATATTGGCCTCAGAATGTCATGGGAGGGTATTCAGCATTCATCATATGAAAGCTTTCTTTTCATGGTTTAAGTATTTGCGTGATATCGTAACAGCAAAAGTTGCTTCACTGTATCAGAAAATGTGCTGACCAAAATTTTGTAATGATTTAAAGTAGATTAACACAACGTGTACAATTTAGAAAAGTGATACTAGTTGACTACACCCTTAATTATGTGCAATGATTTGCAAACCACAAACCACAAAAAAAGATACTGTTAAAACATAAGAACTGCCATATGACTGAATTGTGTTATCTGTGCGAGGGGATGGGTGTGTGCATGTGTCTTATGTAAATCACCAAAAGGGTGTGGAGACTTTTTTAATCTTGATTTAACCAGCAGAAGAAGATAGGAAGTTTCCAATGTTCCATTGAGAGAAGACTGACATTTTCATCTTTAAATATATGCACTTTTTGGTCATTTAATATCATACTTACATTTGTAGTAACCTTAAAAAATAAAATAAAATAAACAAAATAAAACAATACAGATATGAAGGAATACATATATGAAATAGTGATTTGTCCTGATTTGTGCTATTATTTTATTAGATAAGACCGTATTTTACAAATTAAACCAGATCATCCAAGAAAGAAACCTTTTATCCAGGACAATGATAAATTATACATGTTAGCAGTCATAATACAAAAATATCTGACCACAGAATCATGACTGACCAGTCAGAATCATTAACTTGTGGGACCTAACTACAGTTTCCACATACTATTTATCTGCCTAATCCAGTGTTACATTACATTTTTACAGCTCACACTGTAAGAATAAACCATCATACTTAAAAAACAACAACATCGTCATGCCATAAAATCACCATAACCTTCTCCATTATGTTTACAGACATTTCCTTAAACCTTAAGATGTATTTGCATGCTATGAATATTTGACACATGATCACTTAACTCTGTGTGGATCCAATCTAATGATTCACCGTTTATGCGTGACTCTGAAGAACCATCTGCTCCAGCTTTAGCCTGGATGTTTGTGTGGCCTAAACATAAATCACAGTATGAAAGGAGTGGAACAGTACTACGGAGAAGAAAAAAGCTGCCCAATATGCCTCTTAAAACACATACTGAAATTACTGTTGTTGGGGAAAGCTCTCAAGTTTGTTTCCACGATAGGTGGGCAGAGACATGGATAAAACTATTATTTTATTTCAGTACGCAATAAAAGGACTCAATTGTCTTCATAGAAATAAATCTTGACTTTTGACATCAAGCTTTAGACAAGATAAAACAAAGAGTACAGTTATTAATGAAACATGAACAATAGCAAAATAAAATGAAGTAACATTCAAATTTAACTAACTGTTCCTGCTACAACCATAGGTTATTTTTTTCACCAAATGTGTAGAAGAATTTGTAGAGGAAAAGAGTTTGTTGAGGCCCTTGAAGCAGTAGTCATGGGAACTGTAAAATATGTGCTAAATGCAGTCAGGGGATTGTTGGGATTGATCCTCAAAACCTTATATATGGATGATTGTTCACTGGTGCTTGTATCTGCTTGCACTTTGGTCTAAAACTGGTCTTTGGAGTGGATTCTGGAGCTCCACGTACAATCATTATATCCCTTTGCATGGTTTGGATCAGTTATCAATCATTATTTATCCTGTTAGTTTTATGATAATGGAGCAGGTTTGGCATTACAAGACATTTTTGTGCACTTTTTTTTTATTTGATGTTTCTCTTTGGTCCTTATTTCTTGCAACACAGCATATATTTTAACCCTCCAGCTGACCAGTCACAATCACTGGCTAACCAGTCCATAGCTTTAAACATTAACTTCTCATCCTCCTCAGAGACTAAATAAGAAAATAGTTTGTCCCTCTGACTGTGAGAAAGTACTGTATATCTTATCACTATGTTTGGGTTTCCAAATCTAGTTAGCAAGGTCGCTAAGAAGAACAAGAGTGGCGATACTTCCTTGGCTTCCTTCCTTTTGTGCAATGTAAGGGGATATCCTTTCAGTTCTCTCATGGGTACCAAAAAATATCCCCACAAGGACAAAGATTTTGCATATTGTGGGAAAATGTTGTCCCCATATTGTAGGATATACCTGAACACTCATTACACATTACATGACTGACATTTCCTTCAACCCTAAAAACAATAAAATGCTATGCATAGTTCAAAATAGTAAAATGTGAAAATCAATACAGCAAAAATAATTCATATTAAAACACAGTGCCTTATTGTTTGAATCTATTTTTTTTTTTTTTACTTTAGTGCAGGTCTATTTGATTTAAATTATAATTATTGACTAAAGGTGTTCAATTTGCACATTAAGTGTTGTTGATTTAAATGCAATCTAACTGAAAATGAAGGGGAATTAGTGGTTTGACTGTCAAGTACAAAATCTAGAAGGAGTTCTCTGTACTTGAGTAACTACTGAATTGTACAGTATAGTCTGTAAATATTTTACTGGAAATGTTTCAAAAGTTTATGAACTTGTTGTGACTTCAAATGTATAATTTTTTTTTTACAAATTTCAGCTTTTTGCCTAAACAGGCTGTTCAGAGTAAACAAATGTTGAGTTCACTAAAATTTTCTTTACATATCTTAAATGAAGGGTTCATGTCTAATTATATAATAGAATATGGAGGAGGAACTAAAATTACTGGAAGCCATTCCCATAGTCACAGTTAAATTAGTTTTAAAAACCCCAAATTAGTGAGTAACAGTGACACCTTCACACTCATCAGTGAAACCAAAATTCCAGTAAAGTAATACAGTCTAACAACAGTAAGGTCATGTAAGGTAAGCCCATGTATGCTAGAAAGGCTAAAATGCCTTTCAGAGACAATTATGAAAATTAATATGTACCTGTTTGTGATGCCAAAACAAACCTATGACTTACACCTCAGGTACTTAAGGAAGTGCCAAACCCTGTAATAGGCAGGTGGAATTTGTTAACAGGATACATTGCTTGCATTTCAAATCTTCATTCCAACCACCGGGCTCTATTTGAGGATTGAACATTAATAGTTAAATCAATTTCTGATGGCTAAAACCAGTCCTCCTTGATTTTTTTTTTTTTATCTCTTAATATCTTGTTTGATCTAAAAATGTGACATTACAGATGTAAAATGAATTTAATAATAATAATAATAGTTATGTTGACAGTAAGACAAAGGTGCATTTATTAATTTGTTCATGCAGATATTCAAAATTGAGTGGATGGGTAAATATACTGCCATTCTTATGTCCCCTGTTACCATCTGGTTTCAGTGCACTCATGAAAATAGTAGCCTGCAAATCAATGTGTCACATGTGATGTGTATAAGTGTAATGATAGTAAGTTATTATCCTGTATATTTGAGACAAAGTGATTTAAACACAATGATTAATCATACATGTTTGCAGTTAATACACTTGAGGGTCCTGTTGACCTTTTTTTTGTCATAAATAAGCATTTTTTTAATTTCTAAAGAGGTCTTGTGCTGAAAGGAATTAGATTAAATGTTCATATTAAATTATAATTATTGACTGCAGGTGTTAAATTTCCACATTCACTGTTCTAGATTTTAAGGCAATGCAATCAAAGAGAAAGGGAAATAGGCTGTGTAGTAAATTAAAGGGACACTAAGTAGGAATTACTCCCATCTAGTGGTGAAATTGTATTTTGCATTCAAACTAATTTTGCTCTCCAGCGCCTTGCTTTTTCAAATGCGCGTTGCATCTACGGTAGGCGATATGTACCAAAAAGCTTTGACAGGATGTCTTCTAATAGCACTTCGTCGAGTTTTCCTTCAGGTGAACAGGTGTGTTATTTCAAACGAATGTTACAGTATGAATTACTGACTGTGGAAAACATGAAATATTGTAATTAGTAGTTATGTCTTCTTTATTCGTTATATTTTCTGAATTATATGCATTGTTAGGTATAAAAAAAAAGATTATAATATAGATTGTAACACTGACTTACCTGTCGAGAAGAAAACTGGCCACTTCAGTGTCTCTTTTGAAATCTTTATCAAGCATTAGCTCTTTCCACCTAGAAAAAGCTTCCCCGACATTAACTCTTGTTTTCTGTAATCTACGGTCACGTTTCCTTTTACGTTCTATTTTTGACTGTTTTGGCGACTATGTTTTCTTCTCCTGTGGCGCGGCATATGTATGGTCCATAATAAGAATGCAATCCAGACTTTTAAACTTGCCGGTGCAGTTTCAAGTGCCTCTCACTGCTCTGCATCTGCGTTTCTGGCTCTGACCGAAAACGCGCTGTGGAAACGCGTTGGCTTAGTACTTTTTGTCCCTCTCAGCTATTATAGTTTTGCAAGATGGCGGAACTACATGGAAGCCTCCGTCGACCTACCCGTCCCATGTATATAAAGATAATAAATTCTTCATTTACAAGGATTAGTTTAAACATTGGCATAGGTATTTGTACACCATTGAGGGCATATTTATGAATAAAAATATTGATTTTAGATAATAAAATACCTAAAAAGTTACTTATTGTCCCTTTAAGCTCAAAAGGCAAATGTATATAAATGATTACAAATAATTCTGTTTAATTTTAATTACTTTTATGAGCTGTCAGTTGTCAGGATCCCAGTCTATGTTCCCCTGGCTTGGTTTTGTGGACTCTTATTTTGAAATGTTCTTGTTCCCCATTGTTTATGTGTTCTATTGTTCTTTCTATAATATTTGATTAGCTCCTCCCTCTTCGTTAAGTCTCACACCACCATTCACTGCGAAGTATTGATTTAGCTCATGGTGTCTTGTTTCCTGCTTCGACTTGCCTTTGTGTTTTGTTGTTGGATTGTATACCTGGTTTTTGATTCTTGCTTTTGTATTTGGTTGACCCTGTCTGGAGATCAGTTTGCTGGAGATCGACCACTCCTGTTTTTGAATTATTCTCTACTCTCACCCATACCATACCTGTTTGACAGTGTTTCGACCCTGCCTGTGTTTTTGACCATGTCTGGAAAAAAAAAAAAAGCTTGCACTTGGATCCACTCACCTCATCGCTCATCGGCTCAAACTTTACACCAGTAGTAACTGTAGCAGAATTAAATTGCCATCAAGTAATCTGTTCATCCAGAAAACGTTAAATAATTTCATGTAAACTCTATGAAACAATATTTTCGTGGCCACAGAAGACAACCTTCTTAGTCCCCTAATAATGCATTAGAGCATGTAGCAAGGATCCAATCGTAAAGGGACAATTTGTGCACAAGAGTTTTATTAACTAAACACTAACACAAACTATTCTAACAAACAAACAAACATACATACACGCACGTCTACATACAAAAAGAGAGCAAAGTGGATGAATGAAGACATTTTTAAGGGAAACGGGTGAACTTAGCTCAAAGGGAATCATTTAAGATTTCATATGGAATTTGGACAGAATAACTGTTTTACAGCTGATCACTGAGTCAGCCAGCAATTAACTGAATGAGCTGAATAACATCAATTCTGCAATGGATATTAAAATCTTACATATAGTGAAAACACTATTAATTAGCACAGTAACACGATTGGCAGTTTAAGACATTAACTTGTAAGCACAAAACAAGATACTTCTCTTTTTAAATATAAATAAGGCTTTATTGGATAAATCTAAGACATATATACTAATCTAACACATGAACACACACATTCACACATCCATACAAGTTGCAGGGATAAAATGAGGAAAGAATGAGTTTAAGGGAATGAAATGTGAAATACCAAGTTTATAGAAATACGTTAAATTGCATGAACAACCATCAGTCACTTAATTTACGCTCACATTGAGTTCCTCAATGAGGTTAAAATTATATTAAACGCACCAGTTCAGCTCAGAATTGAGGTTGGACTCTGAGACACGGCATTACAAAACCTAACTCAGAACATGAAATTCCCGATGGAACAGTAAATAAACTAAAGTAAAAGAATAGTAATAAAGTTTGGCGAGACTAGGTGGTGTTTCTCCTCATGGTTTTAAAGGAGCTGGCATGAGCACGCTCAAAAAAACGCTGAAAAGCAGCATCAATACGTGGTGGCAAAAAGGCACAGAGAAAAACCTAAAAAGCAGGCATGACCAAAAACCAGTGGCTAAAAAGCTAAAAGCTAAATCTTATGGTGTCCTGAGTATTTAAACTGGGCTGTGGGACACCTCCTAAATGTTGTCTCAACCAATCAGATATTGTCGATGCTCGGGACGTTTCATAAATCAAATGGTATCTTATCAGTCACAAGGTCAAGTCAAGTCAAGACACCTTTATTTATATAGCGTTTTAAACAAAAATTACACAACTAAGCAAGCCAGAGGCAACAGCGACAAGAAACCAAAACTCCATCGGTGATAGGATGGAGATACCAGGCTCAGTATTAATGTGTGTAAGCCAGGTTAAGAGATGGGTCTTTAATCTAGATTGCAAGAGTGTGTCTGCCTCCCGAACAATGTTAGGTAGGTTATTCCAGAGTTTAGGCACTAAATAGGAAAAGGATCTGCCACCCGCAGGTGATTTTGGACTGTGGATGCGAGGTAGGGTGTCTGATGACGTGACAAGTGAGTGAACTGATTGCCATGGAAGCGTGAACGTTGTGTATAGACTATCATTTCTCTTTGAATTTTAAATCATTCTGCATTACATACATATTTATATGCATTGCTCCATTAAAACCTCAACATGTCGTGAACACAACTCTCCAATAAAAAAATGAGGGGGACAAATTTAATTTATTTAAAAAGTGGGGAAAATTTCCCCTACGTAATCTACACCCCTGGTTTGGAGGTTTGGTGGTGTAGGAGTCACGATCACCTTTTTCTGAGATTGAAGAGTGGTGAATTCCAAAGATGTTCTTACTTGATGGTGAATGGGAGTGGAGTTACTTCCCAGTGGAAAGTGAAAAAGAGCTAAAAGAGACATCAGCTGAGATCCTAGGATCTTTTGTAAATGGAAAGTCAAGGCTGAAGGCCTGGCACATGCTTAGGGGTCCAAGAGTACCCATCCTCCTCATCCTTTTAGGATTTAAAAGAACTGCAGACTGGGTGAGACCATAATCAGATTTTAGCAGAAGACTTAGTAGAAGAAGGAAGACTTGGGCGGAACAATGCGTGAGCCTTTTAAGTTCTGGGAAGATCTCAGGATGGGCTTGTCCAATGACAAAGGCTGAAATTCCAAACGGGATGTTGGAAAAATGGGAAAATTTTACAACCCTTTGTGTGAGGACATGATAATTTGCATATGGAACACTATTGAGTGTTGAGTACAAAATTACTAAAGATTCTTAGAATACTAATATATTGCCTATGTACCAACATATAATGTACACTCTCATTTAGATCATCAGAAGATGAATTCACAGAATCTTACCATGATAAGTAAGATTACATTCTAGCATAAGCATACATAAAACAGTTTACAATACCAAAAGACAATATACAAGAAGAGTTGAGTCATTGTGTGTCTTTCTTAAGGGTAAATTAATTGTGAGTTGTGCTCTGCCCGCATACCTTTGGGCAACAAATCCAGTGATATCAGCATTGGTTGCTATTGAACCAGGGCCTGTTCTTCCTTTCTGAGGTGTTAGGTGCATTTCATTTTAAGTATTTTTGGGGGGAGAATCTGTACTTTACTTTTTTATATTTTTGTAAATTTTTATATTTCTGTAAATTTTCACTTTTGCTCCACTACATCTGTAATTAAAATGTACACTTTTACTCTGATAAATTTCCCCAAAGCATATTCATTACTTAATTTAATATAAAGTCAGAAGAACACCGCTGCAAAAAAGCAGGTTTGATGAATCAGTGGTCTGCCACTTGCAAGTTAGAAGGGTGTACTCACACTAGGCAGGTGCCTTGAATCGAGCCCAAACGTGAGTGTCCCTCCTCTCCCACTGGCTTGCACTCACGCTTGCACTAAACATTCCTGGTCGACGCACGATTTCATGCTAAGGCTATGTTCTCTAACTCTGACTGCATGCTCTGTGTGTACTTGCCGGCACGTGTTTGAGGACTTGGAGTAGCACTGTTTGTGAATTTATGGGGGCGAGGCCCACTGCCACCAGCTTTCACCCTGAGGCTGCATTTTCACAGGCACAAAAAATCTGATTTTTTGCTCACATTTGACACGGATTGGAATTTGTTGCACAAGTTTAAACACAAAAATCCACACAAGATCAGATTTTTTCACATCCGATCTGAGCCACTTCCAAATGTGGATTTTAATCGGATACACAGATTTTGATTCCCCACAGAAATCCCAAAGCGAGGGTGACACGTTTGTCCATAAAAGTTCTAATGCAGGTGTGCCGTGTATTTGCTTACATTTTGAGATGGAAACTTACAAAAAAATTGCCCATTCACATCCTGTGAATTTTATAAATACGACAGTTTTTCTACTAAAAGCTTCATAATTTCTTAGTTATAAGATGATAACTTTCACTTGTTTGCAAACTTCACACTCGCTCTCTCTAAACTGAATGTTAACTGACGTAAAAAAAAACGTATAAGGTCAAAAGATCAGATCTGTGGATTACCATGCAGTATAAATAGAGCCTAAAATTCTCAGTTCCATGTGCATATCCGGGAAACTCATGAATATTCATGTATGCTCCACCCACCGAAACTCTGAAGCTCAGAAACCGAAAAAAACACTGGCTAATTTGATTCTTTTTGAGTCAGACGTGCTGCTTCGGCTCTGCGTCTTGCGTCATCAAACCGGAACTAAAAGTTAGATTCAGATTTTTTTGAACCGGCTTGTCTGGTAACTTCCTGAGAATCAGCTCAGGGATCTGCCCTTATGTTGTTAAAGTTTGTTATTTAAGACATTCATAACACATTTTAATGAAGCAAGATTCCCTGTTCGAAACAAGAATTTATAAGTGCGTCAGGTTTTTCGAAAAAGCATTTGTGCAAAGCATACAGTCGTGTATCATCGCTCATAGCTCCTCAGGAAGCCTCCTCACTCTTTAATCCTCGACTCCCCATGGTGCAATTAGAGAATGCGAATTAGAGAATGTCTTAAAAGATGTCTGAGGTCAATTGGTTTCTGGGTCATAGGATGGAGGACGGTGGAGTGAAAAAAAACGAGGAGTGATATTGAAAAGCACCCTATATCTGTCCTAATATTGTCATTTGCCTGGCTTAACCAAACACACATTAGCCAATTACTAATGATAGACAATATTTAGTGCCAGAGTGAAAATATGCAGTCACATATGGGAGTTATTTACTCGCAATGTAGAGGGTTGATAGTTTACACAAACATTGTAATTCTGTCATTAATTACTCACCCTCATGTTGTTCCAAAGACGTAAGACCTTTTTTTCATCTCCAGAACACAAAATATTTTTTTTTTGATGAAATACAAGATCTCTCTGACCTTCCATAGACTGCAAGGGTCTACCATCATCAAGCACAGAAACGTAGTAAGGCCATCGTTAAAATGGACCATAATTTTATGCAGCTACGAGAATACTTTTTGTGCGCAAAGAAAACAAAAGTAATGACTGGAGATCTCAGTGAACTTTCACGTAACAAAACGTAAACAAAGCCTCATTTACTGAAATCACATGACTCTGGAGAACTCTGCTCATATTTTATGCATAATTATGAATTTAAAAGTTAACGACCAAACTAATGTTTATAAAAAGTTAACATTGCTCTTGCAGATGAAATATAACACAGATAACATTAAATAAATACTTTTTTACCAGGTTCAATGTTGATTATTAGTAATTCGAATCCCTTTATTGCAACTCTAGTTAGATCCGATCCCTATTCTATTTTATACCCCTTCCCCTTCCTCTACCCCATACTTACCCCTGTACCTTAAAACACAGTGTTAAGGGGTAGGGCTGAAAATATTCCCCTAAAAACTATGCATTATTCAGATGTGCGTTAAAGGATAAGTTACCTGCCATGGACTAGTATTTTTGTTGTCACATCATGCATTTTTTTTGCAAACATTACTTTGAAGAACATAATCATACATATGAACACAAAATGGAATGCAACAAATAATGATTATTTGTCATTAAAATTCTTATATATGCCTTATATATGCTTATATATAAAAAAATACATTTATGGGTCTCTCTGCTTGCTTGGGCAGCCATATTGCTGTATGCGGGGAATTTTTTTTTTTTTTATTCATGTCTGTAGTTCTCAATCAAATCATTCATCAAAGCTCAATGGTTTGTGGGTAATATTACAAATTGTCATTAGAATCTGTACCACATCCTTTCTGACCAAAAACAATAAACTGTGATTGTCCTTATTTGATTGGAAAAAGTTGCTTGCCAACCAACACTTCACATCAGCCAAACAGTTACACAAAGACCAACACTTCACATCAGCCAAACAGTTACACAAAGACTCAAGAGAAAATTGCTCCCAAAATTTTAAAGGAAATAAATCTGAGAATCATCAGCATACAGATGCAATTACTCAGAACAGGGGTAATATGGTCTATCTTTTTGGTACCAGTTAAAAGCCTACTGGCTGAGTTCTGAACCAGCTGCAGGCGAGAGAGAAGCCCGACTCACACCCAGATACAAAGCATTGCAATAATCCAGACGACAAGACACAAAGGCATGAACAACCTTCTCCAAATCACAAAAATATAGGAAAGACTTCAACTTAGCTATATATCTAAAATAAAATATACTAGTTTTAACAAAAGCATTAATTTGGCGATCAAATCTAAGCTCAGAATCAAAAATAAAGCCAAGACTTTTCACAGAGGAACATATTTTTTTTTCCAGGGAGCAATAACAGGGGTTGCTTGACATCCAACACTTCACATCAGCCAAACACTTATTCAAAGACTCAAGAGAAAATTGCTTCCCACGTTTTAAAGGGAAATAAATTTGAGAATCATCAGCATACAGATGATAATTTATATCGTGCAAACCATACAAAACCGTACAAAAACCTTTCCCAGTGGAAGCAAATAAAGGGAAAATAAAAGGGTTCCCAAAATCGAGCCCTGAGGAACCCCACATGCCAACGGTACAACAGAGGAAGAGGGTTCCCAAACTGAATTAAATTAACAAAACTGGTAAATTTTTTCAAATAGCAGCAAAAGTAGCAGGATAAAATCTGAGAGCGATTTCCAGCAAACTTGTCAGTAAAAAAAATTAAAAAAACAATTCACAAGAGTCCACAGAAAAAGAAATGGAAGGAAAGATAACAGGTTGAAGTACTGCATTAATAGTAGAGAAGAGTATTTTTGAATTATAACAATTCTTTGAAATAATGTCAGAAAAACAGTTTAAACTATATCTAATTTAACAGCTTTTTTAAACGTCATGAAACAGTCTCTCAAAGATTCATATGAAACTTGTGATTTATATTTGAGCCATTAACACAACACTCTTAGCTGAAAGAACCGTCTGGAGGAGAAAGTTCAGAAAAAGTAGCCATTATCACCAATGTTGAGCCAAATCTCAGTAATAAATAGAAAATCCAAGTCATATGGGAGGGAAAAAATAATTCAAAATAACATACTTGTTTGAAAGAGATCTTGCATTAAAAGGGGCCACAACTAACATCAGCAGAATCACACACAAGGTCTTCATTAACCTCTGGTATGTTGCTGACTCAGGTGCCATTTAAATATTTGGTTAGAAAGATTTCAGTTTGTGAACCCGTTGGTCCTTCCAATGTGTGTGTGTGTTTTTTTTTTTTTACAGGCTATTTTGCGTGAACAAATGGCTAATTCAAGTAAATTAATGTGTTCTGTTATGTGGCAGGGTTATTATAGTATCAGAATCAGAGAATCAGAAGGAGCTTTATTATCAAGTATCTTTACACACACAAGGAATTTGACTTGCCGACAGGAGCTTCCAGTGAAGAAAAAAGTACACACATATGTAGTACATGATAGTGCAGACATACATACAAACATTTTTGTGTTTTTCTTATATTGTGTTTTTTAATCTTTACTGTGTAATTCTATGTATGTCTGCACTATTATGTATATTTGCACTATGTGTGTTCGTCTGCAGTGGAAGCTCCTGTCGCCAAGTCACATTCCTTGTGTGTGAAAACATACAAGGTAATAAAGCTCCTTCTGATACTGATTCTCTGATTCTGATACTTATTCACCTTACAGTATCACTGAGATATAGTTCCCCATCGAGGGAGAGACGATGCGTCGATAACGCTTTGGGAACGCATTCTGCGTGAGTGCGTCTGAAGCATCCATGTCAACTAGTCCAATGGCGAGAGTGAGCGTCAGGAGTGACGTCACGACCAGGAATTGATAAAAACCCCAACCGGAGCAACCGGTGTTAGCTTTCTGTGCCTCAGCAAGCGATCTGTGTCAAACCTGTCTGTCATTTTTACTGTTGTCTTGTGCAAAGTTTATATACTATGGCTAAGCAACTATTCAAACCGTGTGCTTCTCCCTGCCCGCGTTATTTAACGGGTGGGGATACACACGAGCTTTGTGTAGTTTGTTTGGGAGTGGAGCATGCGTTATCAGCCTTCGAGGAGACTGATTGCCCGCATTGTGAGAAGCTTTCGCTTCGCATGCTCCGCTCCCGCTTGTCACTCTTTGATGAGAAGAGCGGTGAGCCTCGCGCTCCTCAGGGTGCAGGACCCGCTTCTGCGGAGGCAGAACGGAGAATGCATTCCTGGGGTTCGCAAATGGATCTCTCAGCGGGGTTGGAGACGGGTCCGAGGGCTCTTTCTCCTCCCTTACCTGGGAGATCCATAGCTCAAACTCCGGTGTCGGAAGCCCGCCCCGCGGCTTCTTCCGCCCGGGGGGAGAGCCCATTGCTTCGTTGCTCTAGCTCCGAGGAGTTAGATGTAACGGGCAGTGAAGGTGACACAATCAGGGGGGAAGAGGATTCGCCATCTCTTTCCCCAGCATATGAGGAGTTGGTTGATGTATTAACACGAGCTGTAGATAAATTACATATATCTTGGCCATCTGATAAACAGAGCGCTCGTCCTAAAAGCAAATTAGACGAGCGTTTTCTGTCTTCTAAAACATCGCCTACATCACGGGGTCTCCCTTTTTTCCCTGATCTTCACAGTGAGCTGTCTAGATCGTGGAATAAGCCATATTCATCACGTCTTTTCAGCCCTCAAGTGCGCATTTATTCTGATATAAGAGGGCTGAAAGAAAATGGTTATGAAGCGATGCCCCGGGCGGAGCAGACGCTCGCGAGCTATCTTTCCCCTGGTTCAGCGTCATCTATTAAGAACCCGACTTTGCCCACGAAGCCTTTAAAGATCACCTCTAATTTAGTGGGTAAAGCTTACACAGCAGCAGGTCAGGCTGGAGCTTGCCTTCACTCGATGGCTTTGCTTCAGGCTTATCAGGCTGAGCTGCTGGGGGAGTTAGATAACAGTGAGGGAGTCAGCCGTGACGAAATTCGCGAACTTCGTCGGGCTACGGATTTATCTCTCAGGGCGACTAAAGAAACAGCACGTGCTATTGGTAGATCTATGGCTGCTTTGGTTTCTACAGAAAGACACCTTTGGCTTAATCTTTCAGATATTAAAGATAAAGATAGATCTTTTCTTTTAGACGCTCCCATTTCTCATGAAGGTCTGTTTGGTGATGCTGTGAATGAAGTGGTTGAAAGATTTCAAGAAAATAAAAAGCAATCTGAAGCTTTTAAAAGTTTTCTCCCTCGCCGTTCTAATCCTGATGCTGCTGGGCGTGCAAGGCAGCCCCAGCCATCATGCTCCTCATATCGTGTTTTTCAAAAAGAGAGTGTTGCGTCTCGCGCTCCTCCTCAAAAATCATGGGGACCGAGCCAGCACTCACAGCCAAAGCAGAAGCCGGATCTGAGGACCGTTCTTCTCGCTAAGAAAGCTTCGGCTCAGAAGAAAAGGTCCTGACGCCAAATGGGTCAGACCTGTGAGGGCAGCCCCAATCAAGACGGTGCGGTGTACACCTCAGTATACGGTGCCCGTCCGGTCTCGGTGCTCTCACGGGGCCGTCCTGCCAACCCCGCCACCCTTGGTGCCTCGGGGCGCAGCGGTCTCCAGCGGGTCTCTGGCGCTGTGTCTCCCAGACGCTGCGTCAGGCTCGCTCCCTCTGAGGGGGGTCCAAGAGCAGTTAGCTCGGGTGGTTCCTGCGCTTCGGCTTCAGGTCCCCGAACTAGCTGTTCAAATTACACCAGAGGCCAGCCTCGAGAGGCTGGTTCCCTTAGTAGAATGTCTGACAGAATGGAAAAGTCTGCCGAATATATCTCAATGGGTCCTGCAGATAGTAGAGAGGGGTTACAGAATCCAGTTCGGTTCTCGTCCCCCACGCTACAACGGGTGTTGCTCACAGTAGTGCATCCCGAGCAGGCTCTGGTCATGGAGCAAGAAGTGAAATCTCTTTTAGCGAAAAATGCTATAGAGCAGGTGTATCCTCCCGACAGGGCATCGGGTTTTTACAGCCGTTATTTCATTGTTCCAAAAAAGGATGGAGGGCTGCGTCCCATTTTAGATCTTCGTCTGTTGAATCGTACAGTTCAGAAATTAAAATTCAAGATGCTGACACTCAAACAGATCGTGACTCAAATCAGATCCGAGGACTGGTTCGTCACAATAGACCTAAAAGATGCGTACTTCCATATCTCCATCCTCCCTCAGCACAGGAAGTTCCTAAGGTTTTCTTTCGGGGGCAAAGAATACCAGTATCGGGTACTTCCCTTCGGTCTAGCTCTCTCACCCCGCACATTCACGAAATGCGTAGATGCAGCTCTGGCCCCGCTCAGGCTGCAGGGCATACGTATTCTGAATTACCTGGACGACTGGTTGATTTTAGCAGAATCAGAACAGTTGGCGGTTCGGCATCGAGATGTCGTCCTCGCTCATATGCAAAAGTTGGGTATGAGGCTCAATACCAAGAAGGGTGTGCTATCTCCATTACAGAGGACCACTTTTCTTGGGGTGGTATGGGATTCGGTCACGATGCGAGCCTCTCTTTCGCCCGCTCGTGTAGCCAACATCCTCGCAGCCACTTCGGAGCTAAAGCTAGGCCAGTCACGCACTGTAAAACAGTTCGAGAGATTGTTGGGTCTCATGGCAGCAGCGTCCAATGTGATCCCCTTTGGCCTGCTGGGCATGAGACCTTTACAGTGGTGGCTCAGGACCAGAGGGTTCTCCCCGAGGGGAAACCCACTTCGTACGATCAAGATCACGCGGCGGTGTCTCCGCGCCTTGGTCATGTGGAGAGAACACTGGTTCCTGTCCCAGGGTCCGGTATTGGGAGCTCTTTGTCATCGGGTTACCATCTCGACAGATGCTTCCCTTACCGGCTGGGGAGCGGTAATGGAAGGCCGCTCAGCTCAGGGTCTGTGGGAGAGCCATCATCACTCTTGGCACATCAACTGCCTGGAGATGATGGCTGTCTTCAAAGCTTTGAGGCACTTCCTGCCAGACCTGAGGGACCATCATGTGCTGGTCCGCACAGACAATACATCGGTGGTCTCTTACATCAACCGTCAGGGGGGTCTGCGCTCGCGCCCACTTTGCAAATTAGCGCACCAGATCCTCCTGTGGTCTCTGGGGAAATTACGCTCTCTGAGGGCGATGTATATACCAGGGACTCAGAATATTGGAGCAGACACCCTGTCGAGGCAGGTGCTGAGGCCAGGGGAATGGAGGCTTCACCCGGAGGTGGTGGAGCTCATATGGGAATGTTATGGCCAAGCAGAAGTGGATCTGTTTGCTTCTCAGTACACGACGCACTGTCCACTATGGTTCTCCCTTACTCATCCAGCCCCCCTGGGGTTGGACGCTATGGTACAGACGTGGCCGAGGCTACGTCTGTACGCCTTTCCCCCTGTTGCTCTGCTCCCAGGAGTTCTGGAGAGAGTCCGCCAGGACGGAGTAAGTCTACTTCTCGTAGCTCCACACTGGCCGAGTCGAATCTGGTTTGCGGACCTGATTCATCTCCTCGACGGTTCTCCCTTGGAGATCCCGATCAGGAAAGACCTTCTATCTCAGGCCGGGGGCACTATATTTCACCCCCGGCCAGAGATTTGGAAGCTTTGGGTGTGGCCTCTGAGGGGGCGCAACTCATAGAGAGTGGTCTCTCAACTGAGGTTGTGGAGACCATTCTTAGCTCCAGAGCTCCAGCTACGAGGAAACTTTATAGACTCAAATGGAATGTTTTTTCTTCTTGGTGTTACCAATATCAGTGTGACCCCGTCCACTGCTCTGTTGGCTCAGTTCTTGAGTTTTTACAAGACCGCTTCGCTTCTGGTCTATGTCCATCCACCTTAAAAGTTTACGTGGCGGCCATCTCGGCTTTCCACGCCCCAGTGGGTGGTGCATCTCTGGGTCGAGACCCTCTTATCTCTCGTTTCCTTCGTGGCACCTTGAGGCTGAGACCTGCAACTCGTTCTAGAGTGCCGGCCTGGGACCTGGCTATAGTTTTAGAAGGCCTTTCTAGGGCTCCGTTTGAACCCCTAGATTCGGTCTCTGAGAAGTTTCTTTCGTTTAAGACTACTTTTCTCCTTGCTATTTCGTCCCTTAAAAGAGTCGGAGACCTTCAGGCTCTCTCGGTTTCTCCCACCTGCCTTGAATTTGCACCTGGGATGGTCAAAGCATTTCTCTACCCGAAGCAGGGATACATCCCTAAGGTACCGACCGTTGTTCCGAGACCTATTGTTCTGCAGGCTTTCTGTCCTCCCCCGTTTGCATCATCGGACCAGGAAAAGTCTAACCTCTTGTGCCCGGTGCGAGCATTGGACACTTATGTTCATCGGACTTCTTCTTTTCGGAAATCCGATCAGCTGTTTGTTTGTTTCGGGTCACCTAAGATAGGTCTTCCTGCCACTAAACAGACACTTAGTAAGTGGATAGTTGGGGCTATCCTTCTTGCCTATGAGTCTACTGACCTACAGTGCCCTTTGGGGGTCAGAGCTCATTCTACTAGGAGTATGGTGGCCTCTAGAGCCTTATTATCTGGGGCCTCTCTTCAGGATGTTTGTGATGCGGCAGGCTGGTCCTCGCCACTCACATTCGTCAGGTTTTATAGCCTAGACCTGGACGCTACTCCCGGGTCTCAGGTTTTTAATTCTAGAGGCGTTGGGTTTTCTGTCTGACACTCAGGCACTTGTAATATGGCGGTTTGGGTATTCTCGTTCCCAAAGCGTTATCGACGCATCGTCTCTCCCTCGATGGGGAACGTCTCGGTTACGTCTGTAACCTCGGTTCCCCGAGAAGGGAACAAGACGATGCGTCTCCCTGCCATACTTCCTTCGTTCCTGTGATCGACTTGCTTCGGCACTGTCGAAGCTAACACCGGTTGCTCCGGTTGGGGTTTTTATCAATTCCTGGTCGTGACGTCACTCCTGACGCTCACTCTCGCCATTGGACTAGTTGACATGGATGCTTCAGACGCACTCACGCAGAATGCGTTCCCAAAGTGTTATCGACGCATCGTCTCGTTCCCTTCTCGGGGAACCGAGGTTACAGACGTAACCGAGACGTTTTTTATTAATATTTTAAATTAGTTTTGATTTTATATTTTCTGTATTAATTAAAGTTTTAGTCATAACACCATGTCTATATATTTATTATGTCTATAGTTTTCATTAATTTTTATTTCAGTTTTAATTCAGTCAACAAGATGAAAATGAGAAATGTGAATAAAATAAGTTATTTATGTGTTTTTTTTGTGTGTTTTTTTTTTGGTGAAAGTTTATTTTATTTCAAGTTTTATTTAGCTATAACAGGACTTTGATGTGGTGTGCTTTATGCAATATTTTATTTGTTGTGCATGCAGAATATACAAAAAATTTTCACTGCCACATATGTTTTAAAAAGGTTGAATGTATGTAATTATATATTGTGGACCATAAACAATATTTATTTGCACACATTTAATATATGCCTTTTGGGAGTCAGTTGTTGGCAGCTGAATTAATATTTTGCATAATTATTTTTCTCATAAAAGTGTGAATGCCATCTCATAAGTCATGGGAAACCATTGTACTCTTCCCATGCATCAGAATGGTAATAAAAAGCAAAGAAAATTTTAAAAAGCAATTCATGAAAAGATAACATATTTTAAATGGAATAAGTAATGAAAAGCCTTCGCTGTGATTTACTAAACCCACAATGAATTGCTACCATTGATTAATTGGCAAAAATCTTTATAATTAATTAACATTATAATATTATAATAAATTAACAATATCAAAATGATAAAATAAACTTCTGACGTCACATTTTATCTGTGTCAGAGGAGTAAACATGAAAGTAAACATTTTGACCAAATTTTTATTTATTTATTTTTTTTTTTTTTTGAGCGTGGCATGGTTGTTGGTGCCAGACGGGAGTCTGATTGTGAGTATTTCCCAATCTGCTCAGTGACAGGGATTTTCAAGAACAACTATTTCTAGGGTTTACAAAGAATGGTGTGAAAAGAGGAAAAACATCCAGTATGCGGCAGTCCTGTGGACGAAAATGCCTTGTTGATGATTCAAGCTGATAGAACAACAACTTTGACTGAAATAACCACTCGTAACAACCGAGGTATGCAGCTAAGCATTTGTGAAGCCACAACACACACAACCTTGAGGCGGATGGGCTACAACAGCAGAAGACCCCTCCGGGTACCACTCATCTCCACTACAAATAGGAAAAAGAGACTACAATTTGCATGAGCTCATCAAAATTGGCCAGTTGAAGACTGGAAAACTGTTGCCTGGTCTGATGAGTCTGGATTTCTGTTGAGTCAGAATTTGGCGTAAACAGAATGAGAACATGGATCCATCATGCCTTGTTACCACTGTGCAGGCTGGTGGTGGTGGTGTAATTGTGTGGGGGATGTTTTCTTGGCACACTTTAGGACCCTTAGAGCCAATTGGCCTACCTGAGCATTGTTTCTGACCATGTCCATCCCTTTATGACCACCATGTACCCATCCTCTGATGGCTACTTCCAGCAGGATAATGCACCATGTCACAAAGCTCGAATCATTTCAAATTGGTTTCTTGAACATGACAATGAGTTCACTTTACTAAAATGGCCCCCACAGTCACCAGATCTCAACCCAATAGAGCATCTTTGGGATGTGGTGGAACGGGAGCTTCGTGCCCTGGATGTGCATCCCACAAATCTCCATCAACTGCAAGATGCGATCCTATCAATATGGGCCAACATTTCTAAAGAATGCATTCAGCACTTTGTTGAATCAATGTAGAGTTAAGGCAGTTCTGAAGGCGAAAGGGGGTCAAACACAGTATTAGTATGGTGTTCCTAATAATACTTTAGGTGAGTATATATATATATATATATATACATACACACACACACACACACACACACACACACACTTCATCTGTGTCAGAGGAGTAAACATGGAAGTAATATTTTTTTACAAACGTATATAAAAAAAAAAAAAATATATATATATATATATATATATATATATATATATATATATATTAGGGGTGTAACGGTTCACAAAATTCACGGTTCGGTTCGATACGATACACTGATGTCACGGTTCGGTTCGGTTCGGTTCGATACGTTTTAGATACAGCAAAATGTAAAAACATCTCAACTTTTCAGAATGCCGCAAGCGCACCGCGGGTCATGTGACAAGAACTAACCAATCAGCTTCATCCTTTCCCGTAACAACGTTGAGAGCTCAGCCAAGATGAAGGAACAGCTGATCATAGTTGTATATGGATTGCAATTTTGAAATAAATTTAGTAGCAGAGCTACTGCAAGCGATTTTTAGAGCTGCAAATCCATTTATCCTTCGCTGAAATTTCCGCGTCTCATGGAGAGAGCACGTCATTGTTGCTTAGCAAAGACAGACGCCTCATGAGCGCTTCTGCCCAAGCGCTTTGGAAAGGAGGAGAAAGACGCGCTTAGCGTTTTCCATGCGTTTTTAGGCACGATATGTGAACGGCCCCTAAGGCGCTCGCTCACTCAGCACGCGCTGAAGGCTCGTTGCAAAATGTCGAATGCCTTTAACAGACCAGAAATATAAGATCCTAAAATAACCAACAGGTCTGGTGTTTGGGTTGGATTCCCTGTAAGCTATAGTTTCTAAATGCTGCAGGGATAGTTTGCTGCGTGCATGTTTCTCCTTTTTTTCGTCTTTTCCCAGATAGTACTGACGCATATATCCCAGATATTCCCGCTGGTGTTTTTTTTTTTTTTTTTTTTTATTCCCGCTGGTGTACCCTGTCATGTTGCAGATGCGACATACCGTTGTTTTTTTATCCACCACTCTCTTGCCATCACCATTATAGCTTAAAGGGAATCCAAAGTGCACCCAAACACCAGACCTGTTGGTTATTGGAGGATCTTCTCATTTCTAGTCTGTTAAACGCATTGGCTATTTTGCAACGAGCCTTCAGCGCGTACTGAGTGAGCGAGCGCCTGCTGAGTAGCCTAACATAAACATATAAGATGGTGTTTTTTTCTTCTTCGGGAGTGTCAGGGGCGTTGCCTGTTACGTTGTTTGGGTTATTGGGCTACCTTGTTGAACGCATATCATTATATTTCTCTCTCTCTCTTTTTTTTTTTTTTTCAAATATAATTAATTACTCCAACGAACCGTTCGGTATACATAATGCGTACCGCGTACCGAACCGAAAGCGTCGTACCGAACGGTTCAATACGAATACGCGTATCGTTACACCCCTAATATATATATATATATATATATATATATTTATTTATTTTATTATTACATTTTTATCAAAAATATACAGTATATACAATATAAAGAAATACAGTGTTTTCACTATCTTCAAATGTGAGTTTTCCTTTTTTTTATTGCAGTCTTCCAAGAAACTGCATAGTTTCTGCAAAGGTGGAGAAATAGTTTGTAAGTGAATCACATTGTGTTTTGGAAGCAAGTACAATCCTGTCTGATAAGTCATCTAGGTACCCAGCTAAAAGCACACAGAGCTTGTAACAGATGTTTTTCATTACGCAGCATCTTTGTTTCCTGCTTGTGACTCAAGTTTGCTTTCATATAAGACACTTCTCAGATGCTACTAAAACTTTATTTGTGTTCATTTTGTATCTGTTCTTATTTCTCAAATGCATATTAGGAATTCTAGAAAAATGTAGTATTTTCATCTCAGAAAGTCATGAAAAATTATTAGTTATAGATTTAGACTTCTGAAGTATAATTTGCTGAATACATTAAGAGAAGCATATGAATAAAGTTGACTGGACTTGTTTGAGATTTTGCTGCCAAATGTGACTGCATTCAACATTTGTCATCACTAGAGTTAAAAGCTGATTAACCAGAACACACAGGAAGCCAACTTTTGTTTCATTGAGTAATCCTCCATTAGAGCTTATAATAATATTTTCCCATTTTAAAAAAATGTTATGTATAATTGTTCTCTTAACAGTCAGTTGTTTTATATGGTTCAAAAAAGTTTTTTTTTTTTTTTTTTTTTTTTTTGGTGCAAACGTTAAGGTAACATTCCATTTGGTCATTTTGTATTATATGAATGTTACTTTTGAATGTTCTGTGAACATTCTGTTGTAAATAGTAGCATTCAAACATTTTTAGGTGAATGTCCAACTAAAACTAGGTTTTGAGAACATTATTAAAACCAAATAACTCTGAACAAATATTATATAACGTTACTAGATGAATGTTGGTTCATAAGTTTCCAGATCATTAGCCAAAGTTTTGAGAAGTAAATACATAAGGCCTAGATCTACTGTGCAAACATCACATAACTTAAATAATATTCATATTCATTCAATGCAGTTCATGCAAAGCAATCACTTTTGTGTAGTTTCATTATGTTGTTCTCGTACACAATGACACATATACAATGCTTAAAGGGTACATACCATGCACAGTTTCACCTAATCTCATGTTAATCTTGAGTACTTATAAAGTAGTACTGCATCCTTCATATATCCAAAATGTCTTTAGTTTTAATATATTTATAAAAGAAAAAAACAGCTTTACGATTCTCTCCGGGGTCTTTTATCGCAAGGACCGCTCCATGTTTTAATAGCAAACGATGTGCAAACTAAGTGTTGACTTGGTCCTTGTTTATAAAACCTTCGTCACTGAATGACGAGAACACACAAACGCACTTGCTACACTCTGTTGCTGCCCCGGAAAAACAAACTGCATCCACTGATCATGTAACGCTGGGTTCTTTGGGAAACTGAACACAGTAAACTTTCCCTCACATCCAAAAATGCAGTTATTTGGAGACATTCTCATACAAGTCATATGCAGAGCTTCCGACGATTTTCAGAGTCTGGCTCTCCTCTGATCAACGAGTGCGCGGGCGCACTTTTCCGAGAGGAATGCTCATATAAGGAGTACCGCTCTCGTCCACGTCATTAGATCCACGATCAAAAAAAAAAAAAAAAAAAAAAGAGCCAAAAGATTTTCGGCAAAGAAATTCTCAGTCATTCTTCTAAATTATTTTTTTAAACTTTGGCGCTGTTTAGCATGAGAATCCTTCTCTTTAACACTATGAACAACTCTGAATACACGAAACACCATTGTACCCCCCTTTAACAGTTTAGATCTTTAAATTAGTTAAAATAAACTCAGATTTTTGTGCCATGGACTAACTGTATGGAAGCATATGGGTAGCATTATTCAATTTGGGATGTAATATGCAAAATGACAATGTAATATGTAAAATGGCAATGCATTTCTGTATTTACATTTACATTTTCCAATACATTTGTGCAACGTTTGGTGCAAAATGAAAACGAAAATTAAATTACATAATTTTCATTTGCCATTTCCTACACCAGTTTTAATGTAAAATGAATATTAATTTTAACGCTTTATAAGTTGCAAAATTAAAATGAAAATGTATTACAGAAATGATTATATATCTCTAACATGTTCAAGCAAAAACTGTGGCAAAATGATCCTTTAAATGCTATTTTTCTTAAATGCATTAACACTCACAGTCAAGACACTTACGATTGCATTTTCATTCAATGTCCCGCAATGAATGTAGCAAAATTCAAAGTGCACATTGAAAATGCATTTCGAGCCGATCACATCTCCGCCCCCTCCCGCCCTGTCAATCACTGCGTGAACAAGGCGGGGCTTACAGAAGGTCAGAGACTCACATCTCAAGAAGAGGATTCAAGTGAGAGAACATGGACAAGACAGTTGGTCCGTGTATGTTTTTGATGATTTCGGTTTATGGCTTCAATATTTCATTCGCGCTTGTGGGCGGAGCTGAAACGCTGCTTTTATCTGATTGGTCGAATCGCTCCGCCTTCAGCTCGGTCTTTTTATTCTTTCAGGCAGAATAAGAGTCAGTGCGAGTGAAGCACTGAAATGTCTGAAACTACACTCACTGTTAATTAGCATAATGTTTGAATCAGATGTAGCTGGGCACATAATTCGTGCTGCTGAGACCTGCAAATTATTTCTAGGTTGTAGTATTGTATGAATAATGTCCCACTGGTAAATACAGTGCAAATAGTTCTGTCTCTTTGGATAAACTTGTGGAAATAAAAATCAATAATAGACTGAACAGTTCCATGTCTGTAACATTTACCACTCTCATCTTTTAAGTCATAAGGCACTAGGTATGTGTGTGTGTGACATTAATAAATAATTGTAAAAATTAATATAGTTAAATTTCTAAATAAAAATAGTAAAATTAGCTCAATGCTGATCAGTGCTCATGCTGCTCAGTGCTCCTGTAGCCTACCCCAGAGCGCCCTCTCGCGGCTGTAGACGGTAATGTTTCTCTTGGTCCTGAGTAAATGCAACTTATAGTCCAGTGCGACTTATATATGTTTTTTTCCTCGTCATGGCGTATTTTTGGACTGATGTAACTTATACCGAAAAATACAGTTAACATTATTATTATTATTTATTATGAGAGTAATTGACACAGACTAGAACTTAAAATGTTTCACCCAATTCAGCTCAGATCTTCAGACTCTTCCGACTCGTGTTGCTTGTATAACTGGCCAGACTTACCTTCCCAAAAAAATCCTATTTAATTTTATTTCATATATTTAACTATATTTATTTCCACTTCACTGTTATCCAAGGAGACAGAACTATTTGCACTGTATTTATCAGTGGGAAAATATTCACACAATAATTTAACGGGGTCTCTTGCAGGTCTCAGCAGCACAAATTATGTGCCCAGCTACATCTGATTAAAATATTATGCTAATTAACAGTGAGCGGTGGTTTCAGACATTACAGTGCTTCACTCGCACTGATTCTTATTCTTGTCTGAAAGAATAAAAAGACCAAGCTGAAAGCGGAGCGATTCGACCAATCAGATGAAAGCAGCGTTTCAGCTCCGCCCACAAGTGCGAATGAAATATTGAAGCCATAAACCGAAATGATCAAAACGTACACGGACCATCTGTCTTGTCCATTTTCTCTCACTTGAGTCTCTTGACCTTCTGTAAGCCCCGCCTTGTTCACGCAGTGATTGACAGGGCGGGAGGGGGCGGAGATGTGATCGGCTCGAAATGCATTTTCAATGTGCACTTTGAATTTTGCTACATTCATTGCGGGACACTGAATGAAAATGCAATCGTAAGTGTCTTGACTGTGAGTGTTAATGCATTTAAGAAAAATAGCATTTAAATGATCATTTTGCCACAGTTTTTGCTTGAACGTGTTAGACATATCTAATCATTTCTGTAATACATTTTCATTTTCATTTTGCAACTTATAAAGCGTTAAAATTAGTATTCATTTTACATATTAAAACTGGTGTTAGGAAATGGCAAATTAAACTTATGTAATTTAATTTTCATTTTCATTTTGCACCAAACGTTGCACAAATGTATTGGAAAATGTAAATGTAAATACAGAAATGCATTGCCATTTGACATATTGCATTGTCATTTTGCATATTACATCCCAAATTGAATAATGCTACCCATATGCTTCCATATAACTGAACTGCCATGAACTATTAAACTATATATTTTTTCTGTTTCATCATGTATCAAGTAGCTGTTTCGGAATTCTGTATTTCTTTAAATAGGTCTATAGTTGTGCAAAATGTCCTGTGAATGTGCTTTAGAGTGAAGGTCTTGAAGGTCCTAATAGTTTATATTTGCGATTTACTTAATATATTGATATGATCAAACCAAGGGCTAAGGTGCCAAAGTTGGTGTCAAGGTGCCAAAAAAATAAATAAAAAATAAAATAAAACATGCAATAGGAACAAAATGCAATTATATATCTATTAGTTTACACAAAAAATTTGTTGTAGTTGTGCATTAAATGTATAAAACAACTTGTATTCGTTTTTTTACATGTAAAACAACAACAAAAAACACTAAATAATTTAATAATTTAAAACGTACATTTAATAATTTTAATTATTTAATCTTTTTTTTTATTATTATAAAAACATTTTAATATAAAATAGCTGGATATAATGCAATCTTGACGTTTTTCCCATGGCCCTCAATAAAGTTCACCATGTAGCCTATTAACCCTTGTATGGTGTTCGGGTCTGGACTCGTTTTCACTTTTATTCCAAAAAAAAAAAAAGTATGGGGCCGTGTATGTGTGTGTGTGTGTGTGAGAGAGAGTCTGTAAGAGTGTGAGTTTTGTGTTTCTGTCCCTACCATTCCAGCACAAGGTTGTAGCACTCTAATTCATAAATGTGATCTAATAAAAATAAAGGGCAAATTGACCATACATGCAATTTATATGGCTTGAAATTGCGTTGACGTAAACATCTGTTGAGTATTTTAACCTATCATTTTTTATTGTGTTGAATTAAAACCCCAAACTGCAGCGGTTCTACCAGACCCACGGCCACGAACACCAGCTGAGAAACAAAAATATGAACACCACACAAGGGTTAAAAAAAATATATATATATATATATATATATATATATCAAATGATTAAGAATCCCAAGTGTCAATCTCGACATCGCCAGAATCTGATGCAGAAGATAAACGGAAAAAACAAACAAAACAAAAAAATGCACCGTCATACTGCACTTGACATTTATTGTGATAAGATTCAGTGGAATCTGTTCCACTTCAGGTGATTGATTCATCGTACTATTTGGATAACACTTTTGGGGGAATTCCTTAAATGAACCAAACATTAAAACCAACTTTTAATGGGTCGTTGACACAGACACTGAACGAGAATCGCTAAAGCCTACAGTTAGTCACGCACTTGATGTTCTTCGATGATATAATGCGATCAAACCAGACTGACTACAGCTGTCACCAGCTGTCATGTGGAAACCGGGAAGGCCCCTCCTTTTGGTAACTTGTGCTCTCCGTTTGATTCGAACTCACACGGAGCGATATAGCCCCAGTCTTGCAGAGGCAAAACGAAAGCGATGAGATCCAGCAGTGACGGAAGTTTAATTTCAGTGGACTTTGAGCGTTTCAATGTCTTAAAAGACGAGGAAAGCCTTCGAGTCAATAAAACAACTGCCTCACGTGGAAAATCAGCAGGAAAGCATGCATTTCCATCTGTCCATCTTGAAACGAGTTTGCAGTGACGGCTTCGGTCTGCATGTGAATATGGCTCAAAAATGACAAATGGTAAGTTGCCAGTGTTGCACAAGGAAACGAGCTGAATTAATGCACCAGGCTAGTCTTACCTTTACGAGCTCAGCGTAGTTTGAGCCCAGCCACAGGAGAGGCTTGTATTTATAGCTATTGTTACTTGGGGATTCCCGGTGATTGTAAAGTAACAATCAAAACGAAACTCGTGATTTACAAAAAAAAAGTGTTTATTATGAAAGTGAATGTTCACTGGGTTTTATTCATATGGAATGAAAGCTCAGAAAACTTGATCCTTTTGAATGGCAAAGTATTGAGTGGTGCGCGTAAATCCTGCATAGCACTGAATGAAACCGTGTGTTCAGCACTGTAACTTTTAATGGTAACACGTGTGCATGTGTGTTTTTTTATCCGCAGCATCGTCTTGGTGCTTCGGTTTTGATGCTTATTATACTACCTCTTGCGTTTTCCTGTGAAAGTGGGGACGATAAAATGCAGATCACCGAGAGTTACCGCAGTATCATTAGGATTCAGCTAAAGCACGTTGTAAGTATCAAAATTACATGTGTACCATGTAAGTGACTGTATTCCAACAGTTTATCTCATAGTGGCCTCTTCAAACGTGTAAAAAAAAAAAAAAAAAAAAATTATATAAAAAAAATAACATGTATATAAATATATAAAATTAACCATAGACCTGGCAGGAGTTATCTGTAAAAAAATAAAATAAAAATGGTTATGTTCCAGGCATGATTATATATGGGTAATAAAATAGGCCACATGATAGACGATAAACGGACTTTTTTTTTTTTTTTTTTTTTTTATGAACCATGGTTAATCAACATAGGCTACATTAGCCACAAAATAAAATGTTTTAAACAATAACAAAAAAGATAATAAATGTGACAACTAAATTGCATTTGTACTTTTCAGGAGGCCATTATTGATCAACTTAATTCAAACTGCACAATAAAATATGGCAGCATGTGGAAGGAGCCAAAAAATGTAAGACAATGTCTATACTTATCTATTAAACATTTGTTCAAGGTTACTCATATGTTAGTAATGTCTTTCCCTCGAACTGAAAGAGCAAAAGTAGTTCCTAAGATTTGATAAGTAATTGTTTTGGCCTGCCCTTGTCACTCGTTACAGAGCGTATCCATATGAAATTCAGGGAGAGCTGACTGCTGTTTACAGCACATAGACACAGATGCAACTTGTTAGTTTAACAACCCTATTTGATGACAAGTTTCTCTTCTATTCTGGTCACTCATCTGCTGGTTTGTTTCTGATGTGTTTACAGGCACAACAGTCCATCCACAGAAAAATCTGCAGGGTTAATGGAAAACTGAGGAGAATTGGGAGGGGATCAGAGAATGTCAATGGAGAGCTGAAACATGCTATACACAAACTTGGGGATGAAATAAATGCGTCCTTGAGATGTTGGTGCCATCAGAAGGTAACCGAAACAACCTGTTTTCTCACATTCAGTTTTTTATTTTTTATGTTGTTTTCATTGATTTAAACCTCCTTTTTGTTTAATTTTTGTGGATGAACAGAGGGAGGGGACAAAAAGACGAAAGTTGAAGATTTGCAAAGTGAAAAGCATTCTTGCCAACTTACAGAGACTATTTGAACAATACAATGTATATCAGTCCTTCAGCACAGACCTTACAGAGCGTGGGAAGACTTCAGAGCAAACCGGTATATAATACTTGGCCTCCATCCAACTCCATTACAACAAATGGATGTACAGAATATGAAGTAACTGGACTAGCCATGTGCCTTTCACACTATTCAGTATTTGTCTGAAGACGAACAATGCTTTTTATTGGAAAATGTATGCAAAACATAAACATGAAAAATACTTCTATGCATGAAAATGTTTGAAAACTTTGTACTTTATATTGTTACCTTTGACATTGATTGCTGAACGAGTATGGAGGTTGCAGAAATGAAACTTACAGAGTTTAACTACATTGCTGTAAGTGACACAAAATTGGCTTGAAAGCCTAATTCTTTGGCCATCAAGTTTATGGTCTACACATGCTTCTTATTTGGGGATGCGACTCTATTCAGCTCATGCAATTCCAAGTCTTAAATGTTTTTTTTTGTTAATTTTTTTTAAATCCTTCTAAGAAAGCCAAATATTGACACACTTGTTTCTAACACAAAATCTAATTTCTTTATTTAATTGCAAACCTCTGGAATGGGCGTATAAATACACATATATAATTCAAATCCTCATATCATATGTTCTAAATTCTGTAAACCCACCATTTTTAATACAGTTTATTAAACAAACACTTCCGTTTTGATGCATTTTTCATTCATCCGCCTTGCTTATTAAAACGCAAATATTTGAATGTGGATTTTCAGCAACTATTTAACAATAACCAGAAATGTTTTATGTGACACTTTTATTCTTTAGAAACCCTGTTATTAAGAAAGTCAGAAGATTTCTCTTTTCTTTGGTTGATCATCCATTAGGACCCACTTTTTCACTGTTAATGTTTTTTTTTTTTGACAATGCAGCATGTTTGTGAACCTTCCTTTATTTTGAGGCCAGCATTTCCAGTTTCTGGAGGCACAGCAACAGTAGCAATAGCTGTGCCCAATATAAAACCATTAATACGGTCCCACGGTAATCTGGATCACATTCCATCCCCCTTTTGCGATAGCAAGTCTTGCCTTTTATTTCCTTGTGGTTTTTTTGTTTTTTTTACCCAACAAACAACAACAAATATTGTAAGTAGGCAAAGTTAATGAACTGGATGTGCTCCAAATCCATTAAATTTAGTTAATGCTTTTTATATTTTGTGGGTGATCAATAGAACCATTCCTTATAACAACTTTTGAAAATAATCATATTTATGTATAATAATAATTGACAATACATTAAACTTTCTCTTTGACCCAAACGGTTCCATTTAATATGACTAACTAGTTTTTACTGTTTTCTTTCTACCACATCTATCTTTATGAGCAAAACTCTACATTCCACACAAACTACAGAGGCTCAATACTTTTTATTTACTTTATTTAAAAGTTTGTGTCAGTAAAAACTGCCTTTATACAGATTTTTTAAAATGAAACTTCTACATCGACTGACAGACATTTGCATTAAAACAAGCTGTCTATAATTTATGTCTTTTTTTTATATATTATATATATATATATATATATATATATATATACATATATATATATATATATATATTTTTTTTTTTTACACAAATATATATAAATGCTTTTATATATAATGGTACAGAACTCAATTTTTTTTCCCCTAAACACTCGACAGTAATGGTGTTTTAAAAAAATATATTATATTAACATCAAAATTCGAGGTTCATTTTGTATTTTCTGTGTAATTTCATGTCAGTAGTTCCAAGGGAAATATTAGGTACATAAAGAGAAACTAAAATATGAAACAGAGTTTTAATGAATAAGTACATAAATAGCATACAGTCAATACTTATCAATACTTGTTAAGAAAAATTAGCCCCTAAATGAAGATAATTAATTCAATGAATATTGTGAGTAAATCACTGAATAGGCATTATGAAAAAAGTCGGTCAGTGATAAAATGCTTATAATTTTTATAGATAAATAAATTATTATACTAATTTAATGTGTTAAATTGGCAGCCATAAATAAATAAATAAATAAATGCATCAAACAGGACACAACCGGAGTTCTCTTTTCCACTTTATTTCTGTAGGATCAGTTCAATCCATTTTAACCATTCAATCCTTTAAAGTCAAAAATGTCTGTCATAATCCATATAGCAGGTATTGATAAGCTATATTTGCTGCCAGAGCAGCAAGACTAAAAAGGTGCAGAGTGATGCTTTGAAATGCATCTGAGCTTGAGATTGGCACAAACAGACCAATACCTCGACCTCTCTCACCCTGGATCAGCATAATATAAAGCTTAATGCTCTGAAGCAATAAAATACCATTGTAAAGCTATTTTTTGTAAGATTGTAATATGGTGAATGCTCTCGAAGATTGTACATGACTTTTCAGTTGCCTTTAAGTTTTGAATGATGTGATGACGTGTAAATATGTTGGACAAACTATCAGCCAAGGCTGAACAGATTGTAATGGTTTATATCTCTAATAAATATACAACAACGATTTCTACAAGTCATATCATGTTCAATACTGTTAAACAAACACACACACACACACACACACACACACAAATAAAGAACTTATAAAAAAAAATTATACAAAAGCAGATTGCTCAGTGAAAAAACTGATGTCAATGCATTAAACATAATAATAATAATAATAATAATTATTATTATTTATATACTATGGTAGCACGGTGCAACGATACTTCAAAAGTGTCACGATTTTCGGAAATTAAAAACGTCATGACTCCTAAATTTAATAGTATCGATACTTTAAAGAATGACCGCGTTCCAGATTTGTAAGACACGTATCTCATGTTGGTGTGTGCTTCCAGTGCCTTCCTTAGGACGTCTGTCTGTGTTTTTTTTTGTCCTCACGCCAGGGGGCAAGGAACTCGACTGGAAGTTGAAGTCGGGTGGGGGCTGCCATCTTTTAGCAGAACTTCACTTGCGTTAGCATTCCCATTGACTCCCATTCATTTTGGCGTCACTTTGACAGCGAATAACTTTACATCTGAGGCGTTTAAAGACTCCGTTTGTCCCTTATTTATTTCTAAAGATACACGACAATGTATAAAGGGCTCCATTACCTTCTATGTTACATTATGGCCCCGTATAAACAGTTTTTGTAAAAAATAGGCTAACGATTTGGTCATAACCACTCGTCTCTCTGTCGCATTACCATACAGACAGGAGGAGAAGCTCGCAGGCAATTAACTTAATATGGCGTACTGGCGTTACATTTTAAAATACTATACAAAATAATTAATCAGAATACTTACTCCTGCTCACTCACACCAAAGAACTCCCCGCTCAAGCTCGTCGTCTCTGCAAGATTAACGATGGCAGTTTGCACGCACAGCCACTTAGAAGATTTACATCTGTCAGACAGGTTGCTGACGTCGTCAAGCTTCGTTTGAGTCTGCGCGTCAGAAACGGAAGTGCTAAAAAACGCTAAAAATGGGCTTCACTTGTCTCAATTGAGTTCCAATGGGGTCGCTGTGTCCATTTCTTTTACTGTCTATGCCTCACGCAAGCAGCAAACAGCGAGATGGCTGCATGTGCGAGCACAAGTGATACTGAAGCCGCCGGTCTAGAGCCTAATTGATAATCATTTTACATGGGCTCGGGCCAGGCTCGGGCTTGTGCTCTCTCTCAGGTTTGTGAGGTAAATGAGCGGTCATGTGATGTGTTTCCATTAGAAAGATGCGAAAATAGATGCTGAGTAGGTGAAACGGAGTCTTGCCTCTGGCGATTACGTTTTGGTTGCACCAGCAACTACAGCAAAGTCTGAGGTGTGGAAAAGTTCTGACCATGTTTATAATGAGAATAATGAGTGAATATTGACGCACCATCAGTGAGCTCAGGAAAGCGCTGAAACGCGCTAAAAGCCCTCTAAAGTGGATTCAATAATTTTCCTCCCCAAAAACAAACAAATAAAGCCTAGCCTAATCTGGGTGAGTAAAGGTTTTTCAAATTATAACTTAATATTGAGTCTTAAATGCAGAGGGTAGACAGAGTATAAGCTAATGTTGGCATTATTTTTTATTAAATTTCAGCTGCCAGTGGCGAAGCAAATCCAGCGGAGCCTTTATCTTAATTTGGTTATTACCAAAAACCCATCCTAATATAGAATTCATCTTAATTTAATTTAATTTAAGAAAGACTTGTTTTTATTGGTGCGTTGGCCTATTTAGCTAAATGAGCCTATGCATAGCCCTATTTAGAGTGCTGAAATGTTATGACGTTACAGAGGACATATTTTATTTCTTTGTTCCAACTTCCAAGTTAATCATGAATAAATTGTTAAAACATATATATATATATATATATATATATATATATATATATATATATATATATTATTAAAACATCAATAGCATTTGAACTCCCTCAAAATTACACACTATTGACCTGTTAACATTAGAATAGTTGCATTGTGTGTGATATGGTCCCACTGTAAAGCCTAGATCAATTTAAGTCAATTAAGCATAAATATTTTAATCAGAACTATAACAGTGATAATACTACTTCTTTTGTAGCAGTAAACGATCATATTGCACTTTCATAATACAAAACAAAAATCATATTACAAGTGAAATATTTGTACAGCACAAGGATTTTCCAAGTACACTAGTGGGTTGGAAAGGAATAAGTGTTTTGTCAGGATACAGTGAGTCACACTTACGGTTATATGTGCTTTTAAATGCATATTTGTTTCACTCCGCACTCGCAGCAGAACTTGGCCCAGTTCACAGGGTACTTGGTCCCACACTCATGGCAAAACTTGGTGCCAGGTGTGGAAAAAGTTAATATCATTCCTAACAAGAGAAGTTCAAGATGTGAGTGAGTCATTTTGGATGATTTAAAACAACACTGCAACCCAGAGGTTAGGTTAGAAAAAACTGGCCTAAAGACACATGACAGCTGAGTAAAAGACCCTTTGTAACCGATGTTGTGTGTTAGAAAAGACAAAGAAAACAAAAAGGGATTGAATAGGAGCATTTATTCCTTTGTCCATTTCATTAACATTCGTCATCACAAGACAGAAGAAATCCCTCACAATTCATCTGTTAACTGTCACTCACATTTTTGAACATAGACTTGAAAGTGCACGATCCGAACCTAAATTTTTATTATTTATGACTGAAAACATTTTGTAACATGAATTTGATGTACCATTTTCATGGTAATGCAATGTCTGATTTTAAAATGGGTTTCAAAGTGTGATAGAGATTAAGGCAACAAAGAAGATTTTTTTTTCAAAGGTCAGAACTCCGGTTAGTTATGATGTTGGTTTCTGAGTATTACTTTTCCTACATAATTTTTAACAAAAAAGATTGGTAAAATATCTATTTAGAAGTCTTAGATATATAGTTGGTCATGATTAGATTAGGATTTAATTGTAATATAGTAAAGTTGGCGTCCCGTATACAGGACGGGGTGACAGGTACCAGGTTAATCGTACACCAGTACTTGCACCTTCATACCTTGAAATACAGTTGTCTGCATTTTGGACCTTCTTCTTGTTCATCCCTCTACCAGAAGGTGGGTTTCTCAGCAAGCTTTCTGAAACCATGCCTTTGGGTTTCATGTTCCCTCTGTAAACACAAAACATAAAGATCACTTTAAAAGCCTGAAGAAAAATGTCAAATATCAGATTAAGTCAGTGAGCTGGTGTCTTACTCAGAGGGAGGGCTGGTCAAGACAGAGGAGGTGTTGCGTAATGGAGAGTAGCCTGATGATATGCTCCTCACTGAGCCAGTGAATGAGGTTTTGGTGCTAGGAATACCTGTGGAGGGGGAGGGGAGAGAGCTTTTCAAAGAATTGACAGAGCCTTGTTCTGCTCATCAAGCCTGCATTTATTTGATCAAAAATACAGAATTTTTTTTAATATTGTGATATATTATTACAATGTAAAATAATTGTTTTTAAATGTATTATACTTTAAATTATCATTTATTTCTGTGATTCAAAGCTGAATTTTTAGGATAATTATCACATGATCCTTTAGAAATCATTCTAATATGATGATTCATAATCAAAATTGGAAACAGTTCTGCTGCTTAATATTTTTTCAGAACATGTGATACTTTTTTGGGATACTTTGATGAATAAAAAGTAAAAAAAAAAAAAAGCTATGTTTTTAAAATATAAATATTTTGTAATAACAATATACACTACTGGTCAGTAATTTTTTTTCTTTCTTTTTTTTTAAAATAAAATCAATACTTTTATTCAGCAAGGATCTGTTTAATTGATAAAAAGTGATAGTAAAGAAAATATATTATTAGAATTTTTTTTTTAATAAATACAGTTCTTTTTAACCTTTTATTCATCAAATATATTAGACAGCAGAACTGTTTCCAACACTCATAATAAATCAGAATATTAGAATGTTTTCTAAATGATCATGTGATAAACTGGATGTTACATGTGACACTGAAGGCTGGAGAGTAATGTGCTGAGAATTCAGCTTTGCACCACAGGAATAAATTATTTTTTTTAAGTATATTCACATAGAAAACTATTATTTTAAGTTGTAATAATATTTCACAATATTACTGTTTTTTCTGTATTTTTGATCAAATAAATGCAGGCTTGACGAACAGAAGAAACTTCTTTCAAAAATATTAAAAATAGCAATGTTTATATATACTGGTTGTGTCAAGTTTCACAAAAGTGTTTCTTGATAAAATAACAAAGGAAATAATTGATTAAAGAGGTAATTAACTGATTAAAACGAGTCCATACCTGTGCCAGCACTCTGCCCATAGGCTGAGCGCTGAGGTAGACGAGAAGACACTGTGGATACAGTGGGAAAGTTTGCCACTTTTGGTGGAGGACGTTTATACTACAAACACAGAAATATCCATTGTTTATATCAATCCGCTAAAACACTCTAAACAAATGATGCAGTTGATGGGAATATTATTAAAGCAACATGAGGTATCAATTTCTACACACATTCTACAGAGCAATATTTAGGCATGCATGCATACACTTTAGTGCTGCCCACTCGGTGCTGCCTACTCAAGCAGTTGAGCTTACGGTCTAGATTCATTTGTGATCCCTTATTTGGCATTATACATAGTTCTTTTTTCGTGGGTAAATAGTTTAAATTACAAATATGGTTGTTGTGGGCAGCCCACAGGCAGCAAATCAGGGCTGTATTCACAAAAAAAAAAAAAAAAAAAAAACACTAAGAGTTCAACACTAAGAGTTCTCCTAAATAGAAGTAAATGGTTATAGGTAGTGTCCCTCTTAAAAGCTATTTAAATAGGTGCTGTAAATTCTTACTAAGAATGGGGAACAGTTAAGCTAAGAAAAAGTGCTGAGTTGACCTCGTTGCAATGGATGATGTCAAAACCTCATGCACGCTCATGTTTTCGTTGTGGTTCTAGTGGACACTTGGCTAATGCAATGGAGTGCCCAGCAACAAGAGCAGTGTGTTAGAACTGTAAAAAGAAAGGACACTTTGCACACATGTGTTGTTTGACTCTTACACACACCGTTAGAGAAGTTGTCTTACTGTTAATCCAAGAATCCAGCACACTAAATAATATTCAGTGTGCTGTGGGCATTCAAATGCCAAATTCCTTTGCAACTGTGAAGCTAACCGTGGATACGGGAGCATCCGTCTCAGTTCTGCCTTGATATGTGTACGAAGAGAAATTCACGAGCACACACCCGCAGCCAACGACCGCACGATGAGTTACTTACTCCTGCTCACCTATTGAAGTGCTTGGCTGTATGCCAGCTACTGTTATAAAAGACAATGTCACAAATAAAATTATATATAATTAAAATATAATTCGAGTGCAGTTAAACAGTTTATTAGGAACAATCAAAGCTGACTTTCAAAGCTGAATTTTTGCATCATTAATCCAGTCATACAATCCTTCATAAATCCTTCTAATATTCAGATTTTCTACTCAAAAAATATTTGTATTATTATTATTATTATTATTATTATTAATGCTGAAAAGAGCTGAGAATATATATATATATATATATATATATATATTTTTTTTTTTTTTTTTTTTTTTTTGATAAATTGAAAAAACAGAATTGTAACATTTATCGTAGTACAATCGTTTTTATTTATTATCACGTGTTTTGAACGGTAAGAGTGTATATTGCTACACTTGGAGTAAGACTGGAGTAATGAAGCTGAAAATGTAACTTTGATGACAGGAATAAATAAAACTGTAAAATATTTTCAAATAGAAAGTGTATATTGTTTATGTGCTTTCAAATAAACTAAATGATAAACTACATTATTAACATTATTGTGATGGTCACTGATACTAGTAGTACAGTAGAACATTTAGATTATGTGAATGAAACTTCATAATTTTTCACTTGATTATGCATTTAGTCAATAATTATAGTTTAGAAAAAGTCTAACTAGTAAAATGTGAAACCTAATACTAGTATATAAATAAATGAATAAATAAAGACTTACTTTATCACAGAATATTTGTTTTCGGTAGCACTTGCTTAGTTTAAAAGTAGACATGTCAAGCTTTGTATAGATACAGTATATCTCTCATGTCTCTTCGTTGAGTTTTCACTGAGTTACAGTTCATTTAATGACGCATTTTTAAATGAAGATCACCGCAGAACAAGGTTGCAGACAACACACCATGTTTGTTTTCTTTATTTTATAAATGCACAAAGTTTTGTTGTTTTTATGTATGTATACAAATAAAAGTAGACCCTTTACAGATTCGATTGATGTATTGCTCTTATCTGTACGATCAAAACTGAAAGTGTAATTTAAGCTCTCTTCTGCATTATCAGGATAAAATGCCTCATAAAGCAGGGATACGTGGGGATCAACTCCAGAGGGTTAAGTGGCACTCCAGCGCCACCAAATTGGCCATGGCCCTGCTGAACACACCCACAGCATCTATAGTGATGCAAACTACTCAATGTTTGATGAAATCAAAAATATGCGTATCATAAATTAACGTGATAAGAGACATTTGCGTTTTCGTATTTGTCTATCACATTAAAATAGTATATGGATCTAAGTTACTGAAAAAAGAAAAAAAAAAACACCTTGTTGATCCCAAGTAATCTTCACTGAACCCTCACCTGAGTCCTGGTTGGCGGTTTTGCTTTATCACTTCCAGGAAACTTGGCCTTGTTGGAGATTCTAGACGCTTGCTCTTTACAGAACTTAATGTGGCGATCTGCTGCATTCTCAATGAAGCGTCGCTGGCAAAAGGGACACTGGATATAATCTGGAAAAGTAAATTGCTGTTAACGTATTTACTGATCTTAGTCTAACTATACCAAGCGTCAATAAGTTTTTTTTTTTTTTTTTTTACCTGGATCATAAGATGGTGGAGGGGGTGGAGGAAGGGGTCCACCATCTTTCATGACCTGATTTAAACCTTTAGCAGCGCGGATGGTGGCAATGAATTCTTCATGCTTTCGGCGCCAATTGGACTGTTTCTTCGGTGGTTCAGGCTGTTTAAAACAAACATTTAGTTTAACAGCAGGCAAATAAGCGCAACTTTTATGAAATCAGACAGGAAAGCAGGATAATATACATTTCCTAAATCACTTACTACATAACCTTCAAAGGGAGAATAAGATGAGTTGTTTTTTTTTCTTCGAGGAAACATTATTAAAATTCCGATAATTTTAATGTTATAACCAGAAATTATAAAATTCTATAACATTTTGTCTTTAAAAAACAAAGAAACCTAAAATAAATCATATTAAATGGATAGTTTACCAAAAAATGAAAATTTGATGTTTATCTGCTTACCCTCAGGGCATCAATTTTGGGTGAACTATACCTTTAAAGACTACAAGTGAATTTAGACACCACAATATTACAATGCACAGTATGAAAACTTGATTTACATTTTGTGATTGTGTTATTATAAGTGTTTTAAGTGTTAAAAATGTTGAATAATAATATAATCTAATTTACCTAAAAAAAAATTCTATTTATTTTTCCAATCAACAACTGTTGATTTTACCCCCACCCACACGCACCAAAAAATACAAATACATAAATAAATAATAACATGCAGTTCTTGGTACTGGAATTACAAAATTAATCATGTTTTATTTTAATCTATTAAAAAAAGTTTGAAAGCAAACTTAACCATCATTACAGCAGAAATAATAGAGGAAATAGGAGATGTCATGAATATTGCATTAGATAACAGTTGAGAATCACTGTTTTAACAATAATATCTGTGTTTTGTTGGTCAGCACAGGTAGATAAATATTGTTTACTGATCCCAGTATGTAAACTTGAATTTTTGTGAACTTTTGTGAAAGTAAGTGAACTTGGAATATAAATAAATAAAACAGCTCTTCTTTGAGGATAAGAAAGCCTGACAGAAGTACAGATATTCATTATGGTCCATTACTTTCCTGATCTAATATTTTGGAGACTTCATGCATGCATCATAATGCTCTCATCTTACAGAAATGACTAAAATTAAGGTGGGTTTCCTTGGTGGACTTGTAACTCTTTTTTTTTATTTTTTAAGCAAGCAAATATCAAACACTGAGGCTTCAAATGATAAGTTACCAGATGAGATGAACAATTCGGTGATGCAGAAAAAAAAAGAACAAAATCAAGCATTCAACTTACTTTATTAGAGCTGATGGAAGAACTCTGCAACTGAAACATAACCAAAAGCGTTTTTAGAATATTTCAGGACATTGTGGTAATATATGACGGTAGCCATGAAATATAACAGCCCTGAATAGTGGGCTCTGTTTGTGACTGAGGTATTTTTCACATCTGGTATACTTACTTGAAGCCAAATCAGAGTTTGGCTATTTTGAATAAAAGCCATGTCAACAGGTGAGTTGACACTGCCTCGCCAAACACATAAATTCTGAAGTTTCAAACAAGTTGTCTGGTGTATTCAGAAAGTTGAGAAACTACTGTAATGTTCACACTGCACCAAAAAGCATGAGGTTGTGAGGGAAGCCAAGCATGATATTCCTTTATACTAACTGATAAAGAATTGCACGAACAAGGGAGAGGTCATGGGCTTGGTTTCACAGGAACACACATCGTCTAAAGTAAGCAACAAGGAATGTGCAACCAAAAAGTAAATAATTAAACAATTAAGGAGTAATTCATGGAGAACAAGAGATTCAAACATTGAGGTTTAAGGTCATGGTCAAAATTGACAAATGTAAATGTAATGTATACATATATTTGTGTGTGTGTGTGTATGTGCATATATATATATATTGAAATTACTGGCAGTCATTTTGAATAAGAGCATCCTATTTAACAGTTCAGTTTAATATTAACTGCATTTATTCAAAGTGAAACTTAGAACTATTCTGTCAAAGAGCATTATTTAATTGTAATCCATAAATTGAGGGGGAAATTATTTGTAATTACCACAGATTAGCATTGAGGTATTTATTCTGAGAATTTTAATGCAGATGCCTATTGGATGTTAGCATGTTGAGGCAGTGTAAACCTTAGCCTTACAAAATATCTTTATTAACTGTATCATTATTATTAGCTAAACATAAATAGAAATTGTTAACAGTGTTACTAGGCAATGAGATTTAAAAGCCAGTCAAACGGATTCTTTGCCTTTATACTCATTTCTCTCTGTTACTACTAAGATGAAGTTGGTGAACCACACTTCTGCCAATGTATGCTGTGACACTGCAGAAGGATTTTATAGCAGTCTGAACAATAAACTGGAGGTAATCACTCACGGTTCACTTCCCATCAACTGTGAACAGGAAGGGAACATATGCAGTTCAAGGTAAACTATATTCAGGCCCAAACAACTAGTATTAAGGTGCCACTGTAATGCTTAAATGGGGTTGTTTCCTCACCTTTGGTTTTATGGGTTTGACTGTTGAAATATCGGTCCCCTCTGCCCTTTGCCTGCTGGAGTCAAACACCCTCCTTTTCTTTGCTGCTGTCTTCTGGCAGATTGGCACATGCTTTTTCTACAACAGGTAATAAGGCAGTAATAAGGAGGGCAGGTATCAAATCACTATGACAGCACTGTGTTGACTGAGTAATAATACCAGGTTTTGTGTTTACTGCAACTTGCTTACTAACAAAGTAAAAATGATCATTTATATAGTTATGTTTAATTTAGAATGTCACACTGGGATTGTAATTTTTATGTTTGTGCACACATATGAATGGCAAGACGATTTATATCAACAACCAGCTGTCAGTTCATCATCCATTCAGAAATGCTTACAAGAACCCTTGAAAAAAAATGTCTTAGACATATTTTGCAGGGCAGCAGGTCTTCAGAAACAGGAGGAGATTCTGTATACAAAACACAAATAGTAACAGATCAACATGATAAACTGGATAAGAAGAAGCACAAACACACAAGTGATAAAGATCAATAGTTCTGTCTATTTGGGTGTGCCTACCAGTTCACTCAGATACAGTGGCTTTAGATAAACGAAACAAATGAGAACAGATCAAGCGGAAGTATGTGTAAATAGGTCACTCCAGCCAGTCCATGCAAAATAACTTAGGGACGGACTTAAAGGGATAGTTCATCCAAAAATTTTAATTATGTCATTTATTACTCACCCTCATGTCGTTTCAAACCCATTAGACCTCCGTTCAGATATTTTTGATTTAGTCCGAGAGCTTTCTGTCCCTCCATTGAAAATGTATGTACGGTATACTGTTCATGGTTAGAAAGGTAATAAAATCTTCAAAGTAGTCCATGTGACATCAGAGGGTCAGTTAGAATTTTTTGAAGCATCGGAAATACATTTTGGTCCAAAAATAGCAAAAACTATGACTTTATTCAGCAGTGCCTTCTCTTCCGGGTCTGTTGTGAGTGAGTTCAACACTGCAGTTTAGTGATATCCGGTTCACGAATGAATCACTCGATGTAACCGGATCTTCTTGAACAAGTTCACCAAATCGAACTGAATCGTTTGAAACGGTTCGCGTCTCCAATAAGCATTAATCCACAAATGACTTAAGCTGTTAAGTGTTTTTTTTAACGTGGCTGACACTCCATCGGAGTTCAAATAAACCAATATCCCAGAGTTAGGGTTAGGGTTAGACCGAACGAGTCAATCGTTTGTTTGTTATCTGGCTCAGCTCGGTGTTACTATTCAATTCTCTCTTCACAGCAGTTCAGTCAGTGTACTGTTTGAGTAAATGAATAACTCCGGGATATTGGTTTGTTTTAATTTAGTCAGTCATTAATAGGGGTGTCACGATTCTCCAAATCCTCGATTCGATTCTCGATTTTTACATTTATTCTTTTTAAAGCACAGATTGTCATTTTTCAAACTAGACTTTTATGCAATATAATATTTGACCTTTGTTTGCAATGTACCACACTACATTGTCAAATTTAAAACTTTTATTAACAACATAATGTAACAATAACTTATATCTTTAGTCAATTGAAAACTTAAAATAAACTGCCATCCAGTTTCTCTTTTGTAAGTGCAGTCTTCTCCACAAAAGATATTACAATGTATCTATTTAAAAGATTAAACATAAAACACTTGTTAAACACTTCACTGTCATTCATTTAGATTTAGATTTATATATATGTATGTATGTGTGTGTGTGTGTGTGTGCATCATTACAGTCTGTAAAATATGTGTATCTCTTATTACAAGACTGCAATCACTAGCAATCAGAAGAATTCCAGTTAATCAAGTATCTACAAAAGACCTACTCTATAAACAATGCATTAAATTACATTAAAGACAAAAAAAATTAAACAAGCAAAAGAAATGATTACTCACATGTATCTGGTCCACTGATGAAGTCATGGGTCAAGTCAAGTGAATTATTAATCATTTTCTAACAGGCGTCGAATACTGACTTTAGGAAAAGGGGAATAACCAATGACATTTGACATAACAACTAAAACAGCAAGCCCCGCCCCACGACTGACAAAAATAAAATTGTTCGCGCGAGCAGAAGTGAGATGATCGAGCGCGAGGATGTGGGGAATGAATGCGCGCGCGAGGGCTTGTATTGCGCGTATTGCAAGCCAAAAGGGTCAGAATTACGCCTAGATTAAATGCGTTTGCATACAAAACGCCGTTTTTTACGGCGTTTAAAACGGTATTAGCGCCGTCAAATACGCCGTCCTTATAGCAGACGCCGTAAAAAACGCGCGTAAACCGTAAAAAACGCCGCAAAAAACGGCGTTTTAGTGTTTGTAAAAAGCGCCGCTTTTAACGCCGTCGGCTTGCCACAGGACGCCGTAAAAAACGCCGTTCTGAATGCACAAAAGCGCGCGTTATTTACGGCGTTTTCCTTGTAGTATAATGAGCCACGCCCGCTGATTTCCACAGCCAGTAATAATGAACTGTTCTCACCCAATCAATGATGACCTGACTCAGACCAGACTAGTTTACATCCGAGTTCGATTGTTATTTTAATCACTCGATTGGTTGGTTGGTTGATATGAAGATGGCCAGGAGAATCTTTATTTTGCGTTGTCAGCAGAAGCTGAACAATTGCACTCGACAGCTGACAGAAGATTCTGGTGTACTACAATCAACTTTAGTGAGGTAAGGATTGCTTTGTTTCAGATTATATAAAACATGGGCGCTGTCCTGCAACCATTTTTCTCCAACCGCAATTAAACACACCTGATTCAGCTAATCAAGCCCTCAACGGCATACTGGAAACTTCTAGTCCGGTGTATTGCAAGTTGAGCTAAACTCTGCAGGACAGTGATCTTCTACGACTGAGTTAAGACACCCCTGTTTCTGAACCTTGGATTTGTGTGCTGTCTTTAGCACTAAGTTGAATGTTCTTATTCTATTCTTAATTATCTCTTTTATTATATTGCTGAACATTTTGCATCCTGAAAATTCAGTACTTATAAGTGGCTTTCTTTTTTTTTTAAGGCTAGAAACAATGTAGAGAAGCATTGAATGGGCGAGAGGAAGGCTGATCACTGCACCAGAAGCAGACGAGTTACTCCAAGATCTCAATGAATATATAGCAGAGGTACAAAAGCATAGGCAGCATGGACAACAAGGTAAGTAATTTCTAAACTATTTGTCTTCTCTTTAAACCTTCTAGCTATAGCTTTCAAATTGTCTGTCTAGCAGGTTCTAAGTATAAAAGATCCAATATTAACTTTTAGTGAAGATTAATTGAAATGGTGAACTGAATTTATTACATTAGCCATTCTGAATAGATTATCTCTGATGAGATTGTCTCATCACTTTAAAAATCTTAGTACATTTTAAAATCCTTTTTTTTTCTTTTGGCCTAATATTGTATAAACTATTGTGGCCTAAAGCAGATCATAGATTTACAATAATTTATTGTTGCAGCCAGTTCCAGTTATCAGGCTCCACTCTGATCGAGGTGCACCCCATTACAGCATCACCAGAGAGCAACTTTCCTTTCTGAGGACATGTGGTTTTAGTCTTCCTTCAATAGCAGAGATTCTGCAAGTGTCTCTGGCTACCGTCAAACGCCGCATGGAAGTAAGTTTGGTTTTAGAATTAGCTTTTTATGACTTGTCATGCATGAAAAGAGCATTTAGAATGAATTGTTCAAAATTAGTTTAAGCAATAATACTTATGTTTACATGTTTGTTCCAGGAGATTCCATTTGAATCGCTCTCTGACTTAATCTGAAATAACCGATGTAGATCACAGACATTGTGGATGGAAATGACCAGCTGGGATCGGAGGCTGTCAGGGCACAGTTACGGGCAGGTGGAAATCGTGTACAAAGACACAGAGTACGCAGGAGCTTGGTTCAAATTAACCCAATTGCAGCAGCACTACGGGACATGTCACAAAGACCACACAGAAGGTTGTACAGTGTTGCTGGTCCAAACTCCCTGTGGCACCTAGATGGCAACCACAAATTGATAAGGTAGATATCAGATTTTTTTTTTTTTTTTTTTTTATTCACGTGGTAACAACCCTATTATGACTAATTGAATCAAATTAAATTTAAGAAAATGGAAAATATTATTTGTTAAGGTACCAGCACAATAACACGCACAGCAAGATATCCTCTAATTATCATTAACAATAAAACCTCAGAAAGTATTGATGTAATTTTGTCAATATTGCACACCCCTAGTTTTTATCCTTTCAAAGAGATTTTTAACTAAATAAAATTGTGTATGATTGAACGGATGAACCCGTCATAGATTGTCACTGGCAAAAGGGATACATTAACCTCATGATTCTGCCCCTTCTAAGGCTAAGGAAAAGCATTGCAGTGGCAATGACAGGGTTTTGTGAGTACTGCATAAACTAAAGAGTTTCTGGAAAAAAAAATGTTTGGATTTGGCTGTTTTTGCAGCAAATGACAATCAAATGTTAAAGGGATTGTTCACTCAAATGAAATTCGTCACATTTACTCACCCTTAATTTGTTCAACACTTGTATGAGTTTCTTCCCTTGATCACAAAAGAATACACTAAAAAGAATGCTGGTAGCCATTGACTTCCATAGTATAAATACTATGAACTTTGAAAGTTGACTTGTCTTTTAATGTCTCTTTTATATTTATTTATTTACTTAAAAGCCATTTTTCTCTTATGTTTTAGATGGAGAATTGTCATTCATGGTGTTATAGATGGCTACAGTCATCTCATAGTCTTTCTGCATGCCTCAAACAACATCCACAGCAGCACTGTAATGCCTTCTAGGGTCAGAACAGACCATGGAGGAGAAAACCATGATGTCTGTGTGATGTTGAACATTTTCTCAGAGAGAAGAGGCAGGAGCGTTCACAACTAAAGAATTGAGAGGCTCTGGGGTGACATGTGGCGGGGATTGACTAACGTATATTACAATCTCTTTCACTTCCTGGAGGCTGAAGGTATCTCTGACATAGACAAAGAAATGCACATATGGGGCTCTTCACTTTGTCTATGTGCCGAGGATCAACAGGTGTTTATCAGCCTTTACTCAACAGTGGAACAACCATGGGCTGAGAACAGAACAACACCAGACACCCATGCAGATATTTGTTCGAGGCTGCCTGGAACAACAAGGACAGCGAACCACTGCAATGGAAGAGATCTTTGGCAGAACAGCTGGACCAGCAGATGAACCTGTTCTTCAGGCACCGGCAGCAGAATCAAGCTTGCAGGAGGCACCAGTGTTTGACTGGCCAGAGGGAGTAGCTGTTCCTCAAAGTGACTTCACATTGGAGAGTGCTGCCTTAGAGCAACTTGTTGCACAAATTAATCCACTTGGTGGTTCAAGGGGACAACTCGGAGTGGATGTCCTTCAAAACATTTAATCTCTTTTGATGTCTCTGAATCCCCAACATTAAAGAAAAATAAATGGTTATTTCTGTAATCACAGATTATGGTCACCACTGACTAATTATATGGACAATGAATTTTTGGTGAGCCAACCACTGAGGTTTGTCGTGGGTGTGGATAGATCCACTTGAAGTTATATTTTGAGTAGCTGTTACAATATTTAAGTATGGTTAAAGGGTTAGCTCACCCAAAAATGAAATTTGTCATTAATTACTCACCCTCATGTTGCCCCAAACCTGTAAGACCTTTGTTTGTCCTCAGAACACAAATTAAGACATTTCTGGTAAAATCCAAGGATGATCCACATAAGCAGCAACGGTACTGCATCTTTTGAGGTCCAGAAGGGTATTAAAAGCCATTGATAGTGTTTCAACATTAATATTATAAAGTGACGTGAATAGTTTTGGTGCGCAAAAACAAAACAACTTTTTCAACTATCTAGTGAAGGACGATCTCTGAACAATAATTCACGAAGCTTCAATTCTTTATGAATCTTGTTTAGAATTAATCTCATATTTCATCTAAAATATCTATCATTTGTGTTCTGAGGACTAACGAAAGTCTTACAGGTTTGGTACATTTATGAGGGTGAGTAATTAATGACAGAAATTTCATTTTTGGGTGAACTAACCATTTAGGATGGCGTGAAATTTTAAAGAAACATCACTAATAGCATGTTCACCATTTGAAACTTGAAAATAAAAGTTTCTATTTCCCACATTAAGTGTCCTCTGATTTACTTGTACATCACCAGAAAATATTTACCGGAATTGTCATTTAAAAATGTAAAAATACTTTTTTGGATTATTAAAAATTATTTTTTATACTTCATAAGAACATCCATTTTATATAAAATACTAAAGGTATACTTGAGTTATTAAAGCCAACATTCCTCTCATCTTCTGTAGTTCTTGCATTCCTTGGTGCAGGGGCTGGGCAGGTGGGTTTAAACGCCTCTATTTCATCTGTCAATCACATTAAATACTCAGTGATTTGTTTACAAAGATATGAACAGTAACATTTTACTTAAAGGTATAGTTTGTCCAAAAATGAAAATTCTCTCATTTACTCTCAACCCTCATAAAATTCCTTTGTTCTGCTGAACACAACACATTTGAAAATGTCAGAAACCAAACTAAACAGATCTTATTCCTCCATAGTACTTATGTTTCCTACTATGGCAGTCAAAGGGGGATGAGATCTGTTTGTTAAATGACATTATTTCAAATGTCTTGTGTTGAGCAGAACAAAGGAATTTATACAGGTCTATAAAAACCTGTATAGAAGGGTTTAGAATAAATGATGTGAGAATTTTTCATTTTTGGGTAAACCATCCCTTTAATCATTCAGGATTATTGAATATGACAAAATTAGTGCAGGGGTGTCCAAACTCTGTCCTGGATAGCCACTGTTCTGCAGAGTTTACCTCCAACTTACCACAACACAACTGCCTGGAAATTTCCTGTAGGTCTAAAAACCTTGATTAGTTGGATCAGGTGTGTTTAATTGGGGTTGGAGCTAAACTCTCAGGACACTGTCCCTCCAGGAGCAGGATTGGACAGCCCTGGCTTAGTGACTTTAAAATGTTAATTAAGTTTTAGAACACTTAGTCTACACCTTCCCAAAGCCAAGAGATCCTTTTAGGGCAAGGATTTTAATTTAGTTAGGCAGTTTAAATTAGTTTAAATTTGTGTATATTACATAGCTACTATTCTGGATTGACTTCAGTCTTTGTTAAAATGTATCTATCCTTAAAGTTCTGTGTAAGTCAAAAAATGTTCTTTAGCGACTATTTGAAGTTAGACTCTTCTCATTTTAAATTTCTTCTTAATTAAGGCTACTACTACCTTGGCAAATTTTATAATCACAAATGTAAATTTTCAAAGAAGAGAGGTTAGAGTAAGACATTAAATCATTAATTCAAATGGCTGATTCATTCAATGAGGAATAAAGTGAATCATTTAATACCAAAGGCTGCTGTTGCTTGAAGAGGACATTGTTCTGCTGTGGCTTTGTTTGGACTCTTTTTGTCAAAATAGAGCAAAATGAGAAAATAGTTACAATTTTAGTTACTATTAATAGTAAACTCGCTCAAAATACCGTACTTGTTATATTGATTCAGTTCAATAAACATTTGCAAAGGTCCTGCTATTAGGAAAAACCCTCTTCCTCGTGTTTTAATTAACTGTATGTCATAAAATAAATTATATTGCAATTATTTACGAACAACATTTATTTTAAATGCTAAGCCTATAACTTATTTAAAGCAAAACTAAAATCTGAACTTTCTCCTCTCATTTCCATGAGTTAATCGTGACATAGTGTAACATTTGGTTGATAAACTATATACCTATTTATTATGTAAATAATGCTTTTTACTTCTCTTGTGTACTTCTTTGTACTAACGAAGCATTTTTTTTCATATTAGTATATTACCCTTGTGATTACTCACTGGAGTAATCTCGATACTGTTTTTTGAGTGGCTAGTATGATCCAGCAGTTCACTTCTGGGCTGAACTCCTGTGGCCAGTTGTGGGAGGTGGTGGTTAATAATTTGCTTTTTAGCAAAAGTGCCAAGTGGAATGTTATGACCAAGAGGAGCCTACCTGAAGGATTCCATATGCTTCAACCTGTGCCCTGACTCTCTACCTGCCAAGAGGTGTGTCAGAAGAAGAGGAATTCAGGGAATTAATGCTCCTTGCAATAAAAGGATCTCTCGGATTTGGGAAGGTATAAGCGTCACCTTTTTTTTCTTTTATTTTTGTTTCCTTTCAGCTCTGTTAAAAATTGTGGGGCAAGATCTGAATGTATTTGACTGTTAAATAATAAATCAGAAAAAAAATTTGGTGTGGAAACTTGGCACTTTTATTTCACCAACATTCCAGAAGACCTAAACACAGACATTGATTCACATGACCTAAAATTAAAATGACTACTACAACATCTTAACATATTTACATATTAAAATAATGACTATTAAAGTCATTGCCACAAGCAGCACTTATTTGGGTCTATAAAAATGTAAAAACATGACCAACTTTCCCAAAAAAAAATGTGTATGTTTTGGGGACAGTTTTTTTTTTTTTTTTTGGAGTCAAGAAATAAAAACATGAAAGTAATAATGTATAACGGGACATACTCTAAACAAACTTGAAAAGGTTAGGTCTATGTTTTGTCCATTTAATGAAAGTGAACCAGTTTCATCTGTTGGCCCAGCTCTTCTGCCAAATATTTTTTGCATAATTTATTGCATAATAAGTTGGATCCTTGATGACTCTACAAGGGGAAAGAATAAATGTTTTACTGAGAAGTTCTTAAAAAGCATGAATTCATTTTATACCATTTCTTTAAACCAGTGGTTCTCAAACTTTTTATACCAACCACTTCAGAAAATATTTGGCTCTCCAAGCAGCACCATAATGAGCAACATTACATTTCAGCAGCGTAGGCCTAACTATTCAGCTACAGCTCTGCACAGTTTTACACGAGGCAGTTTTATTTATTGTTGTCAGCCACTTCAACATTGTAAATACACAGTTTGAGCATTAACACTGTACTGTGCTTACATACCGGTAAATGAAAAAAAATGATTGAATTAAAATGTGTTGTACCAAAAGTGAAATAAAAACTGTACTGTACTTAGATGTAAAACAACAACAACACAACCAAAAAAAACAACTTTACTCAAATAAAGATCAAATTAAAATTTATTAACGTTCATTAATGTTTCATTTAGTGATTCCTCTTCGTAGCACTAGAGGGAGCCTGAGTACCACTAGTGCTACTCGCACCACACTTTGAGAACCACTGCTTTAAACAATCTTTAATTCATTTAAATTGTACTGACATTTGCGATTATCCAGAAAACACGAACAGAGTATCACGACTCAGATTTGCTCAAAATAAAAATGTAACGGGCAAATATAAAATAATGTGGCACCGACCGAGCAGTTTTAATGAGCAGCATTACAATTGGCCGATTGGAAAACCGTTCATACGTACTGGCTGTAGGAATCAGTGGGCGTGGCTCATTATACTATTAGCAAAACGCCGTAACGCGTTCTCTGTGCAACCAAAACGACGTTTTTTACGCCGTCATATGGCAACATGAACGGCGTAAAAAACGGCGTTTTCATACACACTAAAACGCCGTCAAATACGGCGTCACTGGCGTATTTTCGCACGTTTTTTACGGCGTTTGTTATCACAACGATGTATTTTGCGGCGCAGATACTGTTTAAAACTCTGTATTTGACAGAATATTTATTTATTTTTTGTTGTTGTTTAGAACTTACTTAATTTAGTTATTTAATTTATTTTGTTGTGGAGGCAGCATCTTTATTTTCAGTTTAAGTTTTTAATCTAATAGATTTGTTTTATTTTTATTTAAATTTTTATTTTATTTCATTTGAGCCTTTAAAAAGTTTTAGCTAACAATATAGCAGCACTGACATGCACATGCAATTGTTTTATGTCACCCACATGCACTTCTCTCTGCTGTTAAAAAAAATGTTTTTTTTATATTTTATTTATTTGAGTGACAAACGGTTTGATTTTATAATTATTAGACTATTATTATTGTTGTTGTTATTTCGTTTTGTTTGAGAAACGGAAAAATTAAATTAAGCTAGATGTTTTTTTCGTGGGTAAAAACAAATAAGCAAATAAACTATTCTTTAATATTTCTTTCACATGCGTGGGCGGCGTTAGGCCCATTTTTAGTCCGATTATTATATATTATTGACTATACATTGCTATCTTTACCTGAATCGAGCCGTGCGTCGCATCGAATCTTTGGGCATGGGGTATATTCCAGGCTTTAAGGAATAGGCTGCGCTGAGCGTGGGTGTGAGGCGAGGACAATGCAGATAAGAAGCCCAGACGCCACCGACCCTAGAAGTGCAGTGTTGCTCTTTATATGAGATCTATATTTGCAAGAAATATAGTCGCAACAGCCAAACAATATGAAGAAACGATGTGACTAAATTGCAGAGCTGTATCAGATGAACTCTTATTCTGCTTTAGGACAGACAGTGAAGACAGGCTGAGTTGAAAAGTGGCGTTTCAGGGCCGCTCACGCACAAATGCATAAGATCATTTTTATCCACAAACAAAAAAATACGAAAAATATAGCTTCATTTTCGTTTTTCCGTTTTTCAGACAGAACGAAATATTAATAATAGTGATGTAATAATAATAGAATCAAACTGTCACTCCTCTTTTTTTCTTTTTGTAACTGGTTTGATTTGATCATGTCATATCCTCTTGGTCTGAATGCAGTTATTGGATAGAATATTGTAGTAAGATTGGAGATTAATCCAAATAAGCATGACGTTACAGTAAAAATATTACTATACATTTAAAACAGTGTATTCTTCGAATTTCAGTAGCGTGCAGATGCTCTTTTATGTCAGGACCACGGCGACAGCAGCTCGGACAATCGCTTCGCTTGCTCACATTATGTAATCTATAACTGGAAAATCATACTGTTTTTTATGAAATGTTGTTGAGAAAGAAATGTGTCGTTTTAAGGACGTAACATTTACGAGAATATATCGTAAATTTTCTCGTTATTACGAGAAAATATGCCGTTTTAACTAAACAACTCATTATTATCATGAGAGCGGAAAAAAATGATATGTGTGGAAGCAATGCCTCAACGTATATTTGTTTGTTAAACAGCAAATAAACTCCCCTGTATACCAGAATCAGTTTGGAGCGGGGCTCGAACCAGCGGTTGTAGCGGTGTATAGTGGTCAAAAAGACTAGGACCATTGCCTCCAACTTCTGTAGCTGCACAGCTTTTGCACACTCTCTGGTCGACTTCCGTTATCATGTATGATTTCTTGTATTGGAAATTAAATGACTCAAAGCTAATTGAATATTTCGAACCAGCACTTATGTATATACATAAAAGGTATTTGGGTAGTAAATGATATATAAACTAGGGTTTGTAATTGTTAAATAATTAACAGTTACATTCAAGTAGGATAAAGATGTGTAATCGGCCTATGTTCAATGTTTGTAGCGATTAAAATATATAAAAAGTTACTTAATATTCCTATCAGTTCACAGGCACTTCTTCCGCTTAAACGATCTGTGGTACATTAGTCTGGTCTGGTTCTGTTCGTCTTTGATTGGGTGAGAACAGTTCATTATTACTGGCTGTGGAAATCAGCGGGCGTGGCTCATTATACTACAAGGAAAACGCCGTAAATAACGCGCGCTTTTGTGCATTCAGAACGGCGTTTTTTACGGCGTCCTGTGGCAAGCCGACGGCGTTAAAAGCGGCGCTTTTTACAAACACTAAAACGCCGTTTTTTGCGGCGTTTTTTACGGTTTACGCGCGTTTTTTACGGCGTCTGCTATAAGGACGGCGTATTTGACGGCGCTAATACCGTTTTAAACGCCGTAAAAAACGGCGTTTTGTATGCAAACGCGTTTAATCTAGGCGTAATTCTGACCCTTTTGGCTTGCCATATGCGCGCAGAGTACATGTCACGCGCGCGCGAGAGTTTGAAATGAGCTCGCGGGCTCCCGTTTCTTCGCATCCGATTCAGTTTTCCTCTCGCGGAAGCCATATAGCGCGCGCGCCAGCATTAGTTGAATGCTCGGTTATGTTTGTCATTGATTTGCCGTCATACAACATGGGGGCGTGGCAGCATCGACGATTCCATTTTTTAATTCGAAGTTTGAGACTGTGACTTAATTTCGATCGATTTCGATTTAAAATCGAAATCGTGACACCCCTAGTCATTAATGACATTATTTTCGTTTTTCGGTGAACTAACCCTTTAAGGCAGTAGGAGAAAAAAAACTTTTCTGAATGATATGTAAAAGATTTGACATTTGATTTTGATTTTAAACAGACCAGAACAAATCATTGAAATGTAATTTAAGTTTGCTTTGCTGCAACTTAATTCACAAGAGTAAAATATCACTTTAGCTATCAAGCCATCAATATATATATAAAACAGTTAAATGTCATTATTTTCCTACAAGCCGTCATTCTCTTCCATGGTGATAACCTCAAACAACATCGATTCCAGGCTTACCTTCTATTTCCTCCATCTTTCTGGCCTGGTAAGACCATAGGCAGTATTTTTTTTATTTTATTTTTTTTATTATGCAATAGAACAACAACAAATACAATTACAAAGACAAAGTAAGAACAAGAGACAATGAGGGTTACAAATAATACTCCATAAGCAGACTATGTTAGCTTATAAGACTTACACCATGAAAGAGTCTTACATGCAATAGAATTATTAGAGCTTCTTAAGGAATTTACATACATATCAAAATCTTTCCTGAAAATAAAAAAGTAGGGAGTTTTCTTTGAAAATTTACACTTGTTAATGTAAAATTTAGCACAATAAAGCAACAAATTAATAATAAATTTACAGTGAGAAGGGTCTAAATTCAAAGAGCAGTTTTGGGGGTTATACAAAAGTTTGGATATAAATATTTTTTAACAAAGTTGGAAAAATCAATCCAGAAGACTTGACCATAGGCAGTAAAAGAAGGGTAAGACACTAAGGATGATGCTGTAGCAACTAAGCTTCCTCTAGGAAGCCGCTCCACCTGCTAGTATCCTTATTTTTGATTGGCCTTTTCCCGATTCCCTGCAGAAATAACTGCCCTGCAGTACCTGAAACCGGCCGCAAGGTGGGACGTAGGAGGCGAACAGAATGTGCATATATATATATATATATATATATATATATATATATATATATATATATATATATATATATATATATATATATATATATATATATATATATATATTACATTTAAAAAAAGCTTCATCGTACATTTAAAAAAAAAAGCTTAATCGTGTAGTCACGGTGTAGTCATTTTTTGTTTTGTTTTTTAGAACTTTGTTAGATCGTGATGAGTGAGTGACAGTTTTTAAAAGAGCACTCTTTGCATGCTGTATACGATGGTATATTCAGAATTTAAGTAAAACTTGTGCTTTCATGCGTGATGGCCACGTACGACGCAGAGCCTATAGTTCAAATGCACTGATGTGATTCTGCAACCGATCTGGTCCAAAAACAAAATTTAGGTAAGGAAACGATTATTATTTGTGTTGCCTGCAACCGTGCCAAATCATGCACACCTGCTTGCTTTTCTGTTTAATTTAACAGTGTTTTTGTGAACACACACAGACATAATAATATATATATATACTTTATTAATATATAATTGTAACACTTTACAATAAGGTTCGATTAGTTCATGTTAGTTAATTTATTAAAGTGTATTAACGTGCTGCTTATTGTAAAGTACTAGGCTACCTAAATAATGTTTTTCGAGTGTTCACTTGAAAAATATTAAACAATAAAAACTCAATGAAATCGATTGTGTGTCAATGAGAAACCATTGTTTTAATTTAGGCGAATGAATCGTTCTCTTTCACTTGCATACAGTGAATACTTTTTTCCCTATCAGTCTTGAGAGACTTTTTTTCGCACCAAACGAAACTAGTCAACTCATTCTCATCACATCAGTGAATCAGTCGGTAGGATTCAACAAGAGAGAAAGTGGGTGGGAAAACAATACAATGTGTAAAAATCATAATGACCTAACGTCAACATTTGAACTGTCTTTTCAAAGAATCATACGAGTGAATGAGTTATAATAAAACGCCTCACTGTCGCCACCTTCTGACAGACGTTGTCCAGTCTATGGTTGAAACAAAACAAAGTCACAGAAAGAATCAATGAATGGTTCAAAAGACTCGATTCACACTGAGATGAATCAAACGCCTCACCGTTACGTAGCATAAGCAGATACAGATAGAATGGTTTGGGATAATCCTCATATTATATCATCAGCACTCAGCAACCCTCATACGTCATCCCTCTTCCCTCTTCTGTTGCAGACTCATGGACTGAACCAGCAGCACCAGCACAGACACAGACAACACCGACGCATCCTACTGAAGTATTAACTGGAGCGACAAAGCTGCAAAGCCTTGACCATTAGGGAAACGTCCAGCCTTAAACAGGTACGATTTGCGAATTCGCTCGACCTCTGAGTTGTATTCTATGGTTGAGTCGCTCGCGCGCCTGTTTCATTAGCATCTTTGAATAGCCTGTCAGATCTACATAACCCGTTGCTTTCATTTAGCTAAGACCAGACGCTGTACGCTTGCTGTAAATAAAATAATTACTCCGCATGAATATGAATTTTGATATGCTATTATTAATGAGTACCCTCAAGATGCCAAGGAAGAGAGTTAGCAGCCAGTTTCTTGCAAAAAAAAAAAAAAATATATATGTGTGTGTGTGTGTGTGTGTGTGTGTGTGTGTGTATATATATATATATATATATATATATATATAGCTATAATGTCATAACAATATGCATTGTTTCTGTTTTTGCATAAGGTGATTTTTTCTTGGGGTTTGGGGCAGTGTAAGTATGAATGAATAAAATCTTTAATTAGTAACACTAGGTCTTTTGTAGAATATACCTCAATACTACATTTAGATTCAAATTAGTAAACTGGAATACAAATGTATCTTTTACCATCACATATTGATGAAATAATTTATAATATAAGGTAATATTCTTTTTTTAATATGATTTACTGACACCCATATTAAGTGAAAAAATGGATGAAGAAACAGCAAGTTTCACCTACACCTTTACACCTACACAACTGAATATATATATATATATATATATATATATATATATATATATATATATATATATAATTTATTATACATAAACTTTTATTTTTCTAAGTTGCAGCCGGTTCTGTCCCAGGACTCAGACATCAGTGGTATACACATTATAAAAAGTCTCTGCACTCTTTCTACAGCAATCTTACCTTCTTCTTTGTTATGTTAAATGTGAACCTTCACATTTGTATTGTTAAACATATTGTTAAATTCTTAGTTTGTTAGGGCTGTTTTGTCCAAAATGTTGTGCATGTGATCTCTGTGGGTGTGTTGGTGGATTCCACAGAGGTCTACCTACATCGGCAGGGTGAGCCTTTGTGACAACTCTTCTGCACAGTTGTTAATGTTGCCTTGAGGGACTGCTCACTCAAGTCCTTTTGATTTCTTTGGACTTAAGTGAGCTTTAGATTATGTCTCTTTCCCATGTATAAAATATATATATATATATATATATATATATATATATATATATATATATATATATATATATATATATATATATTAATTTACAGACCTGTCAACCTGTATGTATTTTGACCTCAAAGTATGCCGTCAAAGTACGCTCAAATATTTGTCACTCTAAACTAGAGATTGACTGATATGGGTTTTTCTATAACCGATGCTGATGTTTAGAGGTCATGGTCAGCCGATGGCCGATATGTGCTGCCGATTTTTATGGCCCATATCTTGAAGTTTTCCCCTTAATTTGCATGCTAAAATGCCACACTAATAATTCGTGGATGCACAACATTTCTAAACTTAACATCAAAATTAAGATTCGAGAGTTAGTTCAAGTCAGTGTGTTCTAAGTATGCTCACAAATACGCTCTGTATTGACTTGAACTAACTCTCGAATCTTACTTTTGTGCACTGCACACTATTAAAAGAAAATATTTTACTGACCAAGTATAAAATAAAATAAAATAAATTAAAAACTGCCAATCATTTACATAACAGTTTTATAGCATTTATCAAGCAGAATTTTTCAAGTTTGTTGGAACATAAATGTAAACTTAAATATACATGTAAAAAAATAAATACAACTTTATAAATAAAAATCAATTAAACTGAAAAATATGAAAAATAAATAATATGCACGCCAAGCAGACAGACTAAAATATAAATTTTGCTAAAATTTTTGTAGTTGGACAATAAATGTGGCATAAGTAGAATTTTAAACCTATAAGTGTATTTGTATGATAGCACTAACCGTAAAGTGTAATGGGATAATCAAAATATAATTTTTTATTTCAATATGTCTTTAAGTTTTATTTATTTATTTATTTTTAGTGTAGTAACTTTAACTCCTGCTGTAAAACGATTATTTTTGTTTTTAGATTGCAATGTTACAAATTAATGTGATTTCAACCCTTTTTTGCACATAATATATGCCTACATGCTTACATTCACTTTATTCGTTTAGTGTTTACAGTCAGGTGCCTTTCAATAGAATGTGATATTATGGTACAGTAGGCTATATCAAGAACAGTGGTGAATAAAAGTTTCAGAATTTTCTGTATTGCTGCATAAATTTGACCTGCATGTGGATCACATGCTCATGTATGTCATATAACTAAATAAAGTACACACAAATAATAGTTCTCTCTCTCTCTCTCTCTCTCTCTCTCTCTATATATATATATATATAGATATATATATATATATATTATATATATATCAACCAAAATAAAAAATACAATAATTGAATACTTTTGTTGGAGAAATGAAGTATGTGAGAATAATATTGTGAACAGACCTTTAATGAAGACCTCCTTATGGGTGTTTCACCACACAGTGGCACTATTTTGAAGGCAACAGCTGAGAATGACTTTGCTGAGATGACAACATTGTCTAAATATAGCTCTGCTCTCAGGGAAGACCGTCCTCCTTACATCTCATGAGTGATATTTAGTTCAACAAAATTCTAATCTTGCTGCAGAGTTGTGCCACATCTGTTTTTAGATGATCTGATCAGGATTATTATATGTTTGTGTGTGTGTGTGTATATATATATATATATATATATATATAAATTTTATATATAATTTTTTTCACACAACAAAAAGAGAATCTCCAATAAGGAGTGTGACACAGAATAAAAAGTCCCTTATTAGGGCTGGGATAAACGATTATTTTTTAAACGATTAATCTAGCGATTATTTTTTTCGATGCATTGATTAATCTAACGATTCATTTTTTCAGACCGATTCGATTTCGATTATCTCCCCATTAATTGACTAATAACAATTTATACATGTTGATTTACATATCTGAATGAAAAAAACATGAATTGCTTAACATTGCAATATATGTTTATTGCTCTTAAAATTACAAAATAAAAGACTGACTAAGAATGCATTACTTTGCAGTTGTATAGAGATAGCATTCAATAAAACCTTGAAGCCTTGAAAACACATAGCTTACTGAAACAAACTTACTGAACACATAGGGCCTAGCTTACTGAAAAAAAGTTCTTTCAGATGAAAATAACAACAACTTGATGTCTACCATTCAATAAAAAAGAGAGTGCTTTTCCAAAAAAAAAAAAAAAAAAAAAAATTAACAGTGGGAGCCAGCAGTCTGCCATGAAGAAAAAAAAAATCTCTGAATGCTCACCGTGAGTCTTTGGCATTCCGCCCTTTTTCTATCGTGTCTACTGTGAGTGCGCGAGCGCACGTGAAACTTTGGTGTGTCGCCCTTTTTATATCTTGTTTAATGATTTTGATTAATATGTACAAGGGAGCGAGAGAGCTAGAAGCGCTCGTGTTGTTTGAAGACTGTGAGTGTGCGCGCGCAGGCGGGGCTCTCTCTTGTACGCGCCCTATCAGGCACAGCGATCAAATAAGGCTTTGACAGCCGCCAAAAAAAAAAAAAGATCAATGCAGAAAAACCCCTGGATTGGTTATATAACGTTGGACAGAATGTTGATCCGGCCATCGCGTATATTCAGAGCACATAAGGTAAACGTTTTGCAAACGTTTTTCAAAGGAATAAAAACAGGTCGACGAATCGATGCGCATATTTTGCGTCGACGTATTTTTTGCGTCGACGTCATCGATTACCTCGACGCGTTGTCCCAGCCCTATCCCTTATCCAATAGTATCTTCTTATCTATGCCAGATTATGGCTGTTTATGTAATCTTTATATTGTTACTTGCATGGGATTCGTAGGATTCCTAATGGTTAGAACAGTCTTTGTTCAAATGTTGATCAGTGAAGGAATCGTTTTGAAAATGTTTGAAATATATGAATCTAAAAAGTTACACTACTGTTCAAAAATTTGGGAGATTTTTTTCAGTAAGAACTATGAAGTTAGTTATATATATAAAATTATAAGTATATATATATATATATATATATATATATATATATATATTATTCCTGTGATAGCAAAGCTGTATTTTAAGCAGCCGTTACTCTTCAGTGTCACAAAAAAAAAAAAAAGAAATCAAATGCTGATTTTGTGAATAGGAAACATTTCTCATCATTATGATTGTCGAAAACAGTTATACTATTTTTTAAATACTTTTTTCAAAGATTCTTTGATGAATAAAAAGTTAAAATGAACAAAAAGCTTTTGAAATATCAATCTTTTGCAACATTATAAATGTTGTCAAAAGACCCGGTACTCCGGTACCAAGTCGGTGCTAAAAAAATGAAAATGTGATGGTACCAGGTTTCTTTAAGTACCGGTGGTACAGAGTACTCGGTCAAACCGTTTCTTGACGCATACATTGCTATGATTTCCGCAAAGCAGAAAACATGGACGGAATCTCAAAATCCAGTCATGAAAATGAAACTTACATTTTAATATGAACAGTCAAGGAATTTGTCAAAGTTAGCATAAATTAATCAAATCAAATCTCCATATGGACCAGTATCTGCAAATGTTTAGCCGCAAAAGTTGGTTGAAATATGAATCCTGCATGTTTTGCATGAATGTGTGGGTTTGTTTACTACCTAGACTGAAGCGCATGACACTTGCAGTAATGAGGACATAAATACATAAACAACATCACCAGAACTGTTCTCAGTCACTTCACAAGCATTTTACCTTTTCATTTGAGTAAAACAAATTTCAATTTAAAGGGATTCACAGCAACCCGTCAAAATAAGTTAATTTTTACATACAGGCATTGTGCTAGAAATATTACTATTATTTAGTAGAATGTATGGGATACTGCTACTACTGTTGAAAAAAATAATAAAACTTTATTTTTTTAAGAAATAAATCACAAAATATTTCTTCCATGTTTTAATTTTAATGGCAAATCCCCTTTATGTACCAAAATATTAAATGTGTTTAAATTTCATTAATTAAAAGACAAATTAAACTTGAAACTTACCATTTTCATAATTATATTACTTGTAGAAAAACTTTAAAAACAATTGTAAATAAGTATAAAGAATGGCATTGGTTTTATTTATAGTGATAAAAAGTGTGTTTTTTTTAATTAGCATATTTTTGTGTTTTGCTTTGATACCGAAACTGGTACCGAGGAACGTGTATTTTCACTGGTATCGGTACCGAATACTGAAATTTTGGTATCGTGAAAACACTAGTATTTACTGTCAACTTTGATCAAATTAATCAAGTTTTGTTGAAAAAAAAAAATCTGACCCCATACCTTTGAACAGTAGTTTATACTCCAGTTGTATAATTTCTAGCTTGTTGCTTATTTTTAAGAAATCTGAGTAAAAAATTAACACTGAATAAAACATATTTAAAAATTAAAAAATTACAAATGTTATAATTGTTAAATAGTATTATAATATTTCAAATAGTGTCTTTATAAAATATAAAAATGAATTGCTTAAAATAATGGATCATTGCATCAGAGCACATTAGAATGGAGATGCTATCTTGACTGAATAGCAAAAATGTCAAATGTTTTTGAGAACCATTGGGCCAATGAATAGCAGTATATGTATAGCTGTTGTTTGAATATGAATGTTTTAATAATTGCATTGTAATTAAAATAACATGAGTGCTGTTTGTGTTCTTTCTGTTTAGATTCCATTTAGTAGGTATAAAGTGAGCTTATATTCTTAAAGTCACAAGAGTTTTTTTATGTTTAATGACTTGGAAACCAACTGCATGTCACAGCAAAAAAAATAATGAAACTAAATAAATAAATTCTCTCTCCGTCACAGGCACTGCTATGTTGAAACGCATTAGATATGACTGATGTCGAGGTGACATATGAAGACTTCATCGCCTCTGGAAGGACCGGCAGACGCAATGCTGTACACAACATCCTGGGAACCTCCGGCGGCCTGGACGCTAGCGGACTGTCCCAAACTCTGTCTGAGCTCAATATCAGCAAAGCAGGTGAGTAAAATGAGTGTTGCTTCTTCAGAAAGCACATACAGTGTCATCAAAACACTGCATTAATGTATAATGGGACTGAGAGGAAGGCTAGCCATGAATAATGTATCAGACAAGTCTGCTTTTGGCCAACTAGAGAGTTTAGACGGCATGTTAGTGGCTTCCCACACCAGTTTTTAGCTCAAGACAAACACAGATGTGCTTTATTAAATATCGGCCTGTTAGCTGAGGGCATCCCTGTGACAAAAGCATTGCAGCGACTGCTAAACAGCCTGCCGTGCTGTAAGTCTTTGAGTATTTACTCTTAGCTCTCGAGTTTTCATTAAAACCATCTCTCTCTTGTTTCTGTTTTTGCTTTCACTAACAAAACTCTCTATTTTTCACTTTTAGAGGCCGGGAATGATGAAGAGAAAAGCTCTGAACCAAAGCAGGAAGAAGGCAAAGGGGAAGGTACATAAAAGACTTCAGTGACAGAATCCGGAAATGCTCCCTCTAGTGGCTGATTTTAAAAGTGAGCTTGGAGGAGTTGAAACTAAAAAAAGCAGAGCATCTCCCTTAAGGATCCGGATGGAGGAGACTTTGCTTTGAGGAAGTTACTGTGAAAGGCTGGGCCTTAAGAATCACAGCACTGCTGTTTTTCGACAGCAAATGCTACTTTAGCTAATGTAGGTTTTTACTTTTTTACTTAGATATTCACTGTAGTTGTTTGGCGAATGGTGGAAATTTAGGTCGGAAGTAATGACATTTGAATGGCGAAGATGCTCCTTGGAGATCTCATGGATCTTATTTGGAACAACACCCACTGAACTCATAATTTCAGATTCACTGCCAGAGTAGCACTGCTAATAAACACTCAATATACAGTCATTTTATATATACGTGTAGTGTTGTAATAGTAATATCAGATTTTGATATTAAATTGTGCTGTCTGTGATATCACGTTGTTATTTACATAATGTAAGTGTTTCACTTTTGTTAAACACTGACTGAAATCAGATAAAACTGTCTGTGATGGTCTTGCATGGCACAGTTCTGACAGAAAACCTGTGTGTAACTGTTCACATCCCAAAAAGGACGAATCAGTTGTGATCTGAACATATGCAGTTTGTAGTGATGCTAATTCCTCGACTGGTTTATGATAAAACTTCTTTTTGTATTATCAAATCTAGCATGATTTGAAGTCTCACACTGACACTGCCTATTAACCCTTTTGAAAATGTGTTCAATAGAGCTTGCCTTACCAAACCTCTGCCCATATTTTGTCTTCCAGTCATTATTGACTGGATTTTTTGCATAAATATATATAATGATATTTTCATTTTTGGGTACCTAAGCTAACATTAGTAGTAACTTCTTAAAGTGAAAGGACTAATCTGTGTTTCACATGGGCATAAACAATCTGTGGGAGCCAGAATTCTTGTTGGTTGGTAGGGGATCAAATACATATTTCACTCGCTTTTATTTTTTCACTGGATTTTTTGGTTGATATTCTGTCTCTGTCCTTTAAAATAAATTACCTTGTCATTAACAGGCCTAAAGGAACTCTGAAGTAGTTTTAGGGATTTGTGACACAAATTTTCCACAAATGTATCTTGTATGGGAGGGCTGCAAGAAAAAAGCCACTTCTCCGGAAAGGCCACATGCAGTCGACTGAGCTTTGCCAAAACACACTTTGAAGATTCTGGAGCACATGAGACTAAAATTACATTTTTTAGCCTTAACACCAAACAAATCCAAATAACAGCATTCCCGAAAGCATAGAGGAGGTAAGATCCTGTTATGGAGTGTTTCTCTGCAGCAGGGACTGCAGCACTTGTCAGGATAGAAGGAAACATGGATGTGGAAAAATCCCGTCAAATTCTTGAGGAAAATCTGCTGTCCTCTGCCGGAAAGTTGTCGATGGGAAGAAGGTTTACTTTCCAACATGACAATGACCCAAAGCACACAGCAAAACTGAGCACAAAGTGGTTGAAGGAGAAAAAGATGAATGTCCTCGCATGGCCTAGTCAGAGTCCAGACTTAAACTCCATTGACAATCTGTGGAATGACTTAAAAACTGCAGTCCACAAACACTCCCCATCAAACTGAACTGAACTTGAGCAGTTCAGCAAGAGTAGGAAAATATTGCAAAGTCTAGATGTGCAAAGTTAGTAGAGACAGAGACATATCCCAACAGACTAAAAGCTATAATTAAGGCAAAAGGTGGCTCAACAAAATAATGACACAAAAAGGGGAGATCCTTTTTCCACTTCAGTGATTCTTATTATTATTTTTTAATTATTATTATCTTTCACTTGGATGCTATAAATTACACTGAGCAAATATAGCTGGATAAAACAAAAACTTTCAGACTGCAAAACAAGAACTTGTGATCATTTTAAAGGGGGGTGATTCTTCATATACTCACTGTGTGTGTACATTGTATATTATATTATTTATATTTAGTAAATTCGCATATATATATATATATATATATATATATATATATATATATATATATATATATATATATATATATATATAGCATGATTTGAAGTCTCACTGACACTGCCTATTAACCCTAATTATAGCTTTTAGTCTGTTGTATACAAATATACAAATAAAATAAAATACATTATAATTCACAATAAATGTATGCAAAAATTAAAAAATTAACAAATGTTTTTATATATAAACATTTGTTAAATTTTACATTTTTGCATACATTTATATTTATTGTGAATTATAATGTATTTTAATAATTATGGTATTGACTAATTTATGGTTTCAGATAAATATGCTATGCTGCTATGTAATATTTTATCAGTCATCAGCCATAGTATTCTTTGTACTGACAGTGATCAAGACAGAGACAGCGTTATTCCACTGGATGGCGCTGTTCACTCACGAATCTCTTTTATTTCAAGCGCAGCTTCACCTAATGAGTGATCGAAGCCAGTGCGCATCATCCATTTTGGAATATTAGTCGTTCCTTTTTAAATGCCAGTGTTGTGTGTGTGTGTGTGTGTGTGTGTGTGTTTATCTTGAATATATATATTTAATTTCAATGTTTTGCAATTTAATTACTTTTCTTGATTATTCAAACATGACCGGAAGAAATGAATTGCAAGTGGGAAAACCTGTGGAAAAACCAGCATTTCATTCCTTCATTATTTTCTGTCATTTCTCTTTAAGTATTTTGAGAGTGCCGAACACTTTGGCACAGCTGCTGACCTTTTCTGCCTTTTAAGTGGCAGAGCCACACATTAATCATTAATCGGCTCACACCACACTTGAGTTCACAGTTCTCAATCAGTTTTCACAACCACTGAATCCACGTGGCTTTTCTGAGAGATCAGTTATGTAATTGTGACCCTTGTGCATGAGCAAGAGACATAAGGTGGTTTAAAGCCAGATGGGATCACGGCCTTAAAACTTGGATCACACACTCCAGTAGTAATTTCAAATCTGTCAAGCATGTCTGCACTCAATCAAACTCCATAGAGGTGGCATCTGGTGGCCCCTGTAGTTGACATTTGATTGGAAACCAAGCAGCAAAGGTGCATTTGTGGACCTAATCGTGGGCCTGCGTAAGTTCTAATATCATAGTATCATATCATATATTGTGAAAATTATAATTTTATGACAGAACATAAATAACAACTATCCAGTGTTGGTCTACAGTGATTGAGAACCCTAAACGTGAATTTTGAAGACCTCTTTTCCATGCGGTTACAACTGCAGCTGAACTTGTATGAACCTGCAAAAACTCTCTGTAACAAATGAGCTGTTTACATTTCATATATATATATATATATATATATATATATATATATATATATATATATAGGTGTGAGAGAAGGGGGATGTGTAAGAACAAAACTCCTAAAGTTAGACTTGGACTGTGGCCTTGCTCTGGAGTGTAGAGTGAAGATTCAAATCTATGCGGAGCTATTATTCAGACGGAAGGTGTCTGTAACGTGTGGGCAGGGCTGAACGGCTCGAGGGAGTGAAATTGAATCTGGTCTGGGAGCTCTGCTACTCTTAGTCTGCTACATCTGACAGTGATGGATTTTGTCCTGATGGGAGAGTGTCATACCATCATTTCTAATCTCTCTCTTTCTTTTCGCACACACAGACACACTCACGCTTACACTCATGCACAAATACACGGTTACTTAATCTGTGAAAACCTAACTACACCAGCATTCAGCACACTTAAATGGATAGTTCAGCTAAAAATTAAAATTCTCTCGTCAAACCATATGATTTTATGTGGACCATAACACGACAACTTTTAAAAAAAATATATCCTGCTGCTCTTTTCCATGTGATGACGATGAATGGGGACTGGAAAAATAACAAGAAAATAAAAATGAAAGTGGTCCAGTAGACTCATGCAATATATTAAAAGTTTTCTTAAGCCATAAAAAAAAAAAAAGAAAAGAAAAAAAAAATTGAATGTATTTGCTAAAAATCTTGCATGTGGCACCAATGATGTCATAGACTTATGGTCACATGACTCATGGGATCCAATGATTTGTGGCACCACTGACATTAGAATATATGTAAAGCTATTGTATGGATTTAAAATACTAAGTAAAAAAAAACAATAATAATAATAAAAAAATAAATATATATATATATATATATATATATATATATATATATATATATATATATATATATATATATATGTGTATAAATGTACAGTCATGGCCAAAAATATCGGCACCCTTGGTAAATGTGATCAAAGAAGGTTGTGAAAATTACTCTGCATTGTTAATCCTTTTATCTTTTATTTAAAAAAAAAATCACAGAAATGTGTCCTTTCATTGGATAATATGAATTTAAAATGGGGGGAATTATAATTATGAAATAAATGTTTTTCTCTAATATACATTGGCTGCAATTAATGGCACCCTTTTATTCAATACTTTTTGAAACCTCCATTTACCAGTTTAACACCTCAAAATTTTCTCCTATAATGCCTGATGAGGTTAGAGAGCACCTAACAAGAGATCAGAGACAATTCCTTCATCCAGAATCACTCCAGACGCTTTGGATTCCCAGCTCCATGTTGGTGCTTCTTCTCTTCAGTTCCCCCCACTCACTTTCTAGGTTCAGGTCAGAGGACTGGAATGGTCATAGCAGAAGCTTGGTTTTGTGATTAGTGACCCATTTCTGTGTTGTTTTGGAGGTTTGTGTATGGATTATTGTACAGTTGTTAGATCCAAACATGGCCTATTATAAGATTTCTAACAGAGTCAGTCACTTACTGATTTTTTATCTGTTGGTATTTGATAGAATCCATGATGCCATGTATCTAAACAAGATGTCCAGGACCTCCAGCAGAAATACAGGCCCACAACATCAAAAGTACAGCAGTATATTTAATTGTACACATGGGATACTTTTTATCTCTGTGTTCATCAAACCCATCTTGAGTGTTTGCTGCTAAAAAGCTCAATTTTTAGTTTCATCTGACCATAGAAGCCAGTCCCTATGAAGTTCCAGTCATGGCTAATAACTGAATATGCTTTAGTTTGTTTTTGGATGAGCTAAGAGAATATTTCCTGAAACCTTCCCAAACAACATGTATTGGTGTAGGTTATGTTTGACAATTTTTAAAAAGGGTTTAATTATTTTATGCAATTCTCCATCTGTGATCCTTAGAGAGTCTTTAGCCACTCAAACTCTCCTTCTCACCGCAAATTAGAACGATATGGACACACGTCCTCTTCCAGGCAGATTCGTAATATTTTCTGTTGATTGGAAAAATCTTGATTATTGCCCTGATGTTGGAAATGGGATTTATTTTATTTTACTGCTCTAGCTCTTTTCTTAAAGCCACTTCACTAATTTGTGAAGCTCAGTTATCTTTTGCTGCACATCAGAAATATATTCTTTGGTTTTCCTCATTTTGATGGATGATTAAGGGAATTTGGGCTTTGTTTTTCCTCATATTTCTGTGAAACAGGGAGCCATGGCTTGATAATTTCATGTTCATAATCATGCTGGAGTGCTCAAAATTGTGAATATGAATGGTAATATACTTCAGAGATATTATACTAATAAGAATTTCTAGGGGTGCCAATAATTGTGTCCAAAGAGTATTTGAAAAAAAAAAACTTTATTTCATAATGATATTTCCCTCCATTTTAAATTCTTATAATTTTTGTGAATTTATTAAAAAAAAGGTTTGGTGACAAACACAATTTTCATGAGGGTTGCATGATCTTAATATTAAATATTAAATAATTTATTTCATAATAATTTTGGTGATCAATTTCTTTAAAAGTCTTATTGAAGAAAGCTTAAAGCATGTGTGCTCACAAGACATGACATCACCCTCAAATCCAAGAAAATATGTTCATTTGCTGCTTAATTCTTAATTGATTCTTTGAAAAACTCCGCAAACTAGGTGATTTAATGTTTTAAATCAGATGAACTTGTGCCCACCTGGCCTCGTCGTGTCGCCACCCACGGCGTGTCACTCACACAGGAAGTGATATTGGCTGTCCTGTCGCTGCTTGTTAACAGCTGGTTCACTAATGATCCTCCGCCTGTCGGCTCGCAGTGCAGCGTGGAGGGAGAGCCGCAAGCGGCGTCCTCATCAGTCCTGTCGGCCCGTCTCAGCACACCGCCTGCGGGGAAAAGACCCTCGGCACTGCACGCCAGCGAGCTGCAGGTCTCACGTCATGATCTAGCAGATCAAGGGTGATTGTAATTAGACAGTGACATCGGCTGGCAGTGGGATGCTTGTAATGAGGGCCATGGGGTGGTCTTATGTGGAGACAGAGGGAGTGAGAGAGAGAAGCCGAGATATCATGCAATTATGTTTTATAAGGATTACCAGCAAAGGTCAGGCTGGAGTCTTGCTGATGCTCAACATCTATATAGAGAACAGAGTGCTAAACAAAAGGAGGACAGAGAAGCTCAGGAGGAGACAGCTTGACTCTGCCACGCTACAGCCTCTGACAGACAGGACTGACTGCTTGTCTCTGTGCATACGAGTGTGAGGCGAAGAGGTACAGTATTGGTTGGAAGTAGGGCGGAAAAACTTTGCCATGCTTTAACGGCGTAGCACTCTGAAAATTAAGGAACATGCTCCACATAGATTTATATGCTACTATAAAAAAAAAAATGGGCAGTGAATTATTAAATGTAGCCTTTTTTTTCTACAAATAGTAGCTTTGGGGTAAAATGGGCCACATTCTTCGGGTAAAAATGTGTAAGCAACAAAAATAAACGTCTTTCTATTTAAATTTAGAAAGTAATGTTAAATACAACAAAACAAAAATGGCTGTACTGCATACAAATTTGGAATATTAAACAACCCATTAAACAACTTTTTTATTCGTGGGAACATATTATTATTATTATTATTATTATTATTATTATTATTATTATTATTATTATTATTATTATTGTACTTAACTTAGATTTAGTTAAAACAAATTAAATGGCCAAGATTTACTACAACAAGGGAGCAAATTAGAAAAACACGGCCACTATTTACTAAAATGAGGGAAATAATTCTTAATTCAATTAACAAAAATGAGGGAAATAAAGTTTATTTTAAATGTTTTCATAATCCCCAATTAATCAATTCAATAGTCAACTTTAACAATATTTAAGTCCGATTGTAAATGTGCATATTATAGCAAACTAATGCCACAGCACAGGTATGTTATTTTTTTTTTTTTTTTTTTTTGTGGAAACTTATTATGCTTCGCGTATTCATATGCTACTATAAACATATTATGGTAAGACAGTAATAGTGATATCTTTCCCCTTTTTAAATCCTGAAATCCTGTAACAAATACCATTACAAATGGTACAAAATGTTTTCTTTACCACAACCCCCCCAAAAATTAAAACGAATAAATAATTCAAAAATAGATAAATCTTCTTCTCTCCTTTTACTATTCTTTAATGCCTCCCTCGTTTACTATTCTAAATGCTGTCTAAAACTTTGTATTACTAGCACTTCTCATGTGTATTGCCCCTTTATGATGAATCACTTGTTGTTGTCATACCGCAAGTCGCTTTGGATAAAAGTGCCTGCTAAAATAAAATTATGTAAATGTTTATGAATATTAAACATTCAGGCTGATTTATGCAAATGGTAATAATGTGCAGGGAAATAAGATTTTAAAATGGGATTGTGTGAGTCATGTTTTAGTTATATTTTAAGTTGTCATGTTACAGCAAACTAATACTACAGCACTCTCATTTCTGTGGATAGGAGACTTTTAGAGGGATAGGAGAACAACTCAAAGGAACAGTTCACCCAAATATAATTGAGTTTGCTCTTCCTTATATTGTTCTAAACCTTTATGACTTTCTTTCTTCTACATAATACAAAAGAAATTCAATATATTCAATATAATAGAAAACAACATTGGACCCCACTGACTTTCATTACATAGTCTTATTTTTGTTTTTGTGCGATTAATCCCTTTTAGTTAAAAGTAGCACATTGCACCCCACTATTTCCTATATATCAGCCATGAACAATGAAAACGGTGTCTTTAATTATCCTCAGCTTGTACATAATGGCCAGTATTAAGGAGCAGACACTGTACAGGACTTAAATGTGTGTCTCAGCTGGCTGTGATATATCAGTCTCTTCAAAGTCCAGACCATGCTGTACACTCACACAAATACATACATTGTTCAGGCCTTCCACCTCACAGATTACAATATTATTTCCTGGTAGATTGTGAAGTGATTCATATTTATTACCGCTTAATATAACAATTTTTCTTATTTATCTGTCAGCTGGAGCCAAAATACATTAATCAGATATATAGTGATGCAGACTGTAACAATATGTAATTACCACAGTGTCTGGGCCCTCTCCCAATAAACACAATTACAGTGAGGCATATTGCTCATATTGGGTCAGATTTTACAGGGCGGCAGACTTTTATGATTCTCACACAGTCTCCGTGCGTTTATGTGCCACATTGTCTCCGAGTGACCAATGCATCGACTGTTGTCGTACACTTTCAGCATTCGGTGGATTCAAAGTAACAATGCTTTAAATCCTTACTAATTTTAATGTGGCTTGCATGAATTATAAGTGCAATTTGCATCTGGGGACAACAAAAAAAGCAATCAAACTTAACAAAACCAACTAAATAATAAGACAAGATTGAATCAATTTAGACGCAGAAAAATCACTTTTAGTCTATTTGTCCTCACTAGTTTGCATTCCACACTAATTCTCAGCTTCACTACCTTTATACTAATGGTTTATTTATTTATCATCACCATTTCCTTAGTGAGAAAATACCCCTCAAAATTAAATTCCTACCCTTATCCACCCGTACGTCATACTGAATTCATATGATTTTTTCAGTGGAACATAAAAAGAGAATTTTAAAAGAATATCCTGCTGCTCTTTGCCATATAATGAAAGTGAATGGGGACTAGAGCTATCAAGCACACAAAACACACACACACACACACACACACACACACACACACACACACACACACACACATACACAAAGCACAATAAAAGTGGTCCATTAGACAATACAACATTATTTGTAAAAAATATCAGCTGTTGCTTTTAAATCAAATGTGCCACCATGGAAGTCAATGTGGCACACTTGGAATATAGTTGTATCTGCCATATATATATATATTTTCTTTTAATTAATAATAATAATAATTAACTTTACTGCTCCTTTTAGGTTTGGAATAACATGAGGGCAAGTTAATTATCATAAATTTGAATAATATTCAATATTAACAATAAATCAATGAACCTGAAAAATTATATAGATATGTGCGGAAGGCAAACACAATAATCAAATGAATAAATGAATAAATAAATATTGGCCAATGTTTCAGTCATACATACCTGTATACACAAAAATACAAATAAAAAAATGTATGGGGCAATGTTTCAGTCACCCACTAAATTATAACAGACAAGGCTGAACTAGTTCAATCCTCAGCTTCTCCAGCTTTATTCTAATATCTAGGTTATTCACCAAGCACCATCCGATCTCATAGTTTTTACTTTGTGAGAAAATAAAAATCCCCCAAGGGACTTTCTGATCTTGTATGTACAAGCATGTTATACCTTGTCTCCAGCTGTCTATTCACTGCAGCCAGTAACACATCCACTAATAAATGTGGTTCTATTGACAGAGACAACACAGTGCAGTTGCCTTTGGCCGCTTTTAAAACATACAAATAAACAATTATATCAGGGGTCCTCCTTTAGAACTCTGAAGAATATGTTCCCATGTTGAATTATGAGCAGCTCTGTGCAGTAATATGAGGTAGCTGGTGACTTATGAAACAGATATATTGCTGTAGCTCCAGTTTTCGCTTTCAGGAGACTGAAGGGCATTTCATGCTATTAACCTCCGGTCTGGGAGAAAATTCAGCTGGGTGCGTGATTGAAATGCTTCTCATGGTGAGGGCCTTGTAGTGAGGTCCCTGATTGTTTGCCTTGTTCATTTCTGTAATTCTCTTCATCATGGGGCTCTCAGAGAATCTATTAAAAGCACATGGCCATATTTTTAAAGGTTAGGCTCAGCTTTTCAGCCTCACCAATCAAGCAAGATGAGTTTTAGATGAAAAACAGTCATTATTTGGAGGTTAGCTGCTACTCAGGGCAGTCGCCCCTTTTGAGTTTCTACTTGTCGTTTCAGTCCATGGAAAGATGGCTATATTTAGGGTTCAAAACATTAAGTATAAACACATTTCTAATACGTCGAGTGTTTGCTGCTAAAATGGCTTCTTTCTAACAATGAAATTTAATTCTTATTCTTTTAAATACTGTTCATAGGCAAATCTGATTCACATGAATTAAGATGCAGTATCACATAACAACAGTAGGGTGCGATGTTGCATAACTAAACTAACACAAATGCTCGTAATCTACTTGATCAACAAATTCTGCCTCTTTTTGATGGCATAATATTTTTTAGCATAATTAATAACTAAATATTTTGTAGCTAATAATCTAATCTAATCTAATCTAATCTAATCTAATCTAATCTAATCTAATCTAATATAGAAAATCCTGTATATAATACAGAATATATACACTAAATATTTTGTTGCTAATAATATAATATAATATAATATAATATAATATAATATAATATAATATAATATAATATAATATATAATATATAATACAGAAAATCCTGTTTATAATACAGAATATATATATATATATATATATATATATATATATATATATATATATATATATATATATTAGATAATATTAGATTATTAGCAACAAAATATTTAGTATATATAAAAAAATATATAGTTTAGATTTTAATAATATATATTTATTATTTAATTATGCATTTTATAAATTATATAAAAATTTATAAAATATGTTTGTGCTCGGGTGTGTGAAGTTATATGTGTGACAATGCAAACTGTGAATTATTAATATAAGTAATTTTTCTTTTCTTTTCTATTCATTTTTTTTTTTATTTATCTTTCTTTGGACATACATATTTTATATTTGTCTGTTGAACCTGTGACACGTCTATAATTCTTATATTTTACATTGCCAACTTCGACCAGACAAGGATTTCCAATAATACACTGCACCGCTCCTGCTTGCTGCTGGAAAAGTATTCGCGTTTATAAGGAAAATCCATCTCTTTTCAGGCATTTGTTTTCAACCACACACATTACAAAAATTGGTTGCTTTTTAAAGAGAAACTTGATCCAGTGTGTGTGTGTGGATAATTATACAGCTGTTGGTTTCTCTCTAGAAGAATTTTCTTCCCCCTCTTCTCTTCTCATTTACTCAGTCACTAACTCAGCTTCTTTTAAATGTGGAGCGGCACACCCACATCAACACACGAACTCACACGCACTCAGCCAGACACTAATCAATGTAACCACAGTGAGGCTGATTGGTTTACAGACACATGTTTAGAGACCAGCCTCCACACATCTCAGTATGTCTTATTGGCCAACAGTATTTAGTTTGTTTGGACAGCTAGCAGTCCTGGCTAACCACTGCTAATTAGGCCCCATAAAGCTGTACTGGAACAAACAGTGCATGCTAGCTGAGCTTTAAATCAACACTCACTGTATGCTGAAAGGAACATAAACTCCATTTTAATTGCTCCAACTAATTCCACGAGGAACATGTTTGCTGAGATCAAAATGATCATCATTTAAAAAAATGCTTGGTTTCATTTAATTTCTCATCCTCTTTTCTATACCGTCATGCAGAGTAAATGCATAATGATGAAATATCCCTCTCCTTAAACACTCTTTCTATGTTTCTTGATGAAGTGTAAGGTAGGATTAAATTGCTTTATGAGAATTATGAAATAAACCTACTTAGTCATGTGTAGACCAATTTACAGCCATTGGCAATAAGACCATATGAGGTTATCATCTGTGAGCATACCGTGACAGTTACATCTTTCAAATCTTATAATGTTTGAAAAAACTTCTAATGTAAAAAAACAGACTAAACTTAAAGGCACAGTTCAGCATAAAATGAACTGACAAGCTCCAAAAATGATAAAAAGCACCATTAATTAGTTTTTACGACTCATGCACTTCTTATTCACTGAAAATGCAACTCTTATTGAAGTTTAAGTAAACATAATGGCGTCAGCCTCTCTGATACTAAACTTTGATTGAATCTCAAATGTACAATTAAAAATATTATATATATTTTTTTTTACAATCAAATTTTTTATTATTATTATTTTTTTTTTTTTCTAGACATGAACTTTGGTGAAGAAGAAGATTTTTCATGACTGAAATATAACACAAAGAGTATTGGAATATATAAATGTACACTTTTTTTTTGACTAATTTATATGTTAAAAATAATAACAGAATTTACTTTTTGCATGAACTATGCCTTTAAATTATCCTCAAACTCTAAAGAGCAAAAAAAAAAAGAAAAAAAAAGAAAGATAGATAGAAAGATTTTTAAAGGAAAATCGGATAAGCACAATGAGCCTTCCAGATCTTTATATATCCATATATATATAAATGTCTTTACTGAGACACAGTATTACAGTGCATTTATCTATTCTGTCTGGAGTCACTCTGAACAACACGGAGCAAGCTGGAACTATTTCAAATCTAAGTTTACAACACTGTTCTAAGTCCAAGGCCATATTTTGTAAGCTATCTCTCCATAGAGCTGTCTACAAACTCATTTAACATACCAAAACACTCACACAAAATACAGCGTACTATACATAACCGACTGCATGTAGAGACTGCATCCATGACAAAATTTTTATTCGCAACATATCCACAGATAAACAAACAGCAATTCACACCATTTTACACAGACTTCACTGTTGTCTGAACATTTGCAGGCTATGATATCTTTCCTGTGCCAGTGGTATTCGTCTGTAACTAATATGGAGAGAGAAATTTTCTCTCCGCTGGCTGGCTCGCACAGCCAGTTGTTTTCCATTTGTAGAAAAGGCAATGCGGTCTTTTTCGTTTTCCCCCCATTTGTCAACTTTTGATCGCACATCTCTCATCACAGTTTGTTAATTGTTCCACATGTTACGGCTGAGCCAGCGAAAGCACACAAATGCCTCAGCCCCCCAGTCTATACTGAGCCATGAATGGGGCTGCTGACTCGGTATATTTAGGTTGAGCGCGGAACACAGCTGGCCCAACGCATGGGGCTGGCGTGTATCACAGGAATCTGCTGCAGCGGGAGTTTGAACATGATGGGATGTCTCTGAAAGGTCAGGAGAGGAAGAGGCCGCTGTCATGTGCTGCTGTCTGCTCTCTTTTTCACAGAGACCTGATCATAAAATTGAGTTAAGATCAAGAAAAAGTGACAGAAAGACTAACAAACAGACAGACAGAGAGACCGATAGAGAGATGGATAGTTAGATAGATAGATAGATAGATAGATAGATAGATAGATAGATAGATAGATAGACAAATGCAAAGATATAGATAGACTGATAGACAGACAGACAAGATAGACAAACCAATATACAGACGGACGGACGGACGGACGGACAGACAGATAGATAGATAGACAGACAAATGCAATGATAGATAGATAGATAGATAGATAGATAGATAGATAGATAGATAGATAGATAGATAGATAGATAGATAGATAGATAGATAGATAGATAGATGGATGGACGGATGATAGATGGATAAGTAGATACACATGGACAGACAGACAGACAGAAAGACAGACAAATACAATGACAAAGAAAGAAAGAAAGAAAGAAAGAAAGAAAGAAAGAAAGAGCAATTAAATGCAAAAGGGCTCAGCTGTGAGCAGGCTCTGTTCAGATGACAGTAAATTGAAGATAATACAGAATTGAAGTGGGTTTGATGGTTCTTGAACGTTTGGGCTCCCAGGCACGAGGACTGACGTGCATCTTCACTCGCCCTGATCATCAACCTTAATGACACACATCAACATCTGACGTTTACGTGTGTTTAGGAGTCACACTTTCACCAAAACGCACCAGGAGCTCCATGAGTCTGCGAGGGTCCATGTCTCACCTCACAAATGTCTCTTTTTTATTTTTATTTTTTTTGGGGTTAAAAAGCTAAACTGAGGCACAAGCGTAAAACCTAATTAATGCTCAGTGCAGAGATCATTAGCACATTGCATTCCAAAAGAGAAAACTACTGATTTTGGTGCTTGTGTTTTGCTAATTCGCCCTTGACAGTACTGTAGCACTTGTGCTTAAGATTGTGGAGAAGATTACACATTGCTTTTAATTATGGCAGCTCATTTGCATATGTTTTCTAAATCATAATACATGGTAATGAGCGTTTTCCATGCATTGAGAGTCCCAGGCAGCAAATGTGCCCTAAAAATGTCTACATATATCAGTTTTCCTGTCAGCTAAAAGAAATTCTCTTGAAATGTTTTTAAATAGCATCACTTCTATTTATTAGCATGTGTGGTCTTAAACATCCAGATTTTTTTGTTTAGTTAGAGAGACATACAAATCAGTTACAGTTCAGTACAGCAAATTAAAAAAATTATCCAATGAAGTGGTGAAAAACGTGACATGGTGGATAGAGCAAATGTTCTGAATGCTAGGGTCACTTCCTCACCTCACTGCTCCCAACTTCTTCCAATAGTTTGGTATTCATTTATCATTAAAGATGGCAAAACAATAATGACATAGTAAACTAATCATACTAATCAAATATAGTAAACTAATTATAAAACATTTCAAAATATTAAATCAAAAGTAAAGGAGAAGAACAAGAAACTTATACTTTGCATCTATAAAATATTTATCCTTTTCATAGAATGCTATTAATATTTTATACACCAAACTTTGTTATGAACATGCATTTTTATGTAAAACTAGTCAGTAAACAGATGTATGTAAGTGGTTGGAATGATTTACTGACTGAGAGTGATTCAAATCACTGACTCACAAGTGAATCATTTTGACTTATGCATTAAATGAGCTGGTTCAAAAGAGTAATTTTTCTGTGAATTTGCATCGCTCTTCATGCTATGTTCATCGTGTGCATTAAAGGAATAGTTCACAGAAAAATGAAAAATTTGCTGAAAATGTACTCAGAGGATCCATTGGTGAGCAAGTTATGTAATGCTAAAGTTCTCCAAATCTGTTCTGATGAAGAAACAAACTCATGGCCTGAGGGTGAGTACACTTTCAGAAAATTTTAATTTTTAAACTTGCACACATTAGACAATAAACCATCTAACAAAATGGATCTCGACACAAGCTTTACCAACCAGGTCGTTGCACATTTTTACTTAAAGGAGCCATGAATTGAGAAATCAACTGTTACTTGAGCATTTGATATATCATCATATGATAGGTCATCGTACTCAAATAATATCCTGTTTCAGAACTGAAAACATACTTGTTACTGAAATAAAAGCTTTTATTGACACCAGACTCAGCGAATGTACCTATGTATAGATAGGTTAAATACCGCTTCCTCCACAGAGGAATATCAATACCTAATTCTGTAGCTCCACCCACTGATTCGTGCATGACATAGTAGGGAAATAATATAAGTGGTGGTAAAACAAAACATGCCGTTGAAAATATTGTGCAGTGCCTGGTTGTGGAAGAACTCAGTCCCTGTATAACCTTTATTCAGATTCAAATATAAGGAACGAGTGGCTGAACTTTATTTTTAATGAAGTTTCAGCTCACGTGATTAAAACATTAAGCGTTTGTTCGCTTCTTTTCACCACGAATTCCACTGTAACAAGACAAAGGTCGACACTGGATTTGCAGAGAGATTGATCCATCAATATTGGATCCGACAGGAATGGAACAACACTCTTTTGTGAGTAAAAATATTTGTACTATGTGTCACTATTGCTTTGATAGAGATGGCTTGATATGTCCTAAATATGTGTAGTCACAGAAGGCCCCAGCTATGAAGGATGTAGTTCATTAAACAGACTCACAGAAAGTTGGTTTACTATGCAAAACTGTTATCCAATCATATTAGTGGGCGTTTACTTCCAGGCAAGCATTATTTCACCAAGTACAACATGTTCCTGCATTAGCATCTTTGTTGATCCTGGAACAATATTCCAATCAACCAATCAGAACTAAGATATAACTTTTCAGGAATTATCTGTTTTAGGCTTACAATCAGGCCCACGAGAGCTTCTACACCCATGTTAATAAGCTATAATTTCCCAATGATTTTAGGAATAAATTATGGGTAGGGTTAGGTTTAGGGGTAGATATTGGGTTAAGTCTACAGGGGCATCTCAATAAATGAGAAAAGTTAGTTCGTGGAAAAGTTCATTTATTTCTCAAATTGTGAAACTTGTGTATTAAATCAATTCAATGCACACAGAATGAAGTAGCTTAAGTCTGTGGTTCTTTACATTTTGTCCCACACTTAACAAAAATGCCAATAAGCTAATCAACTCAAAACACCTGCAAAGACCTGAGCTTTCAAAATAGACTCTAAGTTTGGTTCACTAGGCTACACAATCATGGGGAAGACTACTGATCTGACAGTTGTCCAGAAGACAATCATTGACATCCTTCACAAGGAAAGTAAGCCACAAACATTCATTGCCAAAGAAGCTGGCTGTTCACAGAGTGCTGTATCCAAGCATGTTAACAGAAAGTTGAGTGGAAGGAAAAAGTGTGGGAGAAAAAGATGCACAACCAACCGAGAGAACCGCAGCCTTAAGAACCACAGACTTAAACTACTTCAGTCTGTGTGCATTGAATTTATTTAATACACAAGTTTCACAATTTGAGTTGAATTACTGAAATAAATTAACTTTTCCACAACATATCTAATTTATTTAGATGCATCTGTATATTTTTGGACAATAATGTTGATCCAGGACCATGAAAAGATGTTGATCCAGGAACATGTCTTACTTGGCAAAATCAAGTTGACCTTACTTCCAAGTCTTCAATGCGGCACCAAGCCACATTAAAAACCAAGCGTTTCTCAAGTTGGCCTCAAAATCATGGTAGAAATCAGCCTATTACTTATTGATTTTAATGTTTTTGAATGTACAAATCACATGAACATCATAAATGTACCTCAGACAACAGTATAAAATAATAAGAAATTCCAGTTCTTAAATATGTTTGTCAGTTTCTCTTTTTTTTCATGCATTGTATGTACATTTTTCCCTTCTTACATTTCATTGTATATAATAACATTAATATGAACATCCTTTATACCTTCTCCTTTTGTGTTCCAAGTAATAAAAATGACAGGACTGAATTTCTCATTAAAAACGTATACAAGATCACAAGTTTCTTCCCATGCTCTTAATAGAACCAACTAATGGAAGAGAAATGCTCTCAAGCTAAATACCAAGCCTGAATCTATTTGAAAACATCTTGTAGATATTGAAATCACTTTGTGCCTCTCCACTGAGTGCACATCTTTTATTCAGCCCTACATGCAAAGATCATTTGATCCTCTCAACAAGTCCAGCATCAGAAAACATAGACCCTCATAAATTATTTGATTCTCTGAAGGGCCTAAGAGCTGAGAAATCCTCAGTTGAGGTACGATTCAAAGAAACCAGGCGATCGGCAGATAGATGCTCCTTATTATGCTTATCAAGTGCGTCAATCTCTGGAAGACACTCTCAGTCTGAAGATGGAGTAGAAGATATTTGTGCTTTACGAGCAAGACAACGTGTTGCCTCATAAACAAAGCAAGTGATCAGATGGAAGCACTTGTGTGGAGAAAAAGCAATAACATAATCTGTATCTGACTGAAGGGAAGAGTGAGGGAGGTTTTAATTCACTCTGGTACGTGAGAGGAGAAAGCTGCCCGAGCACATCAGAATGTAATTTTACACTCAAGTACACTCTGGACTGCTTTTTATGTGTGTGTGTGTGTGTGTGTGTGTTTTCTTCTTCTCCTTCAAACAGAAGTGATAGGACAGATTGACGCTCTTGTTGGCCTGTGGCCAACACGTATTCACTCCCAACTCGTCACATACTGGCGCTTGGTCAGGAACTTTTTGCATCTCTTTTTAACACACAGGGTACCCCTTTAGCATAATTCTCAAATGTGCAGGGTCCTCCATTACTTTAAATAAGAACCCTTTGGCAACAATATGCAGACGAGAAGGGCATATTGGGGATTTTATCGCCATGATTTAATTATATATTAAGTAACAATTTTGCCACGAGGCCTACTGCATATATTTGGGGTGTGATTTTTCAATGTAAATTCACAACAATTTTATTTACAATTTACACATTTATGAGCATGTAAAACAAACCCTTACCCCTAAACCTAACCATTTGTCAATATAAAACACAGGAATTAACAGGCTTTAACTACAGTCGCAATTTATTCAAAAAGTATTAATATTCCAAGTCTTCCGAGGCAAAACTATTGATTTGTGGGAGGAATAGACACGATTACCATCTCCGTCTGCCATAAAGCTCAGATCCCGTGTGCAGTCTGTGCACAAATTCAAAAATTGCTCCAGAAGGAGAGATACATCAGCTTTGGTTGAAAAATGCTATTGGGTCTTGTGTGCCTCGTGACCGATTGCGACATGCTAATGTTCTGGAGTATATTTTTGAATGAGATGTGAGCGGTGCGCTTTGGGGGAGTGGAATCTTTTTCAGTGATTAAAACATTATGATTTATGAAAGATATCGTATGGTTTCTGAAGAAAAGGGAATGCAACACGACTTGTTTGTAAATACTTTTTTATGGTCAGTTTTTGTAATAAATACCTCTGACTGTAATTTTATTTGCCTGTTACGTGCTTTATATTATTCAAAAGTGAGTAAGTTAGGGCAGGGGTGGGGTCAAGTGCTCCTTCAAATATCTATGAAACTATAAGTTTATATAAAATATTTAAATTTGTAAAAACACATGCAAACCATTATACTGTATGTGTTTAGATGCATAAGGCAAACAACTGAAAGCAAGTGAGTACCCTGCGTGTTGAAAATATATATTAATACTTTTGTTTTTAAATCAACGATGTGTACACTTACATGTAGGTGTCAAAAATATCTCATTACTTGTTGTTTTCCTAAGAACTCTCACTTAATGTTCCACTCAAGACCATATGGAATACATTGTTTACATTTTTCCTTAAAAAAAACAAAAACAAAAAACATGAGAGGATATTGTAACTGGAACTGCACTAATGAATTCATGAGTTTCTGTTGGGTCTTAAGAAGCACAATTGGAAAGAAACTGTAACTGCAGAAAATATCGTCATTACCCATGCCCTCACCTCATTTTACAGTGGTCTTGCACATTTGATTGGACTGTGCATATTGCCTTACCTAAAGACTTATCCACCGCACTGACCCCTCTCGTAAAATCAGGTGAGACTGCACAAGAGCATATACACAAAGTTGTCTGCTGGTGACTACAGATAGGGTGCTAAGTTAGCAGTGCTACATAGGGAAGGACCTATAAGCTATGTCAGGAGATCCCTGCTGTTTATTTCAGTGCACACAGAGCCTGTTGAGCCCCTACTGTAGCATAGAGTAGAACATTGATTTTACTGTCAGGCAAAAGCACTTACTTCCTGTGCCAGGTAGACCTATAAACCAGAGTAAGAGAAGTTATCTGCTCTGAAGCTATTGGTCTAGAGCAGAATGAACACAGAATGAACACAGTGAATGGACAGAACTGAGCAATTGTGGTGCTTTTGTCTGTCATAAGCAATGGCTAGGGTATATACATCTATGTGTGTGTGTGTGTGTGTGCTGAAGGTTTTTACAGAGGTTATTTTTTCCTCTATTTTCTGATTTCTGGAATAATAAAAAGAGATAAATATATGTAATAATAAATGCATTATGTATTACCTGGAGTGCAACATTCATATAATACTTTAAAATACAGTATTACAAATATTCGTCTATTATTTAATTTTTCCAACTATACGAAATTTTCATAGATTTATGGAATGATGAAAAGAGATATCCAAAACTGACCTCTATTTATTTACCTTTTTATGTCAACAAACCGAAACAAGAATTTTCAGTCTGGCTTTATCTAATGTTAAGATTTTTGTTCTGTTAATGCATGAAAATTAGTGCATGTTAAAGAAGATAATTAATCATAATTATAATTAATAAAAAGCAATTTCACGTTTGTTAATGTAAATTATCAAGTGGGAAACAATAGTTTATTTATTTTTTAGCTTATTCACCTGTGGTGTATTGCTTTAATTCTGTAAATGTACTGTATTAGGAATTTATCCTATAATTAATCAAAAAAAAAGAAAAAAAAAAAAAAAAAAAAAAGAAGCAGACATAGGGGTATTCCACATATTCTTCCACATAATTAATATCAGAAGTGCACCCCTTGATTTCTGTAAGCATGTAGAATCAAGTCTATATAACTGAGTTTAGGAGAATATACTGCATACAGAACATATGAACCTTTTGGACTCAAATATATCAGTAATTATCTCTTTCTGTACAATTTTAGTGACTGAAAGGGGCAGGTCACCCAAAAATGAATTTACCCTTATGTCTCACCCTTATGTCGTTCCAAACCTGTAAGACTTTCAATCTTCTAAGGAACACAAAATGAGATATTTTGCAGAATGATGGGGTCTAAATAATATTGGACCCTATTAACTTTCAATATATGGACAAAGAAAAGCAAGAAATTTTTCAGTAGAGTTTTACAGAGGAAAGATATGCATACAGGTATGGATAAATTGTTTAATCTAAAACCTGACATATTACGAACTTAATATTTATGCAATTTCTTTTTTTTCCACTATGCAATAATTATGCAATTTCTTTTCATCATTATTTTGTTACAGAGCTCCTGTAACTCAAATAATAGTGTGCAGCGATTGTGCTGTGAAGGTCATGAGCTCTTTTATAGCGAATAAAATGTATACCTTGAATGCAATATATGTCACTTTGGATAAAAGCATCTGCTAAATATGTATATATAAAAAATAATTTGTGAATTTCTCACACCTGTACCAAATGCTCCAGGGCTTTGGCCATATTGTAATGCTCTATAATGTAGCTAGAGATAGATGAAGGCCAGTTTACATGTGTGTGTGTGTGTGTGTGTGTCAAGGCCAAGCTCATTAAGGGCCAGCAAGCCTGCGTTGTAAAGGTCTGGTCACAGCTTGGCCATGGCACTGCTGTCTCTCAGCAGATTGTGTGTGCTAGACCACACTTAAAAAAAAAAAAAGAAAAATGGATCTGTTAATAAGCCAAGCACTTCATCAGCCTGCCTGAGGCTATAATGGTGTCCCACCAACACACTGCTTTCATTTTCGCCTTTTCATCAAACAAGCTTTCCTTTCCCTTTTCTGCTTCTTTCCCTCCTCCCACTATTTTCCATTTCAAATGGGCAAAGAAACAAACCTTGGAACCTTTTTGTCTGAAAACTAGCATATTAAAAAAAAAACAAAAAAAAAACACCTCAACTCATCACAACAGCAAATGAAATCTCTGCTGGGAATTCAGGAAAGTGCAAAGTGTGTGTATGTGTGTATAATATATACAACATAAGTGTATTATCTACTGTATATGTAATTATGTCAATACATTTTATTTATTATTATTCTTTTTTAAGCAGTGACAGAATTTTTTTACTCTAAGTAGTATATTAAAAATCAATGCAAAACAATATTTACATCTGCTATCTGGAATGCATCATGGTGGGGCCCCAACCCCATCTTGAATAGAGGTGGTTAAGTGGTTACATGAGAGAAAAGGATGGGTATTCCTTTCCTTTTCCCCCTTCATTTTCAATAAAATGTGGCGAGGGAAGCACAGAGGTCAGAAAACAGTCTAGATTAACTATATTTTGTGCCCCAAATAAACTCCACCACACTTTAAAAGCATTTCTTCAGTCTTTACACTGCTGGGTGTTTTATTTAGTTTATCAGACATCTGTGATTATTGACACATTTTGCCAGTGAAATGATATAAAGAAAGTGATTAAGGCAGCCACGACACCTCCTCCATTATCTTGTGCTGCTGCTCCTGCTGTTTTGCTTAATTGTAATAATATAATTATGGTTAATCATCCAGATCCTTAATCAAAAACACTCAGTATGCTTATAAGAACAAAACTAATAGAAAGTCATAGTTTTGAAACTATGACAAACCACTACACCTGATATTGCTTTTATCCAAAGATTAAAAAAAAAAAAAAAAAAAAAAAAAAAAAAAAAAAAAAAAATATATATATATATATATATATATATATATATATATATATATATATATATATATATATATATATATATATATATATATATATTGAGTTACTTACATTTTATGCACATCATCATCAACACCCAGTGTTTAGTTCCTAAAAGATTCAGTGTTTTTGAACAAATCTGTTGAGTTTGTGATTCTGTGACTCATAATCATAAAGACAGTCACTTACTGACTCATCAATGCAAAAAAAAAATACAAAAACAAACAAAAATTTATAAAAAGCATAACAAACCTTATAAATAATTTCCTGTAAAAAGTGATCTGTGGAACAACTCGTGAAAAACTACCAAAATTTGCCAAAATTCCCACATTATTATTTTTCAGTGTTTTACAGAGACTGTTTGATGCGTTTACCCCAGTGAACCCAGAAGGTGAAAGACTAAGATCCATCTCCACTTGTGATTGGACTATATATTTTATGTTTAATTTATACTTCCACTTGGGAGTCCAAAGAGACCCTGTCAGTCCCTCTAATGCAGTACTCTATCAGAGACCGAACACCACATCAACAATCAGTTTGTCTGTGTGTGTGTGTGTGTGTGTGTGTGTGTGTGTAACCTCAATCATTGCATTAATTAGTTCAAAAGAGAATTACACCATCTAAAAACTGAGCCAGAGGGCCTGAAGGATAATAAAACTCTTATCACTCTACATTTAGACTTAATTAACATTATACACCGTCTAAGTGAAACAATTAAAATAATAAGGCCACAAAATGGGCTGGCTGGGAGGCATAATGAAAACATCATGCTTATAAGGGGTGGCTTGGATGGTCAATTTCAGAGACAGGAAAAACCTCTTATGAAAAAAAGAACCTCTAAAGCACAATAATTGTGCCAGAATATGATGTTTAATTGAGAGCAAGGCAGGGCTGGACAGAAAGGCCATTATGAAGGTTTTACAGACAACATTGCTTTGATGGTTCATTTTGAAAGACTACATAGATCTCAAACAACAGAAGGCCCACTGGGACTGCCAAAAAAAAAAAAAAAAAAAACCTTCCAATATCTATATAAGATGTATTATATTAATTATGATTTTAATATATCAGGGGCGTTTCCTCTGATGAGGCAAGTGAGGCAGTGCCTCCTTAAAATACTGGACTATGCCAGTATTACATATTACAAAATATAACATTAAAACCTGTAGAAATCACTTGTTTTTCTAAAGAAACATTGTCTAACAGAAAGTAAAGTTACTGAGGGAGTCCGCGTCTCTCTTGCCTTCCCTGAGCCCATTGAATTTTAACAGACCCCCTAAAGCATGAGGTGAGTTTGGGGGGGGGAGGGGTAATTGAGAATTAAATGGGAAAAGTCATGGAAGAGGAGACAATGCTTCCATCATGATATGATTGATAGGATTGGTTATGTTCCCCTGTGATTGGTTCTTTCGGATAAAACCCACCGATAGTGTCCGTGCGTGTTCAGTTTCGTGTGTTCAGTATAACGGTGTTAATGAGAAGACCCAATTTTTTTTAATTTAAAAAAGTAAGTAAACAACTCACACACTAAGGTATAATCACTGTTTCGTCAAAATAAGACTTAAAATGACATAAACATTGTGAATTTTTAGTACAGTAAGTTATCAGCTTGCTGAAATTTAAAGTAAATCTCAGGGTTTGTGACCAGTATTTACCAATCTTTGATGGCTGATGATCCGAAAATTTCAAAAATAGTTAAAAGTGAACTATTAAAAAGAATAGCTTAACATATGTCTCACAAATAAAATATATTTTTAAGACTGTTACTGCTTATTATTTTTGAATAAATGTAAAATGCTTACTCAATGAGATTCATACTTGGCTTTAATAAATAGAATATCAATTACATTGTTCATGTAAAAATATTAAATAGAACTGCTTTTTCACTTCTTTTTCTGATACGGGGTATACTACCCTATCCTGTTTAAAGAAAATACTTGATAAAGATTATTATATACCATATACTCTATTTTAAATAAGAGTGAGGAAAGCAGATGTCTCTATATCCTTGCATTGTGATTGATAGGAATAGATGAACATAGTCCCTCCCAAACTTTCGTTGAAAACTCCATTACATACCAATCTACACAGAATTTGGAGAATCAAATGGCTTTAAATCTCTCTTTACCTGAAAAAACATCTGAGAACACAGGTGCTGCCATGTCAGGCCACACAGGAGTCAAAAGGCATGGCAGAAGAGCTAGAAAAAAAGAGCTTCTAACTTGCACAACTGATGCACAACTCCAAAATAAAGCGAGTCTTTAACAGTCAATGCTCCCAAGTAGAGAATAAGGTCAAGTTAAGTTTAAGTGTGTCATGCTTAACCGCTTGCTCCCTCTGAGCTGAGTCACTGTGAGTAAGCACAGAGTGGAGCCCCCAAGGGCCCGGGTCAGGCCTGAGCACTGAAGCACAGCCGTCTACACAAAGCCAATATCAGACTCAGTTAAGGACCTATGAGAGCCGGTTTCATTACAGCTTGACTTGGTCGGTGTTTAGAGGCCTCCTGCTCTTTGTCAGGTATTATTGGAGAAGGCAGCCCACACCGTGTGCAAGACACTCAATGAATAGATCATTATTGATTTTACCTAAAAGGCACGTTGAATGAAATCAGTCTCTCTAGCATCTCCACTTGCCCCCACCTCTCCACTTCGTTCAGCCTTCAGGCGGACGAGAACTCCCTCCAGCCCGAGAGCCAGCCGTCTCTTCGCAGGCATGCCACTGAATGCGCAAAATCTCCCTGTATCGATCACTGGCCCCAAAGGTCAACTCTTGAGCATTCACTGCAAATGCTTCAACAGTCCAGTTAGGCGGTGAGCTCTCAAGCTTGTGAGGCGCTGAGAACGGCCATTTTATTTCGACTGTGGTAATCCCTCACACACACTCAAGCGAAAACATAAAAGGGTGTGTGTATAAGATTGAATGTCTTTCTCATTCCCTAGCCCAACTTTGAACCTTTTTGTCTTTGTCCTCTCTCTGAGGGGTCCGCGCTACTCTATTTTCATGGATGTGCACTTTTCTACAACAACAAAGAGCCGATTTTGATGGGGCGGCACAGCCGGAGAATTGCAATCTAAAAATCACAGCTGGCTCACAGCGGGCGACTGGCCATCCCAGCATCCCTTATACATTTACAGTATGTTGTGGCTAAACAGGCTTGGATACCCAGTCTGGGACTCAGAGAATGACGGCGAATTCGATAGCACAATGACAATAAGGTTCACCCCGCTGCGAACAAGACCCGATCACTCGAGCTATGGAAGCGGGCTGCGGTGAGGACACTTGTAGGGGGCGCGGTGATTGTTTACATGCGTTCATATTTTTGATTTTCATGTTTATGTATTTGTGCCGACAACTCGCCCACACTTGGATGTCAAGAAGATGGCATGGATAATAAAAGAAAATGACTCTCAAAAAAAAAATAAAAAAAACATGTCCTTGCTTCTGTTTCATCATCACACGATTGCTGAAATTCCCATCTGCTTGTGATGCCCCGCTGTCTTTGCTTATGCCGCCAAGCTGCCGTTCTCTCCGTGCAGTTTCTAAATCACCAACTTGATTATTTATCAACCTCTATTTATAAAAAAAATAAAAATCATGCAGTCTAATTTATGCTAATATGCTGCCTATTTAAGTACCAGCAACTGGCTGTGGAGCTAAAGAGAGAAAACTGGAGGAGGGAGCAGTTTGTCTGCATTCTCCAGGTTTAGATGATCAAAGCGTATAATGATCAGGCCACGACTGAGCCAAAACCACATGAAGCGCTCCGTTTACGTTCCTGTTGATGTAGCAATGCTGGGTAGTTCAAACCGAGCTTGGTTTTGCGTGCACTGCATTGGCTGATTTCGTTCTGAGAGAAATAAAAAACAACAAATGTAATGCATTGATTTGCAATACAATACTTTACTTTTCTTAAAATTTTAATATGGACTCTCTTTTTATTTAGAACTGCCCCATGGCATGCATTTTCATTTTAACAGAAAGACTATGGCTTGTTTCACACTATGCACATAAGCAGTGTGTAAGAGGTGCTTCAGCTGCAGCTTCATTGCGTTCACACTGACAGAGTTTCTCCTGTCACTCTATAGAGAAACACTATACAGAACGGAGTTTGTCTCTTCTAAACAGGCATAAATTATAAAATGATTAAACAAGTGAGTCATTGAGAGCTATAACAGATTTGATAGCCATGAAATCTTATGTATATGAATAGGGTAACCATATTTCATTCCAACCGGTTATTAATTTTTAAAGAAGCCATTATTTTAAGTTGCTTCATAAATGCATATTACAAAGGAGTATTTTAAGCATGTTTTCTGATGAGTCCAGCAAGCAATGTGAGGCAAAATAAGCTCAGTACTGAAACAAAAGATATGAGCACAGTATTTGCTGCTTATGTTTTGTGTACAAAATTGCAACCATGGCAAATAAAGGAATTATATAATATGCAATAAGTCTAAAGCTATAACATAAAGGTAAACTAAAACTAATAAAAATAGTTTTCATTGACTGAAATAAAGCTGAATAAGAAAAAAAAAAAACATATTAGAAGGAAACATGAAAAAAACTTCAAAACATAAGTAAAATTTTAAAATGTTTAAATGTTAAAACTGCTTTCGTAACAAACCGAAAAATAAGTTTGGGCTAAAGTACTAAAACAGAAACTGAAATAAAAATGTAAACATAAAAACTAATAGAAATGACTAAATACAACAAAATTACTCTAATTAAAATATAATAATAGAAGATAATTAATAAAATATTAAAATACATACTATAAAGTATATGTAAAAATTAAACTAATACTGCTTAACACTGTTTTGTCAATTTATAGTGCCTCAAAATTCATATTTGAATATCTTTCAAATATCCTTTAGCATGTTTATAATTGGTAAATTAGGTAATTATAAGTGCAGAAGAATTGGGCTAGTGGTTGATATTTTTGCTTGCAAAACGGCTTGTGTGCAGTTAATGGGTATCCCATCTGAGGCTGAGAAGGTAGTTGAAACATTTTTGAACTCATGCTTGCTGAAAAGACATGATGCTTCATTGCCCTATACTGAACCCCAGCTAACACTGGTCATATAAGTCTTCTCAAATTGCACTCTGCATACAGACCCTCAGTCTGAAGGTTATTTGATTAAAGCTTTTAGCTCAGACTTCTGTATCACGTTCATTAAATATTGAGGTAATGATGATGTCATGTGACCTTTTCAATAGAGGCCACAAACTTACAGTAAGTTGACAAAAAGATTCATTCTCGTTTGACATTTCCATGCAATCTAGCTTCTGGTTTGAATCACCTTATTCCACCGCCTCTGCAACTGCACCGTCCACACGGCGAGAGAATGAACTCGCCATTCCCCAACATGACCTGAAGCAAAGTACAGCGAGGAAATTTATACAGTGCGAGTAAAAATCATGACTCAAGTTCTGTGCGGACAGCAAGGGGCTTTCCTTCTGCTCACTGTTCCTCCCTCAGGTCTATTTTCCTCTCCAACAACATCTTGTGAGCTTCATTTGAGGTTTTTACAATGAATCCGCACATTCTTGTGGCTCAAATATACTGTACAATAGCCGAACCAACTGTCTCCACAAAGAGACATTTGACCCCTGATTGGTGAAACTATAGAGAAATATATGGTTATCCTTAACACACAACCTCATTCAGGCCTGAGCTTAGACCTGTAACACGAGTGTATTGATTCTCAATTCCTCCAGCAGTGCGGGAAAGCATTATTAAAGTTCTGCTTGACTGTGCCTAAGACAGGGGGTAAACAAGGACTCTCCTTTAGCCAGAGACCAACAGTAATGTGCTGATTAAGACGAGGGGGGTCCCAGCTAAAGCCAAACAGTGATATTTGACCACGGCCTCCATCTAAGACTAATCAATCACATCATTATAAACGTCCAGGTTGAGGAATTATCTAGCATGGTTGAAGATTTTGGTGGTCTCATTCTGTCATTAGGCAAATGCGTTCAAAAAGTTAAATAAAACAGATTTTAGTAAAGTAAATTTAACTCAGTAGATACTGATTCAACAATGATAATATCCTATTCTCATTTTATTATTATTATTTTTTTTTTAATGTTTGCCCCTGAGAGCGAACTTACTGTTTACTACTGTATATGTTCAGAATAGCAAATAATACTAATCATTATTATTAGTTCATAAAATTTACCATGTTTAAGGTAAGTGAGCTCAATAAAACTGTAGGTGCCGTTTCAACAAAAATGATATTATTTTACATTTTTCAAGCAACATATGCTTTACAGGAAGAAAATATATTTATAGTTCATACAGTTCATGATTTTATTATCTAGAATTACACCACCTTTCTTTCTTTTTTTTTATGTTTTTAAAGTCTTGTGTGCTTACAATGGTTATATATATTTGACCAAAAATACAGTAAAAACATTTTTTAACTATGAAATATTATTTCAATATTATATTAAACTGTGAGTATTATACATTTTTAAATAACCTCAGTCCTTTAAAAAACATGATCATTCAGAAATATGCTGATTTGGTGCTCAAAGAAACAGCATTTATTTGAAATATAAATATTTTGTAATATATCTGATTGACTTTTTGAATTGTTCCTTGCTGAATAAAAGCGCAGCATTTTTGATTCAGCATTTTTCATGCAGCGTTTTTGGTTTCAGTGCACTGGAATCTTGTTAGGACACACAGTAACAATCCTTCTTTTAAATTTAAAAAGATATTACAGCTACAGCTAATAAAATGTGGCCAGTTTCACAGTATTACTTTGTCAATAAAAACGCAATCGTTTCTTAATCTCCCCAGAGGTAAACAACAGTTGTTCATGTTGGCTCCCTGAAAATACACCAAGCCAATAATAAAAGTCAATAATCAAGTTTATCTCAGAGCTGATGGGTTCAAATGAGCACTTAAAGAATATCTCTTCATTTTGTGGATTCAGTTGCCTTATTAATTCAAACCTGACTTTGAATGCCAGCATGTAGCCGGGATAATTATTAGCAGGGGAAGATCAAAGGAAACATATTATGGTCATCCTTCTTCAATTTTTTTTTTCTTTGCTGATGTGTGTGATGTGCCTCCACTTTGATGTTGTAAGCTGTTTCATTTAATGTAGAGAGGATACAAATACTACACCATGTAATCTGGCATTTATCCTGGGAGACCAGAATTCAAAAATGTGACACTTGTCAAGATGCAGAAAAAAAGGAATAAGGAGGGGAAAAAACTTGAAAGAATGAGTGTGTTTCATCCCAAAGAACTGACCCATCATCTATGAACAAATCATCAAAACAGCAACTTTTAAAAGCAAGGGGATTCAGCTTTTCATTCAAATGATAAATAATGCTCTTTTGACCTGGTGAAAGTAATAATTAGACTTGTGAAGTGATGAACTGATGCTCACATGACAATGACAACGTGATGAATTCAGCAAGTCCAGATTAAATTCACACTACATTTATCTATCTATCTATCTATCTATCTATCTATCTATCTATCTATCTATCTATCTATCTATCTATCTATCTATCTATCTATCTATCTATCTATCTATCTATCTATCTATCTGTCTGTCTGTCTGTCTGTCTGTCTGTCTGTCTGTCTGTCTGTCTGTCTGTCTGTCTGTCTGTCTGTCTGTCTGTCTGTTTGTCTGTCTAACATTTTACTAGAAGGAAAAGGTTGTAAATTTGAAAAACCAGGATGTCTACTAAAGGTGAATGTTGTCAACTTTCAGGAAACACTAGCTTACAGATACAAGCCAAATCATACAAAAATTCAAATTTCACGTCTCTGAAAAACAGAGTATCAAGCAGTATAGAGTGTGCCTTATGCAGCAAGATGAACGCTCTTATATGAACGAGTCCTTATATGTTGATATGAACCCCCTCCCAGCCAAAAGTATTGATTTTTTTTTGTGTGTGTGTGGGTGTGTGTGTGTAAAGGGAGCAGACGTGTGTGAGTGAGTGAGAAAGAAGAGAGACAATTGAAAAAAAAAAATGACTCTATATGAATATATATTGAAAAAAATAAATGTGTTAAAAAGCAGAGTAGTACTGATTTTGTATATATCCAAGAAAGATACATTTGTTAAATTATGAACTTGCATGTGCATGTGTGCTCTGCAGACAGATAGAGGAATATACTGTGTGTGTATAAAGTGTGTGTGTGTGTGCGTGTGTGTGTTAATGATATATCTTCCTTGGTCGGGCCTGTGCTTCCAATTTGGAGGCTGTCAGAGTTCAGGGTGATGAAGTGTCAGAGCTGGAAGCTTGATGCATGTGGAAAGGGCATGTTCTATAGGGGCCCGGCAGTGCCTCTGTCATCAGGCATACACACAAACACGCAAACGGCGAAATGTCACACACAAATATGCACTCAACCCCACACTCTGTCAGGGCACAGCGTTGCAAACTGAAGGGCCCACACGTGCATGACCCCCTCCCCCCGTTTCATGTATTTCATATGTGTCTGATGCGAAGAAAAAAAAAAAAAGCATCAGAAATGACTGGGAATTATTATCCACCAAACCTTCCACGAAATAGAATAAAACAGCAGTGCTAGCTGCTAGAGCTGAATTCAAACCGTCAGAAGCGGCTCTGTGTACCTGCTCAGCCACCATGAGGAGCCTCATTAACAACATGCAAAGTGAACTCATTCAGAGGCTGAGGAGACGAACCCAGCTGTCACTGAAGATGACTGCTTTAATTGTCTAGGGAGGGGGCGGTGAAGGGGAATGAAAACCGAACGAAGTGTTATTCGCTAATTGAAAGATTTCTCCTCATATTCCAGGTTCCTTGTGACAGATGCCCGAGGAGCCATTGAGGAAACGGGAGCTGACTTCACTGTGAGTTGATGAAAGAGACAGACCTTGGCCTCCCAGAAGGAGTTATTCTCTGAGGCGACTTGAAGAGGTATTACCGCACAGGTGTGACAGCCCGTCAGAAATGCAACACATGCATTTACACACACAAATACACAAATGCGAGACAAAACTTGCAAAGGATGGAGCTGCACTGGGCACCTGTGCCACTTTGATACCGCTGCCCGGGAAAAGTGTGGGAGATGTATGGAACATCTTCATGGTTCCTCAAAACACAGTAGTGTTCAGATACTATGCTACTGAGCTGCAGTGGTGGTGTTTTTATTATTATTTTTTTTTTATTCTTTTCTGTAGTCTCACAGTGAAAGTGCTACTCTGAACTTTAGGAGTGTCTTTTTTCATTTCCTGATGGCCCTTATCGTAAAGTACTGTGGTGGTATTGTGGTCCAGTGATGGAGTGAGATGCTAATGTCATGATGATATTTGGGTGTTTCTTTAACTTTAGGGCACATTAGGAACCCTTTAAAATCTTGCAGACTTTTAGAAAATAGATTTAACAACGTTATATGTATGTATATGATCAAATAATTGTCTTTAATAAATAATTATGACTGTAATTATTTTTTAAAAACAATGACAGTTCCAACCACAGTAACATTTCCATAACATCTCAAAATATGCATTTTGTTTGATAACATTTTGTGCTGGAAATGACATTATTTGGCATCACATAATGCATTATATATAAACACACACACACACACACACACACATACACACACACATATATATATATATATATATATATATATATATATATATATATATATATACATATCACTCATTGTTTAGATTCTCATATTTATAAACACACACACACACACACACACACACACACACATACACATATATATATTATATAAATATAAATATATATATATATATATATATATATATATATATATATATATATATATATATATATATATATATATTTCACTCATTGTTTAGATTCTCATATTTGTTATATATAATCATTCATAATTTTCATATATTCAGTCAGAAGATCTGGGGATATATACATTAATGGCAACTTAATTAACTGATTAATGTCCAAAAACCAAAATAAGCTTGCAACAGTATAGTTCAACGATACAAGACAAACAAACAACATTACAATAACATCCCTTACTTCATCCCACCAGTGCCACAAACCTTAAGAAGTCCTCATATGAACCCAATAAAGTTGCAGCAATATTCTCATTGGCTCAAGTCCACGATGCTATAAAAGCGCCCATGCACCCCACCTTCATATGGACTACTTTGAAAGCCAGTATGTGCAGTCAGGAAGAGGAGAGGGGTACAATGGCAACTTTGTTAATGTCAGAGATTTTAAAGTTTGACATAATGAAAGGAAACAAGCATCATCGTCCCCCTACGCCCATTAAAACCAGCCCGCAACACATCCCCCTGTTCATCAATTAGCTCTCCTGGATTTTCAGACGACCAGAGGAGAGCAGGAGAGGAGAGAAAACAAAACATAGAAGAAGGAAGGGAGGTAATGAAGAGAGGATGGAAGGGGAGGGGAGGCTCTCTCTCTCTCTCTCTCTCTCTGGCTGCAGGGGCCCAGCAGTGCCCTAAGGCAGTGGAGACAATAACTGACACATTTCTTAACCTAGTGTAGTGATGCCCCATATCCTGTAGCCTGGACCTTCCCTGTTTCCCCAGCATCCCGAGCTTTCCTTTTATCCCCATCCATCAGAGAGAGCTGACAGCCTGCCACAGGGGGACTAACAACACACACACACACACACACACACAACACCTCTGAAAACTCCTTTCACACCAGGCACACTGACAACTCGGTGATAAACACGATATGCAGAAAACTGCATATTAAAGAACACAAATGATTATTATGTCCACAGGGCAGCGGTACAATACTAACCAATATGATAGATGACGCCGCTGGAAGGTTTTATGGGTTCCTAGGAACAGCCAGAAACAAAAGGAGATGAAATTGCATAGCAGGGGAAGGGAAATCACTTTTGGGTTATAAAAATCATCCGGCGTGGGGAAATAATAGAGGTAACAGCGACGGCTGCAATTATTTAATTGAAAAACGTTGGAAAACCATATAAATTTATGCAGAATTATCGCCCTTCCACGAGAAATGTTAATATTTCAAAACACTGGGACTTTTGTGACTGTAATTGCGGCGGTTTTTGGAGTGTGAGGAGCGTGTGAATGTCTGGTTGGGGTTTGGTGTTGTTGTGGGCAGGTTGAGCAGGAAACAGACAGGAACATGTTGACAGACCTGAGACCAGTTTTGTCATCTGATCAAATTTTCATGGCCGAGTGCTGCTGCTTATGACTCCAACTGCATTAGACTCCTGTGATAAGAGAATATTGGTATGAGGACAGGTTTTTCCAAGTATCCTTTTCTCCCTTCTTCTATCCATCCATCCTTCTGTACTTTTCCCCTCCTTTAGTCTGTATTTCCTTGCTTAGTTTAATCCATGAAACAAGTTTTTTCCTCTTTTCTTCCTTTTTCTTCCTTCCCTAACTCCATCCATCCATCCATCCATTTCTCTTTACTTCTATTTGTCCATCTTTCTCTTCTTCCTTTCTATTTACCCATTTTCTTTATTCTCCTTTCATCTTTTTTCATACACCCATTATCCATCTTTTCCCTTCATTCTTTCCTTCCTTCATTATCCCATCCCATCCATCCATCTTTCCATTTTTTTCCTTTTCCATCCATCCATCTTTTATTCCACTCTTTTTAACCCATCATCCATGGTTTTTCCTCTGCCTTCCTTTTCTCTTCCCTCCACCCATCCCTTCTTCCTTTTCTCTTCCCTCCACCCATCCCTTCTTCCTTTTCTCTTCCCTCCACCCATCCCTTCTTCCTTCCAACCATCCCTTCTTCCTTCTATCCATCTTTTATTCTGTTTCTTTCTCCCACACTCCCTATATTTTTTCCTTCTATTTATTCCCCCATCTTTATCTCTTTTCTTCTATCATCACTTTGGTTTCTTTCCTTTCTTCCTCTCATCCACCTCTCATCCATTTTTCTCCTTCCTTTTGCTCTCATCAGTCCCTTTTGTACCTGTTTTCTATTTTCCTGCTTTTATACTTTTCTTCCTCCTTGCATCATCATTCCTTTCTTTATTGCTTACTTAATCATTTCTTCTCTCTGTCCCTCCCTCTGACCATCCTTCTTTCCATCCATCCTTCATTGCTTACTTCCTTTCTCTCTCTTTCCTTCTTTCTTCCTTTCCACCTTTCTTCAAATTTTCATTCTTTCTTTTTAAAAGTCCCTTCATGGCTGTTGCTACAGTTAAATTAAATTAAATGTATGCATTTAGCAGACGCTTTTATCCAAAGCGACTTACAGTGTATTCAGGCTATCAATTTTTACATATCATGTGTTCCCGGGGAATCGAACCTCCAACCTTGCACTTGCTTGCTTGCTATAGCGCAGTGCTCTACCAGTTGAGCACTACAGTTGAAACCCTGAACAGTCCGAGAATGGTTAACAAGGACAATATAAAAACAAAGCAATAAATCCCATCTAATCTTTTCTGCTTGTACTCTTATAGCTGATCTTAACAATGTAAAGGAGATCAGGATCAGAGTAAGAAAGTGACTCACAGGTCTTAGTTAATGTCTGTGTTTGACCTTTCATGAAAGCGCCTACATCGTTAGCATGAATATTTAGACGCTGCTGTATCACGTGCACACCAGTGCTCGGTTTAAAACAGAGCTCCACCTATTAATGATCTTAATGATGAGTAAGGGTGAACATCCTCTCAAAGTCGGCCCAGCCAGTGCACCTCTGAGGCCTTGTCGCTACACTTTATGATGATGTTCTGTGCAATTAATCAAAGTGGCGTTTATTGCTTGTGCCAGACGTATTAAATTGCTCTCTTGTCCTTAGGGCTCCGGGGCTACTGGGTGTCATTATGGCCCCGCAATCACTAAAACTCATTTCCTGTTTTTGTTACAGGTCACATATAATCTAAAAAGGTGCCCAGTCTCCTCTCCGATTGTAACATAAACTATATTGCAAATGTGAGTAAATAATAGAAAACCCTGAGCTTAGGATTTATTTGCGTAATGCGTTCAAAAAACATGCCTGATTTTGCCCTGTGCTGATTTGAGAGGCAATAGTGAATAGTGAGTGAAGTGACATTCAGCCAAGTATGGTGACCCATACTCAGAATTTGTGCTCTGCATTTAACCCATCCGAAATGCACACACACAGAGCAGTGAACACACACACACACACACACACACACTGTGAGCACACACCCGGAGCAGTGGGCAGCCATTTATGCTGCGGCGCCCGGGGAGCAGTTGGGGGTTCGATGCCTTGCTCCAGGGCACCTAAGTCGTGGTATTGAAGGTGGAGAGAGAACTGTACATGCACTCCCCCCACCCACAATTCCGTCCGGCCCGAGACTAGAACCCACAACCCTTCGATTGGGAGTCCAACCCTCTAACCATTAGGCCACGACTTCCCCCCAATGGGTTTTATAATAAAGCCATGCAAATAATTTCAAAACAAGAGTTATACGTTGCGTTTCCTCCTTGTTTGATCGGACTTGTGTATGAAAACAAGTTCTTTGGTCCCTTCGTCTTAAGTGGCAACATCTCTCTTATGGCCACAATAAACAGCTCATTAACAAGCAGTCCCTGTTCCTGTCTGGTATGCGGTAATGCAGGCCACTAGAAAAGAAACACAGATGATGTATAATCACACTCAAAAATGTGTGAACAAATATGACAAGTTGCATTAAAGAAGTGAAGCTGGGTTAAGAGACCACTCCTCCTCTGAGAAAACATTCTGATGCTCTTTCCCAAAATCTGGTTTGCTGCCTGTAGAGGGAGCATTTATTTTTTATTTTTTTTTGCAATGTGCTCCCTGTTTTGAAAGCTAATAAATAAATAATAAATAAATATAATAATAATTAATAATAATATAATTAACCATATTATTATATTACATGAAACAATATAATTGTATTGTTATAACCAAGGCTGAATTCTTTTTAAATAAAACATATAGTAATAACAGTGATAAAATAACAGTGTTATATTTTGCATATGTTATAAAATGTAATTTATATCACTGTAATGGCCAAGCTGAATTTTCAATAGACTTTGGTGTCACATGATCCTTCAGAAATCATTCTAATATGCTGACTTGGTGCTCAAAAATATTTCCTACTATTATCAGGGTTACAATTATTTTTTCAGGATCCATTGATGAATAGAAAGTTCAAAAGAACAACATTTATCTTTAAAAGATTATTATTATAATTATTTATTATTAAAAAAAGAATAATTATAAACATCTTTACTGTCATTATTGATCAGATTAATGTAGCCTTGCTGAAAAAAAGTATTAATTTCTTTGGGGGAAAAAATACTCGGTGGCCCCATACTTTAAACAGTACTGTAAATAAATATGTATATTGTATTTAATTTATTATTAGATATTTTAATTTATTCTGTCTAATATTTGTCTAGTACTATGAATAGTTCTGCTTATTGGAATACAATGTCATTAGCTTTAGTTACATACTATTGTACAACCAAAATATACTTGCCATTGTAGGGAATAGGAAGCTTGCTAAATTTTGGAACAGAGCTACAAACGAACACACCAATACATCGAAAAAGATGCATGAAAAAGAAAACTTTTATATCTGTCATTTCTTGGCAGTGGGCTTTTGGATGACTTATCAGATGCCATGTGTCCCTGGCTTTTTGATGTTAAAATGAATCAGACCCTCGCTAGGTCTCATTCTTTCTAGATACTGCGTGAGCCCTGATCCGATGGGTCAGTCTTCTTGAGATAATTTGCAGCTGCAGTCGGAGCAGGAGGGTGGGGGAGGACAGTTATTGCAGTGGGACAGGCAGTTAGTTAGCCTTGCCATCAGGGTGGCATCTGTCATCCCACTGTGCTACTGCTCGTGTCCTATGATAGATGTCACAATTTGGACCATCAAAATAGGAGCCCCCTGCTGCTTTTAATTGCCAAAGCCGGGCACCAGCACATTTGTTATTACCGAGTGCTTGTTACGTCACACCAAATGAATTAACAGGTGAAGATAATAGATGTGCACCCGGGCGACCCGGGCTACAGCCCCTACGAGGGCCCCGAGTAATTATGAGATAATAAATGTTCTGTATCGAAGCAGTGGGGGGCAGCATTAGACAAGCAAAAAAAAAAAAAAAAAAACCCTACCTGACAGACTGTATGGAAATATGCTCCACTGCCAGCAATGACACACACTCATCAGCTGCCTGACAGACGCTTGTATAATTAGACCTGTAATACATGCAATTAGAAAAATAGTGAAACGTGTGCAGTTTTACAGGTATAAATATATTCCATCAATTCCATCGTTTCATTAAAATCGTTAAAACTTGGCACTGCAAGGTCTGCTAGAGTAAGTGCAACGGTGGCACCTTCTTGCAGACAGAATATCTATAACAGAAAGTAATGGGTTGTACAGAACATCTAAGGATGAACAAAAAATCCCCAGAATTCAGTCATGATGTCTGCTGAACCTTTGTGACAATTACACACCACCATTAAAACCAGCCTGGGCTCATTAGAAATCCCTCTGCCTACATTTTTGCAAACCTCCAAAAACATAGCTATCCATACACATCAACAGGGTATGCGTTTTTTTTTTTTTTTTTTTTTTTTGCACAATAATATGTTACCATAGCGTATCATTTGGAAAGTAATACATTTATTTTTGCATCACATAACCATGTGTATTGATTTTCTCATATAGTAAACTTGCTCGGTAGCTCACCTGATACAGCATTCAGGGTGTGATGCCATGTGAAGCGATAAAAGAGCTTGTAGAAGACTTGTAATATCAAGTTAAAATAGCATGGTTGCTTTAGCAAATGCATTTTTATCTTATATTTATTTTTGGTTTAGTGTAAGTGGTACGTTATTTTCAAACAGGCCCCTCACTGAACGTTTCATTCTAAGATCTGCTTTGATTCGCACATCAACCAATTAAACCCTTATATGATTGTACTGGATATAAGAGGTGCAATGCAACACTGACAGTAAGCTAAGGCCCCGTTTTATTCCTCATGTTTTCCATGTGTTTGCGCTATTTCTGACAACAGTACAAATGGATTCAAACTTTAGCTGAGACGCGTTTAGTGTAGACGGCCTCAAACTGTTGTGTAACGATTTAGGTTTATATGTTTTGGATAAAACTGAACATGCTATTAATACCACTCAGTGGACATTTCATAAAAAAAAAAAAATGCTGTCATACATACAACAACCAACAATAAATAATTTGCCAGATTCTTGTTAATCTATTTAGAATTGAGACTAAATGTAAATTTTGCGCTACTTACTGGACATTGCACTTTTAAAGTGTTGCGAAACATGCAAGAAGCCACAAAACATAATTTTGCAGAACTGTCTCCATAGGCACATATTTCCAGTGAGCCTGGGTTGATCAAAACCAGGAGAGTAAATATAACCGGCTCGAAAACTTGAGGCAGTGGGGGAGTCAGCGCTTTCACTAAAGCGTCAGCCAGAGAAAGCTAGATATAAATAAGCCCAGAATGTCTTAAGCAAACAGAAATTATACAAAATTAATTAGCAAGCCCCGGATGATAATTACCGGTGGTGAGCGGCTGGGCCTTTGCGTGGGGCTGGAAAGAGCCCAGGCACAACAGAATTTGGGAGGATGTCTGCGTTTGCAGCCTGCTGCCGCCTCCACACAAACCTCTGTAATTACTAACTTACATTTCACTCATTCGCCTTCACCTTTCATTTCACAGTCATTTGGGAGAGCCAAGGTAAACCAGAGGACTAATTGGCAATAGACCCTTCTACTGGTGAGGCGTAATGCATTAAAGATGTGGGGCTCCGGCTGGTTATGAGCAGCCAAATAAACATTAGCCTTTAGACATGCGGCTAACCTTCAGTATCCAGCCCCCTACAAACAATCCCTTCCTTCTGTCTGTCTGTATCTCTCTCTCTCTCTACCTGCATCCCTTCTTCTTGTTGTCCTTCTGTCTTAACTGTCTCCCTCTCACTCTCAGTACTTTATTACCAATGCATCAATAGACATAACAAAAGCAGTTCCAAGTCCTTTATTGGCATGACTGCCATTCAAAGTACAGTTTTGCCAAAATATTAACACACAACAAATAAAAATAAAATAAAAAACTCTAATAAATGCAAGGATTTAATCAAATAAACACACCAAATAGCAGTGAGGATTTAATAAAAGCAAACAAAGACACATTTTTGTTTTAACTGATTTGTTCGTCTTTATGAGTTGAATTAGCGACAGAAGATGCAGAATCTGTGTTAAAATAAATAAATAAACTGACAAACCCTGTCCTTCTTCTCTCTCTCAATTTCAATTTTCAATTTTAAAACTGCCTTACTAGAATGATTGCTAGGGCTATAAAAACAACATTGCCAAAGCATCAATACACACTGCAAAAACTTCAATCAATCAATCAATACTATTTATGTATAATATATCTGTCCCTCTTTCTATCGCTCTCCCTGTCTCTCTCTTTATCCTTATCTCTCTGCCTGATTCTCTATCTGCCAGTGTTTCTCCCACTCCCTCTATGTTATGATGAGTACTGTAGCTCATGCTGAATGATGGTTGAATGACAGAAGAAACTTCTTCAAACAGAGGGCTGAGGTCTTGTTTATGACAATAGGATGCCCAACTGTCAAAACACTGTGGTATGCATGTGTGTCGACACAACATGTTAACGAAAGGCAACTGCGTTCTGTCACAAACATGCCCTGTGCAATGGACTGGAAATCATGGCAGCACCTCCTATGTGGTCTGTATGTTTTCCAGAAGCCGCAAAGGCAGGAATTCTATCTTTGGCAGGGACCTCAGTGTAGCGTCCATGCCTTAATGTACAATGATGTGTAAAGTAATCTGGCATTTAAGAAAAACGGCCTGGTGGGAAGATCCTATTCAACGCTAAAGAAAAGCTTTCCACAGGAAAGCTTGCATATAAATGTCTGGGAATGTGGAATATAGCAGTGAAAATAATCAAATCCAAATTGTAAGTTATCTGGTTTATGCATGGCTAATTTGAGAAAGACAGTATTGGGTTTTTTTCCATCAAAATAGAATTACTGTGTCTACATTACATGTACACTTTAAAATATTTCAAAATGATAAACATACTTTGTGTTTGCAATACAACATGTTTTTTTTTTTTTTGAGTACTATGTCCATGTGACATGCTGCATCTAATTCAAAAAGTGTATCAGTGTAACGCACTGTCAAACACACTGCAAAAATGATCTACATTTATATTAATCAACATAAATGTTCATAGATTGCAATGAGCCATTCTATGAACAATGCATATGCATGTTCAGATGATATAGGTTCACTTTGGCTATCAATCGGAGGACACATAGAAATGATGTTGAAACAAGTGTCTTAAAAAGCACCAACTTCACTATTAGATAGGAAAAACACTCTACTCACTATTTTAGTATAATGTGAAATTTCAGCTTCATAAAATAGTATGAAGTATAGTAATAACATTTCACACTATTACTGTTATTACTGTATTTTTGATAAATAAAATACAGTAGAATTAGTTGGTTTAAGAGTATAAGAGACTTCTTTTCTTTCCATCCCAAACCCCTCTGAACACTACTTTATATATGTCTATCTAGCTTAAGATTCAGGATTCCCAGGTCGGGAACACCCCGCTGTTGAGTGTAATGGATAAAGTTCAGATATTTATGTTTCTTTCAAATTTCATGGCAAGATCACAAACATAAAAGGGTTATAGTTTAACTTCAGATTCAGGCACATCTGGTGAACAACAGCTTTTGAGGGAGGCTTGTATGGATATTCTGTGAATAAAACATGCAGAGAGCAGAATGGAAATGGTTCTGCTTGTCATATTGGCAATGATTGATGGACACCCCAGTGCAATGAACAGAAAGACACCTACTATTTGGCCATGCCTCAGTACGCTGAATGGACCGGGTCCTGACTGCCATAGAGAAATGCTGCATATTTTATTTACTTTTATTTATTTTATTACAGTCTGAATATCCCACTATATAAATGTATCTGTATATATATATATATATATATATATATATATATATATATATATATATATATATATATATATATATATATATATATATATATATATATATATATTATCACAGTAATATTTATTTTATATTTTTTAGGGGATAGTTCACCCAAAAATGAAAATTCTGTTATCATATACTCACCCTGATGTCGTTCCCCTTTTTCCACGGAACACATACATAAGGAGACATTTTGAAGACTGATTTCCATGCAATTACACTGAACAAGGACTGACACTTTCAGTCTGCAAAAAAGCATGCAAAAACACAGTATAAGTATCATAAAAATCATTAATCTTCTCTTGTCAGCAATAGTTTTGTGTGAGACAGACCAAAATTGAAATCTTAGGAACTGGGAGCGACATGAGGGTGAGTAAATGATGTGAGAATTTTCATTTTTGGGTGAACTCTTCGAATTATTGTAGCTTCCCTAAGACAGACTTGTTTGTTACTGAAGGTGGAGATGAAAGGAACAATAAAGGTTTTTCTAATGAATGTGTTCTTATGCTCACATTACTGTTTAATGAAACTGGACACTGGGGATAAATGTGTGTGTGTTGGATGGGGGAGGTGTGAATATTGAACGTGTGCTTGCAGTGTGCACTTCCATGCTTACAGGCCAATACATCAACAAATTTAAATATTCAGCATCAAAAAGGCAAAGGGTACATGCCTGATGATCTTAATAGCCCCATATATTTGATGTCAAGCAATCATAACACCTTCAAAGTGACACAAATTGATTTGTACGTCGACAGCCGCGTGCTTGCAAAAAAAAGATGTCGGTGCAGTTAATAGAATGAGTCTGTCTTAGTGGCTTCGGACGCCTTTTCAAACTAAACAGAAATGCAAATGCGTTCATACTTGAATAGCTCAGACATCTGCGGGGTTAATGGAGGTTTGAATATTGCTGTCCACCGCAATGTTATTCCTTTAAAGACAGAATCAATCATAAACAGCGACTCAAAGAAACGCTTGCCTTTAGAGTCAATTAAAAGTAGAGTGACATAACACGAAAATACTCCCAGCATAAATTAAGTGGCCTGCCATCATAGTGTTCTTGTTTACCATGTTATGAAGGCGATGTTTGATGTACACACGGACCGCCCTGGGCGATAGTTTATGATCATTATTATTTAAATGAGCTGTTGTGTTTTGAAGGTCTTAAATCACTGAACAGGAATTTCTGAAGTCCAGAATTATAAATGGCTTTCCATGCAAATGGGGGAATGCTGCTCTCTTGACTGCTTTCATTTTACGGCACAAACATATTCATGTTTGCTATTTAGAATAACATTAGTTGCAATGTAAAGTTTGGTATTTATGCTGAAACTATTAGCAACTTTCTGAAGTTGATGTTTTTCCCTCTATGGTCCCTGATGTGCATGCTACGATTGCTTGTTGCAGAACATACTTTCCAGAGAATGATTAATGACATATTTTTAATGAGGGACAGCACTGAACCCCTGCCACGCTGTAGCTAAACATGCCACAAATGAGCGTTCTCACCATGGCCTAGTGGACTGAAGCTTTGGCGTCATTATCAGCAGACCTTACGCTCTCATAAACAGCTCGCAGGCCTCAATTCTCCTGACGCAGAGAGAAAAGCTACAATGCTGTACCATATTACACAGATTCACAGGATGATGCTCATGCAGTCAATGCTGAAATGGTCAAATTGATAGATAACTACTCAAACTGGTTCACAAACTGCCATCATTTCCCTAAATCGACGCAAAACTGAGGTTGTTGCTTGTTTATGCCAGGAAATAAAGATGCCAAAGGGAGCCTCTGGGAGCAGAGTAAAATAAGTTTAAGAGTGAGGAACTTTTAAAAGCATTATGTCAATGAATCATACAATTGAATATGATACAGCAGGACTCCATGAAGGTGCCCCTATAAATGGGCCTCATGCTGTAATTCAGTTTGAAATCCCATTGCAATGGCAAGTTCAATATGAGATGAGTGGCCCCATCGACTCTTAGTGCTCCAGCCACTTTGTTGAGTTTTGCACATTTTTTTTTTTCATATATTGAGTGATGTATATATTTCAGGAAAAATGCACTTTGGTCATTTAAACAGTTTCTTGTTGACTAGGATATGACCACTTGAAAGTGCATTCATGAATTAAAAGAAAAACATTTATACAGGTTTTTCAGTGAAGTTTACTAGATGAGAAGGTTAAAACCGCCAGTTCATCAAATGCATAACTTTTATTATTATTATTATTATTATTATTATTATTATTATTATTATTATTATTATTATTATTATTATTATTATTATTATTATTATTATTATTATGTTTCCCTAATTACCTTAAATTATTAATGTTAAGTTCCATTACTCTTTAGCATCGGAACCCAAACTTTTACTGTGAAAAGCCAAAAGTCAAACTTGACTGAGAGCTGTGGGCTGAAAGCAAATGCTGCATTATACGAATCTAACTGTAGTGTAATAAAATGACATAACAAACTTCAAATTAATTAATACTTTCTTTATTCTAGTGCGATTTATAAAATAATGAATATATGTTTGTTTTTTTCGCTCTCTATTCTGCCCCCATGGTGGGTCAAATCAAAGAAAATTTTCTGTTAAATTGACATTGTCAGTATTCTCCATGTCATCGCTCAAATTAGATTTTTGTTTGTTTTTCACTTAATAACATTTCATTTTAGTTTTTTTTATTAGTTATGTAAATTAGGGATTTGATTCATAGCTTATGTTTATTTAGCATTAATTACATTATTTTAGTGTCATATTTGTTACAATAATGGCATTTTGTATTTGTTTGTATGCCATCATAAACCTTCTATTAGTGCTTATTTTCATCATACGCCTTTTTATTACTACTTGTGTGTTTAAAGTGGTTAACAATACATTATTAAGGTTAAAACTGATTTGAGTTATTATTAGTTATTATTAAACTGCATATTTAATTAACTGAATGTATGTTTAATATGTAAAACTTTAAAAGGGATAATTGACCCCCCAATTTTTTTTTTTTTTTACTCACACTCATGTTGTGCCAAACCTGTCTGAATTTCTTTCTTCTAGTGAACAAAAAAGATATTTTGAAAAATGTTGGTTAGCAAACAGCTGACGGTAGCCATTGACTTCAGTTGAATATTTATTTATTTATTAGGTCTCTATTTGAGATCACAATAACCCCCTATTACAAAACACTTTAACTCACAGGATACAGAAATCATGTCTAACCGCAAATAGTGCATTTCTTTCAAAATCGGTAACAAATTGTACACTTTACAAACTGCAGCTGTACATCCATATCACTTGGTGTCAGTATAAATCTAAGATGATGACAGCACATCATAAATGCAAAATTGCTGAAGTAAATGCACCTTTAATGTTCATTTACAGCACAGAGACTAAATGCAGGTTTTTTAAAAGAACCACAGGTTTGATACAGAAGGTCAGACACCTATTACTTCTAATTGGAGAGTCCAGTGATATATCTAAGTCTGTGCAGGTGCACTCACTTTCGGGCTTGTTCTCTGGATCAGTGTGTGTCAACCCCAATCTTCCCATTTCCCAGCTCTCTCCACCCCTGGAGGTGATTCTTCGAACAGAGGCAGATTAACACATTATAGCTGTACCTTCCTTTACTCTTGAAATTGTATGCTTCGCTTAAACATTCCTTTCATTTCCTGCTTATTTGCTGCTTAAAGCCTTTGTGATCAAGAGAGTGGAATGAGCAATTGTCTGGGACGCCGGCCTGTCTGCATATGTAAAAAGAAAGAGGGGAACTGACTCAGGCGTGAAGAGCTCAAGCATTCAGGTAAAAGATGAATCATGCACAGACACTGGGGATTTGCCCAGTGGACAATTTCATCTTGCACACAGACAGCAAAGTAATTTGGAAAAGATCTTGATTGGGTTCTCATTGTGTGTCCGGAAAATCCTTTGGGAGGGGGAAAGCTTTAATTGAGTTTGACATTTCAGGATTATGAATCCTATGGCTATGTTAAATGGCCAATTTACATCTTAATTTCAAATTCCACATGGATAAAAAGATATTAATTACATTATGCAGTGAATGAAATTTAAGTTGTTGTTTTTCTCCCCTGATTTTAATTTCAACCGCAGGGCATTTAAAAGAGAGCTGTTTATTTGAATCACACAGCAGTAAGAAACCAACCAGTACATTCAGTTTGCATTCTTCACTGATCACACCAAACGCACCAGTCAATTCCACCTCACATTATGCCTGGGAACTCAGATTTGTACTGAATATATCGTGCAGCAGTTTGCAAAATTAATAAGAACATTCTTTTATGTGAAAATCAAACATTCAATGGCATGGCAGAAACAGAGGAAGTCTTGAAATGGCATGAAATAGAGTATAAAAAAGTTATCAGTGAAATAAAAAGCTAATATCATCACGCATATCAATATTTAATCCAAAGAAAACTAATTAATATTATATTTTCATGCTAGGTATTTATATTTTTAAAGAAGATCAGAAGCTCTTTACCCTCTCTCACACACACACACGTTTGTTTTTGTGAAAAGTGGGGACATCCCATAGGCGTAATGGTTTTTATACTGTACAAACTGTATATTCTATGGCCCTACACCAACCCTACACCTAACCCTAACCCTCACAGGAAACTTTATGCATTTTTAATTTCTCAAAAAATCTTATTCTGTATGGTTTATAAGCGTTTTGAAAAATGGGGACATGGGATTATATCCTCATAAGTCACTCTCTCCTTGTACCTGTGTCATACCATTGTCATTATACAGAGTTGAGTCCTGATATGTCACAAAAACAAGAACACACACACACACACACACACACACACTGATCAGGCTTAGCATTTAATATTGTGTGTAGGTCCCCCTTTTGCTGCCAAAACAGCCCTGACCCTTCGAGGCATGGACTCCACTAGACCACTGAAGGTGTGCTGTGGTATCTGGCACCAAATTGTTAGCAGCAGATCCTTTAAATTCTGTAAGTTTTGAGGTGGGGCATCAATGGATTGGATTTGTTTGTTCAGCACATACCTAAGATGCTCGATTGGATTGAGATCTGGTGAATTTGGAGGCCAAATCAACACCTCAAACTCATTTTGCTTTCTGAACTAGTTTTGCTTTGTGGCCGGGGCAGGGCACATTATCCTGCTGAAAGAGGCCACATCCACCAGAGAATACTGTTTCCATGAAAGGGTGTACATGGTCTGCAACAATACTTACGTAGGTGGTACATTTCAGAGTAACCTCCAAATGGTTTTCCAGCAGAACATTGCCTAAAGCATCACACTTCCTCCCCTAGCTCGCCTTCTTCCTATAGCGTCCCCCAGGTAAGCGACACACATGCACCTGGCCATCTACATGATGTAAAAGAAAACGTGATTCATCAGATTCACCATTGCTCCGTGGTCCAGCTCTTATGCTCACTTGCCCACTTTTGGCTCTTTCAGCGGTGGATAGGGGTCAGCATGGGCACCCTGACTGGTCTGCAGCTATGCAGCCCCATATGCAACAAACTGCGATGCACTGGTGTTTTTTGAAACCTTTCTATCAGAACCAGCATTAACTTCTTGAGCAAAGACAGTAGCTCGTCTGTTGGATCGGATCTCACATCTTTGCTCCCCACATGCCATGACCTTCTTGCCAGTTCACCACTCTTCTTTCCTTGGACCAGTTTTGATAGATTCTGACCACTGCAGACAGCTGCAGTTTTGGAGATGCTCTGACCCAGTCATCTAGACATCACAATTTGTCCCTTGTCAAACTCTTGACAATACGCTTGCCCATATTTCCTGCTTCTAACACATCAACTTTGAGGACAATATGTTCACTTGTTGTCTAATATATCCCACCCACTAGCAGATGCCATGATGAACAGATAATCAGTGTTACTACATGTCACTGGTCATAATGTTATGCCTTATTGTTGTATACATATATAAATAAAATAAAAAATAAATAAAATAAAAATGATTTTATGCTTTTTATGCAGTTATTTGATAAAAATTACAATTTTGAAATAACTGTTTTCTATTTCAAAACATTCTGAAAGTAATTTATTTCATGATATATTATCAGCAGCCATTACTCAATGTTTATCAATGTATTATCAATGTTGAAAACGGTCATGCTGCCTAATATTGTTGTGGAAACCTTAATGCATTTTTTTTTCAGGATTCTTTCATGTACATGTCACTTTTGATCAGTTTAATGTGTCCTAGCTAGATAATTTCTTTCTTTCTTTGGTATCTTCAAAGTGTGCATTAAGTGGCCATTCCTGCTTTCCTGAGAGTAAAAAAAAAAAAAAAAAGAACAAAAACATATCAGTCAATATCAGACATCCTGGTTTTGACACATGAAACAAACAAGGCGATGTTTGTCATTGAGATTAGAGCTGATCAAAGGCTGCGGTGACCATAAATAGCATCACCTTATGAAGAAGAAGACAGAATAAAAATCAAAAAGTGAATTGTATGTTCCAGAAGAGGTCAAAAGAAAATGTATGTGATAAAAATAAATAAATAAATAAACATGGAAGGGAACTACTGCATTACATATAAAAAGAACTCTAATGCATGGTAGTGATGTCGTGGTGAGGGAACAAAGGCAAACTTTCATCCCTTTAAGCTTGGATGGAGAAAACCTTTGATGCTTTGAAAATGATAATAAAAATCTCAGACTGAACCACTGAATACGATGCAGGCCCCCCAGCACTTAATGCAGACACATATGCCATCTACAGGGAGAAAAAAAGCCTTCAAATTGTGACACTTAGGGCGGCCAAATTACACCCTGCACAAACACAAAAGTGCGGGGAATAAAAAATCCTATTATATCAAAGATTAGTTTAAGTCTCAGCATGCTAAGAGACAGAATTTATGGTCAAATGACGTTCTACATTTTGCGAAGCAATATTAATATACAACCGTGATATATTAAAAAGAGAGCTGGGAAAGATTTAAAGATGGCTTTAAGCGCAATAAGGCAAAATGTAAAAGTTTGATTGGATAGAAATAAGTTATTGCCTTCCCAAACTAAAAAGCCCTTTTGTGAGTGATGGGGTAAAAGACACAAGGCCTCTCCAGTAGTCTTTAGAAGAAGAAATTAGGTGTGAAAATTAGATTTTCCACCAGCATAAGGGACAGTCCAGCAGCCCCATGCCTGAGGTCCGTCCAGCAGGACAGATGATTGAAAAACTGCCCGTCCTCACTAAACACATGCCCCCCTGAACCCCTGACCCTGGTGTGCATTGAAATAACCCATTAGCTGCGTAATGTATTTAGACCAATGGGTTACACTCCACCCCATCCTTCTCAGAAACACATTTCAACTCCACATTTCCAATTATTCAAACCATTTCCTGTGACAAGACTTGTCCTTGTTCTCCGAGAGTTAGGGTGTTCATCATCACTTCCTGTTGCTGTTTTCCAAAGTTAGCATACATTATCCTTGGAAGATAACAAGAATAGTCACCCTCATGTTGTCTGATAATGTTCTGGTCACTCTCTTCTGCTTAGAATGAATTGGGACCAGAGATTTCAAAATGGAGCCAAAAGCATCATAAAATTATTCTATGCAACTGTAGTGTGTTGTGTTATTATAATATTATTTATCCACTATAGTATTTATCAATATTTTAAATTAGATTTAATTTTTTACATTTCAGTTTTCATTTAAAAATGTGTTTTTTATGTCCCCTTTTAATTATATTATATTATATTATATTATATTATATTATATTATATTATATTATATTATATTATATTATGTTATGTTATATTATATTATATTATATTATATTATATTATATTATATTATATTATATTATATTATGTTATATTATATTATATTATATTATATTATATTATATTATATTATATTATATTATAACGTAAAACAAAATCAGATTGTTTTATTAATATTAGTACTTCAGCTTAAAATTTAAGTTAGTTTAAATTTAAATCTTTATTTTATGTTAATGTTTTTAATCTAACATTCTAATATTTCAATTAATGAAAACAATTTGTAATAATATTGTTAATAATGACATCACTGACCAATTCACAATTCATGAACAAATGATTATTTTGAATTGATTGACAAAAGCATGTTACTGTACTGTATGTTGTGTCCCATGGAATGAATGACGCCAATGAAGTTTTGTAACAATATTGTGGTGAGTTTCTCTAATGTTTTTGAATTTAAACGAGGCTGCATGTACTTGCAGAAGCACGTATCCTGCAGATAACTGAATTAATATTTAAAATTTCAACTAAATTCACCAGAGGAGAGTTGAAGTTTGAGAATCAAAAGGCGAGCTTTCAAGCTCTCTAATGTTATTCAAATATACTGACCCAAGTACAGAAAAGAAAAAAAAAATCCTCTCTTGTTCCAGTCAAGGACATTATCAGGTCTTTCAATTTTATATTCAATGCAATTTTGAGGTTGAATGATATTTTGCATTGGTATTGAAGGCAGACTATAGGAAAGCTTTAAGATAAGTGTTATTGGAGTCAGAGGGAATTTTCAATGGACAGTTCATGGCATTTCAAAGACCTCTGAAATGCCTATGGTTGGCTCCTAGTGGATCTGATCACAGCATCAGTCTCAGTTCAGTCATCTACCCAAATGAAGGATGGAGACGCAACAACATGGACATACTTCCCTGCTATACAGTATATAAAAAGCATCTTATAAAATTAGTAGGAATTACAGACCCAAATCAAATCCATTATAAAAGAGCATTCATTTCAGCTCTAAATAAAAGGAACTCTCAAGAATGATGTCTCCTTGACAAGCTTAAGGCCTCTGAATGGAATGAACTCCCAATATTCAAACACAGATAGGAATTGAAACAGGAACATTTTCTTCAAATTAATGCCAGAGCTCTTTGAAGCAGGGAGGCCTTTTTTGCAAAAGAGAGCGAAAGAAAGAAGAAAAACAGCGCTGCTTATCTTTTAGTTTTGATTTAGGCTGAAACTCTCCGGAGGTGTATTCAATCCCCATGATAACCAAGTATGAATCCTGATCTTCACAGCATAATTGCAGCTTTTGAGGAGTGAAACATGAGAGAATGCAACGCTAACACCAACTTTCTAACTTTTCCTACAGTACAGATCCCCGGTTCTCTTATGAGTAAAGAAAGCTAAGCTATAATTATTGAAAAGCAAAGCTTTAAGTTACAGCTATTTTCAGGCACAGATTTTGCTGACGCCTGACTTGGCGGCGCTCGTTTCGAAAAGGGTGTGTTTGGTTAAAAAGAAAACCAAACTTTTGTTTGCTTTTCTGTCTCATGAACTTGGGATAAAATGGAAATTGTCATTTAATTAAAACTCTCAAAATGGCCTATAAAAACAACCATTAAACTGACCATTCCCTCATTTTGCAACACATTACATCATATACAAAGTATGTGACCATAATTATGTGAGAAAGGCCTTTTTGGAATAACTGGTAGAGACATTTCCAAGCACACAGCTCCATCTTCCAAAAGTATACAGACGGAGCCTGAAATGGACCTCCTGCAGGGCTCTCAATGGTAAACAGATAAAACCTCTCACCCACCTCAGCTACACCTCTCTCACTGCCTGGCATGGAGCAGAAAACCCTCATGAGGATAAACATGTCTTTAGGTCAATTCTAAAGTGGCTCGGATGCGTTCCTGCCTGTTATTAATAAGGTCTTGGAGGATACCGCTACATCTCACAAATATTCAACCGAAGTGCTTGGCCTTCACGTGCCATAGCCGCATGGTGAAGGCACTTTAAGCCCTTTTAATTGCCCTAGAGGTGGGATGGGTTACAGAGGGCCATGCCTGGTGAAAATAATGCATTATTTATTCCGATCTGCCTGCTTCTCTATGAGCGTGCATCAGGGCTAATAGATTAATGAGGTCACATTAACATTTCTCTCACAAACCGGAAAAAAAGATGGCTGTTGATGGAAATTAGATTAAGCCAGCCTAGATTAAGCACATTTACTTCAATACAATCTCAGGTACTTTCTACTAACACTATATAATGGCATCGCAGCACGCATATAATGCGTATCCCATTACCAGCTGCATTTAAAAAATCAAATAAAACTATGTAATTTTTGGCCAAAAAGTAAGAAACACTCACCAAATGCATCATTACAGGCTCGCACGTCCGTTGTTTAAGGCATTAAGGTAATTTAACAATGTCAAGAGGAAAGTGTAATGGCCATGATGGGTTTTTGTTTTTCTCATGGTCTATGGCTGATAATATTTTTATAGTCTTTTTCTTGTGTACTTAAGCCATTAAAGACTCCAAATGTAAGAAAATTGTCTGTCAATTTGTCAGTTATTTGCTCACTAAATGTTGTAGCACTTACTGTCATTTGTGGTGATCAATACTTAATAAATTAGGATGTTCACCTCAGTTTAAGACACGGATGTACAGCACCTTCTCGGCCCCCGAGGGGCCCCGGACTGATGGAAGCTTCTCTCTAATGTAGCTAAAGTGAGCCCTTTCTGTAAATTGCTTTTGTAAATTCAGTTGCGCTGAAATACAACTCAACCTCGACTTTCATTAAACGGGACGATGAAAGTCAGAGAAAGCAAAAAAAAAAAAAAAAAAAAAAAAAAAAAGAGGGAAGAGGAGGAGGAGGGGTGCATGGGTGGAAGACATTTATGTACAGTAATGCATCGAAGATTGTGCACAGTCCAAAACAATCCCATTTACAATATTGAATTATCAGGCAGAACGTCAATGCTCGTCGTCACCGAGAAACACACTCCCTACATCCAATCCAATTAAATACGTTTGTTAAATAATGTAATGATTGGTTTAACCGTTCTCTCACTCACAGTCCATTCATTATGAATGCTAAAAATGCCATTGTACAGTACTTGAGGAAAAGGTTACATGGACCGATAGAATTAATTGTCCCGCTGAACAAAAATGTCATGGGAACGATTAAGATTTTTGTGATGCCCAACCAGTTAGTGGCAGGGCGTTTTAATTTGTAACCCGACATGATAATATGCTGTTAGTGGATAAAAGCAGTGAATATATTAAAAGAGATGAGCTTAAAAGAGATGAGCTAATGTTTCAGTGTGAGGAAAAGATTTAAGTAGATTTGTGCAGGTGTAGATGCCTCTCTGATTCATAATTATCACACATCCCTTTAGGTTGCCACCACACTGCAATAAATACTGAAATTCAGGCACTGAACATGCAGACCCTGCACTTAAACAGGCCAGTATGCCTTAGGTCAATAACGTGGATGGTTATATATATATACACATACACATACTGTTTGTACCAGTTAATGCACATGTACAGTCAGAAACCGCAGCTTCTGAAAGCAACAGCGGTGATGTGATAACTTTACCAGCTGTTGATTGGGTCTTTCATTTAGAAGGCGGGACTTATTTTATAATATTGCATGTTGCATTTTCTCCCAATAATAGTAATACAAGTGAACTGTCTCGGTGTATTTATAAAGTCACTGCTTACATGAATTATTGAATGTTGATACAAATGTGTGTTGACATTGGAGGCTCAGTATGTGTGCCATTGCAACCAAAATACTGTAAATTAAAATAAATATTTTAGATCAGGTGTGATGTAGAATAATGTATGTTTACTGCAAGAATTTACTTATGGCCAAAAGCATGAGCATATGTATTTATTTATTTTTAATGTAAGGACAAAAACAAAAAGGATGTACGTATAAGGCCAAGGTCATTTATTTAAACAAAGAAGTTTACTATAATGAGCCCAATTTAAAATAATATATGCAGGATTTCATGTTGCAAAAACTGTTGTTTCGTTTAAGATAGTATGGCCGATCAAAGAACTTGTACACCTGAGCGTGCTCTATAAAACTAAAGTTTTACTTTTTTTTGTACTTTGTGTTATAGATACAAAATCCTAATGCATTTGATTAAATGGTGTTAAAGTTAAATTCGATAATTATGCGGAGATAAACACATGAAAGTCACAAGATGCTCTACAGAACAAAGTTCACGATTTTCATCGTAACACCATTTGGAAGTAATCAGAAACCTACACTGTCACATAACCCTGCGAATAAGGTGTCAGCGAGCTCCTTTCCAAAGAAAAATAAATAAATAAATAACGCGTTGCTCCAGCAGATAAAAAGTGTTCAAATTACAAAAGGAAAGGATGGAAAAATAACTGCAATTTACACTCATTTTCACCTTTTGTTGCTAGTTTTCTGTCCTGAGATTGGCACGGTCGGGGAGAGGAGGCTATTCTCCGGGGAACGGGGTGTGTGTGCGGCAGGACAATGGACCGAAGCGCACACCAGGCCCACCGCGTCGCACCTGCTGAGAGAATAAATGACACACTTCGTTCTCTGCCGTTGTCTGCCTGGCATTTCACACACGCTACAAATTCATCACCTTTGTCTTCAAAACAAAGGCAAGAGAAGAAAAAAAAAAAAAACGAGAAATTGCTTGGTCTGAGGTGGGCTTAAGGAAATATTTCCAGAGACGTAAAGGGACAATAACCTTTTATATGCTTTGTGGTAGTACACAGGTAAAAGCCTCAAATACAAACTCCCTTTTCGCTGTCTGAAGGAGGAAGAGAAGATCTAACTCCATCAGAGATGGAGTTTTATGGAGGTTTGTATTAGTAATGCACGTTCCTAGATGGCAGGTCTATTAATATTCTTCTAAGTTGTGATTGGAAATTAAGCTGGATGGACATTTCCCAAAGGTCTTGTATAGCAAACCGACAGCAGGTTGAATAGGATTTCATGAAACCGTTTACGAAACTGCTGGCTGCAGTAATCAGACAGTGAGAAGTGGGGACTTTATGTGTGGAAGACGGTCAATTAAACGGGAAGCAGGACTAAAGAGGAGTGATTATGACCTGACCTTTAGCAGTGCATTAAACCCTCAGCAGCTGAGATCTTGAGAAAGAGGTGTCATCTTTGAGCAAACCAATTAATGCAGACCAATAAAACTCACTCACTTTTCTGTCAAAATTATGTCCAAATATACACAGCTACCTAGATTTACATACAAACAATCCTAACCGGTTTTAGGCAAAATATCATCAAGCTTTCATTTACCCTCCAGTCGCATCTTGCATGTCATGTATCATTTGTTACCCAAGCTACAAATGTATTGCCTTTAATTCGTCCTTAAATCCCTTTCAGCAGCTGCAACTGTAGGGATTACAGAATTAAGAGTGTAAAGTCAAGGCTTTTTGTTTTCAACCAGTCTAGCTTATCATTACTATCCTGTGCTAAGACACGATTACCCACAGTGCACTGTGTTACTCTTCATCTCACAGCTGTAGATATTTTAAAAGAAATGAAAAGTGTCAAAGGCAAAAAATCATAAACATTCATATTACTAGTAACAACAATAATAATAATCAGCTGCAATATGCCTTTTGCCATATGTCTGTACAAAATACACATTAATATATGTTGTAATAGCATGGCTTAGGGATTATAATTATTATTTGTATTTTAATAACTGTTTGAACTCAAAATCCATAAAAGCCAAAACTTCAAGGGGCAACAAAATACAATCAATCCACTCTTAAAATACAGTTTGGGTAAATAGATGAAGAAATATAAATAGTAAATAAACAGCAAATAAATAAATAAATAAATTACTTACCAAAACTAATGTGAAATATATTACACTACACTTAAAAGAATGTATCCTTTTGCCTTCACATCGCTCTCTTTGGTTCTTAAATGATGTAAATGATTATATTAAGATGTTTCTTTTTTATTTTTTATTTTAAGTAATGTCTTAAGCTGCTTTTGTTCTGTATTTTTTTGGGAACTCCAGCACTATAGAGTGAAGCTTCCTCATTCTCTGCCTTAGACAGGAGCCTGGTTTAAGACCAGCCTAATCTCTCAAAATGGTGCTTTAATTTCAAAATCCCTCCCAGGAAAGTAATTTGGAACTAGCTCCAAATGTTCAGAAATAAAAATGGGAAATTAATGCTCCAATGCATGGGTGGCTCTTACATTTTCTTCTGAAAAAAAAGAAGAAGAAAAAAATGAAGTTGTAGCAAATATCTCGATCATCCTCAGGGGACGTCCTCTCCTCTCTCAAAAACAGCTGATTAGCAGGATATTGTAATGCAGATAACAGCCTACACCTCTTCTCTGGTATTAAGCCTGAGGGTGTATAGCTGGAGTTCTGTCTGTGAGTGCTGTTCCCCAGTGTATGCATACACTTTTGGTTTCATCTGATCTCAGTGCATATAGCTAAACTCAGAGGATGTAGGCGATTGAGCATTCTATTTTGTGAGAAGTGGTTTGTCTTTGTGTTAGGCTGATGATACACGTGGCAACATTTTGAGCAATTTAGCCGGGCAACTTTTTTTGAGCAATGATGCTTGCACAAAAACTTGCCCTTGGCCATGTGTATCATCAGCCTTACAGCTGCCTGGAATCAGTTAAGGATTAAGGTTGTGCAAAATTTTAAATAGTAGAAATGGAATGAGTTGTAAATGGGATTGAACTAGCCACAACTAACAAGAAGCTGAAATGGAATTGCAGGAAGGAAAGGAGTTTAATTGAATTACAACTGAAAAAATTCAACACAGGCAATGCATTCTGGGTAATGAAGTTTACCTCCACACACACTGGGACTAATTAACTAATAAAAGGATAGTTCAATCAAACTTTAAAATAGTTAAAATACGCAAAATGTAAAAAGAATTTCACTGAACTAATTCTACTTCCTAACATCCAAATAAGCCATTTTTTTATATTTAAAAGATATGTGTTATTATACTTCCTCTTTGCTCAATTCAATGTCGCAAATCAAAATGAATTTAAAAGACACCTGTTGAGAAGTAGAGGTTGTTGGGTGAAGCTGGAGTTCATAGTGGTTTGGTGGTGGAGGTCTGTGATGCAGAACTGGACAAAGAACAAGGAAATGCAAAAGAGAAAACTTAAAAGAAAGCCTGTGAGCCTCACTACCATTTTAAATTCAGAACTGGTATAGTGGTCTAGCCTTCCACACATTGTTGCTTCAGAAGGCGTCTGTCTGATTGGTGAATGTTGTAAAGTCCTGTCATGATAGAGGAGGTAATCAGTGGTGTAGTCACTGCCTTATTATGTGGAATAATGCAGCTAAATTTTTGAATTAACACATTGTATCGCTCTTGCCATCACAGCAGTCAATGATATATAAAAACCATTTATAGTTATCCCACTGCAATGAACTGTCATCGGCCCATTTGGTATGAAGAGGAAATCTCATTTCCCTCAAATCACATTCATAGGCAGGGACTGGCAGGTAGCAGAGGAAATGCTGAGTGGGGTTTTCCACGGGGGAAAAAGACAAGGTCCAGGAGACCCAGCACAGGGAAGATAGCAAAAATATTATGCTAAAGCCTCCACAGTGGGCTAATCACCACGACCCTGAATTAAAAGGCCAGATAATTAATTCCAGAGTACTAGGTTATCTATTTTGGCTATTGTCTCCACTAGAGAAAAGTAAAAAAGATTCATCCCTTTGTCTGTGTTTAACAAGACAGATAAGTTAGGCCTGAACTCGCCTGGCACGGGCTGCTGGAAATTAGAGCATGGATGTGTAAAAAGAGGTTCTGCTTTCTTGCAAAGACGGAAAAAGGCAAGCTGCCCTCCTTACGATGTCCTTCCACATCCAGAAAAGAAACTGTGTCTGACTTGTTTGGGCAGGAAGGGCAACTGAAGTCCTTTGTGGTGGTCTTGAGAAGTGTGATATTACACGGTACTTTATTTATCCTGTCCTTTTGGCCTGAAACAGCTTTTACTTTTCCAGGACAGATCTCATTTAAAGGATACGTGAAGGTCTCTCCGTCGGCCCATAGGTGAACAATATGAAATATTAGCAGGCAAACAGAATCATGTATGACCACAGCAAAATAACTTATGTGATTTACTGAGCTTTGTTCTTGTTTCTAGCCATATTTGCATAAAAATATATATATATATATATATTGCAGGAAACAATGAGGCACAGGAGTTATGCAAGAGATTTGATATTTTCCATTTTAATTAAAGTTAGCTTAGCAACATGCAAACATAAAACTCAACTGAAATAGAGTAGAGTCAATATATGTGGAGTATAGCAGCTGCTGCCTATACAGTGTTTAAAATCAGTCACTTAAGAGGTTACATTACTGTTTAGGTGTCGCCCTGGAAGTTAGCTGCTAATGTAGACTGGTTTTGCTAACAGAGCTAACCCTTTTCAAATTAAGTGTGAAGCAAGTTGACCAGATCAGTCACTATGTCACTATTGTCTACATCTTGATACAAAAAGAGTACATATAGTACTTAGATCTACGTTTTTTCCATATACAATCCTTGCTATAGTACCAGCAGCATTGTGTTGCTCTACTAAAGCCAAGCTTCAACAGGCCCAGTCGCAGTTTGAAGTCCTTTCTCTTGGACAGGGAGTGGAACACCTCTGCGCAATCCCATAATCCACTGTCCACGCTCTGTCAAATGCAAACCTGCCTGCTCCTCCCCAGCAGTGCAACAGCGAGGTGAATTATTCATCTGTGCCACGGGGTGAGGAGTCAAATAAGCCCATTTTGTCAGCAGTGGGCAGTGGAGTTGACGAGAGCCGAAGCAGGGGCTGCTGGGAAAGGGATGACCATCTCTGCCTGAGCTGTCGCTTCTGCTACCTCGACCAACAGGATGAGAAAGAGAGAGAGAGAGAGAGAAATGTAATAAGAGCAGGTCTCATGCATTATTCAGCAGAAGGACGTCTCACAAAGAAATATAGAAACACTGGGCAGATTTTTGACAAGGCAGGTCTGCAATCATGCACACCACACTCCCAGAGGAAATGTGATAACTCTGGTCAGGAGCAGAGAGAGAAAGAGAGAAGGAAGAGTAGGGGGTGGAGGGGCATGTGAATGCTGGCCTCTACTAAGAAAAGCTGAAGGCTTTTCAAATGAAGCGGAATTTACCTAAAGCATCGTGCAAAGCTTAGCAGCATCAGACTCACTGTTTACACCTGTTAATGTTGCTTAGCAGGCATTTACGTTGAAGTATCTGGCCCTGTATCCTGTAGTGGGAGAAATCCGAGGTTCAGAGTGTTTTTAACAGGTATAAAAACATAATATGTCAGACGGGATGTGTATTACCTGCTAAATTTACATATGTTAAGTGTGGCTAATGTAGAGCGATACATTTGCCTACTTTAAAGCGGATTAAAGGCTGAAGTGTTTGGCACCATAAACGCTCGCCTAAATGTAATTTGCTGAAAACTTAATGCGTTCATTATAAAGGTTGACTGTCAGAGAGAGGAAAACCATGAGAGGAAAAGAAAACTGACATATGAAAAAAAACTGTCGGGATGGAAAGGAAACAGGGAACGATGGGAAAGGAATGAAATAAAAAGAGCAAGTCTGGAGGTTTTATAAATACAATAAAAGTGGGTGAAGTTTAGACATTTTAAATAATTACTGGAGTAATCACATCTGGAGTTCTGTTGCTCTTCTTTTGCAAACCGATATCATTTCACATAGAATATAAATGATTAATCACAGACATCACCAGTGGCCATGGATATCCCATTGAGTTATAAAGTAAATTGACAATTTAAGGCATTTATTAGACTATAAATGCAAACTACTGCAGGGTCTGTTTTGAAACTGTAACTTGACAAGCTGCTCGTAATTTAGAAAGTAGTTCAACTATAGTCAACCATTCAAATATAATTGAATGAAACATAAAAAAAAAACTACTGTATATAACTACAAGTACACAATCTCATTAGTGTTTAGAGGAAATTGATCTCACTATAATCACCAGAAAACAACGTCATTTTATGTAACTGAATCAAAAACTTGAACAAACAGGAGTATTATACTAAATATATAAGAAATTATTGTAATATTATCATAATATTTTGTATATCACAAAAAGGCATAATACGCAGTGTCTGCACAGTTACTCAAATAAATCAGTAAATACAGTATTTTTATTTATTTATTTATTTATTTATTTGTTTGTTTGTTTGTTTGTTTATTTATTTGTGCAGGTTTATTTAAAGGAACCATGTAAATAAACCGATTCACTAAAAACAAAAGAGGTTTTCAATTAGATTTATAAATGCTTATTCTGAGAGAGCAAAATGATCAATATGGGTGAATGTGTGTAGTGATAAAATTTTAATTTCATTCTGCACAAGAAAGGCTTGATTTAGTGGATCACTCTTTAAAAGGTTCCATTTAAACAAATCAATTAATTAAAGGTTAATCAAACTTTTCAAATACAATTAAAAATGCTATTTGTGAGACAGATTCAACAGATTTTTATTTTTAATTATTTATTTTTTTTGTATTTTTTTTTCACAACAGGTTACATAGTCAAAGAAGATAAGAGAGCAACATGCTTCAAAATAAATTTGGAGCACTTTAAATGCATAGGCCCTGTGATATCCTCCCACTAATCATGAATGCGATTTAAGCACAGTCGTAATGAACATTTCAGCATTTTGCTCTTTTTTTTTCTTCCATTGTTGACAAATAATACAAAAATATTACCTGTTTCTCTAACGAAAAAAAAAACCTCCCTATGCATCAGAGTGCCATTAGAATTTTCATATTGTGTGGATTATTTAAAGCGTCTCACAGAAAAATAACCGTTCACTGTACAATACTGTAACCGCACACACTGACAAACTGAATGCTCACAAACCTTTACCAAATAAATTCTCTGTTCTCTCTCATTCTTCAACCTTCTACCTTGCTATCAATCCTCCCTGCTGGATTGTGTTGACTGAATGGAATTTTCTGTCTTCCTCTCTCTCTCTCTCTTTCTCTCTGAGGCAGTGATAAATGGCTGTAGCCAAGAGCTGAGATGAAGTGGAGAAAAGTAAATACTAATGCAATTATTCCAGCCAAAGTGTCTTATTGATATATAGGCTGCTCTAATCCTCTTTATAGCAGTGCTTTCTATATTACAGACACAATGTGATTGTAATAATAAACATACAGGAACATTTTAAATATCTTTGCTTACTCATTTAATTGCTATATAAGTGAAGAAACTAGAATGTTCCATTTAACTTTATATGTTTTCTACTTTAGACCACCAGTAAAAGGTAACACTTTTTGGCCAGACAGCAAACGACTCAGTATATATAGCTCAGATTTAATGAAAACAATAAATATATTGAAGGTCTGTCTTTTACTCAGGAATGCAAATTTGACAAATACAGTACACTGTGTTTAAAGCATTAGAAGCTAAATAAATATATAAATATCACATTTTGCTCATTTTTACTACAATGAATTTATAATTCACTGATAGAAACTCGTCATTATTTTAAATGAAACATAATAAAATCAATATTTAGCTGTGTCCCACATATGCATTGCATAAATTTCTGTCATGATAAACAAACAAACAAATAAATTCAGAAATAATAGTAACAACATGGAAGTAACATTATTTGGACAATTTTTACAGCATGATGGGATGATAATCATGTAATCTAATCACAGTTTTCTTATTTCTCATTTGTTAGTTTGTTTCTTTTTCTCACTCACTTTTTCTTTTTCTTTCTTTCTTCTATTGTAACAGTTGTTATTGCAACAAAACTGAAAAGGTGACATCCCATTTAATATTTATATAATTTTGTTGGACTAACCCATTGAACATTATCCTGGGAACAGCCATTTCTGAACACCTTTTCACTGACTCTCTTTAAGGGTAAAGCCCAGCTAAAAAGATGCTGTTGCCCTAAAGGTACAATTTTCACACAGTTTCTCGGACAGTATATGAAAAAAACGACTTCATGAATATAAAAAATAGTTTCAGGTGTACTCACAGATATAATTTCTAAAGCAGCTAATGTGAAACAGATTGCAGCTGGGTCTCATTTGAAGGACACAAATTCAGTCTTAAGAGGGCTTACATCTCATGAAGACACTGATACACTAAAAAACAACAAAAAACAGAGCAGAGTGCAGTTTTAATAGTCAGGCCATGATTAGCAATCAAAACATTTAACGTTAGATGCTTTTAGAGACCAACTTCAGGTCAAGCTGTGTTGTTTTCTTTAAGAAAACGGCTATGAAGCAAATTAAATTAGATTGAATAAATGACGAACTGAAAGTAGGTCAAGGGCTCTTCAGTAAACAAAACTGTAACTGAGTTATGAAGGAAGCGACTGCAAAAAACCCTCATTCTCCATTTTTTTAATAATCTATAATACCATCTTTCCAAATACATTTAAGAGAGGCCCCTGAGAAGATCTGATTATAGGTAGGTCAAACATTGATGATACATGTACTGTATGCATTTATCTAAAGGAAAACAAGATGGCTTTTCAAAGAGGCCTTGACAGTGTATCTGGTGAGAAAAACTCTAAATGTAACAGCAAAAAAAGTTCAGTGATCCATAAAACTTCTCCTCTCCTTGGGTTTGCTCACTCTCTCTGTGTTTTGAGTGAAGGGAATATAATCTTAATGAATTGACCCTTTAAAGTGAGTGTGCGCCCTCACCTGATAAGTTATTCCTGACTCGCTTTTAAGCTGCTGTCAAACAATTTCCCTTGAAACTCTGCTTTGTTTTTTGGGAGGGCTTTGAGTGAACTCCCACCGGAGGAGAAAAGGAGTGTGCTGACACTGTACGGGAGGTGCGGGGAGACATCACGCAGCTGACAGAGCTTTAATTGAAATGACAGATTATTTTAATGTGCAGGAAAGTCATTAAAACTCTGCATAGCATAGCAGCATCCATTATCCTTGCTGAAAATAGCTCTGCTTCTTAAACAGCTCGGTAAATATGCTAAACTTTGTAAAAGAAGACTGGATCAGGCTGCTTTGTCAGTCACTCTTACATATCTGGGTAAATCAGCAGAGGGTGATGCTGAGAAATGGCCACATATCAAAAGTCCATGGGACAGATCCACAACTGAAATGATACTGGAAAGTATCTGAATTTTTTTTTTTTTTTATAAAACTGCCATTTGATGATTTTTATGATCGTTTTATGCATAATAGATTGAAAGACTAGTGGTCGATCAGTATAGTGTTTCACTGGTATAATGATATCTGGTATTTTGAAGGTGCCGATGACAGATATTGTAAAAAAAAAAAACTAACTTTACAATAAATCAGTAAATAATTTTCTACTAATATTTGACAATTTAGGTTTTGCTTTTTTATGTATGTGTGAGTGTATAAAATGGAGAATGATAAATAGCACTGCAGTCAGGGTTGTGGATGAAAGGATGAGGTGAGGACTCAATCAAAAGAGTAATTAGGGCTTTTATTAATAACAAAAAAAAAACAAAAAAAAACAGAAACTACCCTGCAGGGCAAATGGACTGGCAAGGCAGGACAAGGCTGTACAAGGCAGGGCAGGACACAAGGCAGACAACATTCGATGACAAACTCACACAGGACTGCAAACACAAGAAGAATAAATAGAGAGCAACTGAAGAGGGTGTTGAGGATAACACAGGTGGGGCAAATTAACCAATAATCACGTTACAAGATGGGTCAGGTTAGACAACTGACATGAGAGCATATAGCACACAGGAAACAAAGACAAAAGCCATGTGCTCACGGAAAACAAGACACAAGCACATGGCCGTCAAAACAATTACAAGCCATGTGCTTTTACAAAACAAAACACGAACATGCAGCTAATGAGGATACTTACGAGCCACGTGTTCAAACAAGACAACATGAAAAAATGCAGCTAATGAAAAAAGTTGCGTGCTACACAGCACAAAATGTAATATTGAAGCACGAAACAACACAAGACACAAGGACACAAGAGCGTACAGCCCATGCGAACTCTAGACCGCACGCTCCAACAACAAACCAGAACATGGAGCACAAATGGAACCTGAATCTGAACAAGGCATGAGTGCTGGGATCTGAACACCATGCTCCAACATGAAACAAGGCACACAGACAAGAGAGCGCATAGCCTCGACCACACTCAAAGCTGCAAGCTCACAAGAAAACAACACGGAAGATGGAAGTAGAGCTGTAGTCAAGTCCGGCTTTGTCGAGTCCAAGTCAAGTCCAAGTCCAGGACTAGTCGAGACCGAGTCAAGACCGAGTCCAAAGAGGTTTGAGTCCAAGTCAAGTCCAAGTCCAAAAGTTTCGAGTCCAAGTCCAAGACCGAGTCCAAATGAGAGAAAAAAGGGTCCTCTTCAAGACCACATACTTAACTACTGATAATGTTTGTGATGCGAGAGAAAGCATATCTCCTATTCTAATAAAATCATTTTACATTATTATTTGTAATGATCAAAAAGCATGTGCAAAGTAACAACTCTGTAGGACAGGGGTCTCCAAACTACATCCTGCAGGGCCAATGTCCTGAAAAGTTTAGCTCCAACTGGCCTTAAAACACCTGGAAGATTAGTGTGTCTAGTAAGAGCTTGAGGGTTAAAGCTAACAGGGGCGTTAAACAAGATCCTGGGCCCTATGCATAGGCAGTCCTGATGGGCACCCATGGCCCCCACCCATGAAAATATCCAGGTAAAAAATATATATTTCAGATTCATACTTTTCAAGGGCCCTCTCTTCCTTTGGGGCCTTGCTAATGAGTACTGGTTTTACCCCCAGTCCGACCTGGGAGCTAAACTTGGATAAACAAACAAAGTTTGGAACTTTTATAATTTTTATGTACTTAATTTTTTGTTGACATTATATCTGTGGTCAAAAATGTATATGACTATGCCTAATTGGCACAGTGCACAGACACATGCAAAGCTCGGGATATGACAAATGCGCGCAGCAAGGCTAGAATGGATACGTTTGGCTCTACTGGGCATGCGCACACAAATACAGCGACATTTTTTGTCATACTGTAGCTACTTAGTGCTTGCATAGACTAGTCGAGCTCTGTCGGAAACAATCGACTACTCCAGCATGCATTAACCATAATGAATACAAAGAGTTTGCAAGTACGACGTGAATTTTAGAATTACAATATTGCGTGGAGCTGTTACTATATGACCTTATCTATGTTGCATGTAAAAATAAAATATGTAATGTAATAATTAGGGTTGTGCCTGAAGCCGAATATGGCACGGATAATGGCTTAAAAAACGAATAACGCTCAAGGAATAATTCTGCCTGAATACTCGGCTGAAGCTGACAGAGTCTGGTGTTTGCTAGATAACAGGTGAGCCAGGGGATCAGCGCCAGAAGTGAATGAATGTAAACTTTATGAGTGAAAAGAGAGCAAATCAAACACCGCATTGTTGTCGCCTCTCTTTTTATCTCTCAGAAATCAGAGCGTTGCAAGATGAATTTTACCTATAATAATACATCATAGCTACACGTTATATTATTTGTATATATTTAAAAGGCAAATATTGAAAGCTTAGGCTACCATGATACGAATGAATGGAATAAGCACAGCGCGCTCACCGATCAAACAGCCGCGCTGCGCGTCTCAGTCTCTCAAAAACCAAATCAGTTCTTTCTCAAGAGTAGGCTAATGATCAGCTTCGATACGGATACATTGTCTACTTGTCCTACATGTTTGCATCTTTACCTTTTGCTGGTTTGCGCGGAACACACACATCTGTTTAGTGAAGTTCATTAACATTAAGACTCGCTCAAAGTGTTCTGCGTAATGAGAATGTGTGCATTGAATAGATTCAGTCGTGTTCAAATGACGACTAAACGTTTGTCATGACATCTCTCTGCTTGCATGATAAATATTATTTTAGAAATTAATAATTATTTCAGTTTAACACGACATACTTGTTCAGTGATAACTACGAAAAAATATATAAAAAGTCATAACAGTCTTATCAAGTAACTGTACGATGTTGTATCCGAATGCAGATAGGAAAAATTTTGTGATTGTTACAGATACAAATACTGGCTGTTACATGAAAATGTAAATATGTAATGTCATATATAAAGTTTTTAAAATTTACATATGTAATTGTTGCATAAGGCTATACATTAATACGCATTTATTGATAAAAAAAGAGGCTATCTAGGCTATCAAAGGCTATCTAGGTGTAGACGTAAATAAAACACAATCTAACATGTAGAAAATTAAATTAGAAACATCTAAACTTTTCAGGTCGCAGTAAGTGCACCACTGGTCATGCACATCCTTTCCCGGAACAATACTGAAAGCTAAGGCAAGATGGAGAAACAGACGATCATAGTTGTACAAGGATAGCCATTTTTTAAATGAATCTATTAGCAAAGCTACTACAAGGGATGTTTAGTGCTGGAAATCCATTTATTCTTTGCTGAAACTTCTGCGTCATCATGGAGAGCGGGTCATGGTTGCCCAGCAACAGCAGACGCCACTGGAGCGCGAGCGCAGATTACAGAGTGCTTTGGAAATAAGGAGAGCGGCGCGCCTAGCGTTTTCCACACGTTTTCAGTCGCGACATCATGCAAATGTGGTTTTGTTTTGAAGGAGACATTTTTTATTTATTTTTTTTGCTGGACTCGGTCGAGACCAACTAGAAGACTTGGCGAGTCCAATGGCCAAGTCCGAGACAAGTCCGAGTGCAAATTCAACGAGTCCGAGACAAGTCCGAGACGACAGAAAAATGTCTCGAGTCCGGACTCGAGTCCAAGACCGGACTCGAGTACTACAGCCCTAGATGGAAGTCACACAACAACAGACAACATGAGACAGGAAAATCAAAGCACAGAGACAAAGAGTCAGGGAGGGAGGGGAGCCAAGCCAGTGCCAAAGGAGCAGCCTAGAAAGTCTTTACAAGGGTCCAGCGAGGGCTGAGCCAGAGAGACTCTGACAGTCCAGGAGTCCTGACAGGGGTCGAGGGCAGAGTCAGAGGGACAAACCAGGGAGACTCCGGCCTAACAGGAACCCCAGCAGACAGCCAGGGTGGGGCCAGAGGGATAGACCTGGCAGATTCTAGCACTTTTGGAGTCCTGACAGGGGTCAAGGGCAGAGCTGGGAGCTTGGCAGTCAGGAAGGGTGCAGTCTGTATCAAGGAGGGAGCGGGCATTGCAAGGAGCTTGGGCGGAGCTGGCAGGGCACTCATCAAGGGTGGAGCCGGCATCAGGGCAAGGAGCTTGGGTGGAGCAGGCAGGGCAAGGAGCTTGAGTAGAGCTGGCTGGGCAAGAAGCTTGGGTGGCTATGGGATAGCCTCCAGGCCTTGAAGGATGGAAGAAGTCTTCCTTCTCCTCCTCTGTTTCCAAGAGTGCGTCACTGCAGCTTTGTTGGCTGCCTTCAAGGGCAATGCAGCCTCTTAGGCCACAGTGGGGTGCACTGCAGCTTCATTAGCTGCCACTGGAGGCGCTGCAGCCACTTTAGCTGCCTCCATGGGAGCTTCAGCCTCTTCGGCCGCCTCCCCCTCCTCTGTCTGAGTGGGTCACTGCAGCATCATCGGCCACCTCTGGGGGCACAGCTACTTCGTCAGCTCCCTCTGGGGGTGCTGTGGCGCCTCCGGCCACCTCTGGGAGTGCTGCAGCCTCTTTGCCTGGAGGATTTCCCTGGCGAGCTAGGAAGTGGACAGCTCCTCCATTCATCAGGTGATCCATCCCCTCATTCTCCACCAGTTGTGGGGTTCATCCAGGCCACTATTAAAAAGGTCCTTGAGGGCTGCATCATTGAACCCCAACTCCTCCGCACCACCGCTGTACTCCAGGGCAAACTTCCTCACGTCAGTCCCCTGCTGTCAGAGGGAGCTCAGGTCCTTGAACTGGAGAATGCTAGTAGAGAATGCTAGTCCCCCTAGTAGAGGGGGCTGGAAAGATAGGAGACAAGTGGCGCAAGCCCTTCCTCCACTGAGTCCTTATTGTGGCAAGTTTGTTCTATCAGGGTTGGGGATGAAGAGATGAGGCAAGGAATCAAACGCAGGAGTAATTAGGGCCAAACCCCATACCAAACCGAATCTGAATCTGAAATCTGAAAAAGACAAAGAGTGCCGGGATCCTAACACTATGCTCCAAAATGAAACAAGGCATGCAGACAAGAGACAATGAGTGTCAGGGACAAGACTGAAGTGTCAGGGCTCCATCACAAATCCATGAATAAACCAGACCAAAGTGAATGAACCCTGAAAATTGTTTTTAATTAAATATTAACAGTAACCATTTGTTTATTTATCTTTTGATGCTACTTGATTTAATCATAAAAAAAAAATAAAATAAAAGAACTGCATTTCTCTTTATTTATTCCTTCCCTTTCTGGATTGCATATATTTGAACAATGCCTAAAACTTGGTATTACAGGCACTTCTTGTGTCTGTTTGCCTCTTTAAGAAGAATCGATTCACTGTATTCCCCAACTGTAAGTTGCTTTGGACAAAAGTGTCTGCGAAATTTCTAAAAATACATGTAAATGTATTTATTTATTTGAGAAAAATGGGAATAAAGGAATACATTAAGGAATAAATTATTTGAACATGTTTTAAAATAAAAAACATTTATTTTAAATTGTACAAATATTTTACAAAATTACAGTTTTACCGTTTGTATTTTTGATCAAATAAATACAGCTTTGGCAACTTCTTTAAAAAACACACAAAAAAAATAAAAATAAATCTGCATTCTGCAGTTTTGTTAACTAGTAATTAACCAAACACATCCAATTATAATAATAATCTAAAAATGGTAAAATATCAGTTGAATAAGCCTGCCTTATCACTAAAGACCATTCAAGAATTCCTTGTGGTAGGGCAATGTAAAACAACAGAATAAACACTTCTGTTTGCAACATAGTTGCACCCGGGAGCTGCTTTTTTTTCTTTTCTTTTTTTTTCTTTTTTTTTTTTTGTGCTGAAGCACCTTGAAGAATGTCCATATAATTTATCTAGAAACCTCTATCAGCTCTGACAGCTGATTTCCTTTAATGTGGTACTAATTGCAGCAGACATAAGTAAATCAAAGTTTTTAAGTGCAATCAGAGACTGTTCGACAAGCAGCACCATAAAGCAGTTTGTGTTTCCAACCTGAGGAGAAATTAATTGTAGATTAGAATTCAGCAGAAGCCCTAAACGCCAAAGCTCATTTAAATGATCTACTGGGAAACATTACGTGTGATGACTGCGGTAACAATTGATCTAAATGAGTGTGGGAAAGTGTTTGATGTATTTTAATTGTTACCTATTACTGGCGCTGGGGCTCAATTTTTTTTTTTGTTGTTCCACACGCTTCTTACCGAGAAGTATTTCTCAAGCATGTTTTGTCTTTCATTATCGGGCCTTAACGCGTTAAAGGTAACAAGCTCAGAATTGACCCACCATGCCAGTCTTTCGCCCACCGTCCTTCCACCCCATGTTCTGATGGACATTCAGGGCTGATTTTTGATGGGGGAATTGCTTTCCCGACAGCATCTCAACCTCTCCCTGTTAATTTAGGATTCCTTAAACAATCCTGTGGTGAAGGCTGGTGAATTATAGACATGCGGTGGCTGCGGCTGCATTTTGATCAACTGATAGGAAATTCCATTTTCTGCGGTGCAGTGCCTCTAAGCTCTCCACGTGGCTGCTTAAGACTATAAGCACCAGTGAGGGACTCACAATTTGGAGCTTATTTTCCTCGACTCCCATTGTCATTCAGCAGAGGTAAATATTTAAAGAGGGTATTGAGCAGAGCACGGCATACTCTGGGACATGGCAGCAATTTATATGGAGAAGAGCGTTTTATTAAGAGCAATGGCAGTCATATTAAAGTAAAGAATGTCTGACACGGGCAGGAAATTGCCAGTATATGACACAATTCCTCAATATACTGCAGTCAGCTGTACTGTAATTTTCCAGGACAGATGACAGAGGCAGAAAAATCCATCTAAAACAGCTGATATCTGACTTGATAATTAATGCCGACCGCAAGAATTGTGACGGGGCTCAGGATATTTTCTTTTCAGATGTCCAAATTTGCAAGTATTTGCAGGGAACTTGCTTTGTTTAATCAACAGGACTAATTTTAAGGCAGCCATTTTTACCTTTGAGAGCTTTTGCTATACAACCTTTGGTCGTAAGTCTATTTGCCTGTCTGCAATGTGTAATCAAACAGGCACTGACATTAGCAACAGCTTTAATATAAGTTAAAAGCTGATCTGTCTCCATTCACATAGGCGCATGTTAGACTTTACTTCAAATGCTGGTCGATGCACTTGCCCTGTTTATGTCATGTTCTCTCAGCAGCAGGCCAATAAAAACAAACTGTATCCTGTTCACTCGACCGGGTTTTGCTGCTATTGGCAAAATTCTTATCTTGGTGTAATCATTTCTTGCACTCTCTTCCTGTTTTTCGATTCATCCCTTCCTGTCCCTGCTGTTCCTTTCCTCTGGGCTTTGACTTTAGCTATCTTACAGGTTTACATTTTTTTTATTCCAATAGGTCATGCTACAAGCAATAATAATAATAATAATAATAATAATAATAATAATAATAATAATAATATATATATATATATATATATATATATATATATATATATATATATATATATATATATATATACTGTATATATATATATATATATATATATATATATATATATATATATATATATATATATATATATAGATATATATATATATATATAGATATATATATAGGTTTAAAGACTCAAAACCAAATAGTCACTATTAATTCCTAAAGGGTTTTGTGCCACACATAGCTCATCTAATACACCCAATTCTGTTTAACTGAATGTAATTTAAGATGTTTCCACATTAAGGATTCAATTAAGCAAAGCCATATTCTGATAAAGAATGCATAATTGAAATATTACAGTTTTTAAAATCCAAATTAACAGCCCTGCATGTTCTCCGGATTGCCAGTGTTGTCTTACACCATTAGAGATTAAAAATAAAAATAAAAAATAGCAAGAAATATTGTATTTAATTAATATTCAAGCTGAAAGAAACACCTCCACAATGCTTAAATCACCAGAGCTGCAATGATCGTTTCATAGTCTGAAGCAAAATGGGACAATGGCTGTTCAACCAATCTTGATGTAAATGATTACAGATGATTTAAATCTGTAAAACACTAAATGTAATAACATATTTTGTTTCATGAATAAACAACATGGATTTGAACGGGAACAGTGAACTATTATAGTGAATAGCTGTAATGCTGTATGTCAGAGAGAGGTTGTGGCTGTGATTGAGAATGATTTTAATGGTGACTATTATCCCTCTGCACATGCAATAATATGAGAGTTGTCATACCTTTTATCAAGATACTCTGGTGAACAAACAAAATTTCTCATATTTAATCTATTTACAGTAATGCGCTTTTTTATCAGGATGCTTAATGTTTACCATTTCTTATGACCAAATCAATCTGGAGGACAATAAAGAAAATGAAATGCGTTTAATCTGAGATATGGAATGTGTTTAATTCAAATGCAAAAAAATGCTGTCCTGTCCATATGCACTGAATTGATGAAGCGCTCTTTGTGCTCGAGTTTCTCTTGTATTTTTATGCCAATAGAGGGCAGCAAATGAGAGAGAGAGAGAGAGAGAGAGAGAGAGAGAGAGAGAGAGAGAGAGAGAGAGAGAGAGAGAGAGAGAGAGAGAGAGAGAGAGAGAGAGGGACGCAGACAGTGACAGTTTAGAAACGTGTACTTCACGTTTAGGTTTTGACATGAATTCTCCATTGTTAAAGGTAAGGTAATTCATCCCAACATGCAAATCTCTTTGCATTAACCAGCAATACAAATGTCAGATTAGGATATTTTGTAGCATATTCAGAATCCACTCCCTTGCTCTCATATCAGTATATCAGTACCTCAGCACATCTAAGCCTGTTCCAGTCTATCAATCAATTAAAAATGTAAAAGGGCGTCATAAAAGTCGTCTAGTCGCTTCATAACATTACGGTTGAATCACTGATGGGAGATTGACTATTCTGATGATGCTTTTCATACTTTCCTGGACCTTGACACGGTTATTTATTTGTCTATGGGACAGTCTCAAGCCTACCGGTTTTCATCCAAAATATCTTAAATTGTGTTCCGAAGACGAACAAAGCTTTTATGGGCTTGGAACGACATAGGGGTAAGTGATTAATGACAAACATCTTATTTTGCAGTGGATTAACCCTTTAACCCTAACACATGATAGGTAAAAATGTATAGCCTGAATGCACTGTTAGTTGCTTTGGATAAATGCATTAATTTAATTTATGTGCGTGTGTGCGTTTGTGTGTATATCATTTTTATTTCGCATTTTCATCAAAAAGTTGATAGACGCAATAAGAGGCAAAAAATTGGCCCATGATGGTAAAGCTATAATCTATAATTAATCACACTGAGTTTAAACACACAATTGACAGTCCTATCTTAAACCAAATGTAGATACTAAACATCCACACTGAAAATGAACAGAGCCTCTCAGTGAACTGAAAATTCAGAGGGTGTAACATTATCAAACACAATTTGGCTCTCTTTGATCAAATTCCAAAATGGACGCCTCTTCTCCTGCACCCCGAACGCGCTATGACAGAGGCCATTTGTTAAAATGAAGTGAAATGTCCAAATCGAGATAATGACATGAGACAGATGAGCAGTGAGGAAGCCGTCTGAGAACATTATGGATTCAACACCCCCACTCCCCTCAGTGCTGTGCTCTTCCTAGAAAAATGATAAAAACAAATAGGAAATTACTTGGTGCGAGTATTTCGACTCATGAACGCAGTTGTACGTAGGTGCTGTCTGTACAATGACAATGTGATGGTTACACTCTATTTTCGAGAGCAAAAGTAACCAGTTGTCACTCCTGCCTGAATCCCAGTGATCTGCCAGAAACCCCAAAGTGTAGCTGCTAGTCATTTTCCATCCCACTTCCAGAATTTACATAATTTCATGCATATTTTATACCAGTGCATTACATCTTTTAGTACTGGTCACATTTCATTTGAAGCCTTTATAATAATGTGGAATTTGTTTTAATGAATTATTCCGCTACACAACCAGAGAGGCAATTCAAGTGCTAAGTGTTAAGCAAATGCTACATCTAAGAGTTATACTGAGAAAAAAAAGTGAGCATGCACATGATGTTCTTTATAAAAAATGCAATATTACATGTATGTATTGCCATTATCATAATTATTATTTCATAATGTGTGCTAATTAAGTCTTACAGGCAGATGGACTATGAGAATGCGCTCTTGCTCCGCCAACTATACCTGTCCTACTTTAGGTGTTGAAAACTGTCCTACAGTGATGCACACACAAATATGGTACGAACAAAAGCACCAATCTAGTTTATATTATATTACTAATCCCAATAGAAAATGAATCCTACCGAGCCAATTAAAATTAGCAGAAACACTGGGTGCATCTTCTTTAAATCTGACAGTTGCACTGGTTTTGGAGAAGAAAAAAAGGAAGGCAAAATACTAGAAAATGATGTTAAAAGTCATAGAAGCCTGAGGCTAACAAACTTTTCATTGCCCCCCTCCCATCTTTTGGCACTTATCTTTCCTCCAAGACTTTGCCCATCTAAATAGCTAATGATCTTTCCTGGCATGCTTGCGTTTGCGCTTAACGCGACCCATGTGAAAGATGAGGGGGAGGGGGAGACGAGGAGGGAGGGGGGACAATTGCAGCATCTGTGGTCAGGCGCCCTGCCAGCACAAACCGCTATTCCCCCATTCGACTGGCGGCACAAGTGCACCTTATTCAGAACCTACATATCCCCAGCTATTACGGCCTGGAACCCCGCCAAGCCAAACTTCTCAAGCATGCCAGAATCTAATGTTCCTTTTGATATGTGGCGGAAAAATCACAGAGGGCTTCTGCAGGGTCCACTATATTCTTATCATTCGCTCTTCTTCTCACCCCACCCGTGTACATCCTTATGGAGATGTCTATACGACTGCTATCATGAACCTTAAACATGCAGGAAACATACGTTATCAAAAAAAGGCTGGAAATGGAGGGAGAAGATGGAGAAGTAGGTTGACTTGATGAAATGGAAATGGATGAGGGACCTCTTTGCCCCTTGGATAACTTCTGTCCGCTCAAGATGGAGTTCTCAGTTAGGCCCTGTCATCTTGGTCTTGTTTTGATGGAGCTGTCTAAATGAACTCATTTATTTTTTCACCTGAATGCTCTAGTCACCACTACAAATGGTTGACATGTACTGATGGTTGGATGGGGGGAGGGTGTCACAGTCAATTTGACTGCAGTCTGCTCTAATAGCCTACAATACATGGATGAACTTAGCCGTCCTAAAAGGTGGAAGCATCTATGTGCACACCGGGGAAAATCTGTTTGATATTCGGTTAGACCGAATGCAGAGGGCTAGAGTGTTAGCTATCATCTCCTGTGAGCATCTGATAAAGAGACTGAGGAGATGAGATGGTTATCGGACGGTTTTCTCACCTAGGAAGCAAGAGAAAGCAAGATTATCCAAGATATGGTCTTAAAAAGCCATGCAACCAAACAGTGAAATTGTTTGCTTAATGCTAACGTACATTTACTTAAAGTAATGCATGCATAATGAAGCCATGTTTAAATAATGCAAATTTATAGAGATCTCTGATAGGTTAAAGGACTTACTCTGATGTCAAACATGAATTAATATACAGTTTTTGCTTAAACTGGCAGTACAGACCGCAGAAAAGTAAAGGGATTTGTGGACATGGTTAGTTTCTTTTCATAATCTGCCTATTAGCACTAAACTGTGAAATTCACAAACCCATGACAGGGCCACTGTTACTGGCAAACTCACATGGCTGTGGTTCGACTTCCCTAGAGAACTCTCTCTCTCTCACTGTCTCTTTCCTGTCTTATAAATCCATTTGAACATCACCAGCTGCATTACAATGATAGAGCAGGAGAGTATGCACATATATTGCGTTAATAGGTGTATAATTTGTATTGCTGGGGCAAGATAAACCTTTATTGGTGCATACTTTCAAAGATACATGTTTGATATTAATTCTACACACTGTCATTCTGGATTGTGCTGCTTGTTATTTAATGTATTGGACATGCCAGTGCCTGTAATTACACTTAAAATACATGGCACTTTTGCCAGCAAAACTTCTGTGAATTTACTGGCCTAATTTGGCTATAGTTGTATCTTTCTGTGCTGAACTTCATAATAGACTTGTAAAGAAGGTGTGAGAGAGAAACCAGACAGCGAGAGGTATTTATATATAAAATACAAATAAATAAATAAAAAAAATTACACAATTTTCTTAATTTACTGCAATGCTGTCCAGTGATTTAAATATTTCAACATAACAATGCAAATCTTCAGAATGTACAGGGGAAAAAATCTAATCCAAATCAATTGTAAAATTTATTGAGAAACTCTATAAAAATTAATAGATTTATTCAGCAACAATGCATTACAGTGAAATTTAGCCTATGCTTTCTATAAAAAAAAATAATAATAATAAAAAAAATAAATAAATAATAAATCCTGAAAAAAAAAATGTTTCACAGTTCCCACAAAAAAATTAAGCAGCACAATTGTTTTTATCATTGTGACAATGAAGATGCCTAAAAGCAGAGGAAAATCCAGATTTCACAATATTACTATTTTTCAGAATTTTTAATCAAATAATACATTATTGGTGAGCAAAAGAGACTTTCATATATATATATATATATATATATATATATATATATATATATATATATATATATATATATATATATATAAAGCAATCTTAAAGCAACTTAAAGCAATCTTTGAGAAAAACGTATGAATATACGGCAGCATATGCTTCTTAGCGGTGCTATAAACAATCAGTTTTAGTAATCATAATCAAAAAACAATATTATTGAGGTCAAATGGTCCATACATTAAGCTTTTGGTGCTGTTTTAAATACATTCTATATTCGATGTGGCTGAGTGATGCTTCTGTTATTGTGAGCCAATCAGATGGTATTTTAGCATCTTACTTAGATATGTCATCCTCCATTACAGATCAGCTTGATTCACTGCGTACACACACAAGCTCCCTCACTGTTGTCCAATTCTGACACCACACACATCAGTTTGCCATTGGGAGCTTCTGACCTTATGTGACACCTCCATTTTGTCATTCACCGGAAGAGATCACACCGGCATTGATTTGTATACTATATATGCAAATGATTGAACAATGAACACCCAGCGGCACTCGATGGCTTCACATGTAACACTCACTATACAGCATAGGTTAAGGGGAGGCATTATAAATTGGATCTGTATTTTTTATACCTCAAATGAAGCAAGTGACATGCTTAAATACTCACATATTGTCCATATTGTCTAAGGAAAAGACTTGGCAATCCTGAGTTATGAATCTAGCCCAAGGTCCCATTCCCCACTCACCTCTCTGCCCGACGGCTTCCTGTCTCTCTTAAAACTGTCCTGTCCAATAAAGACAAATACTGATGCATATGTGTGTGTGTGTGTGTGTGTGTGTGTGTATCATATACTCCAGTAATAGAGAAGCTGGATTTTTAGCAGACATTCAGCCTTCAGTGTCACATGATTCTTCAAATGTCATTCTAATATGGAGATTTAGTGCTCCAGATACATCTATCATTATAATTAATGCTAGAAACAGTGCTGCTTAATATTTCTGTGGAAACTGCATTTAAAATATGGTGCTCATGGTTGAATGAGCCAATCACCTTTTGCACAGAGGCATCAATATGGTGATTATAATGATGGAAGTCCATCCTTAAAAAGTTTAGTGAGCATTGCCTGTTTATGTTGAATTTAGCTAAAAAAAGAAAAACACAATTAATGATTCTATTAGTATCAGATATATGGTATTATAACACACCGGTCTATTAACCTTTCTCGAGGGAACTACACTGCATGACTTGCATTCGGTTTTTAAAATCTGTACTTTTGCACATCTCAGCCACATATTCATGAATATGTCCCCATAATTCCCCTCCTTTAGCAAAGCAATTAGACTACAGTCTGCACATGGACTCAAGGCTAAATTAATTCCTCCACACTGATAACAAAACACCCCTGTCCTAAGATGTCATTAGCTAAAAAATTGAATTATATGATTTTTCTAATATGGAGAATGAAGTACTCACTGATCTTCATTCGTCAGGTTCTATCTCCAATGAGTGGGCTCGGGGGAGATTTCCTCATTCAGTGGGAATCTTTCAAGGTTGAATAAAAGAAATGGCGGTGGGTCCCTGAGAGAGGGAAGTGATCATCATTTTCACCTTCAACTTCTCTTTGATGTGGCAGAGTCAATTTTTAATCAGCTACCATCGGGCCTGGCTTCATTTCTCCTTACAAAGTCCTATTACTCCCCACTTTCTGGGAGGAGGTGATAAGGACAATGCTCTCCTCTCTACCGCCGTAGAGCCTCACGTATGATGAGTCCCTTTGGAGAGGCTTGATAAAAAAAAAAAGAGGACTGAGCTAGGAAGGATAAAGGTCACCTCTCCTTTAGGATTAACCCTTTGTATCCCACTCTGACTAACAGGGGTGAAGAGGATCTTGTAGGTGCCTAGGTAATTCAGGAGTTAAAATGCTCTCAATGGGCCACACCTAACAGTGGAGTGCATTCTTCTTTTTACGTAGATGCTAATTTCTAGACATCATTTAAATTAGCTTGATCTTGGCATGTGATCACACAGAACATTCAGGATCAAAGGGCAATGGGTGCCAAAGGGCAGCTGTGACCTAGGCAGGGTTGTGGAGTGGTTTTACATTTCTCCTCTGCCTCTCTTCACTAATCAGGACTAGTTAGGCTTCCACATGCATGATTCTTTGTCTGGAAATGAGTGCAGACCATGACCCTGCATATAAGTTCACATTCAGATACCATAAAGCTGCAGTTGGTAATCAGCATAGAGTGGCCCAATCTAAGCTCAGCGTGGCCCAGACAGACATCCCTCAAACCTCATTTACAGTCCAATCAGGTGCATATGCCCTGCATCTGTCTGCCCTTTTCTCCTTTCAATCTTAAAAAGCCAATTTAACAAGTGCTGCTCAGGTTCTGCTCGCCAATACCTATAATGTTCCTTTAACAGACAAGTTTATTTTTAAGATCCGTTTTCATTTCCTACTGATTTAACAAATTAAATTACATTCAATGAAAACATTTTGGATTTAAATACATTACCAAGATCAGAATAGTGGCATATTGCCACCAGTAATTTGACTATAATATTTAAAAATGCTCCCAGAATAGAAAGACAAATGCATTTAAAATGCATACATCTGCTAAAAGTGAATTTTGCCATCATTTAGGAGAAAAAAATTAAATACAATTTTCATTTCGTGGGAGCTTTTAATGGTCCCAAAAGTTAACGCAAGCATAAAACATGGTCATTAACTGAAATAAAAACAAAAACTGACATAACTAAAAAATAGAAATAATAAATTAATTGTAGATGCTTGGTAAAAGCTGAAAGCTTTGCAACACATATTAAACATGCAAATGCCTACATGTAGTAATAAAAAGTCTACGATAAGAAATGTAAACATTTTGGAATGCTGTTAAACATGTTTAAATTATATCCTTTAGTGTGTTAACTTTGGCAGCCCTAACAAAAATTATAACTAACAGCACATCTGAAATTGAAAATAGTAAACAATGAAACTAAAATTAGCAATGTTAGAGCAAAAACTAAAATTAAAAGCTAATAATAATAATAATAGTAATAATAATGAATATATAAATAAAACCCTACAATAAACCTATTTTGAATTTGGCACAGTATTCAAAACTATCCAGTTCATTTTACAGACAGAGACACAGAGAGATTGATAAAGAGATAAAATGAAAAAAAGGGCAAAAAAAAGTGTGGGTGTCCTTGAATGCAACACAGAGCTATGGTCTGTCATGATGAATTCCGACTCCTTTATGACTGTGGAAATTTCCCTTGCACAAATACACAGCTGGTTTGATGATTCTCCTGAATGCCTGTCATTGGTAAGAAACCATATGGTTACTTTGCTGAAACAGAGCTGAAATTTAAGGCCAAGCTGGTGTGCCCATCGCCCATGTGCCTTGTCTTAACGTTATTTGTAACAGCCGAGTTCAAGGTGAGAAAATGAACACATGTGTAATGCATTTGCATGCACGTATAGCATGAAGGCCCTGGAGTTATTTTCATTTCCAATGCTGAAATAAAATAATGCACCATAATCTCATGGGTAATTGTCAACATCCCTGGCTGGAGAGGGCTCCCACACTTTGCGTAGATAGAAAAAAAAAAGCTAATTTTGGGAGGGACGAAAGTACTGCATGGCAATATTTTCATGGCACCATCATTTTCCAGAGGACCACACGCACTATGACCACATCTTCATTAACTCAAATTATAGCAGGAAGTCGGGGAGGAGATGATACTGCTCTCATTTTTTTTCTTTTAATAAAAAGGGCTCGCTATGTTGAAAATAAGATCTTATGTTCGAGAGGGGTTTTTTGAGGCGGGAAGGGGGCAAGATTAATCCCCCTGCTAGGCTAAAATGAGTTAAAAACACATCAAAAGCCAGCTCAACCTTAGAAACCCTCATCGGGTTTAAACAACAGCAAATGATGATTCCACACCATTGTTTCCAAGAGACTCTTTCTTCCCAGTACTTTTGGCTTTGGCTTGGAATCTTAAAAGCCTGTGGTTTTATTTTTAATGACTATGCCATGGATGTGAGGCTAAGATGTGTGTGCATGCATTAAAAAGGAGTATTTTTAACTGTGACATTGCAAATGACTAATACCACTAACAAGCCATGTCTTCCCTCATTAAAATGTATAATCCTTGGGTAAAAAAAAAAAAAAAAAAGATCTGTTGGTTAATGTTGCTACGCCTCTTGCGGATAAGAGTGAATGCCACACTAAGAGTCCTGCATCTCCAAACAGTCCCTCATTAACACAGTGAAATGGCTTCTTTTCTTCACAGAAGGGCCATTTCAAAGAGCAGTCTTAAAGGTCTATTTGTTTAGCCTAGTCCTTTTCAGTTTATTTTTTTCTTCTATTATTTATTCCATGGAATTCACCAACATTCAAGCCACATTTCTACTTAAGGTTGTCTATAAGCAAGCTTATGTGAGTGACAGTGAAAGAATAATAGATGGATTGTGGGGTACAGAAGTTCATTTTTTTTATCAAACGGAAGAGCAATCAGCTGTTTTCATGAGATGCAGAAACATATAAATCACAAGAATCAGCATGTTTGTTTTTTTATGCCTGCTGTAAATACTGCAAGGTTTTTAAATAATGACAACAACACGCTATTAATTTTGAGTGGTGCTTGATATGGCATCATTACTTTTTCCACATTCTTAGAGTTATGGACTTGAGCAATGCTCTAACCCTAAAATGTAAATGTATGCATGTTATCCTGTACTGTTTGCGTAACAATAGAAATACTCTGAACAACTGCGTAGGCCCTACTATAACAACCACCCAAAAGAATTAAGATGCTGCATAGCAACATCAGAGGCAACACCCAGAACACCGTAGCAACCACTTGGCAATGTGCTAAAAACTATGCAAATAAAAATAAATGTAACCCACTAAAAATAATTAAGCTTCTGCATAGCAACACTCTAGTGAAAACCCCTAACATCCTAGAACCAACTCAGAACCCCTACTGAAACTGCATAGCAACACCTTGGCAACCACCCAGAACACTCTAGCAACTGCATAACAACACCCTGACAGGACACTGTAGCAAATGCATAACAATGTCCTGAAAAAATAAGAATCAAACAAACAACTAAAGATAACATAATATTTTACATCTGTTTTATGATCTCACACATTGTTAAATATAATAGTATTTTGTATTAACAAATACACGAAATCAAAAAAAAAAAAAAAATACACACTTCATGTAGAGCGCATATTGTAATTGTATATGATTATATCTATGGTAATCAACTGCTGGAGTCTTCATTAAACAGGAAAAGGTTTTCCAAGCAAACAAAAAGAAAATTGGCCAGCCATGGTGGCAACAAACTGGCCGAAAATAACAATGTATTATTAACATGCACAGTGCAGGCAAAGGGTGAATCATCCCTTTGCTTATTTATGAGGAGAATCACTAGGCACAGATGAGAGCTCATTTTCTCAGTAAAATATATGGCCTTAGACCCAGGCTGCAGTGCACACATGCACAAATATACACCTTACCTACTAACTATCAAAACTTCAACATGAACAACACACTCAATTGCATGTGTACATATTTTACAACTTGAAATACAGACACAGGACTCAGTAAATGGAGAAATCTCTTTCTATACACTGAAAGTATATCATGACCAGAGGCTCTCAGGCTCCAAAAAAGAACAAATCAAGTCCATTCATCATATATAAACAATGAAAGAATATTCCTCTTCAGGAACTCGAGCTGCGTCGAACGCTTTGGGGAAACGCCTTTGGCAAGATCAACTCTGAATATCATGTGCAATGGAAGGGCGTGACGTCACGGGCGGGTTGACGTAGCGACCAGGAAGCTTTGCGTCTTTCAGCAAGCGCTCTGTGTGTGCATGTCTAAAGTCTATCTTGTGAGTCTTATTTACTGTTGTCTGTCCATCAAAGCAACATAATGCCAAAGAGCAAGGCTCAAACAAGACATTTGAGGGGCAATTCTGGATCGCGTTATAGATTGTGTGTTCCTCCCTGCCCGCGCTACATTACGGGTGGGGATACACACAGTCTATGCGTGGTTTGCCCTGAGGGGGCACAGTTCATAGGTGGTCTCTCAACCGAGGTCTTGGTTGTGGTGTTAGAGGCTCTTTGTAAAGCTCCATTCGAGCCAATACATGATATCTCAGATAGACTTCTGACTCTTAAGACTGCCCTGTTACTGGCTATCACCTCTCTAAAGAGAGTTGGAGATCTTCAGGCCCTCTCTGTGGCCCCTACCTACTTAGACTTTGCCCCTGGTATGGCCAAAGCATTTGTATACCCTCGAGCGGGTTAGGTTCTGAAAGTTCCCTCTGTTACGCCACAACCCATAGTACTGCAGGCCTTCTGCCCTCCTCCCTTTTGGGAGCAAGACCAGGAGAAGCTAAACTGTATGTGTCCAGTTCGAGCGCTGGACACATACATCCACAGAGCTACCCTGTGGAGAAAATCAGACCAATTGCTTGTTTGCTACGGTCCTCAAGGGTTTTCCTGCCTCTAAGCAGACCCTTAGTCGTTGGATAGTCGAGGCTATCAACGTCTCCTATGAGTCCTCTGGTCTTCCCCTTCCTCTGGGAGTCAAGGCTCAATCCACCCGGGGTATGGCTGCCTCTAAGGCCTTTTTAGCAGGTGTGTCCCTCTTGGACATCTGCAACGCTGTGGGATGGTCCAAACCCTCTACATTATCTCAATATGCAAGCCGCTCCTGGCTCTTCTGTCCTCTTGCCTTAGCTGTGCTCTTTGGATACACACTAGGCCAGTGATCCTCAAATCTGGCTCGCGAGATCCACTTTCCTGCGAAGTTTAGCTCTAACCCTAATCAAACACCCATGAGTTTGCTAATCAGTGTCTTCAGGATCATTAGAAAATCACAGGCAGGTGTGTTTAATTAGAGTCGGAGCTAAACTCTGCAGGAAACTGGATCTCGCGAGCCAGATTTGAGGATCACTGCACTAGGCAGGGGCTTGGAAGTCTGGCAGCGTTGGCACATCGTTCCCCAAAGCGCATAGCCATACTCCTGGCAGCCCTGCCGGCAGTTTGCTTCCCTACTTGAAGCTGAAGTCAGCTGCCGGTGACGTCACGCCCTTCCATTGGACAGATTTCACACAATATTCAGAGTTGATCTTGGCAAAGGTGTTTCCCCAAAGCGTTTGACGCAGCGTCTCATTCCTTCGAGGAACTAGGGTTACATTTGTAACCTAAAGGCGTTTATTGTAGGAACACCGTTCCTTTAAAACGTTGGTTCTCAACCAAGGAGGCGCAATAAACTTCTAAGGGGGTTTTAAAAAGACTAACAATGAATTCACATAAGACAAAATAATCAAATTGAATAAGCAAATAGAAATGGATATTTTGTAAAGTTGGCATAAAATGAAAATTCACCTGATCATTTTATAAATGTATGTTATATGTTTATTTTATTTATCAATTTTCCACTATACTTTTTCACTCCCTTCTCCTTTACCTTTCTTCTTAATTCCCTTTCATTTTTCTTTCTCCTTTCCTATTGCTACAGTACAGCAATATTGAATCAGTTTCTCCAGGCTGTGAATATTTGAAGGACATAAGGATGCTCTTAATGGTACAGTAATACCTGAACCAGGTTCTGAATCATTTGGGTCACTTTAAGGACAGGTCACATCACACCCTGCATGTCAGAAATCTTTCCCACGGTTGTTTTAAGAGCTCGATTCTGGTTCCAGGAGGCTGCGTTCAGTGATGAGGTGCAACATTTCTCTCTCTTCTTATACGTGGTGGAAGGTCAAAGGCAAGTGTGGGTGTAAAGGCTCATGGGAAAGGAGAATGAAGGGTGAAATTGAGCATAGTGCACTGCCTGCAAACAGCTGCCGTTCCAGCTGTGTTGAAGACTTCTCTCCTTCTCCAGCTTCCTGTTCTTCTGGTTACTTCTGCTGCACAGCTGCACCGACCTCCTTGTTACTTACACTGTTTATGGAATTATAACACATTTGGTCTAATTAAGCTCACAGTGTGTGTTTATGCATGTCAGAATACACTGAAGGTAACAAGGCAATATTTATACAAGCCTCGGCCCGCCTGGAGCACAGCTTGCCTTTGAATATTTGGGGCATGTGTTGATCATACTCCACACAATTGCACGGGCCACTTAATGAAAATTGCAACACTGCTGATTCGCCTCATTGAGTTGTTGATCAACCTCAGACAAAACTTGCCATTCATAGCTATATATGATATAAATGGTACAACATAACGCTTGGAGGGAGCAACGGTTCCAAACATGTCGGAGTAAACATGCATGACATTTAGAAGCCATTAATCGGCAGCCATTATGCCACAGGAACATTTCTCACGGCTGGTTTCACACATAAGGCTTTGAAAATGCAAATGGGATATATAATCTGTTTTCTTGTTCGTGTTTTGTTTGGTATGAATGCATAGACATGATATAATGGTGCAATTTTCACATGAAAATGACCAATTTAAGAGATTAGAGCTGTTAATTTACAGCTGATTTCCAGCGTGAACCATGAAACTAAACAAATAATAGCCTCCGAACGTGATTAGACAATACTTCATAGACAACACTGAACAGTCTTTGATATGGAACTCTGAGTGGCAATAAACCATCCTGGTAAATCAAGTTATAATGCGGACATGTGACAACAATACAAAGTAGTGCCACTGAACTCAAACTAGACCCTTCCAGTTTTAGCATTTCTATAAATGATTCTTCAGGCATGCTTATAGCTATAGATCCAAGAGACTGCTGCAAAAAGACATAATGAGACATATATGCTCCTCTTCTAATCAAAGATCTGAGACCGTAATCTGTTGGTACTGCAGGTGCATTATTTTCACACTGCGATTATACCCATCAAATTCTGGCCTCTCATCACAAACTTCATTTGCACTCCAGAGGTTATCCATCTAATAAAATGGCCTGGAAGTGCTGTGATTACAAGCCTGTCTAGCAGTAATCAATATAGTGGCCACCAGTGATCGGTTGGCGGTTTGTGAAGTATAATCATACATAGGTCTCATCTGCATAATTCTTCTCAGTCTGGACAAGGTTTGATCAGCTCATACTTTCTATGGCATGCTAAAGAGCTGATCTAACAGCTTTCTCCCAAAAGGCATGTTAATTAATTACCCTTCTTAAGTAATTTCTAATTAACTTTGCATTCAAGAGTTCAAGTTCTTAGCTTCACATAATTATACAACAGCTAATGACATTCTCAAATATTAACCCAGGTCTATAAACAGGCACATGTCTTTCCCCTCACTAACTAACCTTGTTAGGTTTCATTTTCCACACTAAGGTGGAAATAAGAAATGAGAGGAGACAGATTGGCCTCATGTACCACAGGGAACACAGTCTAACATCTATATGACACCACCAGCCACTCACAAAGAAACAGGTTAATACTCATTTCTTCTTTAAAGTAGTGGGGGGTGGAAATCAAGGTGACATCCAATTACTCATGAGTATTTTGAGAGGCTGTGATCAGTTAAAAGTTGTGATTTAACAAGTTATAGATTTGCATGAACTTTGGTTTTCAGGAAGCATCCAGTGCCAGTGCTGTCATTAAATATACACATTAAATTAATTCCAGGCTTAATCACTAAAGTATAAACAGGGGAGTAAAACACTGATGGATCTTAGGCAGTCAACAGTATGATTATTTTTGGTCAGAACTGCATTCAATATAACTAATTTCATTCATAAAAAGATGTGAATTATGGGCTGTTATGCATAGAGAGTGCAGAAATTAGAAATCAAATCCTGTGTGACTTTATTCTCGCCCTGAAATCTATGCAGATTAGACAGGGGCAATTTAGTCGCAGCTGCCATGCTCATTTTCCTGCCATTACACTGGAATGAAGTAAGACATTCCATTATTATTTAGAACAGGAACGACAGCTTTTTTTATTCTTTTTTTTTTTTTTTTTTTGCACGGACTTAGTGTGGTCATTACTTCAAACATCTTAGTTTGAATCAATATCAGTAATGATTCATTATTTTGATTAAGAGGCAACTCCATCTGTAGGTGTCAGGTAATTACCGTGATGACCTGTAATGAGAATATTTCACAAAGACTCCTACTTCCACTTTCCCTTTCTGCCTCTATCTGCGCTCTCTCTCTCTCTTTCTCTGGCTGCTGTAATTACCTCCAGTTCTGTTGAGAGCTGTCCGAAGTTATCAGTCATTGACACTGGACTCGAGGTACAGTAGGCCTGCAGTGCGGAGAGATGAAGGGTCCAACTGTGCCAGATTCACCTGAGCACTTCACAAACCTAATTAGACACGTCAGCTGATGCTGAAAGTGTGCATCACACAACAACAGGAAGATGTTATAGCCCTTAGGGAGAAGGGAGAATTCAGGTGATCCATTACAACAACTTCCAATAAGGAGAACCAAAGTCAGACCTCTTTAAGTGAACCAAATGAAAAAAAAAAAACCTTTTTTTTATTTTATTCACAATATTACTTGTCTTAAATGTGGGCTGAAATCTCATTTTGTCATATAATTAATATGTATTTATTTGTCTGTCTGTTCGTTCATTTATTAATAAATTAATTTGTCATTGTCTTTCTATTCTAATCTAATCATTGTCTTTCAAATGGGCTCAGGTTTCATTTTGCTCTATTTTTCATTCACTGAATTATATATATATATATATATATATATATATATATATATATATATATATATATATATATATATATATATATATATTAATATAACTATTATTATTATTATTATAATTATATCGGTGTCTGAGTTCATTTGGAACATTCATATAACGTTAGATTTCTGACTCATAGACCTCTGAAATAAACCAACATAAAAAAATAAAAAATAAAAATAAAAAAAAAACCTGCACAAACATTAATTAAACTTTTAAAGTATCTGAAAAAAATAAACATCTAATCTACTTCTAACAGCAGTCCATGAGCATAAATTACTAATCTACACATCCGGTTTAGATTAGAGAGTACAGAATAATTCCACAATTTAATGTTTTTATTTGTTTATTTATTTTTATATTGCAACATTTATATACGATGCATACTTTAAGTTCTCTTCTTTTTCAAAATCTCAGCGTGGTGAACATAAACATTTTTTGTCTATCAAAAGAGATACCTAAATGGGAAATGCCACACTTTTACAAACTCCTGATAAGATTCCTTTTCTTTTTCTCTTTTTGGGAATTTGCCATTCATCTGAGGAAGTGAAACAGCTTTTAACAGTTTTTTTTTTTTTTCAAGTGGATGTCTTTCATGGATTTGAAATCAGACAGCAGGCTTGCTGCTCTGATGGCTGGACTCACGGCGGGCCGAGTGACTTCACCTGCTAGTTAAGACAGGAACTGCTCTCATGCTGGGTCGTGTGGGCTTTGGCAGGAAGACTGAGAGAGTTTCTTTGTGGAAAAAGGAGTTTCATCTACTGCCTTTAAAGGTTTTTGAACTGCAGTTTGGCATTAAGGGTGAAATGGCATTGCTAAAGTGCTCAGCTGTGCTATTGTTCGCAAGGGAAACGGATTTAGTTACATCTGCACCAGAGCAACCTACACATCCGTGTTACCATCATCATCCTAAAGATCTCCGAGGCCTTTGCAACATACCTGTCTGCGAACTCTAACAGCGTTTATATTGGATTTCAGCTTTGGTAGACCATCTTCAATTTGACTGAAGTTACAGCCAAACAGATTATCATGCTGACTCCTGTACATGAGAAAGAAATGAAGCCTACAACGCCATCAAATGCATCACTGAGGAGGAAAACATAGCTTTGTTAAGGCTTTCAGACAAAATGCATCATTATATGCATTATATGCTTGTTATTACGCATCATAACAAGACCTTGTTTAGGAATAGTTGACATGACAGAAGAAATATAGTTATTTTGGTGCTGACCAACAGAAAGCTGCAGTATGTGTGAGCTGTGAAAAACAATAGACCATTTTGTCCACAGAATATTGCTGAAATTTACCTTAAACCCAAATTAAGCCTATCGCCAAGTCTCTATGATAATCTGCTCACTATATATCTTCGGCCCCATATTTAATGCAAATTGATATGATTTTTCTTCAGTTTGGTTGTCTACCAGTTGGAAATTGTAGGTGTTATCACTTAGAACATCACAAGTTGTGATGCATTACTTAAACTACCATATTTTCCGGACTATAAGTCGCACTTTTTTCATAGTTTGGCTGGTCCTGCGACTTATAGTCAGGTGTGACTTATCTATCAAAATGAATTCGACATGAACCAAGAGAAATGAACTAACAGAAAACATTACCGTCTACAGCCACGAGAGGGCGCTCTATGCTGCTCAGTGCTCCTGTAGTCTACACTAAGCGGCATAGAGCGCCCTCTCGTGGCTGTAGACGGTAATGTTTTCTCTTGGTTCTTGGGTCTAAATAAATGCGACTTATAGTCCAGTGCGACTTATATATGTTTTTTTCCTCGTCATGACGTATTTTTGGACGGATGAGACTTATACTCAGTTGCGACTTATAGTCCGAAAAATACGTTACCACTCAAGTCCACAGTATGAAAAAAGGAGTTAGGGGTTTGTTTGAATCCCTAACCTTAAGTATGAACAATAATAATAGTGATGTCCACCTAAGCAAGCACCACTATTGATCATGGAGTTTCATAAGAGGCCTAATAACACTGAAAACTATTGGGGCTTGAGTTTTGCATAGAACGTACTATCCATTAAAATGCTTTACACGTGACATCTCTCTGTTGTCTCTGAATCTTTTGAAAGGAGTTGGCCATCTAATTAATCGTCTACAGAACACTGAGCATAACATAACCTTCTCTTCCAGACTACCAAACAGCCCATTTTATGCCCAAATGATCTTGTACAGTGAAGGGCTGCATTAGCATGCAACTTTTTAAATACTTTTGTGTTTTATGAACGTCATCGTAAAGCTCGGCCTATTGTACATTGCCTATTAAAGTACTTCTAATCTTAATTTCCTTGTACCGAGTAACCCAAATTTGTCATCTTATCTCAGTAAAGAGCAATGAACAGGAATGCGACCGTCATGCTTGAGTTGCATATACATCTCACTCATAATGAATCCCCCACACAAACTTTTTATCCTATTAGTGATAGAAATGTACAAATATGAGAAAGAAGAAAGGAAGAAAGCCAAGATTCAAGATGCCAATTATGAAGATTTTCTTTAAAAAAGAAAAAAAAAAAAAAAAAGAATACGATTCTGTTTGACAAGTCATAACAGTCCTATTTAACAACTGTTGTCTGGTAATTTTCATCAGACTGCATCTAATCAATTGATATTAAAGACCACGGTTTGCATGCCCATGGGAAAAAAAAACAACAACAACAAGATCAACTAGAGCTTTTCTTAATAAAGATTGCAATAACATAGGCCTTGCCATGTCCACAGTAATGAGACCCTATTTCCTAGCACACCAATTGCATGTCTAGGGAAAACTAGGGAACAAAAAAATAAAAAGAAGACAAAAAAGTGTGTGTGTGGGATGATGGGTGGAATTAAAAGAAAAGATTGCAAAAAAGAAGAAAAAACAACCTTGTGCTTGATTTTTCAGACAAGAATTAGAAGACCATAACTAGATGCTGCTCCTAGCTTTCAGCAGCCAAATATTCAATATCTGCCAGACATGTTTTTAACTATATGAGGTTTCATCTAATAAACTCCTAATTGTACCTTCTCTGCTTTCCGTCTTTGGCATTCTGGAGTGGGAAGGAGTTTGCTTTAATTCTGATGTATTACAGCTGTACGTCTGAGCTGTTTTTTAGGGCAGCGAAGCATTTTGAAAGCCAAGTTAGTCATCATCTTCCTGGCTTTGCGTGCCAACCATTAATAAACAAGTTGAGCCTGAAAGATCCCTCTGGTCTATCTTGTCAAATAGTTTTCTAATTGAAACCCTTTTTCCTTTGTGCGAAAGTAAAGTGCAGTACTTCATGGAGGCAAAAATGACATAGGGCATCTTTGGTGAGTAATTGCAAACACATAACATTTTAATACCCTGCATAATTCATAAACATGGCCTGTTATATATACAGTATGCCATGACTGGGATATATGATAGCTGTTTAGCACTTTTTACATGAGCAAATACTTCTCAGAGTAGGTTCATTTTTGAAAGCCAAATTGTGGCTGAAGTATTGGCTACACAAAAAGCTACAAAAATATGTTCACTGTTATTAAGTAGGAAAAATTATACAGGCCATGAAAACTTTTTTCTTTGTGGTACCAGGGCCAGCTGGCCAAACCTATTTTGGGAAACCAAAAACTTTAATGGTAATACAGACACACATATACAGTGTTTAAACAGTTATTTCACTTTAATTGCATAGAAGAAGCTAATTTTGGACGAAAATTTCAGATGGCACTTAGAGGCTTTTACATCTAAACTCTTCACACACACACACACACGTTTGTTTTTGTGAAAAGTGGGGACATCCCATAGGCGTAATGGTTTTTATACTGTACAAACTGTATATTCTTTCACGCTACACCTACCCTACACCTAACCCTAACCCTCACAGGAAACTTTGTGCATTTTTACTTTCTCAAAAAAACGAATTCTGTATGATTTATAAGTGTTTTGAAAAATGGGGACATGGGTTATGTCCTCATAAGTCACCCTTTCCTTGTAATACCTGTGTCATACCCATGTCATTATACAGAGTTATACACATTATACACACACACACACATTTATTGATTTTTTTTTTTTTTTTGTAAATTCAGCAAGTATGAAAAAAAACCCCCCTGAAAACCTAATGTTTACAATCAATCAATCAATCAATCAATAAGTAATGGTCTGACATGTATTAAAAATACGTTTTTGTTTAATCATATTGGTAATTATAATTAAACATAAAAAGTTTTACATCAAAATTTAAAGCTAAAAATAAAGGCTAAAATTCACTAGACTTACATACAACCCATGTCTATTCAAGATATAAAACACTATACTGTATTTGACACTTCTCATCCATGATGGATGCTCATCCTGACCGAAGCCGCTAAACCTCACCACATGCCTCTCCATTTCCAAATCCTAATCAGCGGCCCTGTAATTTCACTAATTAGTCCGTGATCTGTTGACAACTTGACTGGTTTATTGGCGGCTGATGCCTTCTGGTGTCAGAGCATCTGGTGTTGTGTTTGGAGTAATCCACGCTTGTAATCATTTTCCGTTTACTAATTAAGAGCAGATAATTGCGGCTTGATTTAGTGTTTTGCTGACAAATTGTTACAGGCGTGTGCCGGTGGTGGCAGCTGTTAGTGGAGGGTGAGAGACGAGATGAGCTTTCATGCACGGCCATCTGTTTCGGAACGGTTCCCTAACACATGCTGTCACTCTAATCAGCGACTATTAAACTTCACGATTCGTAAATACCATTACGGGATGTAGCAATTTGTCCATTTCAACATATTGACGCGGGGTATTTTTCAACAAGGCATCTCTACATATGTTGCAGTGACATCGCATTTGCATGATTCTATTATTTGTGCGGTAATTGTTTTGTTTTCCAAGAATTTCCAAATATAAAACAATACAGCAAAGTGTAATTTCGGAGTACACCAGCTGCCCATGTTTTGGATAGGCCAGCTGAGACCCCTTAGAGATGACCACTAGTAGACCTAAGTACCTGGACATAGTCAGATGTGGACACCCTGAGTGTCTCATCCATAATGCACTGGCTCCAATAAAGGTGCCGATTAGAGGGTAAATTTAGCAGCTAATTCAAGGCGGTACTCAAATATAGGAGTTCTCATTTGCATAGATATGAAAAATGAATGAATCTCTGGGTATATAGTCTGACAACAGGACAAGCCTTAAAGACATCCAATAACAACCTCACGTCATGCTGACTGCCTTCCCAGCGCTCTTATGAAAGTGGCAGGATTGAGATTTAAAAATTGCATAATGATATTATACCCATGCAAACAATGTGACGGTCACGTATACACACGCATAAAAGCTGTATATGTGAACCACAAGTAATGAAAAAGAAAATGTACAAAAAAAAAGAAGAAGAAAGAAAGAAAGAAAGGCATGCGTCTCCTTCAACCGCCCTTATCGGCTCAATTAAGATTATTATATATGCCTTTATCCACATTGGATCAACAGATTTATATTAATGCGTTTTTGGCAATTATTAAAATAGACAAGGGAACTATTCATCTAGCTGTCAAACTACATCATTAAACTGACTGACAGGCGCTGCATGTGAAATGCAAAGCAAACGAGTGGGGTTTGAACACAAACCAAGGCGGCCATTAAGCATGCACAGAGGGCAGTTCATGAGTCCTAATGAGGGGTCAGGCTTTAGTTGGGTCACGGCTGGAGGCAGGTTTTTTGTCTCATCACATCACTCATTTTAACTTTGGAACTAATAGAGGAGCTGTCATTGATTAATGATGCTTGACAGAGGCTGGGAAGTATTAGTTTGGAATTTTATTGGTCTTTATTTCCTCCAGAGCTACGGCTGGTCATTATTTATGAATTTGGCTTCTTTTTTTTGATAGACTGACAGATGAGGAAGCCTGTGAAGTCCTAATTTTATTTATGTGAAATATCATCTAAATCATTTTTTTTCCACTATAAAGAACCTTGTTTGCTATGGAAATTGTCCATTGATGTTACAGGTTCTTCAAAACCATTGATTCGTATATGTGACCGTGGACCACAGAACCAGTCTTGTGTAAATTTGTCTAAATTGAGATTTGTACGAAGCTGAATAAATAAGCTTTTCATTAAGTATGGTTTATTAGGATCTGACAATATTTTGCCGAGATACAACTGTTTGAAAATCTAGAATCTGAGGGTGCAAAAAACTCAATATGCTGAAAATCGCCTTTGAAGTTAAAAAATTAATTATTAGCAATGCATATTACTAATCAAAAATTAAGTTTTGTTATATTAACAGTAAAAAATCTTCATGGAACATGATCTTTACTTAATATCCTAATGATTTTTGGCATAAAATAAAATCGATAACTTTGACCCATTTTTTTGGCCATTGCTAAAAAAATACCCCAGCGACTTAACACTGGTTTTGTGGTCCAGGAACACATATATAATGCATTTATGAGAGGGCAGGGTCAGACTGAATAATGGCTTGTTAATGGAAACTGAAGGAATGAGTGTAGTGTTTTGTGTACATTCATGTAAAAGTATCATAATTGGGTCCTCATAGCTGATTAAGAAGTGCTTGCTGATTAGAAGATTGACTGTGGATGACCTAAGTGATAGAGCAAGGGAAAAAAGAGAAGTTCATTAACTCTTGGTACATTAACAGTGATGAAAAACAGTGATACAAGCCTCATGAATCCTTTCAGCCAATCAGAGAAGGCAAGGAACAGTGACGGCGACATGAAGGATGGCCCCATGACCTTGCGGCTCATTAACTATTTAGCATATGCACACAGGAACCAGGGAGTGCTGTAACATGGGTGAGATGTTAAACAATAAGTTTAATCAATTACAAGTGAGTTACGGCATGAAATCACTATCATACTGTATGTGTCTGCCGCCTCCCTGATGTGACAGCAGCATGCAAAAAATGCAAAGGCAAAATTTACTGATATCATCAGGATGCGTGTGGCAGTGTAAACACATTCACCTGATAACCACTGTTAGAAGAAAAAAGAAAATCAGTTTTTCAAGTTTGCTGGCATATCTAAAAGCAAACATATAGCTTAGGATTTAAAAAATGTAATAAATAAAATGAAAAATATATATCAGTTACAGATACAGTTTAGAGATCAGACGAAGATCAGATCCCCCCATTTAACATTGCTAGAAGTGAAGTCGGAGCTGACAGAGTTGGTGACAGATTTACTTTTACCTTTAACCGTGACTGCCTGGCCTCCTTCTCATCTTCCTGAGCTCTAAGGGTCCTCGGTGCCACCTCCAAGGCATCTCAGCTTGTCTGCAGACAACTATCACAGAGAAAACACACACACAATACTTAGTGTAGCTTTCCAAACGCAGACATAAATATACACAAACACTAATTATATAAAGATATAAATTATATATAAATTAAAATAGGCTGCTATTGAGTAACAGAAAACGTTTAGCATTTTCAGAATTGCAAAACATTATTTGCTATATGCATGAATAATTTTCTAATTAAGACATGTCTGAATGTAGCCAAAAAGACATACAATTTTGTCTCCAAATTTGCAAAGTATTGATGATTTTCTTTTTTTCTTTTTTTATGTACATTTGGGATTAATACTATTTATGCTATTTATAATATATTAATATGTGAAAATCAACATAAATGTATTTAATATTTACAAATATATTTTCTGATCCCATTGGGGTCAGTAAGGTTTTTGGACAATCTTTTGCTCACAAATGCTACATGTATTTAATTGAAATACAGTAAAACAATAATAATGTAAAATATTATAAAATTTTTAAAATAACTGTTTTGTATTTCAATATATATATTCATCAATCATATGATCCACATGATTTAATTCTCCAGAAAAAATAAAATAAAAATAAATAAATAAATATATATATATATATATATAAAATTATATAAAATAAATTACAGTAGGCATCATCGGTCTGATTCTTACAAATGACAAATGCCTTCCACATTAGATACTGTGGCTGCTGCTACAGTGAGGTGGGACATGATGCTGTTTTAGCTGATGATCTGATGTGACAGTCTCATGGTGGTCTTAGTCACTAATGGGAACCAACTTTCCTCAGCATCTCCACCCACACTTTAACAGGGCTTCCTAAAACTCCCGACAAGCTCAATAAAACATCAATAGTGCCAAACGCATCGTACAGTGAATCAATCCGAAGCATCAGTTGGGCTGCTGCCTGACAGACAAAATGTGATGCATAAAAAACTCCCTGCGCTCCTCCTGTCTCAATGTAGAGACCATGGGACGCTGTGGCCTGACACCAGAACTCATCACGTGGCTTTGATCACACAGAGAAAACCACGCGACGTGTCGCAGCTGCACGGCGAAACGCTGCATCTGTCAGATGTCGCTGACAGTCCCGCCCTGCACACTCAGTTGTGTGCTGGTGACTGAGAGGTACGCTTTACTGACGGATGAAGGTGACCCAGTTTGTAAGGAGAACTATTAGCATAGTTTTTTTGTAGCACTGGGAGAGAACATGTAACTTTTGATAAACAAGCGGGGAATTGAAGACAGCATCTGAACTGTTAGTGATTTGTTAGATTAGGTACAACTTCTGAATCTTTCACACCATAGAATCTTGTTGCCTAAACAGTTTTTTTGCCTAAACTGATTTGCTTGATAGATAGTTTTCCCTATATTTATTTTTATAAATTTATTTATTTATTTATTTATATAATCAGCACGTGAATTGAGCTTACACTATGTAAAAGAATGGCCAGTGCAGTCTTCAACATTTCTTATTTTGTGCTTTACAGCAAGCCCTACAGGTTTGTAAGGACATGAGGGTGAGTAAATGATAAAGTAAGTAAACCATCTCTTCAAATTGAGGCAGTGAATTCTAACTACAGAGATGACTACTATGTTTTTAGCACACAGCGATGACAGCACTAAAATGAAGAAAACAAGACAATAGAGATGAGTTACAGAATGGAGCAATAACATCTGCGCTATCATTAAACAAAGCTGAGACAGTTCAGTGGCAATGAAAAACCCATCAACCATCTGGAGGACAAAGAAGAATCGTATAATTGTTCAGACGTACTAAAAACAAGAGAGAGAGAGAGAGAGAGAGAGAGAGAGAGAGAGAGAGAGAGAGAGAGAGTGCTTCACTTGGCTGTTGACTCCAGTTTCAGACAGTTGAACTAGAACCAGAAATGTAAATTCCAGAAATCATGACATCTGCCTTTCTCCGAAGTTTAGGCCTCATCTGTTAAAAATTATTACCATCTGATGGTGAGGTGGGGGGAGTGGCGGTTAAATGCATTAGAGATGGAACTTTTATATAACATGGTTTGCAGTGGTTATGCCCAAACTACTAATTCCTTCAATACACTTAATGGAAAAGAAGAGCTATTAATTTCCTCACAAACACATCCATTAAGAACAGAGATGGCTGGCGTAGGAATCTGTGTTGATGGGCGGCTCTTTTTGGCATGTAAAAGAGAAGCTGAACTGATTGGCAGGGCATGCATACATGCATCTCTCTCTCCTCTATTCTCTGGGGTAAAATTATCTTTTGGAGCTGTGCCAGCTGTCCTTGTTGAAATGGCAGAGGAAAGTGGACATGTTCTTGTCGGAAACCAGCTCCAGATAAAGTGATTATGTCTAACATTATGCCACATTGGGATTTCTTCATCATGCAAAGTAGCAGGGAAAAGAAAAACGGGGGAATGAAACATAAGCAAGAATTAAAATGAGAGTGAGATAAATGGCTGCAGTGCTATCAGCCATCTTGTAGCACTTCATATCACCCATCTAAACTCAGTCACGAGTCATCAGATATTTCAGCAGATGGGTTATCATAATTATATGAAAAGATGCACACAGAAGCGGTATGTCAAAAAAAAACTGAAAGAGAAGATAAGTAAAATAAAATAAATATTAAAGGTCCCGTTCTGGGCTGCGTTTCCCAAAAGCATCGTAAGCCTAAGTTGATCGTAAAAACGATCGTACGATTGATCTTAATATTACGGTCTGTTTCCCAAAAGCATCGTAGCTTAAGTAGCACTTGAAAATCTTCGTAGATCTACGAGTGCTCTGGAGTAATCGTACATCCCCAAGTGCATTGTAAGAAGACAGATTTATGAGGACACCTGCAGGACAACCGGCAGATTACACTTTTATCTAGATTTAACACACTGCAACGCCAGTAATATAATAATATTTTGATAGTACTTTATTGTATACTTTATTGTACTCGTTTATTGTTTACATGAATTTATAAATGAAATAAATAAAAAGGGGAAAACAAGATGAAAAAAAAACACATCTTTGTTTTTCTCTATCTCCTCTAAGAGGACATTAATTTCATCCTTTTGAAAGGTATCTTTTTTTTTTTTTTTTTTTTCAGCCATTTTGTCAGTGTCTCCGCCTGTATGTAGGTGCTTTATATAGACTTGATTGTATTGATTGGTAATCCAAAACAGATGACAATTATTAGGTTAAACGTTCAGAATACGATTCCATATAAGGTTACATTTTAGCACTTCGCGAATGGACAGCGACTCCTAAGTAGCACGTAGAGCGCGTTCATGTTAAGTGCATTTTTGGGAAACGCTCGTGGAATTGCTGCGAGCGTTCGTAAGTTTGCACGTAGAAAACGCTCTTAAGAGCTAAGATACATCGTTATCGGGAAACCCGGCCCTGCGTGATGCCATGTTTCAAACTGTAGTTAGTGTGTAATGTTGTTGTTGAGTTTAAATAATATCTGTAAAATTCTATAGCTCAAAGATCAATGCCCAAGAGAAATATTTAATTTAACAGAATTCGCCTACATCGAATGACCAGTTTGGACTACATCCCTCTGCTTCCTGCAGTAATGACGTCACTAGAACCATTTTTTGACTAACCTCCGCCCACATGAATACACAAAAAAGGGGGCGTGGTCTTTGTTTGCACTCCGACGGAGAAGATGGAGAGCTGCATTTGTGTTTGTCGCCATGTCGTCGAAACGCTGTTATTTTCATCTCGGAGTCCAATCACCTTTTTTTGGCCTTCCCAGGGATGCTGTACTTAGAGATCAATGGTAACGATTTATGTGTTACTCGGTTCCCGAAAATTATAAACCACATGTAAAACTATGTGCAGCACATTTTGCTGAGGACAGCTTCCTCAATCTCAGTCAGTTTAATGCCGGATTCGCACAAAGATTATTTTTGAAAGATGGAGCAGTTCCCTCTTTGTCTGGAGAAGTCGTTCTTTATGGACCACAAAAGGTAAGTGTATTTTATTATTAAGTTGGTGCATTGAACACTTTCTGTAACTTATTACACAAAGGGCAACGCAGTTTAGCTTTGTTAACTAGATGGTAGGGCTGTGCGAAAAAAATCAAATGGGATTTTCATGCGCATCTCGTCATCTCGTCAAGCTTCAAAAACACAAAAAACGTGACCTTTAATATAACAAAAACTGGCAACTAGCTGAAATAATATATATTTTTATATTTCACTGTAATTCAGTTCAATTCATTTATTTTATTTTAAATAGTTTTAGCTAAATATAATAACCCTGAACATGACATCTGTCAGAATACACAACTTCTAAACATTCATACACATGCTGACAAGAATTAGAAACACAAACGTCTCACAAATAATAAAAGAAAACATCCTGACTAATACTTTATGGGTAAAAAGTGTTATTTTATGACTCAAATGAGGTTGTGAATGAACACATTGGACTTTCTCTATAATTTCATTTTATCTCATTGGATCCGGGAGAAAAGAAATCTGTTTTAATAAAAGACATAATCTTATTTTAAATAAATATGAGATCAATTCCCCAATATCAAATTCAGGGATGAAAACTGAAGCAGTAATGGGACGACCGTGACAATGGGCTGAGAGATGGAATCGGGAATTGGATGGAAAAATAGAGGCATTATTCATAATACGTTCATCTTCCAGTGCAAGCAGACTAGATTCATCTCTCTCTTCTTTCTTTTTTTCTTTCTACAGTTCTTCACTCTTATAATGGCCATTCTGCATCCCCATTTCCCAGCTAACAGCACAGATCACATCAGAGCCATCCATTCATTTGGAGCAGCCTGAAGAGAGCTAAGGGTGCAGAGAGCGAGCCAAACCGTAAAGCTCTAACGCTTACACGGGTTTCGCGTATGCTTTGTGTCAGATTCCTTGACCATCTAAATGAGGGGTGCAGAGTAGTATCGCTTCGACATACAGCTAACAAACCACTTGGCTTGCAGGCCTTTTGATTTTGTTTGAAAGCGGGAGACAATCCTCGGCCAAACTGACAAGATGGTGCACGGCCAAGAAAGCAGTGAATGAATAGCCCTTGACGAAAACCATTGGCTAACCAGAGAGCACCTCAAACTTCTATAGAGTCTTCAGCTTGTCTAGTGAATGACTGCTTGTGTTCATTAACTGGAAGCTGTAAACTAAACAGAGGGATGTTATGTCTCCTGCTCAAGTGTATCTTGTGTCAGAAGGTGAAGGTAACTTAAAACAACCTCAGACAATAAATGGCGCTGAGAGCTGTTTAGGATAAGTGAAGAAGAAACCGATAAACAGACGTTTGCTTTGTCAGCACTGATGGTGTTCAAAAGCTTGTTCCGTTCTTTGATCCATCCAGCCAGCCTCTTACAAACTCAGCTTATGAACAGCACAACATAGCAAAGATGAGTGCTGAAACTGTAAAGTGTCCATTTATAATGCATGCCACAGAATAGCATGCAAAAGCTTCTGTATGCTTATAATATACATTTAATTCAAAGGTCTGCATGCAAAAAAAAGCTAAATAAGATATTACATTTAGATATGAATAGAACTGTATTTTACTTAAAAGAAGTGATAGAATCACTAGTATGACAAAATGACTCATACTTGAAAAGCTCAATGCAATCATAAGGGGCAGCTACATTAGCGAAACGTATGAAATTTCGCAGAAAAAAGGACCATCGACCATTGTTAATAATGAATTAAGCAAATTCATGATTAAAGTCCAACAAACTGTAATCCAATGTGAAATCTTCATCTATATGCTGTGTTGCTCCTAAATTATTATATATATTTTTTTTATATTTAAACTAAAATTAGACAAAAATACATGCTAAATTTTAAAAAATGCAGTGTACTCAACGGGGCAATAGACGTACCTGTGCCTATGTAAAAACTCAGATATTTTCTTGTAAATAAAAAAAAAAAAAAAATGTGTTACTTTACTAGTTACTTAAAAAAAGTAATCTGATTACGTAACTCGTGTTACTTGTAATGAATTACCCCCAACACTGGTCATTACCATAGTTGACCTGAAGTTGACCTTGCTATAGTCTTCCTGGTGGCCACACTGAAGACAAAATTTATAAAAGAATGTCATTATGAATTGCAATCTGAAACATTTTTAACCTGTCTAAATCTTTCTACCTCGAGTTTCGCTGCGGACTCAGCAAAACAAGATGTGAGTGTGTCGAAAGACTCACAAGTAAACAAATCTCCAAAACATAAACTATAAAAACTCTCAGACATAAGCAATGCACTTTTTATTCAGAAGAGAGAGATGCAGAAACTTTATTCCATGCTTAGATATGACCTTCTGTTGACTCTCTGTGTGCAGCAGTTCAGATTGAGGGGTCAACAAGAGCCTTTCTCCGTATTCATGTTCTCCTGCTCTAAATCACTTTACCGCCAAGACAAACATGGAAGACAAGGTCATCGTGGATCATGTTGGCTGTGAAAGGCAGAACAACAGTATGAAGCAGTTTTTTTTTGCTTTAAACATCAGAATCGTCAAAGTCATTTGATTTTGAACAGGCGGCTCAAATGGAACTCAATAAGCGTGCGTGAATGTTGTGGAGTTTAGACCCCAGGAAGGTAATAGTGGGCGATAAAGCGTTACTAAACAGCATGTAACAACAATGAGTCGAGACTCAATGGCATTCATCAGAGCTGATTGTATCACGATTGGGCTTAAATTGCAAATCAAACACTGTAGTTGTAATCAGAGCAAGAGAGAGCGATACAAAGGGAAACAAAGAATAGTAAATGTGTGCCTTCTTCAAGTACAGACTTGGAAAAGCAAGGTTGACCTCTAAAGATAGCCTGCCCTGCTCTTCAAAAAGGCTGCATGTGGATTCATGGGGGCTTTGGTATTTTTCTTTTGACATTTCTTAATTAACTAACCAAATTAATATAATGCTTTATTATTTAACCAAACCACAAAATGTGGGTGGTCCAGGAAGGTTGTCATTGTCACGGTAGGAAATCCAGTGTTTCCTCCGTGTCATGTTTTGTTATTGTTTTTGTACTTACGTTGTCTCCATGTGCTCGTTTAGTTGATTGTCATCACCTGGGTGTTGATTGTCTCGCTCCAGCTGATCGTCATCATACCTCTGCTACTTATACTCACCTCGCTCTCTCTCTGTTGTCAGATCCTCTCTTATGTCTCCATGCACTAGCTGGATTACCGTCCTCCGTGTTTGTGTGCTGGTTTGGATTCGTGTTGTCGTCCGCGTGTCAGTGTTCCGGTCTGTTCCTGGTTCCAACCATTGACCACCTTCACCTGCACCGCTGACTTCACCATCCCGCTCTTCTCACGCCACCGTAGACCTTCCTTGCCATTGCCAACACTCTGGACACTCTTTATCAATAAACAACATCTGATTGCCTGCAATTGCTTCCTCCTCTTTTATCTGTCGTTACAGTAGGATCTGACCATCATGGAAGCAGCAGGCGATCGCTCCCCATCTCATCTCGAAGAATTTCTGCAACGAGCTGTGGGTCGTATGGATCGCCAAGACAAGGCGATAGATGAGATGGGTCGAGCCTTCCAAGCAATGGTGACGAAGGTGTCCGAGCTCGTTCTCCAGACGCAACAACAACAACAATCGTCACCCGCTGCGCCTCCCACGCCACCCACACCGCCGATCGTCTCCGGGGGGATTTCCCAGCCCGAACCACGCCTCCCCATCCCGGAGAAATATGCGGGTGAGCCAGAGTTCTGTCGATCATTTCTGTCTCATTGTTCTCTGCACTTCGCCCTGCAGCCCCGCACGTTCTACACCGAGGAAATGAAGGTGGCATTCGTCTTATCTCTACTTACGGGAAGGGCTGCCCTCTGGGGGACGGCGGTGTGGGAGAACCAAGACAGCTGCTGTGCCTCGTTCCACGCACTTTCGGAAGAGATGAGACGGGTCTTCGACCGCTCCGCCGCCGGGAGGGAAGCGGCTTGGCTTCTCACGGACCTACGTCAGGGGGAAAGGTCCGTTTCCGATTATTCGATTGAGTTCCGCACCCTGGCGGCGGAGTGTAAGTGGAACGAGGAGGCGCAGTGGGATCACTTCCTGCATGGGTTGGCTGACCGCATCCAACAGGAGATCCGCGCCGTCGAGCTCCCCACTTCTCTCAACAGTCTGATTGACCTAACCATCAGAGTGGAGAATCGACTCGATCAAGCCACCAGACGGAGGGGGAGAGCAGTTCTCGCGAACAGACCGGAGGCTCAGTATCAGCGCTCAGATGTTGCGGTCAGCCCACCGGGAGATCTTGAACCCATGCAGGTGGGGCGAGCTCGGCTCTCCCGGGAGGAGAGGATCAGGCGGAGATCCCTGGGACTATGTTTATACTGCGGCAGTCAAGAACATCACATCCAGCGTTGTCCGGTAAAAGACCAAGCCCGATAGTAAGACGGAGGCTACTATCGGGTGGGATCTCTGCCAGAAAGACCTCATCTACATCGACACTCCTTCCGGTGAGTCTACGGTGGTCCACCCACGCACTCGAGCATCACGCCTTGTTGGATTCTGGGGCAGAGGGTAATTTCATGGACTTCCAGTTCGCTAGTAAGCTTAACATTCCTCTCACCTCCCTCAAACACCCCATTGCACCCTTTGCTCTCAATGGACACAGACTACCAGTCATCACTCAGACCACCTTACCTGTTTCCCTCACCACATCTGGCAATCATACTGAGGAGATATCATTTTACATTACGGACTCACCTCAATCCCCCATCGTTCTCGGTCACACCTGGCTTCAGAAACACAACCCCAGCATCAATTGGCGCCTTGGATCTGTGGTTAGCTGGAGCGAGGAATGTCATTTGTCTTGTCTTTTGTCTGCTGGTGTTAATGTTTCTGAGTCTGTGTTTCAGGGGGAAGCAGTGGATTTGGCTAGCGTGCCCGCGGAGTACCACGACCTGAAGGAGGTGTTCAGTAAGTCTCGTGCTGATTCTCTTCCTCCTCATCGTCCCTATGACTGTGCGATAGAGTTATTGCCAGGTACTTCTCCGCCTAAGGGCAAGTTATATTCTTTGTCTGTTCCAGAGACGGCGGCCATGGAGAAATATATATCCAGTTCTCTAGCAACGGGGTTTATCCGCCCTTCCTCTTCTCCAGCGGGGGCGGGGTTCTTTTTTGTGGGAAAGAAGGACGGATCCTTGCGACCTTGCATTGACTACCGAGGGCTGAACAACATAACGGTAAAGAATACCTATCCTTTGCCGCTTATGTCTTCAGCAGGGAGCGTCCGTTTTCACTAAATTGGACTTACGTAATGCTTATCATTTGGTCCGCATCAGGGAGGGGGATGAGTGGAAGACTGCCTTTAACACCCCTAGAGGCCATTTTGAGTACTGCGTTATGCCGTTCGGGCTAACCAACTCGCCGGCAGTCTTTCAAGCACTCGTTAATGACGTGTTGCGAGACATGGTCGATCTGTTCATATATGTTTACCTGGATGACATATTGATTTTTTCTTCGTCTCTCCAGGAACACGTGCAACACGTACGACGAGTGCTTCTGCGGTTGCTAGAGAATGGATTGTTTGTCAAGGCGGAGAAATGCGTTTTTCATGCACAGTCTGTTTCTTTTCTAGGACACATCATTTCGACTGAGGGTGTTCGCATGGATCCTGAGAAGGTTAAGGCTGTGGTAAATTGGCCATCCCCAGAGTCTCGCAAGGCCCTGCAGAGATTTCTGGGGTTCGCCAATTTTTACCGGCGTTTCATTCGCAATTTCAGCCAACTAGCCGCTCCTCTGACCGCCTTGACCTCCCCTAGTTTGACGTTCAGGTGGTCAGACGCAGCTGAGGCTGCGTTTGCCAAACTGAAAAGCTGCTTTGTTTCAGCTCCCATTCTCGTCACCCCTGATCGCTCACGTCAATTCATAGTGGAGGTCGACGCGTCAGAGGTGGGGGTAGGAGCAGTGTTATCCCAACGCGCATCCTCAGACGGAAAGGTGCATCCGTGCGCGTATTATTCTCACCGTTTATCTCCTGCAGAAGTTAATTATGACATTGGCAATCGAGAGTTGTTGGCAGTCAAACTTGCACTGGAAGAATGGCGTCACTGGCTTGAGGGGTCGGGTGTACCTTTCATTGTATGGACGGACCATAAGAATCTCGAATACATTAGAACCGCCAAAAGACTTAACTCCAGGCAGGCTCGGTGGGCATTGTTTTTCGGTCGTTTCGATTTTACACTTTCTTACCGGCCGGGTTCCAAAAACATCAAACCCGATGCTTTATCCCGTCTTTTTGAGCGTTCCGATCGTACTGCTACTCCCGAGCCCATTTTACCGGGGACCATCATTATCTCCGCGCTCAGGTGGGAGGTCGAATCGAAGGTGTTGACCGCCTTAGAAGGGGTAACGCCCCCGGCTCGTTGCCCACCGAACCGATTGTTTGTGCCGGAGAGGTTACGGTCAGACGTTCTCCAGTGGGGTCATTGTTCCAGTGTTGCTTGTCACCCAGGGGTTAGTAGAACTAGATTTCTGGTCAAGCAACGATTTTGGTGGCCTGGTATGGCTTGTGACGTCCACGATTTCGTCTTGGCTTGTTCAGTTTGCGCTATTGGTAAGACTTCCAATCGACCTCCAGATGGGTTACTCTTACCGCTGTCTGTCCCTTCAAGACCCTGGTCCCACATTTCGCTAGATTTTATCACCGCCCTCCCGCCCTCTAAAGGCAATACGGTGATTTTAACCGTAGTGGACCGGTTCTCGAAGGCGACTCATTTTATTCCCTTGCCCAAATTACCTTCAGCCAAGGAAACAGCGGTAGCTGTCATTGACCACGTCTTCCGCATACATGGCCTCCCGACAGACGTGGTTTCTGACAGGGGTCCCCAATTTGTGTCCAAATTTTGGCGAGAATTTTGTAAATTGTTAGGAGCGACTGTTAGTCTTTCTTCCGGGTTCCATCCCCAGAGCAATGGTCAAACCGAACGAGCCAATCAGGATGTCGAGAGGGTTTTGCGATGTTTGGTTTCCAATAATCCTTCGTCCTGGTGTCAGCAACTCTCAGTTGTGGAGTACGCACACAATTCTTTGCCAGTGTCATCTACGGGCATGTCTCCATTTAAGTGTAGTTTAGGGTACCAACCACCTAATTTTGTCAGTACGGAATCCGAGGTTTCGGTCCCCTCCGCACACGCATTAGTCCAGAGGTGTCACCGCACCTGGACCAGAGCTCGCAGAGCTCTGCTCCAGGCTAGGTCGCGCACCAAGGCTAAGGCCGATCGCCACCGGTCGAAGCCTCCCCGTTACGTCGTCGGTCAAAGAGTGTGGCTTTCTACCCAGAATATTCCTATGCGGTCCGTTTCTAACAAACTTGCTCCCAAATTTATTGGCCCGTTTTCTATTACCAAGATTATTAATCCGGTAACCGTGCGTCTTAGCCTTCCTCCGGCGTACAGGAGGATTCATCCCGTGTTCCACGTCTCCAAAATTAAATCGGTGATTTCTTCCCGTCTTAATCCGCCTGCTCCGGTTCCCCCCCCGCCTCGTCTCGTTAATGGGGAAACCACCTATTTGGTTAATCGTATTCTGGACTCTAGACGGAGGGGACGCGGTTTTCAGTACTTGGTGGATTGGGAAGGTTACGGTCCGGAGGAGAGGAGCTGGGTTCCTGCTCGGGACATATTGGATCACCACCTTATAGATGATTACAATCTACAGGTAAAGCAGGCTGGGAACGTCAGGTGACGTCCTAGGGGAGAGGGTACTGTCACGGTAGGAAATCCAGTGTTTCCTCCGTGTCATGTTTTGTTATTGTTTTTGTACTTACGTTGTCTCCATGTGCTTGTTTAGTTGATTGTCATCACCTGGGTGTTGATTGTCTCGCTCCAGCTGATCGTCATCATACCTCTGCTACTTATACTCACCTCGCTCTCTCTCTGTTGTCAGATCCTCTCTTATGTCTCCATGCACTAGCTGGATTACCGTCCTCCGTGTTTGTGTGCTGGTTTGGATTCGTGTTGTCGTCCGCGTGTCAGTGTTCCGGTCTGTTCCTGGTTCCAACCATTGACCACCTTCACCTGCACCGCTGACTTCACCATCCCGCTCTTCTCACGCCACCGTAGACCTTCCTTGCCATTGCCAACACTCTGGACACTCTTTATCAATAAACAACATCTGATTGCCTGCAATTGCTTCCTCCTCTTTTATCTGTCGTTACAGTCATGCCACCGGGCCGCACATCATTAGGCAATAACCCTTCAATGAGCATTACCTCAGACATCACTATAAAAAGCCATTGTTCACCATTTAAAAGTGATATGAAATATGGGCTGAGTTTTATGAAGCTCATTTGCAATGAGGTCTTGACGATGTGCTTGGAGGGCAAACGTGTTTAATATGTACGGTAATAGTAACCAGGGAGGGCTGAGAGAAATGAAGGAATTGGGAAAAAACATGGGAAATGGGTAGAAGGAATAAAGAAAAAATGAACAAACAAGTTAACTAGACAGCATTAGAGAAAGAGAGTAAGGCATATTTATTACGTGGCAGTTGGGCTATATGTTAAAAACATTGAAATGCACAATGATTTAAAAATTTTAAGGGACTAGAAATTTATTTTTGCTGGATGGAGAAGAGAAAAACTACATGTGACTAGCAATATGAACTAATTGCACACAGAACTGAAACCAAAAATTCTGTCATCATTTACTTACCCTCAAGTTCTTCCAAACCTATGTTTCTCTCTTCTGTTGAGCACAAAAGAAGATATTCTGAAGAATGTTGGTAACCAAACAGTTGACAGTAGCCATGACAAAAAAAAATGCAATGCAAGTCAATGGCTTCCGTCACCTGTTTACTTACCAACATTATTCAGAATATATTCTTTGGTGTTTAACAGAAGAAAGAAACAGGATTGGAACTTGAGAGTGAGTAAATGCCGACAATTTTCATTATTAGCTGAACCATCCCTATAACTATAAAGACTGTTTGAGCAAAATGATCATTTCAGAGCCAATACATTTCAAAGCCTGAAAAATATTGAGATTTTTCTAACTCATATCCATGTCACACATAAGAGGGGCATGAGAATTCTGGGAACTTTGGAATGTGAATGGAAAACTTCTGGACACGGTGTGTGTGTATTTAAGCGTGTCCATGTTGAGGTAGCTCTACATACTTCTGCTCTTTGATCCAGCGACTGAGGTTGCTGAACAGCGGTGTGCACTCCTGGCAGAGGGTAACGGTGTCTATGTGGGATTCCTCCAGGGCCCAGCTTAACCGCTGCAGCTGCGCGAGGGAGAGACAGGATCAAAGCACACCCAAAAACACACTATATGAACACACACTCTCTCCATCACTAATATTAAGCACCTTGGCTCAGAATCCAGTCTCCTCTCTCACTGGCCCGGCTTTCTGCTCACATAATCAGGGTTTCCTTCTACATGCTATTAATTGATTCAGTATGCTTGGAAGAAGTGGTTCCTGAGTTCCCATGTCTCAGATTTTCTTGTTTATTATGCTAACCATACATGAGAGTCCCGCACTCTCGGGGGGTGGAATTCTAATGAGGTGAATTAAATTGCAGAGCTCCTGATCCTGAATTTCTACTGGGCTCCAAGTGCTCAAGAAGTCCTGTTGAGATCGTACATGGGTGTCAGCTTAAAACTTCTTTCTTTTGGGGTTATTTCTCTCTCTCTTTCTGTCGTAGAAGGCATGTATGTATTAAACATTTGAATCCACAACTGGATTCAATCAAAATACGTATTTATGTATACGTACACCTATATATGTATATGTGTGCATGTGTGTGTGTGTGTGTATGTATATATAAAGGTGCTGATTGAATCCAGTTGTGAATTGTTTATTTCTTGGATTATTATTTTGCATAACATGACACATAACATGAACTTGTAGAGTACTGTTCAAAAAAATTGGAATCTGTAAGATTTATTGTTCTTAATTTTCTTTTTTTTTTTCTTTTTTAAGTCTCTTACACTCTTTACGGCTGCATTTATTTGATAAAAATACAGTAAAAACATTAACAATGTGAAATATTATTACACCTTAAAAATAACTACTTTCTATTTTAGCATATTTTTTAAATTATATTTACATTTATTCCTGTGATGACAAATCTGAATTATATTCAGTGCCATATGATCGTTAAGGAATCATATTAATATACAGTATTTTGATTTGGTGCTCCATCCATAATCCATAATTAACAGTTTTCTCGCAAATCCACAAGAACAGAATTGATTTAATATCGGAACTTTTTTTATGATGATGATTATTATTATTATTATATACAAAATAGCAGCCTGAACATTATACTAAACAACTTTTTTGCTCTTTACAGTAAAAGTAAATAGACGATAACAGATTGTTTTTGCTTTAATTATCTATTTAAAAAGACTGATGGGCACAACAGCAAAACAACAATCCCATACCAAACACCAGTAACCAAAACCTAACAAATGCTGGTCTTTTTTAGCAGGGGACAGCTTCAGAGAGGCAGAGAGAGAAAAAAAATAAAACAGTGAAATTGAGGGATAGAGAGAGAGAGTGAAAGAGGAAGTGGGAGAGGAAGATAGAATCCCCTCTGAATGTTCTGTGAGCCATATGCTGTGCATATAAAGCACTGCTGTGTGCCGAAGTGATTCATGACTCCTAATATTTCTCCAGAAACTGTTAGGACTCCGAGACAGTCCCTACATACTCTGTCTAGACACCACTTGTCAGAACTACACAGTTCAAAACACTCACAAAGAGAGAGGGGAATTTCAAATGATGACTCAATTCAATCAGCGATTCATTCTTCTGTCTTCTTTCCATTCTTTTTTCCATAATGTGGCTATTCTCAAGCTCCATGTCAAATGTTTTTACATGATTTTCAGTCTAATGGCTAGAGGCTGTATGAACACCGGACCTCGTGCATATTAAGTTAATGGGGGCAGTTCTATGCATGGCTGCACTGTGTGAATATATGCTACATCCAGCACACCATGTGCTGATTATATAGATAGAGAAAGAGAAAGAGAAAGAGCAAATGGGAAGGGTGGGGGGCAGAAAAGGAGAAACAGATAGACAGAAAGAGAAACTGGAGACCTAGAGGTGGCAGCTCATGAGGATTAAAATGGAGATTAAGCAATTTTAGTTATCAGCGTGTGGATTCGGTTTGTCAGTTATCTCGCCTCCTGTAGATATGTCTCAGTCATCCTCAAAGAAATGCTGTTACAGAACGGTACGGGTGCCTGCATATGATCTCATATTCTAATATGTTGCCAAAAAAAATGGTTGCTAAAAGGTTTTCCAGGTATACCTTTGAATAAAGTGTTCAATGATCTGTATTATGAGGTTGTGAGCTGACTATATTCTGAATTTGCAGCCAGCAGATTAAGTAAAAAGAGATGTATATTCATAAATTACATTTACTGTCAGGGTTAATATTATTACCTAAAACTATTAAAAAGTTTTTTTTAATGCATATAAATCTAAAGTAAAACAAATATTATATGATGAAAAAAATAGCAACAATTTGGAACGTCTTCTTGGCAGCTTGGCAATAAAATAATAATGAATGAAATCTGAATAGTAATTAAAAATCAGTAAAAATGCCCAAAACACATAAAACAATTGCTAAATATTGATCTAAAATTGTATATAATATAATAAAATAAATATAACAAATTCAAAATATAATTAAAACTATAATACCCAGTTACTATAGTACCCAGTATTTGATTGTGATAAAATAATAATAATAATAATAATAATTGTAGTAGTAGTAGTAATAATAATAATGAGCATCTCCATTGAGAATAATGACAATTCATGGGAACTGCAATAAAAAAAATGGCCAGATGCATTATGGTAATGAGAAATTGTTGGGGAATAGTGCATACATGTCACAAAAAATTAGAATATAATTTTGTGTAACACTGGCTGCAGTGTTTGGTGTCTCTGAGCATATGTCATTAGCATGTAAGGATGTACTACCTCCAGAATCATCAGAAGTGTCAGTGTTTTAGTTGTGCTTGTGGTTTGGAGGGCAGCCCACACATGGGTGTACAAAGTCCCAGACCATTGGTTGTGTTTGTGAGTGCAACATCTAAAAGTATGGGCAGAAACAAAGAGTACTTCTCTGACCTGTGACCTCCTGTGTCCTGAAGTCAAATTCCTCCAACAGTAGGTCCCAGTTCTCGCTCTCTGGATGCTGCTCCATCAGGCTTTCTGAAGCTGCATCAGCTGTAGCTATAAGCTCGGAGCACTGCTGCACTTACCTAAAGGACACACACACACACACACACACACACACACACGGTTGTTTTTGTGAAAAGTGGGGACATCCCATAGGCGTAATGGTTTTTATACTTTACAAACTGTATGGCCCTACACCAACCCTACACTTAACCCTAACCCTCACAGGAAACTTTCTGCATTTTTACTTTCTCAAAAAAAAAAAAAAAACTAATTCTGTATAGTTTATAAGCATTTTGGGGCAATGGGGACATGTGTTATGTCTCATAAGTCACCCTCTCCTTGTAATACCTGTGTCATACCCATGTCGTTATACAGAGTTGTGTTCTGATATGTCACAAAAACAAGAGCACACACACACACACACACACACACACACACACACAAGATTTCCTTGTTCAGAACTTATGCAGTAACAGATCAGTTTTATTGTTTTTTTTTTCCAGAGCAGTAAATCACAAAACTGTACTGTGGTGTTACTGTGGTAATGTGATGGTATCAGAATATGTATATCAAAATTTAAATTGTCACACCACAAGACCATCTAAAATGAACCAGTGTGGCCAAAAAGCATGATTAAAATGGTGAAGCATGAAAGCATATACATATAGCCAGCCATTGAGCCCTCGCTGTGACAAACCCATCAACACAAACAAAAAGATGAGACCGGACTACCTTCATTTACAGTGCACAAACAGTAAGTATGTGTGTGTTCTCTTGGATACAGTGCAGCGACAACGGCACAAGCCACCTCTCAAAGCTGTTAAGGGCTTTTCTTCAACAGTACATAAAGTAAGACATTAATTCAGTATTAATTATACAACACGTCAAACTATATCCCAGTCCCGGCTCCCCCGGAGTCTCTCGAGCGTTCTTAATGACAGTAATTACCGCTCATAAAAAGACCCATCTAAAATTAACATTTCTTCTCCGCCTTGATAGAGAAAATGTAAATAGCAGTGAAGTACAGATGTTATGATTAGGTCCAAATTGCACATCGTTCTTTTGTTTCCATGTGTGTCGGACAGAACAATGGCAACTTGACAAAAACACCACAGGCCAAATATCTCAAAGGAGGGGGAATGCGGACCACTTCAGGAGGGAACCTGTTTAACATTTAGATTGTTTCTCCTAATGGGGGGTGTGCAAGATATGTGCGTGTGTGTGTGTGTGTGTGTGTGTGGCTGTACAGAATTCTGGGTAGCAGCTTTGTGTACAATAAAAAGAAAGAGAAGACAATGTTGTCCTCTAAAGTGAGATCTGATTGCGGCTGCCACAGCACAGAGGTAATATTATAACATTATATTTATAAGATCATTATATTATGACATTATGCGATTACATTATAAAATCTCATTCTTTGTAGTTGACTTTTCCCAAACAAATGTGGGTGAAACAGGTTCAGTTTGGATAATTTTGCATCTAGTGTCAGCATGGTTATAGGCCAACTAAATATATATATATATATATATATACATGTATGATGTTAACAAAGATTTCAGTAACAAATAATGTTGAATCAGGAAAACATGTAAATATGCTGAAAACATGCACTGAATCCAAATGTTCACTTTGGAGCCTTAAATAAACTGATAAGACTATTTCTGTCTTCTTAGATGAAAAGTGATATCTCCTCCCAGCCTGTCTGTTTCTTACTCTCCCTTACTGATGGTTAATAAATATGGGAGTGCTAATCTGCTACGATTTTCTCTGCCTTGGCTCACGTTGTCACCTGCCCCCATATGTTTGACATTTCAGTCTGCCTCCTCAAAGCCAACACAGCAAAATCACTTTTTTTAAAGGAAAAAAGAGAGAAGCTAAATCTACTCCTGGGTAATCACCAATAAGTGGCTTTCTGCATGCACAACTGCAGAAAGAGACGGAGAAGAGAGAGAGAGAGAGAGAGAGAGAGAGAGAGAGAGACGGAGAAAGAGAGAGACAGCAAGAATCAAACCAAGAAGAGAGATTAAAGAAAGACGATTAAGAGAGAAGGAAACACACACAGCGTTCGCTATAGTGTGTCAATTACTGCTGCACTTCAGAGTGCTTTAGAGGACCTTGTCTAATGTATGTTAAAGGCAGGCTCAGCTCTTTTGTTAATATATCCCATATTTTTCACCACTGTTTTCAACACACGCACATTCACGCTCTGAGATGTGAGGCATCCCCTCCCAATGTATTCAGATGGCTGCCTGCAAACGCTCAAAGCCACGGAAATTATTCTATAGCAACAGTCTAATGAGATTTCACAAGTGTGAAGTCAAGAAAATCTATAGGTCTATCGATCTAAATGGCACAAGTGGTCACATAAATTCATGCACACATCATCACAAGCTCCAGAAGGAAGTAAAACGCTGGTTTTGTGGACAGTGGGAAGCCTGGATAGCATACATTTTTCTTTCACAAAACACTGAATGAATGCTGTAAACAATTAATGTTCATAAAAATAAGAAAAGTCACAACAGTATAGTTAATAAAATAATCCCAAACCATTGAACCAAAGGGTTTTTATCAGTTACAGTGCTCCTATATTTTAACTGCTATAGCAACATCATGTGTACAGTTCTCAGGCAACACATATAATGGAGCTGCATCTGGATATGCATACGTCCCTACTACTGTATACAGTAGGCAAAAAAACAAGAAAAAAAAAAGAAAAAAAGAACAAACATAATGTGAAAAGAGAAATATATCCGAGTTCATATCATTCATAAAAAAGTAGGCAACTACAGTGCCTGGCTGATCCAGGTGATATTCTGAAGTGCACATTCAATAGAGAGCAGTAGGGGTGACATATTTTTGTAGGTTTAGGATTTCCGGTTCCAGTGTCCCGAAGTCAGTGTTTTCTTGAATGGGTTAAATGTCTAAAAATAAAGTATGTGGTTAACCCAAGCTCAAGCTCATGCACATATCTGAATTACATTCATACTATATAGAGCAACAGTCACAAATTACTTATTCAAAAGTAGTACCTGCTCAATGAGTTTGCATATTTCAGATGCAGCCCATATCTTTCCCAAAACCTAGTGAGCTGTCTCACTACACAGCCAGTTTCCTTCAAAGGCAGCATCCTAAACATCACTGAACCTCATAAGTAACTGATTTTGAACACTCTTCATGTCACAGAAAAAGCACTCTGCATAGGAGACATAATTGTTATAGCATGTTGCTAAGTTAAAAATATAACACTCTAATATGCATAAACACATTGAACACACAAATATTGGGTAAAATAAATTGTTTGTATCATTTTTCAGCACTGAATGCAATATAATTAAGATATCTCTCACCTGCACCGCCATCTTTGAGTTATTTTTTACGTTTGTCGCAGTGCACTATGGGACTGCCTTATCTGTGAAGAATAAATGAGTTGTTGGTTTAAAATAGTTTAAACTATTCAAACTTTTGAAACAGATTTGATGGCAAAAGTGCCTTAAAATGTTGCTGGGCAGCTTGTTATGACTATATGCACATGTATTTACATAAAAGTGTCTGTAAGCTGCCTTAACTGAATTTACATTGCCTTTCCACCCACAGAATGGATGTATTTCTTTTTGTAGTAGTCACAGCTAAACATGATTCATTTACAGCACTTTCATTATACCAACTAGCAATTTTATAAACAACCAATCATGTTTTTTTTTCTTTCATCTGAAGAGACCTTTTAAAGCATAAGGACAAGATATGAGTTCAATTACTGCAAAGCTGAACATGTGAACATTCTATAAACATTCAAATGGTAGTTTATGATTGACTTACAAAGCAGATGAGGATCTATAGGATGACACGACTCTGAACATGCAGGTTTTTAATCTTGGCAGTGTCAGTGAATAGATGTTGAATAGTGTTGTAGAGCTTTGTTGAGTTAAGTACCTTTTTTGCTGTAAGAACACTCTCTCTCTCTCTCTCTCTCTCTCTCACTCATACACACTTACATGCTGCCTTTTTGCATACTGAACCCCTTTTTTGCAGTGAAAAAAAAGCAGTGGCAACAATTCATATGCAAGCTGTCTTGTATATCACACTCTTGCTTTCCCCATGCGACACACACACACACATACACACACACGGATCCAAAAGTGATTTGTGTCAATTTTCTTTACTTCAGACTGAATGGTCTCACATCTGCATGGATTAGAGAGCGGCAAATAGAATGGAAGGGATGTCACTCTGCCACTGAAATAAAGACAATTCTGTTGTATCATGTGTCAACCTCTGGTGCTCGGGGGATCAGGGATTAAACAGCAGCTATTGACACCACAAGCTTGAAAACGGGAATGTGCTTCCACATTCACCAGAGATACGGGTTAAAGAATTATTCTAATCCAAAGCATTCAGATAGAGACGGAAAGAGTGGAGAAAGAAAAAAGGGAGACAGGCAAGAGATGAATGCATGCATGTGTGAAGACACTGGACGTCCCCATGTGACTGATCATTTCCTGGAATCTTAACCGAAGATGTATCAACAGATGGCTAGAGTGTTCATGGAAAGCATGATTTACTAGAATTATTAGCAATATCAAGCTTTTCACATTTCTGAAGAAAATGTGAGTGGTGCTTGGCTGTGCAAAACAGGGCATTAATGATGGTTGCCAGGACATCAGGTTTTGTGAGGGGTTGTTTGTATGTTGTTATGCAGTTGCTAGGTAGATGCTTACAGGCACAAGTCGATGGAATGTATTACACTTATGAGATAATTATAATAAGTTATACAGAAAAATAATTACAATGCAAAGTCACAAGTAATTAATGCTGTTAACACTTTTCGTATTGCTATACATAAATGTATTTGCATTTTACATAATTTAATTTGGTTGAAGATTAGAGTAAATGTCTGACTGACAACAACAACAAAAACAACAACAATAATTTGTACTATTGCATTTTTCTTAAATAAAAGTAAATATTAAAATCCTTTATCAGATTTGTAAACTTTTTTTTCAATATACCAATTATTTAAATAAAAATAATAATAATTGTAAAACTCTATAAACTCTAAATAATCAACTCTTTAATCTCTTAAAAAAACTCCACAAAAAAATGTATAAAGAAATGCTATGTAGTGATTTTTGACAGGTGTTTTACCCATTATTTAAAAAAAAACACATTGCATTGTGTTGTGATCCAGGATTTTCCTGTTTTTTTTTTTTTTTTTTTTTTTTTTACATTGTAGAACACTTAAGAAAGTGTGTCCCTTGACTTAAAGTAGTAGGTTTATGATCCCAGTCAACTGATGTCAAATGACCATCTACAGGTTTGAAAAACTACTATGAAAAGATGTGCATTAAAATTTAATACAAAGTGGTAAGGGGTCAGACAAAGTATTCAACTGTGCGTGCGATTCTCTACTAATAAAGAAAAAAAAATCACATGTTAACATAAACTATTACATCTGCTTATGTTCAGCAATTAAATATTTAATCACATAAAAAAAAAAAAGCTGAAATAAGAGGCCTCGGGCTCCAGTATGCTCGGGGAGGCATCATCAACATAGTTACTACTTGAATTAAAATATTGCAGCCATGTATTGTTAAAGACAGCATTAAACATTGATCTATTCCACTAATTAAAAGGCTCTGTGGATGATGAATTAGTTAAATATGTATATTAATAATGGCACACTGCTAAATTAAACATACAAGTCTGACAAGCAGGAAACGTGATGGAAAAAGACGTGCCCCAACGTACAAGCATATACACATGTCCTCTAGGCACTGGCACAGATACATTTAAAAAAAAAAAAAAACAAGAGTGGGCAAAGAGTGTGCGATTCCTTACAGATAGCACTAATGGATTCATTAATTGCTCCGGTACAAGCAACAATTTTCATGGCGACCACCTAATGCCTAAGTAACGGCACTTCAGTAATGAATAATTGGCAGGATGGAGACACAGAACAAGAGATACTTTAAAACAGGGCTGGCTAAAGTAATTAAGAGAGTCCCTATACGACAAGTCCAAAATGCCCTTCACGAGAGCATGCTCTAGGGCTCTCTTCCTCACAGCCAATCAGCTCTCAGGGATGGCATGTCCTTCCGTCTTGATATGTGTGGCCTTTTTCAATCAGAGAGGATGAGTGTTTTCAATCAGGAGCGGATGGTAAATAGACTTCAGTAAAAGCTGATGCGTGATTGCAAAAGGAAGGGGGAAGAGGTCCACCCAAACCCGTTCTGTGTCACACTACAATGGGGTGAAAGCATGCACTCGGCCTTCACGACTGTTGTGCATGGCCCAAGTGTTCGTCAGGGCTTTTATGTCAGCTGTATGCACCTCTCTACTGTCTTTTCTGGAGGGACTTGACTCAAAATGTGTTTATTTCTTACCGTTAGAAATATACACACACCCAGACCCAACCAAAGCAGAAAAAAAGTGTGTGCTGGAAGAACTTAGAATAACTTAGGAAGAAGACAACAGTTAGTTGACCTTGAAACCTTTGAATGAAGTGTCTGCCTGTATGCGAAAGTTGAGGAGGAAGACAACGACAGATGAAGGGCACTTGCACCTTGGCATGGCGAAGAGATGTGATCGAAGGTGAATGTAGATTTGAGTTCTCCAGGTGTTTAGTGCAGTTTAGGACTTCTCCTCTCAGCCATGACCTTGCTTTCTCTAAACAAGCAAATCCAGCAAGCATTCCAAGCACAATTGCATTCTGGGAAAAAAAAATAAAAATAAAAATAAAAAAATGTTAGTTCATTCTCTTATTATTAATTCTTCTGTTATAAGTTACACTTCCACTTGAATTTTTATTTCTTATGGTTTTTATTGCATATTTTATACAATTTTTATATGTTTTATATTATAATTTTGCCTAAAACATATTAAATAAACCTGTACATTGCCGTTGAAAAGTTTGGGATTTGTAGTTTTTATTATTATTATTATCTTATGCTCAAGGCTGCATGTACTTGATCAGTTAATAACATTAATATTGTAAAATATGATTAAAACTACATTTTTATTTTTATATAATTTTTATTTTACATTATCTTTATGTTAAAGCTAAATAATAATAATCAATTTTATTGTCACTTTAGATCAATTTAATGTTGCTTGCTGAATAAACTGTTCATATTTTAAAATAAAAATTAAAAGAGCACAGGAATTGGTCTCCACATAAGCTGACAGCACAAGTTAAATGTGGTTATAAAAGTAAAATAGCATTTAAAAGCTGAGAAACAGAATCTTAAATCTGGAAGGGAAGTGTGATGTAAGAGGCCTGAAAATCAATGAAAAGGAGTCAGAAGTGATTAAGCAGATGACAACAAATGGTACAAGGTAGAAATGAACCCATCCCTTAGCTGACCCTCATCTGCTTACATCTGAACTAAACTGCACCAGCTACTCATCTACCATTATCATTTCATTGCTTCTGTCATCTCCAAACATTCGTCTGGAAAGTCATTCTCTGTTGCTCTAAGTCAATGGATATGCCTTCTGATGAGGTAAATGTGTCTTAATTAAGCTGCTTTCTCAAATAGAAACTTAAAACCAGACGTCATCTTTATAATCAAAACTAAATATATCCTCCTGCCACAGACCTCTTAGCATGTTCTGCAGCTCTGCCTGCTCAGCTGACATGCTGGCCATGGTAAACTTCTGCTAATTTAGCTACAGACACAGAGTTCAGTATGCAAGTGCAGGAGCTTATGCAACACAACACCAACAACAATAAAGAACATAAGCAATAGTTCTTCCTGCCTGCTGAGGGTTCTCAAAGATAATGAGGTGTGTGTATGCATTGGTCGGTGTTGCAGGAACAGCAGGGAGCCACAGATGGGATGCAGCAAGGTACAGGGGACAAATCACACTCTGTTATCCAGTTTTAAAGCTGATACAGAAAACTTCACTCACATAAAATCCTCAATGCAATGACATATTAAAATGATGAGTGCGGTTCATTAAACTGAATATAATTTCAAAATTAATATCTGGCCCAAACTCACGGTAGGAATGACTGAAAATTTGCCCAGTAACAGCAGCAGGCAGCAATTTTATATATATAGCAAAATATTTCATAAAATAATAGCTATCTATATAATGATATATAATGATATATAATACTATATATACTTGAATATAGAATATTGTATATATATATATATATATATCATTATTTTCTTATCAAAGAAATATGTCAGATTCTTTTTGTGATTACATAATATCATATAATATCATATAAAATACAAAATACAACGATATAAAACATTATGGTCTACTGTCATTTCTTTGTGGACACCAGTACAATGGAGGGAAAAAAAGTTGTAGAAACAATTTTTACTCAGAAATCGCTAGTAAACAATAAACACTGTGATGAACAGGCCTATCATCAGCACTACAGAGAGAAAAATGAATCTCCTTCCAGATAGTGTTCAGGCAGTCAACAACACAGTGACACACTGACATAGAGAAGACCACTGAAAATATGTATGAAAGAGTGTCTGGATGATTAAAATATCACTTCTGCAATTACTGACAAATGGCCATCGTTTTGCTGTGGCTTCACAAAAGCAGGCAGCAGAATGTCTGTCCAGTGAAGGTAATTCTGAACTGATTCTGCAACACTCAAAAGCCACTTAGAAGATATAGCAAGTAATGGCTTTGACCCAAGCAGATGAGACTGTTTCAAAGCCAATTTCCATTGGATTCATCAAGCTCGACCATTTCTCCAGCCATAATAATCCTCTGGCAGGCTGGCTTCATATTCCCAGGCTGGGGGACAGACAAGTTTAATGCCCCATAGAAAAACACTCACACAGGAACAAAGAGAACTCATGAACCAGGCAGTGTGCCTACATCAGACAGGACCCTGACCGCTATTAGAAAAACCCCCTGCAATTATCTACAGCCCATTTATAGTCTGCACTGCCAGGACAATGTGTGGTATAGACCGAGGATAGAGGTTGCCTTTGGAATATGTTGATGATAAATGAATTATAACATATAAAACTAAAAATGAAGAACAGTCAAAAATGTAGCACGTACAGCACTATATTATTACTTCAGGCTGAAAATTGCTTCCTGTTTTCGTATCATAAAATGGGTGAAAGCAAGTATTTTTTGTTTATTCATATAAAGCCTACTCGGGAGAGAATACAGACCCTTATCACAGATTAACCATCATAAATGTCTCCGTCTGTGCTTGAAGGAATGAGGTTCTGAAAACTTTGATGCATCCAAAAGGGGAAAGATTTGATCCAAATAGCTTCCTTTTTTATATATCCCACAGCTACACCATCCTGCTGTTCTTAAAGATCTCATAAGTTACAAAATAGACATTTATAATGTCTCAAAACGGTACATTTCATTTTAATGCTGTTCGTTTGAATGTTCTACTCATCAAATGGTCCAGAGAAACACAAAAATATTAAGCAGCACAACAGTTTTTTAAATGATAACAATAGAAAATGTTACAGGAATACAATTTTATATTATTGAATACATAAAAAATATATATATATATATATAAAAAAAAATTATATATATATATATATATATATATATATATATATATATATATATATATATATATATATATATATATATATATATATATATATATATATATATATATATAATAATTATAATTTATTAGATCATAATAGATAAATCCTAGTAACAGAGTACAAAAATAAAAACCTAAAGATGAAAGCCAAATGTTCTCCACTAAGTTATTGTAACATCAATCCAGGATAGACAATCCGTATTAAACCCATCTGCCAGTTAAACACCAAGAGCTAAAGGAAGTTAGCATACATGTAGAAATGTAAGTTTTACTCTTTGCTTCTCCAAAAAAGCCTGTAGTGCTTATTAAAGTCTTTGGATAAAGCTGTAGCAGGCTGAGAGGTAGTCTAATATTAACAGCTAATAAAAGAATGATATAAAAGTTTATTGCACTGAAGTCAGGCTAAATTAAAACACCAGTCCCACAGGTGCAGCGTGGGTGGGAGAACATCTGCCATCATCTTAGGAGATTTGTGACATTAATATAAATGAATTTAGAAAACACATTGGGGAAAATAGAGAACGAGAATATTATTTTCAAACTTCATGCTTGCGATTACAGATCTCCACCTTCCCCTATCTCTCCTTTTCTTTTCTTCCTCCAGAACCTCATTAGGAAAGCATCTGATGGTGAAGAGGAATGCAATCACTTATAAATGTGCAATAAATGTGCATTACTTTTAATGGGAGCTGCTAATTAAAGTGTCTGAAGAAAGCAGAGAAGTGTGTCTCGTCTTACTGTCATTAGAAACACATCAGTCTGCTGAGGTTGCGTTTAGCACAAGCGGCATTAAATCAGGATTATTACAAAGCAAGCCCATGCTTTTTTTAACAAATACATACAAGTGCACTTCAAAAACTATATCAATTAAAACATAAATAGGTGGAAAGCACATCTAAATAATGTGATTAGTCAATTAAAACTTCAAGTGGACAGTAAGCCTCTTTTAAAAGCTTTTAAATTAGTCAAATTATCCAGTTCGCCAGTTGCTGTTGTCTGGCAGTGACTTTGCTGTGAGTGTGTATAATGGCTCTCAATGGCCATTATGGTGAGGGACTGTAGTTTTATGATGGCCATAAGCCTGCTGCATTCGGCTCAGTAATAGAGGCCTGAAGGACACGGAAACACGGCACCATGACCTGTGATGCCGGCACACCAACCGGGAACATGCCAATCATGTTTGCATTTATCCGGCACCTCGCCTATCCCCCTTTGTGCCAGCTTTCACCCATCATCACTCAGCCGACTGTGTGTTTCCAAAGGATTTTTAATCGGTGTCATTCCAGCGAGTGGGACCAATCAGGGTAAATGAAGATCAATAATGAGCGAATGGGTGTGCTTTATTTGCCAGATGAGGTGAATCATTAAAACGCAGCATTGCTAATTTGACAGCTGATGCGCCAGGGTGGGCACTTAGGAGTAATGATGCCATCAGAGCAACAGAGAGAGAGAGAGAGAGAGAGAGAGAGAGATACACAGACTGCTTCATTTCACACAGAAGCGAAAGAGGGCGAGAAATGGACTCTTTTTTTAAATTATTTTGACATTTTAATGTTATGAATCCATACACACATCTCATCACTCCATTACATGTAATGAGACGACACACGTGAACCGCAACACAAATGGAGGTGATTGTGTTTAAAATGATGTGCATTATCCTGCCGTCCGCTTGCATGACAGATGAACGGGACAAAAAAATAAATAAATGCACACGTACGAGCACAATAAGAGTGAGAGAGGGCACTCGACACTGTCTGGTGAACCACCTGCCCATCACGCACTTCTGTGTGTTTAAAGTATTCCTGCAAAACGTGTGTGTGTGTGTGTGTGTGTGTGTGCTGAAGAATGAGAGCTGGAGAGCGTTCCAGGTCTGTATTGATCCTGCAAGCGGATCAGTATCCTTTTCCCACTGTGGTCACTGAACAGGACAAAAGTTCAATACAAAAAAATCGGCTGCTCATCCAGTTCTCACAAAAGCAATTTGTAATATAGATTTATCCGGGCTGCCGACAAAGCCAGCTGCTGTTTTTACTATTTAAAAGCTGTGATCGGATAACCGGAGATGCTTCATCTCTTTTAAGGATTGGGTGGCATGGTTCATTTGTAATGTAGGTGGCAATTTTACCTAAAATAAACACAGCTATGGATTGCGTAAAATAAAAGAGGAAGCAAATGGATTGAATTCAACAGGCCTGTCTGCGGTGGGCATCACTAGTGGTGCTAAATCTACAAGCACTTAATCCAGAGCTGCTTTAGCATTAATGATGAATATTTAAAACCTTACTTTTGACAGCAACTGAGCCTGTTTCACACCACACACACATAAGGAGTGTGTAAGCAGTGTAAAAGCAACAGCAGGTGCGTCTGTGGCTCTATAATGACAATAAAAAGATTTCTGGGTTACTAGATGTATTATTTCCTTTAATATTACAAACTTGATAATTGTGAAATCAAATGTTCATCACATTTACATTCACTGGTAATTATTTTCCATGGAACTGAACCAAACACACACACACACACACACAAAATAGTACAGTCTGGCAATTCATAACTATTTATTTATTTATTTATTTATTTGAATTGTATGAATTTGAATGTTCTCATATGTAGTTGATTTGTACAGTCTCACACAGTATACCTACAATTTATTCTGCTTATGCTCCTCTGGTAATTAGATGCTTATTTAACTTTTTTTCTAAAATTCACACATTTCCATAAAAATCACACTTTAAGATTTCATACAATATCACCACCTAATAAAATAGTTATGTTTTCTTTAGAAATCAGAATCAGAAATAGCTTAATTGCCAAGTATGCTTACGCATACAAGGAATTTGTTTTAGTAAAATAAGCTTCCAGTACACAGAGACACAAGACACAGACAAAAAAACAAAAAAACAAAAAGAGATTTACAAATTGGCAAATAAATAAGTGTATAAACAATTGTGCTATAAATGATAATGGAATGGGATTGAATGAGATGCAGGAGTGTTCTAGGATGGAGGGTTATTGCACGTTTATAAGCATAAGTAGGGAACATTTAACTGTTCGTGAGGTAGATTGCCTGGGGGAAGAAACTGTTCTTGTGCCTTGCTGTTCTGGTATTTGCGGCTCTGAGGCGCCGGCCAGATGGCAATAGTTCAAAGATGGGGTGACTTGGATGTGAGGGATCCAGAGTGATTTTCTGAGCCCTTTTCCTCACTCTGGATGTATACAGTTCTTGAAGGGTGGGCAGGGGAGCACCAATAATCCTTTCAGCAGTTCGAACAGATCTCTGTAGTCTTCTGATGTCTGATTTTGTTGCTGAACCAAACCAGACAGTTATTGAGGTACACAGTACAGACTCAAATAGGATTGCACAGTATGAACTGGTTAAATGATTTGCCTTTGTTTTTTTGGTTTGGTTGACAAATTTTAGCTGGTTTTCCATAGCTGGTTTGCAGACTAGGGTTTTGATCACTTCTTCAGCTGGTCAGACTAGAAGACCAACTGACCAACAAGATAAAACCAGCTTGGCCAGGCTGGGAGACCAGCTTAAACCAGCTATTTCCAGCCTAAACCTGTTAAGGCCAGCTAACCAGCTAGCTTTAGTGTTATAAATAGTTTTTCAGAGCATTCTAAATGCTACTTAAAAAGAAGCTCAGTGCTTCAACTGGGTCGGCGTGGTTTTGCCAAGTAAGACTATTCCTGGATCAACATATTCTGATGATCCTGGATCAACATTATTGTCCAAAAATATAGACTTAACCCAATCCCTACCCCTAAACCTAGCCCTACCCATAATTTATTCTTAAAGTCAGTGGGAAATAATAGCTGATAAACAAGGGTGTAGAAGCACCTAACCCTGATTGTAAGCCTTAAAAAAAATATTTCCTGAAATTTTGTATCTCAATTCTGACTGGTTCATTGGAATGTTGTTCCAGGATTAACGAAGATGTTGATCTGGGGACATGTTGTACTTGGTGAAATCACACTCACCACTTCAACTGCTACATTCCCTAGTATAGGCTCTGTTAATCAGACAAATAAATACAACAAAGAAACACATGCTTTGGGAGAAAAACTCTTTGTAAATATCCTCTTTAACTAAAGAAAGAAAAGTTTTGGAACTGCATGAGGAACAGAAAATGACAGACTTGTTATTTTTAAGGTGAACTGACCCTTTTATATGGACGAATAGTTTGCTCCGTTATTTAACTTACTCCTACTACATGGTGACAGATATTGTTCATAGCTTTCAAGAGCATTCTGTTGAACTGAATATATGCTATGCATTCTGTTATCTGTTAATATGGGAGCCAAAATAAAAGTGCATTGCTTGCCTATGTGTGTGTTGTGAAACAGTCCTTAGTATGCTTAGTGCACAGAACAATTTCCTTTTAAGCCAATGGGGTAAATAAATACTTGATTTTTCCCAAATGAGAGAGTGTTGCTGTGTGAGATGTGTGAAGGGAAGGTGTGAGGTAGCTGATTATTACTCTCTCTCATTTCTCACTCGCTGTCTCTCTCTTACGGAGGTGATGAGAGTGCCGGGTGGTCGATATGACACTGTCTCAGCCCGCTGTAATTAGCGAGCCTATGCAGGGTCCATCACTGATCAAACGACACTTAAAAATGATCCTGATCTCCCCCAGTCACGGTTAAGCCACCTCAAGCCTTACCTTTGTGAACCCACCAGTGTATTTAGCTTACCTCACACCCCAAAGAAAAGAAAGAGAGGGCGAAAAAGAAAGAGAGGAGCATTAATTATTTATCACTGGAAGTTTCTATCCATGAAAAAGACAGAAGGGGTTGAAGGGAATTGAAAAGATTTCAAAGGAACTTGCAGAGACCTGGATTAATGAAGTCTCAGGCTTTGTGAAGCGCCTACCTGACAACAGTTATCCAATCTGAGACCCACATGTACGACATTATGAAATATTACATGCTGGAATTAATGCTCTAAAGTACCTTTCCACATTTAGTCCTCTCATTCCAGAACAAGATAATCCTTGTGCTGTCACGTGACATTCCTTGCTAATCAGAGCCGAGAACACTGCAAATCCTCTAGTTCACTTCCTGCTGAGGAGAACCGGCGTGCTGGCAGGGGCTTCAAGTGCATGAATAAATAAACAAACAAGCCACGGTCACAGCCCTATGGCGAACATGCTTATGGGTGTATGTCGCTTTGTGTGTTTGTGATCCGTAAACGCTGGGACTTGGACATAGCTGACCTTTAAGGCTGTGAGTGAGAAGTGTAGGAACAGACTCCGCTGGCCTTTATGGATGTTTGGAGTGTCACACTTGGAGAGTGTACGGAGGACCAAGGCTGTGTGTGTATGTGTGTGTGTTGTTCTCACCTGCTCTTTGGCCTCGTCTCTTTCTGCTAGCGGTTTCTGCAGTGAGGGGAGTGGAGTTGGACCCTTTTACCTGGAGCGGGGAAAAGAAAGTCGGATTCAGCTAAACTCACTAACAGCCCCTCACAAATGCAATATCAACACTTATTTAACAGTTTCAATGTACTGCAAGGCATCTGAATGATAAATATGAAATATTTGTGAAATAAGATGCTAGTTTAAAATGATAATATTTTGAATATTAAAAATGGATTGAGGGCCGAGGTCCAAAAGGAGGCCTCAGAAAGCTTTCAAGGGGGCCTCAAAATTACTTAAATGGGTTTAAAATAAAACAAAACAAGCATGAAATTAAGGTAAAACATTGCAAAAATTAAGATTTTTTTTTCAATTCACCCCTGAACACCTATTTTTTAAAAATGTTTTTATGTATTTATTAAGAACCAGGTTTCCCTCTGTCTTGAAAAACCTGGAATTATAACATAGTATAAAGTTTGGTGATTTCTATTACTGGTAATTTAAATAATTCAAATTGTAAAACTCACTGGGCAAAACTTTACACTTCATTCTTATGCCAAGCTCTTCATTTATTATTTTTATTATTATTATTATTAAAAATACACTCAAAAAAATATATGAGTGAAAAATATTTTCTTAATCCTTTTTTTAATTCTTATTCACTAAATCACAAACAACTGGAAAAGTCATGGGGCCTTTGTTTTATTTTGAGAGCAAAAAGTTGTGAAAATAAATAATAATAATAAGAAGAAAATAAATAATGTTAATTTCACATTTGAACACATAAACACATACAACAACAACTAATAATAATAATAATAATAATAATGATAATGATAATAATTATAATAAATATTCCTAATACTCTTTTGTAGTAATAATACTAATAAAAAAAATAAAAGATTATTGGTGTAAGGGAAACATGTCAATTTAGCTCAAAGGGAATCATTTTAGATTTTAAAGGGAATTTGAACAGAATCACTGTTTCACGGCTGATCACTGAGAGGGCCTGCGATTCACTGAATGAGACGTTTAACATCAAATCTGTGCAGGATATTAATATCCAAACCATAGTGAAAACACTATTAATTAGCACAGTAACAAGATTGGCAGTTTAAGACATTAACTTGTAAGCACAAAACACAAGATACTTCTCTTTTCAATACGAATAAGGCTTTTTTAGATAAATCTAAGACATATAAACTAATCTAACACATAAACACACACACTCACACATTCACAAAAGTTGCAGGAAGATCGAACGTTAGGGAAGAATGAGTTTAAGAGAATGGAAATGTGGAATTCCAAGTTTACAGCAATATGTGAAATTGCATAGACATGAACAACCATCAATCACTTGATTAACCCTCGCATTGAGTTCCTCAATGAGGTTAAAATTATATTAGATACACCAGTATAATGTGAGTTTGGAGGTAGTTACTTGCGTCACCTTATGGGGTTCCCTTTGTTGTCATTGAAAGGGGGTTTCCCGATGTCGCTGATTGGCTGGAAGTTCAGTAGTCGCTGAGGTGACGGGAAGCACGTGATGATGCGGAAGTTGTGTGGGCTGGGTGAAGTTGAACGGGCACTCAAGGTCAGACTCAGAGACACAGCGTTACAAAACTTAACTTCGAACATGAAACCCACAAACAGAAAATACAATAAACTAAAATAAAAAAACAGATGTAAAGTTTGTCCATCACTTTGATTACTTGCCCCAAATTTGACAATCTCTTCTCCGAATTGAAATTGTCAATAATTGTTCTAATGGTGTTAATGTTGAAAGCTGTTCTGTGAAAGAGTTGGTTGGTTATCTTGCTTCTGACTTGTGGCAGTAGGAATGATTTACGACATCCAGTTGCCTTTCTGAGGAATTTGGCTCATGTTTCATCCATGGTCCCGATCGACTCTTTAATTAGTCTGGTTCGGGTCTGATACGCTACATTGGATTACAAATATTGTTTTATACAATCAAATGTTTTTCTATCGTGAAATGTAACTTTTAATTTCATGCGTTACCTGTTAATTTTGTGTAATTGTTTGTGAAATTGTTTCTATGCCAATTTTCAGTGTAGAAATAAAAGGAAAGTATCGGTATAAAAGGCAGGAAATTGGATTAAAACAAATTACACAAGCCACATTCAAACATCCATCCTCACGAGAGCAGCAAATCTCAACATAAACCACTGCACCACATCACCGAACTACAATATCTCCTTTCAAGTTTAAAAACCTTACACCAACACATGGCCAAATCATCAGCACATCTGAATGTGCAGAATGACTCATAACTCTTTTCCCAGAAAGTTCTTGTGCTCTAAGGTCTGTTATTCTGATCCAGAGCAAATCTCCATTCTCACAGTTACGCATAATGACTCTCATTCAGCGACATTAGCATGAAACTTGAGAGCGGTTTCAAATGCTGTCATTCACACAAAGCTTTCTGACATCCATCTTTGGTCCCACAGTAACTGTGGCATCTTAAATCAGCCGTAATGACACCCCTCGCAAGCCCACCAGGTAGCGGGCACTAATCTTAAATCGGAGAATGCGGCAGCGGTCCTGAAGTTGGATTAAGGCAGAGCTTTCCTTCACGCCAAGGGGGCCGGCGTAAAGATGGTTTTATCAGAGGTCATTCAAATTTCTCTGCATTGGAGACAATGGGACCCGTGGCAGCAGGGAGCCTCGTTCCCAAGCCTGGAAGTCTGGCTATAAAGAGGGAATCGATGAAGTGTCTATTTCTGCTCGGCCACAATGGGAACCGGCTGCCGTGGCAGAAGGGATCAATACAACAAATTATTACAATTTCCACAACCTCCACTGGACATTCCATGGGGCCCGAATGCGTGTGCGGTCACCCCTCCTCTGCATTAGTGCAGTCAAATGGCAGGGGGTAAGAGATAAAATAGACTTAAACACACACCTCACAAATGCCTATTCAGCCACAATCAGTCAGCTTATATGATGGAGCTCAAAAGATTGCTGGCGGTTTGAATGATGGTTTATGAATAATTGCAGTGCATCTAGGTTGTTGTGCAGAAATGGCTTTAATAAAGGGTTTGGACCATGAGTCCACTCGCTGCGGGGACCACCGAGAGGAAAGTAGTGATTCAAAACAATATGTCAGGATGGATTTGACTTTGGCCATGGGAGAGAGTGACACACGTGTTCAGGAATGCTGTATGAGAGTATGCGGCGATTTAAAAACAGAACTTTTAGTAATGTTTCAGATTGGGCCATGTTAGACCACTCTCACATTTAGAACTGTGATTGTGATAAAAGGGAAATGGGAGGGTGAAGAACAGGGGAAAAAAGGGTCTGCCTCAATCAATGACTAAATAAGCAGCATTTTGTGTGAATTCATGGAAACTGATTTCAGACAGGTTTCAACCACAACTGTACGTCAAATGGCCTAAAATAAATGTATGTGAGTTTAAAAGATAACAAAGCATGTATAAATATACACTACCATTCAAAAGTTAGGTGTAAGTTAAATTTTTTTTTAAAGAAATTAATACTTTTATTCAGCAAGGATGCATTAAATCGATCAAAGTGACAGTAAAGTACAAAAGATTTGTTTCTGTTGCTTTAGATAAAAGTGCCTGCTAAATGACTAAACGTAAATGTATTTCGAATAAGGTTTTTTTATTTTTTACCTAAAAATACATGATGGTTTCTACCAAAAATATTAAGATATTATAAAAAATATATACCAACCGTAAACCTTTGAACAGTAGTTTTTTTATTTATTTTAGTTTTAGTTATTTTAGTATATCAAGCTAGAATATAATTTTGCTTTGGCAACTAGCTGAAACATAAAGTTTTGATATTTTATTTTTAATCGGTTAGCGTTATGTTGTTTCAAGTAAAAACTATTCTTTTTGCAGTTTTAGTTTTACTTAACTATTGTAACCCTGTTGAGATATCATAATTACAAATTCAAAAACAATTCAATTCAAGACAGCCAAGAAAATATCTGGTGACTACAATGCTTATTTTTTTAGCCAATAAAACACACACACACACACCGCTCCATCATAAATAATTTTCTAACCACCCAATTACAAACACAGAATCTTAAGATATCATATGCAGTGAGGGATACGTTTATGCTGCTTTCAAAATCCGACCTCGTGAAGGTGTTATGTGGACATGATAGGTTTGGATGTTCCCTGTTGCTGAATACAGTAAGTGAAAGCAGCATTTTCCTCTTTCGGGACCCAGCCAAAGAGAGCATGAGAACAACAAGAGGACCCAGGGAGTTCCCAGAAACAGCTGAAACACATTTGGCACCATGCTTTTGGCTTAGTAATTAACATTTCTGTACTAAGCCAAACATGAGATCCAGTCTGCAAGCAGCGAGCGTGCATGTTAACAACTTGCAAAAAAAAAAAAAAAAAAAAAAAGTTCACCAAAAATTTAAGAAACCCTAAATTAGACTGATTACTCACCCGGCAAACATAGATCAAACTAAATACTGCAAAGGGCAAAGCATTTGTTACAGGAGCACATGCTGCTCTGAAACTGACGTATCTGCAGATTACACCCAGATGCTGTGAACTTACACTGACTCAAAACACACACACAACAGCAGAAAACAGCAAAAGCAGTTTCGGTAAGATGAGACGGGTGGAATCACACAGAGTTTATAGGAAGAGTGAAGAGTACCCTTTAAAGAAATGGGTTCCATATAAGTAAAGTTATGAAAAAAATACATGCAAAACTCTTTTAAACACTGACAATAATAAAAAAAATATATTATTGAGCACCAAATCAGCATATAAGAAGAATTTCATTAGAAGGACTGTGTGACACTGAAGACTGGAGTAATAACTTCTGGAAATTCAGCTGTCATCACAGCAATAAATTACATTACAAAATGTATTATAATATAACATATATTAGTTTCACAATATTCGTTTTTTGGGAGGGATTTTTGCTCAAAGAAATGCAGCTTTTGAGAGCATATGAGATTTAATTCAAAAACATTACAAAATCTTACAGACCCCAATCTTTTGAACAGCAGTGTACATATAATGTGTTTAAAATACAGTGTAAATATTCACACATTAAAAATGTACCTTTTGAGCTTTAGCGTCTTGGTATCCTTGCATGGACATCATTCAAAGTTTAATTTAAATGAGATAATTAAGCAATTTTAAATATAATACATTTTATGGCAATAAGCAATGTGATTGAGCCCCATTTACTTCTATGGGAAATACCTTACTGTAACACAAGATGCTCTTTAAATATAATCAAATGAGTCAAAATGAGTCAATATCTCTGTAACATGTTGACTGAACCTAACTTGTACTGAACCGAGAACATTTCTTTAAATGTACTGAAATAATAATAATGAGCTGTATATTACCTGTGGTGGTGTGAGCATACAGTAAATTAAATGATGTGCAATCAGTGAACAGAAAAAAAAAAACTTTTTAGCAATTTCTCAATATTAAAATATTTACATTTTATTTAGCATAACAGCTTAATATAAGCAGACATAACTAAGTAATTTCTAGGCTGGCTCAACCTGAAACACTGTGGTGTTGTGGTGGTTTCAAAAGCACAAACCAGCGCAGCAACATCGATTCAACCAATGGTGTGAGTTTGAGGTGGCATTATCCATTTAAGCGCTCAAGGCATGTTCAGGAAACCTGTGTGAAAACAATCTTTTTTTTTGTTTGTTTTTTTTTTTTAGCTCTGTTTTGTTATAGTGAGGCAGAGTTTACAATCTTTGGCTAATAAAAGCATCAGCTAAATGACAAGCATCTAATATATCTTACTGTACAATGTGAGCTAGAGCTGGTTGGTGCAGAACTGCCTGAGGCTCTGGTCTGGTCTTTCATAATGCTTTCATACACTGCCCAGTCCTCTGACACCACTACACACACACAGAAAGAAAGAGAAGAAGAAGAGAGAGCCCCACTTGATTTCATTTGATTATAGACAAATCAATATTCAAAATGTGCTACAAAAAATCCTTGATCATAGTATATTTTTTAAGAGTATTTTATATTTGACCCAAAGCACTGATTCAAAGTCAGTTAATTATTTTATTTAAAAAAAAAAAAATATATATATATATATATATATATATATATATATATATATATATATATATATATATATATATATATATATATATATATATATATATATCATCAATAATTTCCCAACAAAACACAGCAGACCGTCCAGAGAACCAATCTTTTGTTCACCAAAAAATAAATTCCTGTCTTTATCAATAGATGGCACTCTTTGCTTTGTGCCCGACACACATGCACTAGCAAGACAAGAAACAAAACACTGCTCTGCACTTAATACATTTAATGTATCAATATCAAGTGTGCATACAAAACATATCACTCTAGATGTATATTCAAAACGGTATTGAATTTCTACATCTGGTTTAATGCTGGATGCATCTCAGCACTATTGTGGTCAAATAAAAACACTGCATGCTCAAATGTACAGGTGCATTTATTACAAGGGCGATGATTTTTGTCTGAGGCTTAGTGAGTGGCAATGAATATATAGTGTATCACGGCTTGGAGGTTTTTTGAGGATGTCTGCGGCATTATAAAAGGACATCAGATGCCATGGCTTGGGGGAGGTTTCAAAGAGGGGCAGCTAAAATCCAAATACTAAAATCCATTGCCACAAATGATTAATTTATAGCTTTGCAGGGTCCGAACTGTTTAAACAAGAGCCACAGGAAATTGAAGAGCCAAATAAAACCTCTAAATATTTAATAAACACAAACACAGCGACTAGATTTGAGAACCTCAAGGTAAAATCTTGTTAAAAATCTGCTTAATCGATACATATAGGTAGAGATAGATGTGGTGAAAGAAAAGATTGATTAAAACTCAGCTTTTGGTTTTATAGTGGGGTGGGGAATCAGTTTTAGTGTAAACCTTCGAGCCTTCGGTGTATCCTACAAGTGAACAGGGAAGAGCAAATGAATTGTGTATAGTCTGTTCTGCTCCTCTTACCAGCCAGCACAGGTAGAGGTCAAGAGTGCTGGAAGTACATAAACGGGATACTGCTTTTCACTGAGCCCCACCTCTGAAATGTGTCTGTTAAGAGCGCCAGGGTGCTCCGCTGGCACACTGAGGGGGATAAACATGCTTTTAATTCTGCCTGGCTTAGTGAAGAGGCCATACAAATGAATGTGGAGCTTTCGCCTGTTCCCATGTTTTAACATCGGACACTTGTTTCCACCTCACATCTGTGTGGATTTAAGCTGGACGGGGCCGGGAGGGGTACTAAAGGAAACGACCCCTATAGGTGTCATCATCCTGAACCTCAGAGCCAGCTTCAGTCATCTTGGGGGCTTTTAAATTCAATCTCAGATGTGCGCTTGGATGAGAACAGGTGGAGGTTAAAAAAAATGCATCAAATAAAGGTTTACCTTTGCTTTTGGTTTGGGCTAGTGTTGATTTCAAGCCAGAGGTACTTACAGCTTTTGCCTTATTTACAGTCCCTTTGGCAGACGTACAACGGCCCCGGGCTATAACACAGTGTACCTAATGTTCAAACTGGCAGGTAATCTTATGTCAAACATCCCCCTTTGATATAAAGTGATCAATAGATTCTTGTGAAGAAGTAATTTCTCTGATGTTTCAACTTTAGATTTTCTTTTATTACAATACATATATAATTCATTTTTTTTTTTTCTCATCGCTGAGAGGTGCTTTTCAGAATAAAGGGGCCATTGTAAGACAGAGAGCAATAAAGAGAGCAGTGAAATTGTGTGTTTAGATGTTTCCGGAGTACAACAATTTTTCAATCAATACTCTATGTAACACAATTATCTGCAGTAATCTGGTTGTATTGGAAAAGTGTTTTGCAGCAGCCCACTCCGGGGATTCAGTCTGAACAGCTAACTGATAATTCCATCATATTTAAAATTTATCACTTGCAGGGAAATGGACAGAATCACACTTCTTGCAAACCTCGAAACAATGGGTGTGCAAATTCTATGATCCCATGAAGTTACATATTTAAAAAATTATTGGAACTATAGAAGCATATATATATATATATATATATATATATATATATATATATATATATATATATATATATATATATATATATATATATATATATATATATATATATAATATTAATATTTATTAAATGGAAATATTAGAATGACATACATATACATATATAAATACTGTATCACTGTATACATATACATATATATATATATATATATATATATATATATATATATATATATATATATATATATATGTATATACTATATTACTGTATACCGTATAAAATGTTTTTTGTACTAAATAATACCGATTATTCAAGTATGTTTTACATGAAAATACTATTTTTGTCTTTCTACTTTAATATTTCATGTCTAATTCGGAGGGTTACTGGCCTTTTCTTTTGTAAACATTTTTGAAATTGTTTTCTACACCAATCTTTATTTTAAAAAAATTCAATATGTATAATGTTAAATTTGTGAGAATTTCTATATTTAAATAAATAAAAAATGTATAATAATAATGTTATAATGTTACAAATCATAAGGTGGTTAATACGCTGTACGGTCAACAGTTACATTTGGTTATTTAAAAATGATCATTGATCAAATGCATTTTGTTCACCTTATTTTTCATTCTAATCCAGCTTTCTAAATCTTGCCATTTAAAGAGAGGTCTGCAAAGCATTAATACAGCCCAGAGAGCGAGTTCTGCTCTCATATAGTCATTTTTGTATATGCATCATGAACGCTGCCTACAGCAGGCTGCTCAACCTCCATCATTCACACCATTAAGCAGCGATTTTTCACCTTTCCTGAATTAACACCATTCGCATTAAAACATTCCTACTGTAGGAAGGATGCGCCGAGGATTTCTTCAATTAGAATGCCATGTATCATTTCCAGCAGGCCCTCGCCACGGCTACCCCGTGCCGCTGATGCGCAAAACAGGATCATAAATCATGTCACTGCCAGCCAATCAGAGGCTGCCGTTTCTGCTGGATAGGCGCAGGCTGCGGCATAAAGTTATATTCCTGCATGTAATGTATTATTCCTCAGCTTATTTTAACGCCCAGGCGGCCTTAATGCTACAGCAGAAACACCTCCAGCAAACAGCTTCAAACCACTGAGGTCAGAAAACTCATGTAAAGCAAAGGCGAGCGCACAACAATAAATGGCACAGGCAATAGATTCAAGGATAAGATTGTGTTAAGAGTGACAAAACACACACATAATGATGTTAGAGCAACATTACTGTATTTACCTTGCATTCGCCAAAAAAAAAAAAAAAAAAAAAAAAAAGTAAGGACTGTTTATTGTTAAAAATGCACTGAACAGGAATGCACTCGATCGATCATTGGTACAATGGTGCACTCGTGAATTGGAGTGCATGTATGGGTCACACAAAAAATGCAGGAGAAAGCGATCCATCCATGCCAAGGGCTTTGTGGCATTCTTGTGAAGTGGAAAGGGGGCAGGGCCGTTCTCTTCACCTATGCTGTTGAAGTCTGGAAAGATTCCTCGATGGTGCACTCTTCTCCTGGTTTGATTTGGTCCAGCTGTCTTCAAACAGTTCAATCACCCACTTGAACTCTCATGGTCATTGGCACTTCCTCCTTTCCCTCTGATTTTTCCCCTCGTTGAGCCACAGGAAGGAGATTTTCAAATGCAATCCATCACTTATGGCCGCTCAACACCAATTCCAATCAAACTGCACTGAAATCTTTACGTTTTACATTTTAAACACTAGGGAAATCGATACAGCGTGCCGCTCTCCAGGAGGTTTTGAAGTTATAGAGCATCTACGCTCATCTCATCAACTGAAACTGTTGCTTTGACACCCAGGAATGAACACAGACAAGGGGATAAAACGATGAACTGATCTTATGCATGGACAAGACACTGCCATCCCCAGCAACCTGAGCAGGCTCAAAAGCACTCAAATGAGACATTACTGTCTGACACAAAATTATAGGCTCCACTGTAAGATCTAAGGAGAAAAGGACAAATCCGGCAGAATACATAACAATTATTTTACATGCCTCAAGGAGCATCAAAAACGCCAGCACGGACATATCTGTTTGTAGTGGAGCAAAAATAAGCAACGGGGTGTTTATCGGTAGCGGCGGTGTAATGAGCGAGTGAGGATGGTTGCTGATGTTCTACTGAGAGAGATAGTCTGCACTGCATGCTTCAGAGTGAGATCATAACCAGCATGCTGTGGACAAATGGGGAGGTTTCAAATGACTCCTGATAATCAAGGCGCTTGGGCTGGAGGGCCGGCTGGCTTTGGGGTGGGGATTGATCTATCTCTCGCTCTCTTCTGTCGCTACTAAGGATGCCCACGTTAATTCTTAATGAGACATTCCTGCATGCGTAACAACACTGTCTGCACAAAACAAAAAAGACCTCCCAGACTGCAAATGAGGAGTTCTCTACAGACGCCCAGCTAGCATCGCATCATTACCACACACACACACACACACATGCAGGCTATAGCCCATCATTAAGGTGAGTTGTACTTCCTTCTTTTGTGTGTTTGTGTATGTGTGAGGCTTGTCTCTCTTGTAAACCAGTCCATTTCAAGTCCATTTCGAGTTTGAAAACGTGAGGGGCGGTAATAGGTCATAACCATCTCAAAAACCAGAAGAAAAAAACATGAAAAACAGCATTTATTTGGCCACCATGAGACTATTTTTAATCACACATTGCAAAGAGTCATGTATATGTATATATATAAGTGTGTGTGTGTGTGTGTGTGTGTGTGTGTGTGTGTGTGTTTTTTTATATTAATTAATATTAAATATAAATAATCAAAAACTGACTTTTAAAAATGGAAAAGGCACCTATTTCATAAAATAAATTGTATAACAAAAATACTGTTAATAATAATACAATTACAATAAAATTACATGTAAATTTGTACATGGACAATAACTGCAAACAGCCAACATCTTTTACAAAAGCTGCAGTGCACTGTTAATTCTTATTCTATTCGCTAAGACCAAAGATTTTGTCACATTAAGGCTTACAGTAAATGCAAAAAATAGCTTTTTAGGTTTTTTTTCAAGGATTTGAGCTCAGATGGGCTCCTCAAAGCCTTTTTTTAACCACATGTTTGAGGACTCTTTCTGCCTTTTGATCATTCTTACATTCACAGACACTTCTTCCCTTCTAAAGGGTTAACATCATGTACACCTGCTCAACTTCAACATGGACCTTTCAGTCCTGTGCAGATCCTAGACACTGGAACATAGAGGAACCGGCTGATGTAGACCAGGCTCAAGTCAAAACTAATGCTAATTGAGGTCTAAGACAAAACTGGACTAATTTTACCCTGAGAACTGAAAATATTTCCCTAAGGTCTACAGTACTTTTAATGTAAGATTTTCTTGGCCATTTTCTGCTTTTAAACAGTTCAATTTTATTTTATTATTGTTTTCTGCTATGCCAAACAAATGCCTCCTTTTCATGCAGGTTTGTTGTGTCCAAAAGCATTTAAAATCTCTCACCCTTAACACCCAAAGTTTCCAACAACTCTTAAACTTGAGTGACCAGACATTTTCTGAAAAAAAATAAAATTCACCTGCTAGTTTTTAAAAATGTTCTTCAGAAGGATATTCTGAGCAGTGCTACACACAACCAGGAACAACACAATGTTTGGTGAACATCCCCACATATTATTAGTAGTTCTTCTGATGTTCAAAAAATAATAGCATTTATCCAGCTTTCTCCACCAATTTTCTCATCACCCATTAGCCATCATTGGACAAACACATGTTGATGTATTTCGGTGTCAAAACAAGACATTTCCATAAATGCTCTCTTTGGACTAGAAAGAAACAGGAAACAGGAAAGAAAAAGTTTGATTTGTTCTTTTTTTTTCATAGTACATCAAGCTCTTTTATCCCATAAAAATCCCCTTTAAATGTATACGCAATTTCCGAAATGACTTAATTAATCCATTACTAATCCCACATAACTACACAGTGCACACGCTATGTTTGCAGATGCCACCACCAGTTTGAAATGTGCATTCTGGGACATTATTATTTAATCACTCTAATTATGCTCATGTATGTGACAATGCTGCCTGTTACAAAACGTGTCCCTGCATAAACTTGAACAAGCACTTAGCATGTATAATACATAAGCAGGTGTCTTAATGTGGCCTTGATATTCAAATCAGCTCAAAACATTGAGCGCTTGAGAATAGCCGCTGATGTGACCCGACAACAACAACATGCCAGCGGGGGCATGTTCTGCAGCAAAAACACATGTCTGTTGCCCCAGCTACTCTTTATTGAATGAGAGCCTGTTATTTTCCCTCAGGTGCCCGTGAATGGCTGGTTTTCTCCCTTGGCACATTTCCACGCCATTCTTTATCGGCCCGCCATCACCGGCTCCGCTGATTTGAATATTTAGTGTCCTTTCATGCTTTAATTGGAGTCAATTGCATTCACTTGGCACATTTTGGGGGAAATTAATCCTGGGGTCTAATTTGTTTCTGTCAGGCAATCAAAGCCTGAGTGAATAATGGCAAATGTTATTACAGGTCCCCTAGTCTCCAAATACCCCAACTATGCATTTAACTAAAGCCTTTAATTATTTGCGCAGCATAGCTGTAGTAGAGCTCAGAGTCAGACAGGACAAATGAATGAGGTTTTAAGGGGGTGACTGGGAGTGTTGGCGAGCGCCGCAAACATAACAAACATTTGACTGGAGCGCTCACCGAGAACACCGTCGATGAGCTGTGATTGGAGACAGAGAGGCTACGTGGATGCCGGAGAGAGAGGATAATTGACAGATACCAGGAACGCTCAGCCGATGAGGAGACCGACTTGCTAAAGGATAAAACACACCACAAGGCAATTTGCAGGAGCGAAAAGAGACGGTAAGTATATTATTGGTTACCTGACATGATCCAGCCTTTCTCTGTGATACTAAAGTTTTCTATCTGAACTAAACTTGTACACACTGAGCTTTCTGAAATGTTGAGAGGAAACCAATATTTGTGCAATAGCAAAAAGAAAAAGAAGGAAAAAAAATGCCTCCCCCTAAGTGTATAAAATAAGCTGGTAATTATAAAGAAGCAACAGGAGTACTTCCCCAGAAATAGTTTGCACTCCTACAAATTCACTTCTCTCGCCTGATCTCCTGTGACATTAAACGTCCTGGCTTGGAAACGCTTCTCTAGTTGCTTAAGGTCCATTTGGTTGGGCTGTGGCCATCATCACGGAACAAGGACTAAACGGTGAGATCCAGACTTGGCCCTTCTGGGAACTTCCTGTGCAGCCGGACCACTGATATTAGGGTCTCTATATGCTCTGTGAAAGACGGAGCCTGTCAGCACCTGTACTAAGAATCACATAAGATTCAGACACAAAATGATGGGTTAAATATTCTGAGTCTCATAACAAAACTAAAAACATGTTTTCTCTCTCAGAATTATATCTGTCTGATATCCGCTCACATAAAAACATGCATTGAGAGCCTGTGTGCAACCTGATGATCATGTTCTTCAGCATAATTTGAGAATGATCCAAAGAGCATCCCATGTTTTAATGGAAACAAGAACGTCTGACCATCTGTACAAAGTTCACATGGTTCAACTGGTCACAAAACTGATCATTTGATTAATGACTCATAAATAGTTCTTATTTATTCTGTGTCGAACATTTATTTGCTTTCAATTGTTCAAAAACCTGTTTAATTCCAGGATTAAATATGATTTTGAATCCCAGATGCATTAACTCTTCAGAAGAGAAAACTTTTTTTCAGATGTAAGATAAATAAAACAAAGCAGGAGTAGTCCAAGACTAGCCACTGTACTTCACTGCTCACAGATTTATCCCTCAACAACAGAACCGTATCAGTCTTATTACTGAATGTAACAAAGTATAAAATACAGTCATTCTTCAAATCGGTAACTCTTTTATAAAGCACAAATTAAATTTGATTTGATTAAAATTATATTCTGCCAGTCTGACCTTGTAGGCTGCAGTTTAGCTCATACAAATTAAATTGTTCTGCAATAAAAATGATTCATTTGTTGCCAGGCATTGTAAATGTCTTCAAAAAGACCCAAAACCAAAGTGACATCAGGGGTGCTTGATTCATTTGTCACCCAAAGATGCCCCAAACAGGCCAACTGCAGTGGCTAACCAATATTAATGAATCCTGACGCAAGCACAAAATTGCTTGGCAAGGATAATGCTGGGATTATTAGTACATTCTGTGTATGCTCCAAATAAACTGAGTTTTCTTTAAACAGTGAAATATGAGACCAAACAAATGCACATATCACCGTGAAAGAAAAATAAAGCATAGAAATGTCTGAATATCTAAAACCTGATTTGCACTGACTGCAAAAAAAAAAAAAAAAAACCTGAGAAAAAAAAGGTCACAGAATACACTAAAAAAAAAAAGATTAAAAAAAACTAATCTTACGGCGTTACACTGAAAAAAGAAAGAAGATACTTTCAAATGTAATTTTTTTTTCTCAAATTGAAAAAAGAAAGAAGATACTTTCAAATGTATTTTTTTTCTCAAATTATATTTATTGATTTAATATTAACCAAAAATATGTATAACAAAACATTCATATATTGAATCAATATATTTTCTTTAGATCCAAGCCATCATACAATATAAATATATACATATAAACACACTGAGGAAATTATTTTTTTCAGTGTATTTTATTAATTTATTTTTTTATTCTTAGAAGCACTGATGCCATTTTCTCTCTTAATCTCTCGATTTCTTCATCACACTGGTGTATTTTCCCCGTCTGGCTCTTCAGATTGTCCAGCTTGGGGTTCTTCTGTTAGCTGGTCCATTGCCTCTTTCGGGGTGTTCCATACAAATTACTTTCTGGACATAGCGAGTCTTCAGGCTGGAGATTTCTGCTTTTAAAATTCAGACCTCTGCCTGGGCCTTTAGAACAAAAAACAAAAAGCAAAAAGAAAACACTGAAGACATGATCACATAATTTGTACAATAAGAACAAAAAGCAATGAACTACAGCACTACTGCATGATAACCATATTTCCACCAAAAAATCATACTTACAAAGGTTATAAACCAGAGTAAAACCCGTAGTCATTTTTCACAGGGAATTTCCTTGAGACCATTTTTAATAACTTCACTTTCAGATTCCTTTTCTGTAAATCATTTTGTTTAATTTCCTCCTTCTGATGCCGGTGGTTTGTAGTGTCAAGATAGCCAGGTCCTTAATGAAAATTTACTGGTTTTACTGTAGCATCAATAAGTGCAGTAACTATGGTATTTTGTTGGAAACAGTGCGTTAGCATGCAAGAACAATCTTAAATTTGCCCAAAACTCAGCTTAATCTGAGGCGGGGACCCTAAAAGTTGTAAAATATGACCATGCACTTAAATCGACCCCCATAATGTAGTTAGCTTGAGAGGATCAAGAGCTAACATGCCATCTGAACAATGCAATAATGATATGAGACTAATGACGCAAACCTTCATTCATCATTCAAAATGACTTTCACATGGATCCTGGCCTGAACCTACAAGTCAAGAAAGATCAAGAGGTTTTTGTTCCAGAAATCAGTGAATATGACTAATTTCAACATGACAAAAGAGACATTACGTTTTTAAGGTAAGTAAAGAGACACGTGCAAAATGTTATATTGAAAATGTGTGCAGCCTGTTTCAAATGAGAACACCAGACATCTGCAGATCTATGTCTGAATACTAATGGAATGGAAACGGAGGGAATATAATGTATTGTCACAGCAAACAGCCAAAGTTATTCTGGCTAAAGAACACAGAGAACAACTTCTGGGTGAGGATGAGAGGGTCCATGTAATAACATATCTGTGGGGCATTTAGACCCTGAACCATAGAGAGAAATGACCTCAACACTACACTGAGTGGTCAAAGTCAAGTTTTTATTTGGAATGTCATCAAGTTTTCATTGCGCTATCAAATGAATCCTGAAAGCCCTTGTAGACTTGAGTGCAATTAAAGCATATTTATGTCTAAGCTAATCATCGTTATCAAATACTCCGGAACCTTATTAGCTTACTAATTTTGTTTTGATGAATTCATGTTCCAAATACTCTGTATGAATGTCCTGTTTGGTGACTTCAGATTTTAATGAGATTATGGTATTTTTATAGAAAGAGTTTTGTAACCTTAAAGAGCTTTTCTTTTGCTTGTCTTTCATTTTCTTTGATAAATGACATTAACAGTGCATAATGCCTTTGATATGCTGCACTTAAAAAAAACTTATGACCATAACGGTCATTTCTAAAGGCTTGTTAAAGATGGATCCACGTTCCAAGTGACACTGAAGTCGTTACATTAAATTTGCTGGCTTATTTACAGTAATCTTTTGCTATATGTGTCTATCACATGCCGTTGTGTGGTGCACACAAGTGAAAATACTTTAATGCTAAGCAATGTTGTTTTCTTGTTATATTAGGACAAGCCTTGAAATCTTAAAAAATCAATTAAGCACTTCTCACTGCTCTCAAACTCCTGTTTTACAAACTCTCCTGATGATGGGTTCAGGGCCAGTGCTTCACAAACAGAGCAGTCTGTGTTACCTTAAAACAAAGTAGGCTAAAACACTGCAGCTGTATATATATATATATATATATATATATATATAAATACTATTAAGCACTGAGTTTTAGTCCATATGAAAATGTCACAAAAGTTGCCAAACACTCCAAACATACTGTAGCACCTGCAGAATAATATCTGCAAAGAAAATACGACATTTATTAAAAATACAAAGCAATAAATAAAGAAATGAACAATAGTGGTCCATTTCTGGACTATTTCACTGCGAGAGAAACCTAATTAATCTCGCAGCACACCTGTGCTGTAGTTTAGATGCATTACAGTATCTTCACAAAAGAGATGTGTGCTGAGTTTGTGAATGGGCCTTATTTATTTATTTGTTTAGATATTTAAATAAATAAATATTGTTTGATATGGTTTAAATAACAAAAAAAGGTGACGAACTGATATTATAATATATTTATGTAATTTATAACTGTATATCCACATTTATATATTCCGAATTGTAACTTTATACGCTTAATATTTATAAATATACATAAATAAATACTATATAATATATAATACAATGATATAGTCAGAATTATAATGATATATTCACATTGAACATATAATCAGACTTACAACTGTATTTTTTGGATTTGCTTTTATATATTCAGATATATAACGACATTCAGATATATTTCGATACATATTTTCATTTTTGTATCTATATATTCAGACATATTTATATATTAAAATCTATATGTATATACAATATGTAATTTTATGTAAATGTATAATATACAGTACATATACATATACATATACATACAAAGACACATACACACACATGTGTGTGTGTGTGTGTGTGTGTGTGTGTGTGTGTGAGCAGTTTAAGCCAAAATGTGTAATAATACAAATCTCATCACAAGCAGTGCTGGAATCTTTCCTCATATTCTTGTATCCAGTTGTTTTCATGCACATTGTGAGAGGTAAAGTTACTCCAGATCCTACCTCATGTTTGTGTGTGATGCCGATAATACTCTAAAGGTAACTTTATGCAAAATCTTTTATTATTGTTAGAACAACAAATTAATTAAATCAATAAAAAAGTGGAAAATTAGGGTATATATAATTATTTCCCCAACTGTTCTAATTCAGCTACAAAATGAACAATTAAAATATTTGTTTACAGTAACCAGATGCAATAAAATGATGCAGCATTTTGTCATTGGCTTGTTTTCTCATTCGTTCAGTTGTCACTTTACATGAATTGTATATGGTTATCACTATTGATTGTATTTGATTGACAGCTGCTGCAAACCTGCTGCTACATTAGTTGCAGTTGGCTTTGGATCTACACTCTGTCCCCTCTCTCCTGTCCAGTCACGCATCTCACTCAGCACATCAGTGTGGATCTGCCACTTCCTCACCCCCTCATTAAGCTCACTGACTTCAGCCTGCCACGACACCAGCTACACGCACCTTCACGTCCGCTGCCGCAATACACCAAAGTTCAGCATCATCTGTATTCATAGCCTGGCTAAATATTGAAAATTATTCCAATGCTCCCAAACATATACTCATGAATTTTTCATGAGTCAGTAAACAGATGGGTGGTGGTAAAGATGTGGGAGGGGTCAGGGAAGACACACACCTTCTACTCTAAACACACACACAAACACACACACACACACACAGAGAGAGAGAGAGAGATACATATAGAAAAAGGCTGAGCATCTTGCTGTGAATAAAAAACTGCATCTAAACAAATACAGTCTCTTATCTATGCCTCTCTAATATACATTTATCTCTAATATCCATCCTTAAAACAACATCGGTTTTGGCAAATAAAAGCACACAAACACACACAGAAAACATGACTCACCTTTTTCTGTTAGGCAAATTTTAGTGCTTCCCGAGTTCTCATTTAAACACCTAAAAGAAGTCAATGAAGTGTAAAAACAAAAAAGAAAAAAAAGTCACAATTCTTCCTGCAGGGCTTCTCTGTTTATAGACTTAAAGTTTATTTTCATTGTTTGAGAACTCAAGAGGTTTCCTAGAGGTTTAATTTTTCCTCCTCTTGTGCTTCCTGGGAATTCTTCTTCAATCTCTTCAATCTTGCAGAACCGCATTCACACCTAAAACGGCCATCAAACAATGTCAAAAAGCAACTTACGATCAATTCTGATAGCATTAAATGAGTTCATTCCCCTTAAATGACACCATAATTTATCAAATAAAATAAAAAATAATAATATTTAAATAAAGATAAAAATGAAATCTATATAAAACAATTACACATAAAATAATTTTTAAATAAATGAATTTTCCACTATACTGTATGCTGTCCTAACCTACATTTAAAATGTATATAAAATCATACCCTGTCGTAATAATAATTGATAAAATAAAATGAAAATACACTACAAATAAAATAAATAAAATATGAATAATGAGATTATACTTAAAAGTGATTAAAACAATTAATGTTCCACCATATTCTATCTCATATTTAGAATTTTCATTTGATTCTCACTTTGTCAAGTGAAACATTTCAATGCATTTTATCCCATATATAATTGTAGCCTTACAATAAAAAATATTAATTAAATAATATAAAATAAAAAATAAAATAAATATTAAATTAAATATGATGAAATAAAATTAATTTAAATTTAAAATGTAGAGTGTTGTATCTATGGGCTGTAAACATTGCACAGGTAGTCCGTCCTGTACCTTCAAAATCTTTTGTTTGGAATATATGGCTCCAGATGGCTGGAAGTCTATTTTAAAAGTGTTTTTAAAGAAAAATAATAATAATCTCTACAGGGTATAAGGAGAAACACTCCAAACCTAGTAGACTTCATAGTTTTACCCTGCAGCTGGTTCACCCTCCGCCTGTGGTTCCACCATGTCTGTCTCTCCACCTGCCAGTGGATGCCACTGAACACAGCACAGATATGAAACACTCCCAAAACATCTTATTACAATTACAGACAATGTGGCGTGAAACACAAAAGGATGCTGTCAGACTGGAGGCTTTATTTTATTTCGATTGTATTTATTTTGTGTGTGTGTGTGTGTGTGATGTCTACATCTACATCTGTAAACAAAGAAAAAGAATTGTTCAAAGACTTGCCTCCTTTTCAAAATCCAATAGTTTTTTTTATAGTCTTCTGTAATTCCTTTGAGGCAGCTACAGTATTTTTGCCTCTAGTAAATCTGCAAATAACAAATCACAGACAACCAAAATGTTAATTTTCGGTTAATTGTTTCATCCTAAGATTTTTTATTTATTTTTTAAACAGAGAATTAGGTGCATTCTCTTTTTCACTGTTTTGTAGCATGCCACTATTTCTCCTAAATCTATTACTTCAATATAATAGCAATAACACTTAATAAGAGCTGCATGTTGTCTTGAGAAAAACAATACTGCACTGTATTCTCACTGATCGCATTTGCTTTTGTCTTTGAGTTTGATTGCATGGACTAATAAGTCTCTTTATATTCTGAGAGTCCATCTGTGCGTTCAACAACATCTTCAATCTTTGTAACACTAGTATGTTTCTTTAAATGAGATATTAGCTTCAATCATCGTGCGGGGGTGAATGAACCGATCTCGACACGCTCATTGCTCCTCGCAGAGCACGTCTCCTACACAGCTCGTCCCCGTCACCTAAACACAGAAATATGTATCGCCCCCAATTCGGCATATAGAGCAACTTATGGGAGGTGAAAGGTCGTTTGTAACTGTCCACAGGATTGATGGAGTTAAGATAGCTCCTTGACCTTCACCCTGCACTCACAAAGAACAGTCTCAAATGACGGCGCATCGGAGCAACTTTAAACTGAAATGTTTTTTCACCACTTTTTCCCTGTGTGCCTTTCCAGTGGCAGGACGGCGCAGAGCCACACGAATGCAGCCTGAGATTCAATTACCGCAGTTTCCCCTTCATTAAGGGTTAACCTGTCATCCAATCCTACTCGCCAATGTCTCCAATTTGCACTAATTCCTGCATTTCTGTTTCCTTTTGGCTGTCCTCTCAAAGCTACATTCAGAGAATAATTGCTTGTGTGGCCTATGCAAACATAGGCAGGATCAATCGAAACAGATCTTAAATAATTTTGTATTGGCCATCTGTCTGTGGCTGATGCCTTCAACTCTGAAACGAAGTAGCAAAGGCATTGTAGCTCAGAGCAAGGGCAAACAGTCCGGCTCAGAGAGAAGCTGATATTTTACTTGAAGAAAAGGTCTGGTCGGAGTTCAGGACCTCTAAATACACTCAAAACAGCAACCTCGAGTGAGATTTGAAACTAAAATACAATAGAAAAAGTAGGAAAAAACAGTATTGAATAAAGTGTGAATGGGTGTTTAAGGACTTTTAGAACTTGAACTCCCTTAAAATACTTTTTATTTTACTTGCACTATTTGTCACGCAGAAATCATTTCCAAAAATATAAATAATTTTAAATTATGTAGTCAACATTCCATGATATTGTATAAAAATTACAATAAACTTTAAATGATAGTCTAATTTGTGTTGTGAAGGATAAGTACACATTCATTTATCATAAATACACACAAATAAAAAAATAAATTATTTTTTTGTTCACTTTTGTTAATTGACAAATATTACAGCTTGACTGAAATTCAAGCACAATAAACACATTTTGTTGTGATATTTTTGCCATTTCATCATATTTAACTTGGCACCTTAAAATAAAATAAAATAAAATAAAATAGGCAGATTTTTTTTAAGACAGTGATACAACAACATAACCATAGTTATTTGTGTAATGACTGGTAAATCATTTTTGCGAAATAAACATTTCAATGGTTTATGATGAGTTCAGACTTTGTTAAATTATCATTGTTTAAACATTTTAATAATTCATATTTTTTATAATGGCTCTTGTTCTGGTATAATATTAAAACTGTTAAACACATACAAAAAAGGCTTTTAGAAATGTGAAAAATTTAATTATGACGGCATGGTAAAAAATTTAAATGTGACCTTTATTTCACAAAAAAAAAGAAAAAAAAAAGATGAAATCTGTTAATTTTAATAAAAATATTAAAATATAAAGGCCACAAACACTCACATGCACAGTTTAATACAAAATAATAAATAATTCTAAGTATTCAAAAAGCTCACAGGCCATCTGAAGCATGCACAACAAAATGAGTGTGTGAGAAACAGTGCATGTGTGTACGTGTAAGCGAGTTCTTCAATGGCCATGAATGCACCATTAGACAGCAGCATCATTTTGCCGGTGGCCACAAAAAAATTGCATTTAAAATGAATCACAGAGTGCCTCTGCAAGACTTGAGAGAACTGTATCATATCTGTAGTGCATAATTTCATTGTGTTTGTACATTTCATGCATGCATAATATATTGCGTTACACCCTTCCAAAGCACATTAAACAGGCTCATTGTAGCACAATTGCATAGGCCTGACATCTGATGTGCTCCAGTGCACAGCGACTGACAATAACCGCATCTGAAAGCATAAAAAAAAAAAAAAACAAGACAAAAAGCAAAGTGTGAATGCATCGCTCCTAAAAGAAGGATGTAACCTTCTCATGAAACATTAAAAGCAAATCAGCTTTTATAGCACATTAGAAATGCAGGAATGGAGGTAGCAAAACAATGCTGGATTTGTTGTTATTATACACTTTGTTTCCATCGTACCTTTTTGTTATTCCAAACTCAAATTAAATGTCAAACTACAGAAGCTCATTTAGACCATCAGATAAATCATTTTAAGACTAAACTGAATTTTCTGCAGAGTAGAACAGATGTTCTTTGTTACAGAGCAAAAGTAATAAAATCGAGGCGCATCTTAGAAGTAGTAAGCTGACCCCAATATAAAGGTCAACGACATATGGAATCGCATTACGGTGCATTAGACAAGACGCATAAGAAGTATTACAAAAATAATGTGAAGTACGACTATAAACTGCACTCTTGATAAGTAACGCTGCTGCCACTTTGTGACAGCCGCAAGCCTTTGTTGATTATTTAGCAAAGCGAAACATGTCACAAGCAGCTAGCGCTTAGCACAACCCACCACCAACTGGGTCAATCACTCACAACTTTTAGAAGAGAACTTTACGCTAAAAGACGTGCATTATGGACAGGAAGCCCCTGAAATCAAGAAGGAGGAGGTATTTTTAAATCAATCACTACATCTTGTATCTCCATGGCCCCTCCCTGCACACACTCCCCGGCTTCAAATACTGACAAAAAGAGAATCCCACCTGACGTTTAGACATCCTATACAGAGAACAGAGCGAGATCTGGGAATAAGTGTGATATAGCCAACCAACAAACAAGCAAATAAACAAACAGAGTGAGTGACACTCACATCCAATATTCATGGAGAAGCGGGTTTATTAAGACTTTGTGAACAGAAAGAGTTGACAAGAGTTCTTCTGTGAGGAGAGTTGGGACTGACATTAAAGGAGAACTGCAAAGTCATTCTGACGGCCAATTTTGAGAGTCAGTTTTGACCACTTTAAATATAAAATGTAATATGCAAAGTCCAAATCAACATACAGTATAAGAATGATTTTCGAAGGATCATGTGAGGAAATTTTTTAAAAAAATAATAAATTAAATTAAATTAAATGTAAAAAAAAAAAATTAAAATAATAAAAAAAAAAAAAAAAAAAAAATTAATAATTAAAAATTAAAATAAAATCACTCTGGCGAGTCAGCAACAGGGGCTCATGGGCAATGTGAGGATGAATGAAATGTATCATGGCCCCCTTTGTTATTGTCTCTCTCCTGTGATGTGCACTAACTTCAGAGGAACAAATTATCTTCCCTCATGTCTCCTCGCTAATGGAGGCCAGGGTCGAGCAAGTAAAACACTGGGTTTTGTTGTCTTTGACGTTTTATTAATTTAATAGCATTTTGAAAGGGGTAAAGAAACAAACCCCTATGCATACCTTGTTTTTCTGCGTGGAAAGGATGATCTGTTCAAACAAATCCGGAGAAATGCAGCCTGAGAAATGAAAACGAAGGGCTTGGTCCAGCGCTGTTGAAAGCATAAATATCAGACACCGGCGATGGGAGAGTTCTTTCAAACCAAACTATTAAGGCTATTTGTTCAGCTGCGCTAACGGATGAACTTCTCTGGAACAAAAGATATTATTGTTCAACGCATTTTTCCTCCTCCTCTCCCTTTTTTCCAACAGGAAACAGACAGTGGCAAAGTTACAGTAGTTCAACATATGAGATCAGAGAGAAGGTTTTCGCAGCGAAACAGAACCAGATGTGGAAACGGTAACGGGACCCATGCAGAACTTAACGTTTGTTTGGTTTGCCTAAGAAGATAAAAGTCCCAGAGATTAATTGAAACCCATTGCCAGACACTTATGTTCGCCTATGCATATATTTATTCACGGGGTCGAGAGGTTAAATGGATGGTTGTTTGTGCAGTGGAGGAATTAAATCTATATCGCCAAACACCTACTTTGTCTCAGGGAAAATTAGGTTAACCCATCTGAAGCTTCACATTTGGACGTTTCCACCCCTCTTCATCTGATATTCATTTAAAGCAAAAATACGAAGGCAGCTTTGCTCTGCTGAGAAAACACTTAAAATACTGAATCCTTTGCCAGTTTGGATTTGACACAGCCGTGCTGTTTTCTTTCTACATAACGTTAGTCCTCTGTGATTACAAAAATACGGTAACGTACGCGTTTCAGTGAACGCCAACATAAATACAAGCTGTCTCTGAATGGTGAAATTTAGATAAGACACTGTAAAATTTGTGTAATAGACTCAGGTTTTCTTCTAAACAACATATCATGGGAATTCAGCATCACAGGGGAGGAGAGAAGTTCAGAAACAATTTTTTTTATTTTTGTTTTTGGAAGGTGGGGCGAGAGAGCGAGCGAGAAAGAGAGAGAGGCTCTTTTTACCTTATTGCCAGCTGCTTTCCTGGGGTCTTTGAGAGTTTGGCTTGCCCTACATAGAGCCTCCCGCTGTTTGAGAATTTGATCTCGCAGCTGTTGAGATTGTTCTGTCTTTTCCTGTAATTTGGACTTGAGCAGGCTGACGTCTAAGCCCGGGCTATTAACTTTCTCCTCGCTGGCCTGCAACTAAAAGAGAGAAACGGGAAAGAAATGAAATGCCCTTAAAATCAACGTGACCATCCTTTTAAGTTTTCTGCAGGGGTGGAAAAGTAGAGAGCTTAACAAAAACGAAACAAAACTATTTTAACATAAGAAGGTCACATAAAATCCTGTAACCCCAAGAACAAAGAGCGACATATAGATTTCTACTTTAGACCGAGTAACAGCTCTTTATCGATAAACAGCATGTCCACATAGACTGGGCAAATAAAGATCATACACTGAGGTTTACATGGAGAGCAGAAAAACAGAATTCAATAACAGAGCAAAACACATTCATATTGATCTGATAATACTACATTGCAAATTACCCATTGTTCATCTTGATATTTATCCTTTCTGACAGTGATTAAGTATTAAAGATCATCATCATTTATTGACTAGATCTAGTGACTGGGACTGCTTTCTGATCTTACATTAGCGTACATAATACATTAATATTCAAACAAAGACCCCACCGAGAAGTTGAATAGATAATGAGTGGAATATGAAATCTGATCAGGTGTGTTGAGGAAACTTTAATGGTCAGAGAGCAGCTGCTAAAATCCAATGACTTTTTTCTCAAGGGCAAAATGTTTGGACACTCTAAATGAGTTATCCCATCATGCACCGGTGGAGGAAAAATCAGCAAAAAGTGCTTAAAGGAAAAACCCAAAGCCAATTATATTCATCATTAGTATGCTTCCTTAATGTTCTCATTTATTATTCAATGTAAGTCATAAAATGTTAAATTCACTATTTCACATCTCCGACATTCAAATAAAGCAAAAGTCCTTCATTTGCTCTGCACAAACCCTCTGCGGAGGCAGGCAGCTCTTAGTACTGGCTGTGATAATCTTTATAGGAAAATAAATGGCATTGCTGGGTTTTGGAGCGTGTGCTGCATGTTGGCACAACACTGGATGAGCAAACTGCTGGAACGTGACAACTTGTTCAACAACACATGGAAAACTGAGCAATAAAGAGCCAGCGTCTCTTGTGTGTACCCAAACTGAGCTATTAATGAACAGACTATAAGCTAATTTTCACCTTAGAGGAATAGGTCACCCAGAAATGCTAAATCTGTAATCATGTTTGATCAATCCTGTAATTATTTAATGAGTATCCTGCAATCAATGCAAACTCATCTAAATCTAATTCACTGGGTTAATTTGGACTAAAATGAATCCAACGAGAGTGAAATCAGATAGAAGTAGATCTTTAAGGTATAAAAAAAAAGACGTATGGGCATTTTACAGTCCAAAAAAAAAAAAAAGGAGGGGGGGGGGGGAAGGCAAATTTATAGTAATATCTTTCCAATGGAAACCAGTGGGATGAAATATTAAAAAGCAAAAATGTCAAGCTATTATTTTTTCCTTTTTTTTCTTCTTCTGATGAATGTGAAAACAAAATACCTTGGTGGAACTTTTATTTTTATTTATTATTATTATTATTAATATTTTATTTGGTTGCATCCAAAATAACTTGCTTTATTACAAAAATAATTATATATATATATATATATATATATATATATATATATATATATATTTTTATTTTTTTTATTTTTTTTTTTTATTTTTTTTTCTGATGAATGTGAAAACAAAATACCTTGGTGGAACTTTTATTTTTTTGTTATTATTATTATTATTATTATTATTTCATTTGGTTGCATCCAAAATAACTTGTTTTATTACAAAAATAATCATATTTTTTTACAATGGATAAATGTGAAACTTTTTTCTTTTCTTTTTTTTTTCTTTAAAATGACATTGGTCACTGTTCTTTTCAGATTTACTGTACAAATAAATGCATCTCAGATAGTTTTGTTAGAGTTCCTATTTTATAAAGCAATTAGTAGAATCTTAATCTAACTGTTACATATTAGACCAGTGCTAGAATTAGTTAGGGTTAAAATTTGAGAATGAAAAATGCCATTCTTCAACATTTCAGACAGATATAAGAGGAAGTTTGTCAGAAAATGTAATAAATATGAAAATGTAATGTAGTAAACCATTTCCAGAACAGACAGGGACAAAGTTTTGAGAAGCTTTATGACTCAGATTAAGGAAACCTCCTTCTAGTTTACACATGTAGAACATATTGACAAATCACCCACGAGTAAACTCCACATCACTGTCAGGTCTGTAGCCGCACCGAGAAAACACAAAGGCAGAATGTTTTTTAAAGATAGCACGCAGACTGGGAATTCTGGGGGAAAGAGAGTTTACAGAGAAATTCCAGCTTTCAAATGCCTTCAACTCAGAGAACGGCTTCTTCCGATAGCTAAAGCCCCAAACCGTCTTTGACAACAATGAATGATTTTGAACACCTGGCTCTTTTAAGTTGGTGAGTGCTCGCTTGAGTCTGCTACAATGACAACCGCATCTGTGTTGAATGTGAGATTAAAGCTTCGCGGCTCACTCTGTCCATTAGAAACAACACTTGTGGGAACGTGTTAGAAAAAACTCTATTACTAATACATGGTTCAGGATTTGTATTTGCAACAAAAGCTGCCTTTTAAAACGCTGTCAAAAAGCATACAGCCATCACTCCGTCACAACAGAGAGAGGGCAAGATGGCTGCCGTTTCATTATGCTGAAGAGAGGAGATTGAATGTGATGGTTATCAAAGAGAAACCAGGCCCTTCGTACACTCTTTATAATGTGTGTGTGTTTCTGTTTGTGCATCTTTAGAGAACATTACATAAATATCAAATGACATGAACAAACCTGGGTCATTCCTGTTAGCATACCTTTTCATTTTTACAATAATAATAATAATAATAAAATACATAAAAATATATATGCACATACATAAATATGTGTGTGTGTGAATACTGTACATTCCCATTTCCCCATTAAAACAATACTCCCAAAAGAAAAAAGAAAAATTAAAAGAAGTAGAAGTACTATAGTAGAATAAGAAGCAGCTCTGAATACAAGCTGTACAAAAACAAATGCAGCACTCAAACTAAAATGAGTCATCTAATTGTTCATTTGTAACAAATGAAAACTAATATGATTTCAATCTTTAAAGATGAGTTAAGCATTTTACCCAATATATCAAGATGACAACGTAGGAATGACCCAGTTTTGCTAAATATTACAGTTCAGAGTGTTGTTGATCCACAAAATGATGAAATCTTGGCAAACAAATCTCCTTCACATCTTTGTGTTTCAGTCGAGGGTGCATTAAAACGGTGTCATTTTGCCCTGTCATGTCACAGGCAAAAGAGTTTTGTGCAAATGCACCCACAACAGAGAGGAAAGGAAGATTTGTCAGACAAAGCAGATGTGCGCGGTGACTAGAGCGTTCATGGCCTCAGGAGGTTCCACAGTTACTCCGTGACTGCGGGGACTCCAGAGAACATTCTGGGGCATTGTGGGATGTGTGAGGGAGTTTTTAATGTTCGCTTATAACACGCACACACACACAGACATAAATGCTGAATGGGTCTAGTCAGTGCAGATGGAAGGGTATGCCGGGTTCACTAGCGCTGTGAGAATAGAGGACAGTTGAGGCAGGGAAAATCCCCTCACAGAGACACAAATGACAGCCGATGGCCACACTGTAAGAAAAAAAAAAAATCCCTTCAAAAATGTCTTGTTTATTTAATCAAGGAAGGAACATTCACTTTATGGTAAATTTTTGAACATCACTATTTTTTTTAGCCTACAGTGTAACTACATTTCGTTTGATTTATGTTTGTATATATATATATATATATATATATATATATATATATATATATGCACACACACACACACACACACACACATATATATATATATATATATATATATATATATATATATATATAGCTCTCATGTAAATGTATGTCGGTTTATCTTGTTTTAGGATAGTTTTATGGCAAATAAAAAATACAGATTTGATTCGGTAGCACTTTATTTTACAGTCCTGTTCCTCATGTACATACTATGTACTTATTATAGTAATTACAATAACTATTTAATAACTAGGTACTAACCCTGAACCTACCCCTAAACCTAACCCTACCCCATGTAGTTACCTTGTATAACCAGAACTTTCTTAGATAAATACACTGTAAGTGCACTATAAGTACATGATAGTACACGTACTGTAAAATAAAGTGCAACCTTTGATTCAATACAAAAAAAAGGATGACAAAATGAATATGAAATATTAAAGGCTCTGGAATAGAATATAGCATTCTAATATGATATATGATATATCTATATCATGTAAATTATGGATTTTTGAAGTCACCCTATGTGTTACATACTGTACACATTTAAAAGTACAAAAACAAAAAAGTATTTCAAGCTAAAACACAAGCATACGCCAATTAGACATCTCATTCCAGGCAATTAGGGCCATCCTTGAAAGAGCTTCAAATGAAAAAGCCCCTTTTTTCCCCGTTTCATAAACAAGTCTTGTGACTGGATGGATAAAAAAGTGCTAATGTCACTTTTGAGATTGCTTCCTCTACCCCAACACCCTCCACTGGAGTCTTTTTTCTGAAACTCCTAATTCTGGGAGTAGTAGACACTATGTGTTTCTGTGACAGATTTGAGGGGTTCAACACTGCTTTCTGCATGGCCTGTTCTCCGCTCAGCTCATTCTCTCATAGCTGAGCTCTGAGGCTGCAGAGTTTGTTCTCTGTGAGTCTTATTTGTGTAGAGGAAGGTCACAGTGCATTGTGTAAAGTTGAGTGTGCCGGTGAATGGGGGTCAGAAAGAGATGCAGTAAAAAGAGTGTGGGAGTGTTGCCGGGGAGAACAGAAGGGAAGATGTGGAGAAACAAACCTCAGCGGTTAAAATGTTTTGTTCACATTGTAAGCTGATGGTTTTGGCTTGGAGGCTTGTAATCATCTATTGTCCACCTGCCTACTGCCTAGGCCAGCGAATCTCTCAGTCTTCCATACAGTATCACTTTCTGCAAACAAGTAATCTATTTAATATCTATTTACTAAATATATAGTAAAAAACACATTTAATAAAATACATTAAAATAGTAAAACAATTTTTGTATAATATAACAGGTACCACACTGTACTGTCAATACTGAAAATAATATTCTAATAATATTAAATAAATAATTAAAATCTCTAAGACAGAAGAAAAGTCTGTTAAAATCATCTAATGGAATGAACAGTAAATGTCATGCTTTTGATAACCACTTTTAAATTTAGGACCCTAATTCTGCACAATGCATGACTGCGAGAACCGTAGTCTTCAGATGATGAAAACTTCATTTTATAATTTTTGAGGTCTCAATTGACCCCCGCTGAACGGAAGCGCTCCAAATAGAATATCAAATTGCTAAATGTGAAATGAGGGCTTAAACCTAAATATTATTTCAGAGGGCTTTGGCTAGAGTAAAGCACCTATCTGGAAAGGACGTAATAAGCTAATTATTTTGCCAATCAAAGTCCCCCAGGAGATTTTTGCTGGGCCTGTATGTCCCATTCAGTCCAGTATTGAATCTCCTGACTGCGAAACCCGCCCGCATTAATCCCTGATTGGCCAAAGCTCTTCCTACACTCCAGATTTTAACGAGATAGAAAATGGACAATGTGCTAGTTATACTTTGTTCAAAACCATCTGGGCTTTATGAAATAAAACGATTTACCAAAGGCATTTCAACGGCAAGCTGAGAGTTTAAAATGACAGAAAAAGGTGTGTGATTTTGAATCTCTGTAACAGATTAAAAACTTGAAAAGAGAGACTTTTGGAGGAACAACCTTTGCAGTTTATTGTCTGCATGGCCTGTCCAATGTAGTGTCTGGCACAATGTAAAGATTCAGTATAGAGGTAAATACAATTCATCTTTGTCACGGCTTATTATTAATAATAACCTTCCTGATTCACGATAGCATAAAGCTTCAGCCTTCAAAATAATTAAATCATTGATGTGTCTATGTTTATCCTCTTCACAGCCCTTTGAGTAAATAGTAAGGTGACAATAGCAGCTTCTATAAAGCCCATCATGCACCTGGGCTTACGGAGGCCAAGAGGTCATCAAGGTCAAAATTCCATTTCACATACAGAAACTGCTAAAGAAACACACAGAGCTCTTGCAAAATGAAAAACCAACACACAAGCCTATTATGAAAAACAGCGCCTCTCCTGAATCCCTCAGAATTCTTAGAAAAGTTTCATAGTTGTGAATGAAGTGGATTTATTGCATGATTCCATCAAGGGAGAGTAATCAATCTCCCCTCATGCTAGCTCAGGTGAGCCATGTGTATGTGGAAAGCACGTGATTTGTCTCATATTATGAAATGGACTCCATGGACACACTATCATGATTTATTGTGTATGATGGAAAAAAGACAGGAAAGGGAAGTTTTATACACAACATGCATTCAATTTATACATTTCTTTCTTAAAATTCCTCAGAGAGTGATAAAGAGATCCTGATGTGCATCTAATTTGAGAGTGTTTTTTTTTCACACATATGGGTCTGTCTATCAATAGACATATTTCAGTTTATCACATTGACGATCCATTAGCTCCATACGTGCGGGAGGATAAAATGAGGATTATTCAAGTCACATCTGTGGAGTCTATAAATGACGAACATAATGCTTTCCCAGAAACCATAGCCAATGGTGTTAGAACAGGGGGGAAAGCTTTTTAGCTTTCAGCACAAACACTAGGTATCACTTGAATATATAATATAATCTGAGCTGACACTGGAACCAAAGCCTCTGTTATTAAGCCCTATATCTAGCTTTTCCCGAACCAGGCCTTCTACGGACAAATGCTCTCAATCAATTTCTATCCAATTGCTTAAGTCACCACAGCAGCGTAAAACATCCCTCGCCACTCCCGTTTTCATTCGAGAACCCAACACAGGGGTCGTAAAAGTGCCGTTAGCCAAATGTTCTCGGGATAATAATATACCCAATTCAATATTGTATGCTAACGTCCTAAATGAGAGTGCGGTGGGGTTATTCTCTGCAGAGGCACGGGGGAAAATTATTCCTGGAGAACACTGCAAATAGATTAAATGCATAAGATATAGGCATATCTTCCCCATGTATAAAGTGACATTATGCTATTTTCTTGCCATGTAGGATATGGCTAAATGGAAACATATCATCCCACTGTCACGATTTAAACATTAAGAAAAACAAGGAAGGCTGGATGTTTACAACAATTAAATTAAATATCAGCTGTTAAAGTTGGGAAGAAATTATCTGAAATGTATTTTCTAAATGCATGTTTATTTTATTAGAATTTATTGACACATTCATCCATGCTATATATATATATATCTTTTTTTTTTTTTTTTACTTTACCCAATATAGCACCAGTACATTCATACTGATACAGTATCTTGGGAAAGCTACTATATCTGTAATTGTCGGTTGAACAATTTCAAGCAGAAGGCATTGACTCAACCAATTGGGTGGGTCTATCATCAAATAACCAATGTCAAATCACACACCCAGGAATTAATAACAGCTTTGTGACTGTAAAAGAAATGGCATTTGAATAGTCACAGGTCATTAAGGTCGATGTCTTGGCAAGCTGGCAGCAGGCAGGACATGGCAGAGAGATGCCAAAGTGGCATGGCCTGATGAACTATTGGGAGAGAAAGAAAGTTGACTGTGGGACAGATGAAGGGTGATTGATTTAAGATAGAAAAAAAAAAAAAAAAACAGACTCATTGGAAAATCGTGCCTGTGATGACATTTCTGAAGAATGATATTCTGTTGCTTTTCACATGTTTTACGACACTTTCAAAGTGAAATGTTTGGCAAGTTATGCTAAAAGCATGTTCTGTTTTATCCAAAACAGATGAACACGAATCTAGCTGCAAAGTTTTATTATGTTGGTTGTTGTACATAAGGCCCTTTTGCACCACAGGAACCTTTTCATAGTACCAGAACTAATTGTGGAACTACCCACTTTAGGGCATTTTCACGTCGCAAGAACTGGGTGCAATTTTAGTACTGGACTGCCTTTTATGAGAACCAAATTAGTTACTACTCTGGAGCAGGGTCTAACCAGCACAACTCGTACTAACAGTGATGCAAGTAGACACTGACTGGCTAGACGTGTTCAAAAACGCCCTCATCCGCCATGATTTAAAACACGGTGTAACTTACTGTAAACATTGTGTCAACTTATTTCGCAAGTATGATGAACAGCGATAAATATACAGCAATGAAGTGCAGGCACTTGTAGCAAATTTTGCACTGCCAGTTGTCATTTGAGAAATTTACGTCCTTTCAATCGCTTTATGCATATGTCGACCATTCATGTCCATTATTGTGAAACCTGCAAGACATAACAAAAACACAACAGATTACGCCTCGTCCTAGTACACACAGCTGGTGCGAATGCAACCCTTTAAATGGTACTGGGAAATAGTTTGCGCAAAATCTTCCCAGTACTTTAGTACTGTACATTTAGTACTAAAGCTGTGCAAATTTTTATGCATACAATTATATATTTGTGGAATGTAGGTAGAGGTACATATTTCTAACGAGCCAAGATTGAATATGAAAAGAAATAGAAAAAATTAAAAATAAAAAAATGGAGAGAGAAAGGCTCATTGATGGATGCTAATGCCAACATACACACACATGTGTATTTTTGGCATTACATACACCAAAAAGAAACATCACATCACTGGAGCAGATCTAGCAAACACACACACACACACACACGTATAATAGAAATAAAAATTAAACTCAGGATCCCTCTCGCAACACTCACAAACACTCTCAAGCTGGGTGATTTAGTATCAGCAAGTGACATTCTCAACGGGTATTCGAGCACAAACACTGCCATATGGAGCCTCCACACCTCTCATTACGGGAGCGTGACAGGGAGAAATTATCACTGGGACCAGATTTCATCAAACATACTAAACTGGTGCCAAGGCCAAACATCAGATAATGAAGACGCAGCTCACAGACAATTAATTAAGTAATTAGGCTAATGACTTCTTTACTCAAGTCCTTTTCCTTTGGCTGTAGATATGAATTAATTAGCACGGGTAATTAAATTAAGCAAGTTGTAATTTCACAGCTGCTCATGTCGGCCTCCTCCCCTCTCTGCTCTGGGGCTAATCAGTGCTAGCTCCAGGTGGGAAAAAAAACACTTGGTTTCATGTCTGATGTCTTTTTCAGTGAAGCCCTGGCATGCCACCAAAAACCCCACTCATATGTAAATCGAGCATGCATCTGAGTGCATGTGCAATAAGCACTTGTGCATGGGGAGCACTGTGACATTTGAGGTGAAAAGCTTCCTCAAAGGCCTTTCTTGCCTTGAAAGTACAACCTCCACATGCAACTACAGAAATTGAGCAAATAAAATAAATCACACATTACTGGATGACGTCAGTAAGGGGTGTGATACAAGCATGGCATCCATGACCCTATTATAACGAACTAGTGCTGCTCTCATTTCTGGCTGGTACTACCGACGCTGGCAAAATCAGGCACTGATCAAAGGTCCTGTGCACGAGGAGGAGAGGCATTTGCCTCCTTTAGAGAAAGTATGGGATGAGTCTACCACATGTGTGTCTGCAGGATCCACTCCATTTAAAACAGTTTGTGCTCCCTTTCATTCTAATCTGGCTTCTTAGAGTGCTTGGATGTCAAACAAACACAGATGTCTGATGTCTGAGATCTAAATGATAAATGTATAGAGGCATGCATACAGTGGAGGCCATAAGATGTTTTAAATCATAATTTTAAATTGAAAAGAATAGGAATAAGAATAATTTTAATATACAGTATACATATTGTTTTATGAATATTTTTTTTTCATCTGATTATTCTACTATGAAAATAATCATTAGATGTATCCCCAGATTCCATGTTTAAATAAACTCTCAATGATTTTCAATGTAGTGTACTTTTGGGTCCTACTGTATGAATAGGGCACACCATGCTGAAAAATGGTCTACTGATTTTCTGGTTTTACCTAGTTTAAGATGGTCTTCTTGCTTTGGAAAGCTGGTGTTTAGCTCAACAGCCAGTTAAAACCACCCAAGTAGTGTGTTATGTCTTACAAACAATAAGATGCAGTAAAACAGTAGCTGCAACTCTAGAATCATTACATTCTTGCACCAACCCTGGGTGGAAATGTCAAATATATGCTATAACTGTAGAGGATGAAAAAAAAAAACAATACTGAAAGTTTATAGAGGCAGGAGGCGGGATGGGAAATGGAAGCATAATACCCATACAACAACCATTCCCTATGATCTGTACACCATCTGCGATTTATTTATCTAGTAATGGCCAGCTCAGTATCACATACAATGTTCACAGACACATGAATTATGATGCATGAAATTTAAGGGCTGATGATTCTTCAGATTCTCTTTCCTGCTGCCTCCCCATGAGAATGAACGCACATCTGGACTTACGGCCACAGCTCACTTCTTCCAACTACAAACACATTCACTGGAATCTGCCTTTTCTGGTCAAAAAAAAATGTATCATGCAAAGGATCTTCAAACACCCCTTTTCTTCATGACCTCCATCCCAGCATACTCCGAGGCATGGCAGGGTCCTGAGTGCGGGAACAGTTGGGCTAAATGTGGTGAAAATGAGCAGGATGAGTGTATTGGGGCAAACGGAGGGGGTCTGTCTCTTGGCAGTGATGCAGCTAGTAAATCTAAGTTAAAAATAAGCGGTATATTACATCACTTTCACGGACGGAGAATGGGTTCATCTTTTATGTGTTTGCATGTGAATGGAAACCAATCGCTGAAAGGGAATGGATGAAAAAATGCACACTTTTGAACACTAAATAACCACCTTGAGTGACCGTTAAGACAAAAAGAAAAGCTTTTCCCTCAGTGTAGCTGGGATTAGGCTTACTGTAAACACTTATTTATTTTTCTTGCATACCACAACATTACAGTTGCTATTGTTCTATTAAAGTATTAAATATTAGTCACTATTTTATTATCCATCCATCCATCCATCCATCCATCATCTTCCACTTATCCGGGGCCAGGTCGCAACAGTCTAAGCAGAGACACCCAGACTTCCCTCTCCCTAGACACTTATTCCAGCTCTTCTGGAGGGACTCCGAGGCATTCCCAGGCCAGCCGGGAGACATAGTCCCTCCAATGTGTCCTAGGTCCTCCCCGGGGCCTCCTCCCGGCGAGATGTGCCTGGAACACTTCCCTGGGAAGGCGTCCAGGAGGCATCCAAAATAGATCAACTGGCTCCTCTCAATGTGGAGGAGCAACGGCTTTACTCTGAGCTCTTCTCGAGTGACCGAGCTTCTCACCATATTACTAGGGTATGGGGACGTAGATTGACCAGTAAGTCGAGAGCTTTGCCTTACAGCTCAGCTCATTCTTCATCACGACAGACCGCTACAGCGACCACATTACTGAAGAAGCTGCACCGATCCGTCTGTCAATCTCACGTTCCATCCTTCCCTCACTCGTGAACAAGACCCCAAGACATATGAACTCCTCCACTTGAGTCAGGAACTCTCCACCAACCTGAAGTGGGCAATCCACCCTTTTCCTACTGAGAACCATGGCCTCGGACTTGGAGGTGCTGATTCTCATCCCAGCCGCTTCACACTCGGCTGCAAAGCGTCCCAGTGCACACTGAAGGTCCTGGTCTGAGGAGGCCAACACGACAACATCATCCACAAAAAGTCCCCAAACCGGACACTCTCCGGCCCTTGGCTGCGCCTAGAAATTCTGTCCATAAAATTATGAACAGAACCGGTGAAAAAGGGCAGCCCTGCCAGAGTCCAACATGCACCAGGAATAGGTCTGTCTTACTGCCGGCAATGTGAACCAAGCTCTTGCTCCGGTCGTACAGGGACCGAACAGCCCTAAGCAGGGGGCTGCCGACCCCATACTCCCAGAGCACCATCCACAGGATGTCGCGAGGAACATGGTTGAATGCCTTCTTCAAATCCACAAAACACATGTGGACTGGTTGGGCAAACTCCCATGAACCCTCCAGCACCCTGTAAAGGGTATAGAGCTGGTCCAGTGTTCCACGACCGGGACGAAAACCACACTGTTCCTCCTGAATCCGAGGTTCCACTTCAGCCCAGGGGATGGACAAGTCCTCCTCCGAGTCCCCAGCCACTGCTTCCTCAACGGAACACAAGTCGGTAGGATTGAGGAGATCCACAAAGTATTCCTTCCACCGCCCGTCGATATCCCCAGTTGAGGTCAACAGGTGCCCATCTCCACTGTAAACAGTGTTGGTAGGGCACTGCTTCCCCCTCCTGAGGCGTCGAACAATTTGTCAGAATCTCTTCAAGGCCAACCGATAGTCTTTCTCCATGGCCTCACCTTCATTGCCTCCATGACTACCCGGGCTGCAGTCAGCTTGGCCTGCCGGTACCTGTCAGAATCTCTTCAAGGCCAACCGATAGTCTTTCTCCATGTCCTCACCTTCATTGCCTCCATGACTACCCGGGCTGCAGTCAGCTTGGCCTGCCGGTACCTGTCAGCTGCCTCTGGAGTCCCACAAGCCATCCAGGCCCGATAGGACTCCTTCTTCAGCTTGACGGCATCCCTTACTTCCGGTGTCCACCACTGGGTTCAGGGATTGCCACCTCGACAGGCACCGGAGACTTTATGGCCACAGCTCCGGGCAGCCGCAGCGACAATGGAGGTGGAGAACACTGTCCACTTGGACTCAATATCTCCCTCGGACTCCCTCGGGATCCGGTCGAAGCTCTGCCGGAGGTGGGAGTTAAAGAACTCTCTGACAGTGGGCTCGGCCAAACGTTCCCAACAGACCCTCACAGTACGTTTGGGTCTGCCGAGTCTGTCCAGCTTCCTCCCCCGCCATCGGATCCAACTTACCACCAGGTGGTGATCAGTTGACAGCTCCGCCCCTCTCTTCACCCAAGTGTCCAAGACATATGGCTGAAGGTCTGATGACACGACCACAAAGTCAATCATCGACCTCCGGCCTAGGGTGTCCTGGTGCCACGTGCACTGATGAACACCCGTATGCTTGAACATGGTGTTCATTATGGACAAGCCGTGGTTAGCACAGAAATCCAATAACAGAACACCACTCGGGTTCAGGTCAGGGGGGCCGTTCCTCCCAATCACGCCCATGTGAGCGTTGAAGTCCCCCAGTAGAACGACGGAGTCTCCAGTTGGAGCACTTTCCAGCACCCCTCCCAGAGACTCCAAGAGGGCCGGGTAGTCCGCACTGCCATTCGGCCCATAGGCACAAACGACAGTGAGAGACCTATCCCCAACTCGAAGGCACAGGGAAGCGACCCTCTCGTTCACCGGGGTGAACTCCAGCACATGGCAGCTGAGCTGGGGGGGCTATAAGCAAACGCACTCCAGCCCTCCTCCTCTCACCATGGGCAACTCCAGAGTGGTAGAGAGTCCAGCCTCTCTCAAGAAGTGTGGTTCCAGAGCCCAAGCTGTGCATGGAGGTGAACCCGACTATCTCTAGTCGGTACCTCTCGACCTCCCGCACAAGCTCAGGCTCCTTCCCTGCCAACAAGGTGACATTCCATGTCCCTTAAGCCATATTCCTTGTCCAGATATCGGGTCGTCGGGGTCTCGCCTTCGACTGTCGCCCGATCAACTATGCACCGGCCCCTTACGCTCCCTCCTGCAGGTGGTTAGCCTACAGGAGTGCGGCCCCACGTCAATCCTTCAGGCTGAGCCCGGCCGGACCCCGTGGGGGAAGGCCCGGCCACCAGGCGCTTGCATATGAGCCCCAACCTCGGGCCTGGCTCCAGGGTGGGGCCCTGGCCATGCCATGCTGTGCCACGTCTCGGTCCTTGATGTGTATGTTAACATAATGGGTTTGTGAACTGTTCTTAGTCTGGCCCGTCACTAGACTAATATTAATAAATTTATATTTTATTATTAAGAGATTAAATATGAATCTTTGTTGATCTTTTAAGAAGTAATTAAGAGATTTAAATAATGTTCAGTTTATTCCAAACAATTCTCAAAAAAGCGTTAATGACAGCAAACTCTGTCTTTACTGACAATAAGTTATTTTTTTTCCAAATGCTTATCCAGTTTGTTCTTGGATTACCTGAATATGTTTATTTTTATAAAAAGTTGTAATGTAATATACCAATTGTGGCATTCAGCTGTTTGGTAGTGTTAACAAAAATCTAAATTCCCGGTGCACACTCCGCCCCTTCGACCAGTGGACCCTTTTTGGTTTCACAGTAGTGCTGCTTGATAGGACAAATACAATTTTTATATCTGGAGGCATAACAATAGGCCCAGACACAATATGTGTAATATTTATTATTATTTTCCCTTTCATTTGCATCACACTTTCTCTCTCACTCACACACAACGCTGACTAAAAATGTTGTTAATCAAGTTTCCATTTCAAGTGACAAACTGTGAGATGCATGGGGTGGGGGAGGAAGTTTTCCTGATATGGACATTTGAAGCAAATATATCATTTTGTTAATAAAATGCTGAGGCCTGTGATTAACTGCCGCTCACTAGAGATAGCATGCTGATTAATTTCAGCCAATGCCAAGGTCCTTATACTTTCCCTCGTTAATTGTGCTAAGGGTGAAAATTAAATCAGTTCCTCCTTTACATTTTTCAATAACCATGTGCCATTTTTTTCCTATGTGACGTGGTCCCAAAGAGCAAAAATCCTTCTTAAGTTCTCAGATAAAAAAAACCCCTACATAAAATGCTATTCGTGGCCTATATTGGTTAGTAAACTTGTTTTTAAGGTTAACTACACCGAAACAACAAAGAGAGGAATTTATTTAAACATATTTTCCAACTGTCTTGTCAGAAATAATACATTCTAAACAAAGAATCAAAGCTTGTTTTCCACAGCCTGAAACCTGTAATGATGAACACAGGTAATTGGCCTTTCAATATGGTATCTCCCTGGGTATACCTTCATCAATGAACATGCCAGTTACACCATCGCTGTGAATGATAAAGATATAAATAAAGCTCTTACAAACCGCCTGTATTAAAGAGAAGCACAAAGAATACAGTGTCAATATTGCTGCATTTTTAGGACAAGTCTAGATATGTATAGGCAACAAAATGAGCACCAGAACTGTGATGATTCCCTGGAGAAACATAAGCAGGCGACTGTGCTGGTAGAGTGAGATACACACACAAAAACTCGCACAAACACCATTTACTGTTCTCTTCAACGGCCATGCTAAATTCCATATATTCAGGTTCTAATCAGCAAACATGTTATCGCCCCTGGATTCCAGGCTCAGAAAATTTAATTTCTGCATGCACTTTTATCTAGAAAAATGACGGCAATAATGAGAAATGGGAAATAATAAGCAGAATACAATAAGCAAACAGCAGATCATTAAGGTGGCATTTGCTTGTTGATGCAAGCAGGGAATAATCAAGATCATACTTTAATGACATTCAAGTGTCATAAGAATCACAAAATAATAAAATTAAAGGATTTAGTTAATAAAAATTCATTCCATACCCAACCGGAAAATTCAACGGGATATTAGAAGGCTGAAAGCTACATGCCCTTATGCAAAACCTTCATCGCCCTTATTGCCGGACAGCGTTGTAAAGCCATCATCCTGTTTATAGAGGTTTAATTGAAGGCAGCATAAAACGATAAACTAAGAAACATGCATGGTTGACTTCTCCAATTCAAGCCATAAATCACTGTGATGTTCAGACAAGTCAGCCAGACACAAATTCAGATGATAGATGACCCATTTAACTTTGATTTTTGAGAGCAATGAGCTCTCCTGCAATAGCTCACACTGAGTAATGCCACAGATGAGCGGGCAGGAGGCGATGAGAAATCCCCTTTCCTCCGTGCAGCGGATGCTTCGGAATAATCGCACAAATGACCATTATTAAAATGCTGTGGTCCTGCTCCGGCACACCGCTGGTGAGAGAGAGCGAGAGAGAGGATTTGCATTAGCAGGCTGTAATGTTCTGATGATTTGTGATATAAAACAGTCATCAGAAAACTAATTTATCAGCCCCTGTATCTATAATGATGCATGCATATATGCAGCTATAAATATTAGTATAGCAGTACAGACAGGCAAAGAGACATAAATCAGGGTTGCACATGGTTATACAGTATGAAGATGCTCTCGATAATGCTTTTACTATAAAAACAACCTCATATGGTTCACTAAAAAGGAATAAACCCGATTCAGCCAGCACACAATTACAGAAATTAGATGCCGCCGGTAAGTTTGGAAGTCATTATTATTTCATATCTCCTCGCACTGTGCCTTTAAATGAGCAAGCATCCTGTGCCTATTGAAGCCGGTCAATTATTCATTCTAGACATGCAAAATCAGTTAGTTAAGTAGAAAAAACTGTCAGTGCGCCATGGAACACAGGAAATTCTAACTGGTGGCTTTCTATCTGCCCATGTGAACCATTGTGTGTGTGTGTGTGAGAGAGAGAGAGAGAGAGAGAGAAAGGGAGAGGGAGAAGACAGGAGCGATTCACTGAGCAGGTATTCTAATGCAAGGCCAGAGGAGGGAGAAATAGGGAAGAGAGGGATTGAGAGAGAGAGATGGAAGGAGAGAAAAGCTGCTCTCCCTGGGGAACCTGTTTAGCCACACGCCGTAATGCCAGACTTTCAGTCTTGTTAGTAAGCAGTCTGCCAGGATATGAGGCAGGAGAGCTTCAAGAACAGTAAACATTAAAATGAATTCATTAACAAAGGCCACCATTTGGTGCTGGATGGAAGGTCCCAGTGCCCAGCTCAGCTCTACAATGTCCCAATGCCCAGCTCAACCCTCTATGTGTCAACTGTTTTATTCATCAGTCTTGTGTTTGTGTATGCAGCATTGTTTGCTGGGTGCTGGAGAGCTGGTTGGTTAATCAGGCTTCTGTTGATGAAGGCTTTCCAGGTCGTTCTGGAGCCCGCTGCTGTCTGATACGTTTAATTGTCGGCAGACCTGCAGACAACTACTCTGTTCCAAAACCTAGACAGACTTCTGATGAGGTAGCATCCTGACTAAAACAGAACCTCATAAGTGATTGATATGAAATGCCCTCTATAGTCAGTGGAAAATTGACACTACTAAATATCAGTGAAAGCTCAAGATGGACTTGACACAATTGATATATGTTGATATACCGTATGAAACACTATATGCACTATGTACTCTAATATCTTGTGTATGAATTGTATATTGTTATTCTTTCATCCAACTTGTGTCCAATGTGCCACACTTTTTTTTTTCCTTTTGGATTAATTAAGTGCATTATCCATGAATTTAAAGTTCTTCCCTCCTTTCCTTAACAAACAATTCACCCCCAAAATTTGCATTTTTGGTCATTATTAGCTCAGCCTGGTGTCATAAAAAAAAAAAAAAAACCCTGAGACCCTGAGAAAAAAAAATCTATATTTAAAGGGGTCATATGACGTTGCTAAAAAGAACATTATTTTGTGTATTTGGTGTAATGCAATGTGTTTATGTGGTTTCAAGTAAAAAAAAAACATTATTTTCCACACAATGTACATTATTGTTGCTCCTCTTTGCCCGCCTTTCTGAAACCCATCAGTTTTTACAAAGCTCATCGTTTTTAAAAGTAAGGTGTACGTTGATTGGCCAGCTATCCAGTGCATTGTGATTGGCTGAATGCCTCAAGTGTGTGATGGGAATGCTATGCCCCTTAACCATACTGTCATGACGAGACAAAACCAATAAAACTCACTACAAACGAGGCATTTGTTGCATCAGGGGACATAATTACTGATTATAATGACTTGCACCTGTTTCACACGTACTCCGTCTGCAGTGTGTATGCAGTCCATATGTGATGCAGAAGCAGCACAGACTCATTTTGTGCACAGAAGCATTGTAGGCTATTGATTCAGGAAACAGTCCTTGCCCTCTGTAAAATGCGCTGCACACATCTGAATATTTGGGTAGAACTGTTCTGGAACAGTGTTGTAAATACAACTTGACCACTGATTTCTCATTGTATCCTTTTTTAGAAGGGCAAACGAAGTAGTTTCGCTTTAACAATGAAACACACAGCTTCTCCACAACATGACAGTGGCAGCAACAACGAGAATTAAAGTTACGCCTTCTTTCTTTTAGTGAACATTTGGGTGGTGTAATGCAAATCTTCCCAAATTGTGACATGGACATGAAGAGCCGTTAGAACGTGTTAGAATGAGCTGTTTTAGGAGGGTTTGGATGACTCTTAAATTTTATAAAGAATATCTCTTTGCATTTGAGTCTTTAGTCTTTGCAACTTTACAGATCTATTTCACGCACCAAGAGCTTGTAAAACTCCAAAGAGAAAGGAAAAATTTAAATCGCATGATATGACCCCTTTAAATGAATGTCAGATGAAACTACATAACACACAAATATTTGATAAAAGACTCAATTTTTAATTAGACTAAATTACTTTTATTTGGATAAATTTTAGTGTTATCTTTTAAATAAGTATACTTAAAATTAACATTATATTTATTATTATTTTTGCTTCTTTCCACCAAATTGTATTTTTTCTTTTTCTGTCTACCTTTTAGAGCAGCTTTCGACAGTCTCAAGAGAACCCCACCACCCCCACACCCACAAAAAAAAAAGAAGAAAAAAAATCTATCATTTAAAAAAGATGTTTAACCAAAATTGAGTTATTTATGTCCAAGCTGCTCTTTTTCCAGACAATGAAAATTAATGGAGAAGATGGCTGCCTGGATGTTCTGTTCTAGAATAAAAATCACTTTGGTTTGGAACAACAGTGAGGTGATTAAATTATATAATTATTTCTGGGTGAATTAACCCTTTAAGCCAACAATGAGGCCCTAAAATGTTGTCTAGATAGACCACTGAGTAGGTTTTGGAACAGAGACTGATAGAGAGGAAAAGGACTGAATAACCAATTTGAAGTCGACAGAAATAGAGATCGCAATGATGTACTAAAACATATTGAGCAAAACAAAGATTAAGTGAACATACATCAAATGAAATTGATGTCTGACAAAACAGAGCATCTAGAGAGAAGACAACGTGGAAAAATGTGAAACGTGACCCTCAGCCAAGCCTCCTCTCTGTCCCTGACCCATCAGAACTCTTCTGCCCCTCCTCCAGCACTCAGAAGAGAGCAAAAAACTGTGATATTTAGATGGATGAGTCCGGCACCAGGAGCAGCAAACTACCAAACAGCGACCTAAAGCGATCCCCTGTCTTCACATGCTTGATTTCATCCCTTAATTAGAGTCATTCATCAACGGTCTTGAGATACGAGGTTTCACCCCGGCTCCCGCCTCTCCACACCTTGCCAGCTGTCAAAATTACAGCATTCAGTTCATGCGCCATCCCTCAAATAGTTATTTTCTACAAGCTTGGCTGAATCTCACAATTCACTATTTACTGTATTGTCTTGCCCCTTGCCACGTAGCCCACACACACGTGCGCGCTCGCACATGCACGCTCGCCCGGAGGAGTAGGCGTAATGTCAGCCAGTGCTAATAGTCATTAAGCCTTAGCTCAATTCCAATTAAAGGTCATTATCCATGTTATTACAGAGATGATTATTGTTTTTAGACTTCAGCCAAACAACAGGCTTCTTGTCCTTGGTTAGCATGTGGGAAAACAAAGCAGAGCCTAATGAGCTAACGGCATATAGATTTGTTATGCATTATGAAAGTATGCCAGAGACCAAGGTGGATGTAAGAAAAGGAAAACGTCATATTTCAAGGCTGACAGAGCATACTTCGCATGTTGGGATCATTTGAGAAAACGGTTTAATTCAGTGTGAGCTACATCAATTATTTAATTTGTGGAATGCTGTTTTTATTCTTTGCACATTATGCCTCGTTTGCAAACACAAAATGTGGCAGAACATCAATAATTGTGCTGAGACGAGTCTGTTAGCATCACGGGCTTCACCTTGGCTTTAGCATCTCTCTCATTACAGCGCTGCAGGTTCTGAAGGAACCTCTGTTCCAGAAGAGCAAAATCCGATTTGAGGAAGAAGAAAGCAGTGGACCGGGTCTCCTCAGCCAGAGCTAAAATTACCTGACCTAGAGCACTCCTGCAGGGCCTCCACTAAAACAACAAAACATTCAGATACACTCTTTTCCCTGAACAGATATTCAACCTGCAGCGCAGTGGTCTCTGTTTAAAAAGAGACTGAAAATAGGATGCTGAAAAGGACAAAAATCTTTCAATTTTGAGTCAAAAGACTAAATCTGATGATCATACTGTATGTTTTTCGACATAAATGTATATTCTTCAGACAAACAGATTATTAAAACATATTGTCGCTCCACTTAATAATAATTTCATGCAAAAAAATTTTTTGAAGTCTTGTTTGACCTTGTCTAACACAATATGTTTACATTTTTTATTATTTTACTTAACATAATTTTTCAATATCTCTATTCAGTTTTTGGCACAATCAATCAATCAATCCTTTTAACTTTTGCTGTTTCACGTATTTTAAAAAGTGTTATTTCTATCATTTCAATTAAACATAACACAATATAAAGGAGATGAGCTCTTAAAGGGACAGTTTACACCCAATTTGTTTTTCCTTTTTTTTTAAATGGAAAACAGCAGCTTGAAGATTTTAATATCTACTTTGGTGCTTTACTGAAGCCGTCCAACAGGTTTGAAATGACAAGGGTGAGTAAATGATGCAAGAATTTACATTCTAGGGTGATCTGTCCCTTTAAGCGTGACAGTCTGCCTCATCAGTCAGGATAGTTCCTTCATTCATTCCATCATGCCATCTAAAACACATTCTGTTCAGCCCTTCACAGTTTTCCCCAAGTCTTTGCAGGCGTCAGCCATTTTTAAAGCACAGGGCAGTCACATGGGGAATTCTAGATAAAAAAAAACATATTTCTATCTGTCATAATTACAACAGGGTATTAATAACACTGCAAATATTAATCTTAGAAGTAAACACTAAGCAGCTTAAAGAAAATTGCAAATAAATCAGATTATCCTATAGGAATATCCTTACAAAGGATCTGAAGTGTAATGAGAAAGCCAGCCATGCTTTTTCATAAGTATCTGTAATAGGTAAGCCTCACAGAGCAAATCATAAGGTATTTGTCTTGCCCGCATACATATTTCAGCATCAATTTAATTTTTTTCATAAATCGCACAGCCACAAGGTAGATTCAATTAGTTTTTTTCTGATTGGGTCACTGCCATTCTGTCAGGTCATTCAAAGGTTAAGGAATTCAGTGCTACAAACATGATTAGGCCACTGCGGCATCTGATCAGGCCTTCTGTTTATCATGCAGACCCACCGGGTTTCTCAAGTCTGACAGTAATGACGGCGGGAAGCTTTGCTGTAGGTAACGGCTGGGGTATTTTACATCCTAAATTGCTTTATTACCACACTTTTACATTTAAACACTTTGGGGGAGAAAAAAATAGAGAGTCGCCACAGGACTGACACCACTGCTATGATGCTGAAAGTAAATATTAAATCATTTTTATGTACTGAAGGTATGGGCAACATAATGTCATTTCCTCTCTCTATGGGACTCAAAGGGGGAGAGAGAGATGGAGAAAGAGAGAGAATGAAAGCAGAAAATAAATAATTACACACATAATTTGATCTGTCTTTGTCCATCTGCTCCATGTATATAGTCGCCTCCTTTATATGTCATGTTATAAATTCACATTTTATTGTGGAACAATTCTGTATAGTTATCAGATGCACAAAATCTTCCAGAGAACCAAGATGAAATGCAGCATGTGTGAATTACAGTCTACTCCAGTTATATGAATGCTTGTTTTCTCAAACAGGGCAGTTTTTTTTTTCTTTTTTTTTTTTTTATTGCATATTTATTGCATATTTTGTCCAAATTTGTCATGTTTATAACTTAAAATTAATTTAATATTTTCTTACTGTAATTACAATGCTCACTATTAATAGAAGTAGAAATATTTATACATACATAGTACATATGACATACATATAATTATATTTATATAATATATAATTATAATTTTATATATACCATCATAAGTATACATAGAAAATAATATACACATTATATTATTAAACCATTATACATTATATTATTATGATTCTACATTATTATAATTCATTTGTATTTTTTTTTTTTTACTATATTTTTTATTAATACTACTACAATTCTAATAGTAAATTTTTTATGTACAAAACAACAAAACATTTCTTTTTTTTACATTTTATAACAATTCCATAAATTCTAATAATACAATGTATACAATTTTATAATAATGTAATGCATATCATATTTTCTATTTACTCTACTACTTATAATGGTAGTAAACAAATGCAATGAAGGCGAGTGGTAGTTGTTATTGAAGTGTATATGAATTTGTACGTATCCATGTATCAGCCTGTCTTTACGCGCCGATACCTCTCATCAAGTCATCTTCCTTTCATATCCTACAAGTATACAGCTGTCTCTCTCTCTATCTCTGTCTTCCTGATACCACTGCTGGTCCCCAGATGCTGTGTATCGGCTCCATCTACCTCAAACACACATACAGACACAAAACACTCCAACAACAAGGGATAGCAGAGAGTGTGAATAATGTATGAAGCATTTTATATTGGGATTGATGGTTGTCAATCACGTCTGCCTAAATCAAGACAGCACAGATCATTTCCATCGCTGCTATTGGATATTCGAGTTGAAAGCACTCTTCCAGAACCACACATAACCAGTCAATCTAAGTATCAGCACATGGAAGAGATCCCTCGTCGCGCCTTAATTAACATTGGGAAGACCAAAGTCTCACCCAGACCTCGCTTATTCAACCTATGCATTCAATATCTGTATTTACATGCCAGCATTACTGAGCAAACAAGCTCATTTAGAAAGTTCATATGCTAATGTGTGACATTTAAAGCAAACTTTACACGAGAAAAGGACATACAACAATAGGCTTTGATTCTTTCCCGTGATGTGAACTTATGCCGCTTCCATATTTATGACTTTAAAACTGTGACACCTTCGGATGAAAAGCTTGCAGAGGTATTTCCTCAGCCATTCTTCTGCATTAAAAAAAAATGTATTTAAAAAAAATTACATGAAATCTACCTTTTCTCAAGTTAACTTTTTAACTATATGGGCTTAATAGTAAAGCCCATAATGTACACTGAATGCATGCTTACCACCAAGAACAATTAAAACAGTGTGAGAGTTTTGAGTAGCAGGTTTTTTGCACACAGCAGGGGTTCGTTCTCCTCTAGCAGATGCTGGAGGTATTGTCTCTCATTTCCTCATTGATCAAAACCATCAGAAACTTCAGATCCCGCACTCAGGCAACCAATACAAAACCGATGACAAAATACGCCATTAAAATTCAAGACTCCAATATTCACAGAGATAGATTCAATCAAAACAATCCCTAATATATTTCACAGTCTGTGCACAAAGAGCACTCTTAAATCTCTGACTGGCTTTTTATACTTCACCGAGCATGGCAGAGGAACCGGCAGGAAAGAAAAAAAAAGCTCCTGTTGCGTCTTTGACTGCACTTCACTTTCCGAAGGAAAGGCTGTGAGATTTGACATGAAGGATAAACCACAATGTCAACCAACTGCGCCTTGCTTAAAGACCTCCATGATCGATCAGCCAGACGGCAGATGAACGGGGGCCCATTTCATCAGTTTGCTGTACAAACCGCTTGTTCATTAAAAGATGCTCGTCCTTATTGATTTTAGCTTAAGTAATGAGGAAGCTTATCCAAAAATCTTTAGCATTTGGTCTTAAGTTAAGGAAATCAATGGCACCATTCCCATATGAACAGCATATCTGAAGTTTATGTGCAAAAGACAAGGCAAATCCAAATTGGATAAATCAATAGACTTTGTCGATTTAATGTTAAACTGACCTATGGCTTTTTAGCACTTAAAGTGAGCTGTACATATATGAAGACTAATCACTTCTGATGCATTTCCCTCATCAGGGCTTTAATAATTAAAAATAAACTGCCTCCGAAACTCATAATGCTAAAGATTCAAAACAAAGACGTACAATTACAATGACAATTTGTGCTACTTTTCATACAAGTCAGAAGGTCTTAAATCAAGTCAGACGTTCAAGGACAAAGCAGACTCGGGGAAATCTAATCCTTATATAAAGCTCATACTGGCATTAGCATTAAAGTGTGAATCTTTGCTAAAGCTGGAGGAGGAGAAATGTGTAGGAATGTGTAGGTATAAGCTCAAACTGTGAGGAGCAGTGTATTAAACTCCAGTCACCTTTTGAGTTCTTCTCAGCACTGAGAGTTCTTTTAAAGTTCAATCAATGGATCTAAGCTAATCTGTGCCGCTGGATAGCATACAGTTTGAAGCCAAGGTCCAGCAGGCAGTGGAGCAGAAAGTTGACAATAAGTTCGCAACAGCTTTCAAATAAGTAGAACTCATTATAAAGGTTTGCTTTGCTGTGAAATATCAGTATGGGGTCGAATAAAGCCAACAATCTACGGTAGATATTGTTGCGCCGTCTTTAGACATTTCCTGTAAATAATGAAAACCCTATTTGTTGTGTTAATATTGCTGTATGTATTACAAAATATCCCACCTGACATATAACACAGCTCTCAAATCCACAGATATTGCAGGCAGGAGATTTCCTTTCACATGTCTCACATATATAAAAAAAACAACAACTGTGGTGCGGGGAGGAGAAAGCGAGAGAGAAGGCAGAAACAGACTGATGGAGAGCAAGGGCAGAAATGACATCCAGATATAGCAGCAGCTGGAGCAGAGATGCCTGCTGGGGATTCCGTCTCTGATGCCACCGAGCTAAAGGTGAGGTGTATGTTAGTAAAGCTAAGCTGCAGACAACATTTCCCAGAGGTAAATGTTCTGCTCATTAAAATTCATTTGAACTTGATTTCCTTTACATCAGTGACATATTCTGGCTTTGATGTGCCGGATCGCGTGCCTTAGAGCCACTTTCTTCCCCGTGCCCAAATATGCAAAAAAAAAGTACATTTGCACAAGTCTTTAAAAAAAAAAAAATAACAATACAGGATTTGCTCCGTTTGTCTGCACCCTCATGTTTCTCTTCCCCCCATTTTGTCGTCTGGTCAGGCAGTGTTTTCCATTTAGCAGGGACGGTTTAATCACGCGTTAAAAATTACAGGCTCCTCTGTTGGCCAAGCATGACATTTCAATTGTGCAGCCAATAAAAGTACAACATGAAGAGGGCTGAGATGATGGACTAACCGTAAAGCCTCGAGATCCAGGTTACCATGGTGAACTACCTTTTCCAGGAGTGCAAGGTCAAGAGTGAGAAGCCTGATGCACAGTAATGGACAACTTCAATTTTGTTTATTGTTCTGACAGGTATATAATATGTACAGGCTTATAATATTAACAGAATGATTTAACCGTAGTAATTAATTGCTATAAATATATATATATATATATATATAATAAACTCTAATTCAAAATATTAACATACACAATAATAGTATATCAATGATACTAAAATAACATGGATCCAGACAGAGATACAATACATTTCAAGGATTTTAAAGAACTTTAAAGTTTACTAGATTACAAGATAAAGAACAATTTTGATTTAATAACAAGCTAATATTTATAATTGCTAATATTTATAATTTTATATTATACTTAATGTCACAAATTCACTTATTTGATTTGTGACCTATAAAATATTTAAAATATGTTTTATTCACTTTGTCACAACACTTTTTAAAATGTACTCTTTTGAATGTTTTGAATCCTATCAAAAAATCATTCATCTTAAGAACTGAGAACCCACAACTTCAAAATCCTAAACTACTTAGGTACTGAGAAATTAGTCATTCGGTTTCAGTTAAAAGTGTGTTTTGATATGCCTTATGAAAAAAAAAAAGCTTTGCTGGTTTTGATTTTCCTGGGTTTGGAGATGTGGTTATAAAATATTCAGGACAGATATGCAGCAACAGATACCAGCTGTCATGTGCAAGCTAGAGAATGTTATGACAAGAGTTTTAAAACATTTATGTGTAGAGTATAGTGTATAAAAGACTCATTAGGTCCAGGGGACTAGGCCATCTATTTCTGCTAAGTATGGTAACAAAGCTAACAGAGAAATCTAAGATGCAAAAAAAACATACAATCCAGAAAAAAAAAAAAAAAAAAAACATGCACACACCAAAAAATTATACATATTAATTTCTGGCTGAGACATTCAACCCTTGCTATTGAAAATGTGTTGTTCATGTGTCTAATTTTTTTATTTTTTCAACACATAAGCTGAAAATTAAATAATGTCTTTTGTTTCTTTAGTTGCCAAAATGTACTAAACTAGTGCTTCATAGATAATAAATCACTTTTTCCCATTACAACAGCATCATTTTGAATCCTTTAAGTCTTAAATCTGGCCAAAAGCCAACAACAACAACAACAAAAAGCTTATTAACACACACATAAGAGACAATATCTCAATTTGCATCTCAGAAAGCTGGTGTCAACCATTCTGAAAGCATTCAAATGTAACCCGCATGTTTTCAGAAGCAGCTTGAAATAAATCAAAGTCCGACCCGTGTAATCCGATCAAAGGAAGACATTAGAATCGTTAGGAGAGTAAATCATTTAGACTAATGTACATCTCCTAAATGCTACTTCATCTTCTAGATATGACGACATTTAAAGTGAATCTATTATCTCCCCTTTACCTTCGCTTCTCCCAAAACCGTCGCCCACCCCAACCGGACACCACTTTTTGCAATTCTGATGGGATGGATTGTAATTAGAGTCCGGATCATTTTACACAATCAGACAAGGGCACAGGACTGGTGAATCAGCAAATCTGATAAATTATCTTTTCATGGCAATGTACTCCCATTAGGGCTGTGTGTTGGTGTGCTTTTTAGAGTTTGATGCAAAGACCCCCAGCTCAATTCAAAGCACACTTTCCCATTAGTGTGTGTAATGGACACTTCTTATGCAAAGTGGCCGTGAGTGAGGACGCGGTGGCAGAAATGGGATTAAATCTTGCTAACTCCTCAAGATTTAACGGAGGATGCGCAGCGGGACAGGCAGCATAACTCTCGCTCCATCTCTCTCTCTCTCTCTTTCCATCCAAGAGAACAACAGTGTTTTGAAAGCCGTCACCTAATCACTCTGTGTCTTAAAGGCCCTCTGGGAACATGCTTACCTCAACAAATATGCTCTAATGACTTTGAACTAACTTTCATTTCTGCTGCTTTGCATTTTACTGTCCTGAGGTTTTTCGAGGGAGGATTATCATGATGGAGAGAAAGACAGTGGAGCAGCCACAGGTTTTCAGATGCGGCAGACTTATTTGTTTTAATAGAGAATTGTCATATCAGATCAGATATGTGGATATTTCATAGAAAATTGGAAAAACATGCTAGACAAAACCTGAAATATCCATAAAAGACAAAACAGAAGAACAAAAGATTTCACTCCTTCCATGAGTCTACTGTGCCATCTCTGATAACTCAGTCACTCACATAGCCATTTGCCAAAAATACAAGACAACAGGGCTATAGCCCACATGGGACAACTGGCCCTTTTGAGATTTTTCTTTCTTTCTTGATTTTTTCTTTCACAAAAACACCAACACCTTCTCTAAAATGTGTTTACTATACACTGATTTTTTTTTTTTACTTATCAACGAGATCATGTGTGATGACAAAAGACTGAATCTAAAGTATTTTGCCAATTTTGAATAATCCTTATTGTTTATATTTTTATTATTATTTTATCCAAAGAGGGGAAAAAGTTACATTTTCTTTTTTTTTTTTTTTCTTTTTTTTTTTTTTTTTTTTTTTTGCAGGGCGATTTCTTTCTTTTCAGTGTCTGAAAAAAAAAAGACAGACAAAATATGTTATGGCAAATGAGGACAAAATTAAAATAACTTTTTAACAGAGAACAGATTTGTACAAAAGAAAAAAGTGACACACTGATTGCTCCAAACACAAAAGATATTCATTTCTTTTATCCCCCATAGTCTCAAGATAATAAATTAAATATAACTGAGGGTAGGGAAAACCAAAAGTGATTAGAAAAAAACAAAACATAGTGTATATTTTATATTAGTGTACATTTACATGTTACTCATAAAATACAATGCTGTTAAAAATATAAGCTTATCGTATTCCACTTTTATTTAGTATTACTATTTCTTAACTAGGAGTAAAAAAAAACTACTCTGGCTGGCTTTATATTTACTTGATTTTTAATGACAACAAACTTTTTTTTAGCTTGATTATATATATATATATATATATATATATATATATATATATATATATATATATATATATATATATATATATATATATATATATATATTAGGGGTGTAACGGTTCACAAAATTCACGGTTCGGTTCGATACGATACACTGATGTCACGGTTCGGTTCGGTTCGATACGTTTTAGATACAGCAAAATGTAAAAACATCTCAACTTTTCAGAATGCCGCAAGCGCACCGCGGGTCATGTGACAAGAACTAACCAATCAGCTTCATCCTTTCCCATAACAACGTTGAAAACTCAGCCAAGATGAAGGAACAGCTGATTATAGTTGTATATGGATTGCAATTTTGAAATAAATTTAGTAGCAGAGCTACTGCAAGCGATTTTTAGAGCTGCAAATCCATTTATCCTTCGCTGAAATTTCCGCGTCTCATGGAGAGAGCACGTCATTGTTGCTTAGCAAAGACAGACGCCTCATGAGCGCTTCTGCCCGAGCGCTTTGGAAAGGAGGAGAAAGACGTGCTTAGCGTTTTCCACGCGTTTTTAGGAGCGATATGTGAACGGACCCTAAGGCGCTCGCTCACTCAGCACGCGCTGAAGGCTCATTGCAAAATGTCTAATGCATTTAACAGACCAGAAATATAAGATCCTAAAATAACCAACAGGTCTGGTGTTTGGGTGCACTTTGGATTCCCTGTAAGCTATAATACTGGTGTCTAAATGCTGCAGGCATAGTTTGTTGCGTGCATGTTTCTCCTTTTTTTCGTCTTTTCCCAGATACTGACACAATAAGGTGATGTCGGCGTAAATGAGTTGACATGTTTCAAGTATTCACGCTGGTGTTTTTTTTTTTTAAAGCAATGAAGCAACCGCGCGAAGCCCTCACTATATAGGATTTTAGAAAGAATGCAGAGCACTAGTGTAGTGTGCAAACTTACCACAGTGTGGATTTCAGAAAGTGTGCCAAGACTTCACGTGCACACTTACCATAACATGGATTTACAAATAATGTTCTAAGGAGGGGCTCTCATGTCACTCTGATCGAGCAGCTCATAGATGGAATCATGCATCTCAAACAATATGTTTGAGAGTCATCTTCTTTTTCTAGTCTGTTAAACGCATTGGCCATTTTGCAACGAGCCTTCAGCGCGTACTGAGTGAGCGAGCGCCTGCTGAGTAGCCTAACATAAACATAAGTTGGTGTTTTTTTCTTCTTCGGGAGTGTCAGGGGCGTTGCCTGTTACGTCGTTTGGGTTATTGGGCTACCTTGTTGAACGCATATCATTATATTTCTCTTTTTTTTTTTTCAAATATAATTAATTAGTCCAACGAACCGTTCGGTATGCATAATGCGTACCGCGTACCGAACCGAAAGCGTCGTACCGAACGGTTCAATACGAATACGCGTATCGTTACACCCCTAATATATATATATATATATATATATATATATATGTGTGTGTGTGTGTGTGTGTGTGTGTGTGCGCGCGCTCTTTTTTTTTGACATATCACGACTCAACTCTGTATAATGACTTGGGTATGACACAGGTATTACAAGGAGAGGGTGACTTATGAGGACATAACCCATGTCCCCATTTTTCAAAACGATTATAACTCATAAAGAATGATGGTAAAAGTGCATAAAGTTTCCTGTGAGGGTTAGGGTTAGGTGTAGGGTTGGTGTAGGGCCATATAATCTACAGTTTGTACAGTATAAAAACCATTACGCCTATGGGATGTCCCCACTTTTCACAAAAACAAACGTGTGTGTTTGTGTGTTTTATTGATTTAATTTGTTATTGTGGATACATAGAATTAATACGGTTGCACTTTATTTTACAGTACGTGTACTAACATGTATTTATAGTGTACTACAGTGTATTTATCTAAGAAAGTACTGGTAATTTAAGGTAACTACACGGGGTAGGGGTAGGTTTAGGGCTAGGTTCAGGGTTAGTACCTAGTTATTAAATAGTTATTGTAATTACTATAATAAGTACATAGTATGTACATGAGGAACAGGACTGTAAAATAAAGTGCTACCATTAATACATACAATTATCCCCATTCAAGAGAAAATCAAAACCTCCGAGACATCAGAGCAAGTTATTCTAACCAGAAAGGTCCCACAAATTATCAATTATGTTTTCTAAATCAACAAATTAAGAAAATGGCTAAATATTTCTCCAACAATATTTTTCTATTTAATAGAAATAGATTGTTAAAAATAAAATGTTTAGTAATTTTTTTTGTTTAAACAAATTGTTTCTATATCAAAAATCCACAAAAAGCCAAAAGAAAAACACTTCACATTTCCAAATGTGTTTGTAAACGCATGTGATGTGTTTTGTCTGTACTCTGTGTCACTGCAAATGAAACATTTGGCACGAGTCACAACGACTTTCTGTTCATCTTAAATCTATGTCTGGGTTCCCCTCAATACCACTGTCTCTTTAACTAGATGCCTGTGGTTCTCACACCAGATTTCATCTACGCATACCAGGAACATATAGAGGACCGTGAGCCGTCCTCCATCTTACACGAACACGGAACGGGCTTTCTCCACCTCTGTAAGCAACAAAGCCATCTTGTCTCAATCCCACATTCATAATAAATGTCAAAAGCTGCGGTAAGCTTCAAAAACGGCTCCATATTTTGCTCTGGAGCTCTATGACCACCACGAACACTGTCTCTTTCATATACTCAGATGCAATAACAATCACTCTGCAAAACTAAAGGAAATAAATCGCACAATTAGAGGCCATTTACCCTTAATCTTTACATAAACAAAGGCCACTTCAGCCATATTGAATAACCTCATCCACGCACCACAGACCGTTCATCCTCACCATAGTCACCTTACTCAGCAGTTCTAGAATGCTGTCAAAACAGTAATGGCTGCAAGAAAAACACAAAAAGAGTAAACGTCCATGTCTAAATAGGTGCTAAAAATGAAAAGCCGGAGACAGGGTGCATAAAGCTGTGACATGCACAAAAATCAGGTCCGGTTTGCTTGAAAGAGCAAAAATAGAAAGCCGGCTGCTAGTTAATAGAATAAATATGGTCATGGTTCCACTGTAATCTGGAGGCCGAGGTGGCTTTGTCACAGAATCTTGCCTTTATAAAGACACACAGCGCTTCGGCCGGCCTCCATCTGCGCTTGATGAGAATTACAACTCCTATTTAGATGCTAATACAATTAGCCTTGCACATTAGAGCCCTTAGCAAACACAAGTGAGGTTTTTCTCTGCCTCTTAAGAGGGCATCTGTGTCCCCATGCGTAGCGCAGGTGGAGGAGGGGAACGTGGGGCGATGCCAGTCAGCACCAGTTGGCACGGTGTCAAGATTCGGTGGGTAAACACCTCCGACGCCTGGTAGCTTATCACAATATGCCACATTATGAGGTAATTAGCAGAGGCGGCACCTCTCCACTTCAGCATCAGAGCGGCGGCGTTTCAGCAGATAAATATTTGTTCTGACAGCTTGACACTTGGACAGGAAAATATGCATCTGGCATTTGACGACGCACTTTCGCTTTGATAATTCGCAGCGGTGAAGTACAGATATCAGGCTTAGCACATAATACAGTCATTAGCGGAATCCCGAGTTCATTAACATGCAGACTTTAATGCGGCGTCAAACGCGAAACATCCTGTTGGCACATTTCCAGCGAGCACTCGTAGCCCCTTTGATCAGCACGTGCGGAATCAAGGAGAATACGAACACGTGGCCCTAGCCCACGAGGTTAATGATATTATTGCACCTATCTGCATATTTAATTCTGCTCCTTGTTAACGATAAGTGCTGTTCATTCAATTTGCTTCATTTTGTAGCTGGCACATTTTCAATGGGAGTCTGTCAGCCAGGCTGTCGGGGAGTAGACACAATTAAAAATGCATTCATCGCATCTGTAAAACAGATGCTAACAATCAGGTGCTTTCTCTCAACAAGATCTCTTCAATCTTTCATTACCATTATGCCAGTTAGACGTAATTATCCCGTTGCCAGCTCATGCCAGCTCGCTTCTAATTCCAGAAGGTTGCTAGAGTGTTCGTCTGAAGTATCAACAGCAGTGGGGCTCTTAAAACACAGACACATTCAGTGAAATTAAGCATTTTCTCATTAGCCGGAGGCTATTGGGCTTATAAATTATTCATTCCTTCCTCACAAAAGAACATTAATCAATTATGAAGATATAAAGAAATTAAACAGAGGGAGAAAGACAAGACTTTCATATTAATATGCAGACAGATAGTACTGCTACTGCTTGAAAATCAATACTTCTGTGAGTAATCTGCACGCTTCGGCAGCAATCTGAATGCGTAATCAGATATGATCTCGGGTCTGGATACAGAAAAAAATGGGTTATTCTTTTATTGTTCACTATATAGAGCATCTGCAAAAAAAATAACCATATAAGTAAGTAAATAAACAAACAAGAGAATCAAATAAAATCACCTTTGCAAAAAAAAAAAAAATAGCGAAAAACGCTGCAAGTGGAAATTCTGGCAGACGCATCACCGGGGAATCTAGCAGAGCGAGCCGTGCAATTGGTTTGAACCCCATGCCGCACAAATTTGTTTTTAATGCATTTTTAAAGTTTTACTGCCATTCAAGGACACTCAGGGAATAAAAGTCATCCATTCAAAGTGTTGACCTGATTGGTATTAACATCTGAAACAAATCTGCTTGCCTCCATCAGCACTCCCTAAGCTAAGAGACACAACCCTGTCTCCTGTCAAAGGCCAGGCATGGTGCGACTCACATATTCTGTTGGACAAATCATTTGCGGTATAGGGACCAAATTTAAGAAGTCAAACATTATTTTAAAGAATACAAATATTAAAATATATAAGTATATAGATCTGTTTGTTCAGAGCGCGTCATCTTTGTTCATGTTACTCAAAGATGCATCCTGACTGATGAGGTCACGGGAAGTTGCATAACCAGAATTCCCTCCATGCCCATTCCTGATGCCCTCATTACTGTCCAGAGCCCATATCAAAATGTTTATCTGTGTGCTTTTGGAGAAACAGTGATAAATCCATCCTCAATTAATGATTATATGTCAGAGGTGCTGGGCTGAAATTGAATTAAAGGGAAAAAGGCCCCTTAATATCCAGTTGATATATCCCTGCAGGTGACGGCTGTATCATAAAACCTTTTCTTCTTGCTTAGCAGACAACTGCTGAGCCGCACTGAGATTCATCTGTAAAAGCTACAGTACTTACAACACCTTCACATGGCAAACTGACAATATCATTGTCCTGATAGGCTAATTCACTTCTCATCAGACTGGTTTATGGAGTATAACACCATTTCAATTTCTGGTTCTGTGTCTGAAAAAAATGATTTTTTTTTCAGAACTTGGCATAAAAACCGAGTGCATTATAAGGAGCTCTATTCACTGCTTATGATCATAGTCAATCAGTGACCCTGCTGTGAGTTTCTCATTAAAAATCTCATTTTTCGGATGTACTGCAAATTAATGTCACTCTGTGCAATAGAGTTAAAGGTTATAAGGATGATGGCTGTATTTGCTTTCACACTCACCTATTACCAAAGTGTGTGTGCCTTCTCTTGGAGACCCTCTTGTAGTGGTCAAATGCTTAACTCCCTGTTCTTTTTACTCATACCACCTGTCAAGTCACACACACACACACACACACACACACACACACACACACACACGCATACACACGTCACATCCAAAAGAAATATTCAAATCAGCAAACATCCTTCAGTGCATCTTCATGCTCACAATAGGATGAGATCATAGCCATTTGCTTGATTACAAAGGACCTTATGTGAGGAAACCGATTCTTCTGCTGGATTGGAGTAGACTTATAATGATGGAGATGAGGAAGGTAAGAAGGCAGACAGATTTTAAGCAGGTGTGTTCCTCTGGGAGGAACACAAATGAACCCTCGCCTCCTCCTGCCTGCCTGCAGCATCTTGATGCTTAGTTAGTACCCAGTTTAGTGATGCTGTCATCTCTACTGATGATCTGCAGCATATTCTGCATTTCCAGAATCTATATATCACCATCCAAATATCAAATTCAAAACTGCTTTATTTACATGGCTGTAATAACACAATGTTGTCAAAACTTACAATTCCAAAATAATAGAAGAAAATATTATAACATAACTTCAATAAATAGTGTAATAAAATAGAACATGTGTGAATAAATATCAACATGTTGGAATATTTTTAAGAGTGATATCACTTGCAGGGAAAAAATGATGTTTTTAAATATTTTACAATATAAAATAATTGTAATATTCAATGAATATCTAATGAAAATATGAAATAGTTACAATTAAAAAAAAAACTTCCAATAGAACGTTGTTAAGCATTTCTATATAAAAAATTATTCAGATTTACAATTATTTATTTAGTTAATTACTTAATAACTTGACTTTAGTAAATTCAGTTCAATTACTAAATAATTTGTTTTAAAAATAAATGTTTAAATACATTTTTAAATGTACATTTTTATTTGTATTTCACATAAGACAAATCCCTTAAAATACACTTTTGATATTGTGATACAAACAAACAGAATTTCATCTTTAAACATTGTGAATTTTATTTTTTATATCTAAGAGATTTATGGGAGAAATTTAAACTGGTCATCCTTGGAAACCTTTGCTTGAGAATATCATTTTCATCAGCCTAAGTTTTTATGTAAGAATGTATAATGTATATTTCACGTGCCCATGCTTGATACTGGAGGCTGTGCCATATGTGAGAAACACACTGTTTATATGCAGGCTTGCCGCAACCATCAATTTGTAAAGACATAACCCACAGACAATAAAACAGCAGTGGTTTTAATTTGGTGACACCTCATATGGAGGGATAGGAGGCAGTAATGGCAAGTCTCAGTCGAGATGCCATTTCGAGCCTCCAGGGTTCACAATATTTGCCTCGTCGCAGAACGAAAGCGCTGCCTAATACACAACACATGTAAGGCTTAGAGCACAATCAGCACGCAATATTGTTAAAATTCAATGGCATCTTAAAGTTGTTTCTACTCAATCAAAGAGGACGGGGGAAAGGGGATTTTGTCGTCTCTGTACCTCATGCTTCTTTTGTGCACTCTGGAACAAAGGAGTCTTAATTTCCTCTTTCAGACTTTGAATAATCCTGCTCTTGGCCTTGAGCTGTTTCCTCAGATCTTCCACCTGAGCCTCCATAGGTCCTCTGGCTTTGGACTGTGAAAGAGAGGCCACAGAGAATATTAAGTGCAACTTGAAGCCTTTCGATTCTTAAACGCTTTAAGACTTGAACAGAACATATTGCGACCATATATTACGCTAATATAAGCATGTGCTGTACAAATATACATCTAACATGCACTTTTTTTTCTTCTCAAAATGACTAAAATTAGCAACTATACTTAAAATATACTTAGCAGCAGTGCAGTCGAGCTGTAAAAACAACATGCATGCTTTCAAAAGATGCCCGCAATTTGCTTGAGACATTTATAAGAAGCCATTAGTTGTTCTTGTGAAAAGCTGACTAAAATTGTTCCAGACACTATTCTGCTCTTAATGGCACCTCTGTGGCTTTGTTAGAGTTTCAAAGGTAATGGGGCTCTAATGAGAAAGTCTTAATGAATCTCCCAATCTGCATTGTATAGTTTGTATAGTTTTTCCCCTTTCTTTCTCTCGCTTTTCTCCTCTGAACCCCCTGGTGAGCTCCATAATTACTATGTAGTGAGTAGGGCATTCTTTATGCTGTTAATTCTGTGTGGCCCGTGTGTCTCACTCCCCTCCTTCCTGCATCATTATTGTCACACTGTCACTCACCGGGGGGCGGGCGTTCAACCACACACCTGGAGTGCAGCGGAATTGGGGTTGAACCGCACACAGAGCACAAGCGGCCCACGAAAACAGCATATATGACTTGTGTTTCTATAGACATTATTTTTAGTACACAATGAGGCAACTTATGTGGGACAGCTGTTTAGTGAATACTGCATCTTGTTCAATAACCACCTGCAATCTAGTTTGTCCAGGTGCTATCTGACTGCATTGATATATGCACCTTGCTTATTTAAATTTAATCATTGTTTTAAGTATGAAAAAATTTCTCAAGTTTAACTTGATACAGTAATATATATATATACACACACATATAAAAACTCTAATTCAAAATACATACAAAATTATAGTATATCAATGATACTAAAATAACATGGATCCAGACAGAGATACAATACACTTCCAGGATTTTAAAGAACTGTAAAGTTTACTAGATTACAGCAAATATATATTCTTTAATTTAATTTAATTTTTTTTTTTTTTTTAATTTTTTATTTTGACAGTTTGGCATCATTTGCTGATTTGCCCAATTATTTTAGTGCCAAAACATGCGCGCCAAAAATAACAATTTATAATAAAGCGCCGATGTCAATATGATTTAAAGCATTGTGTATCATATAATATTATAAAATAAAAATAAACCCAAACTTTTTCAGCATTTATTATTCTAGGTTAATGTTCATTTCTAAATACTGTATACTATGTTAAATTGTGTTTTTGGAAAATATATTAATATTAATTTGTATCAATCAAGTTAAAATATAAAAAAATGATAGTACCTGTTAAAATTAAAATAAAATAAATGCATTAAACGTATGATTCCCAATGCATTAACAAATGTTACTTTTTGAATTGAATTGTATTGTAAATGGATAATACACAGTACAAAGTGGTAGCAAGTTTACATTAGCTATTTCTACCCATAAAAATAATTTTCTTGGTATAAATTAACATATTTTGGTTGACTCAGTGATGTCAAATACTATTTCTGACTAGAGTAAAATCAGCTCATTGACATGTTTTTTTTTTAATGTATTTATTTCTTTTTTTGAGTATAATTGGTGTTCGGTGGTTGCCGCAGTGAAAATTTAAACATGCCAGATAGATCAGAAAAATTACTGAATGAACTGAAAGGAACAATGCTGATGCCACTGTCCAAAACACTATCAAAAACAATAAATCAAGTCGTGGAGTTGCATCCACATTCACAAATACATGTAAAGCTCAACAGGAAGCAGTTAGGCCCTGACCGCTGTGACACTCATCAGCAGCGATAAGGAAAGGAGAGGCAGAGCCTGAGTTTTGGCAGATTTTGGACAGGCGATCCAGAGGGGCCAGGCAGCAGAGAGGGTTCTTGATGTGACAGAGCATGAGACGGAGGGTTGGAGGAGTCGGTGCACTTCCTTCACACTGAGCTCGGCTCCCTGAACCTCTCCAGCTCAGCACGACACTCTAAACTTCTCTGACAGAGCGGGCAGGCAGAGCCGGTTTCCTGATGAGCTCTGCGAAGCTGCTAGCGACAGCTGTCAAGCGCCATGCTATCAACCACCTCTCGACTGATATCCCAGCCACATCCTATAAATATTGCTTCTTAATGTTTCCACTGCAAAAACTCATGCGCCCCATGCTTATATTTGGATATGTAAATGGCGGCTTTATAGAAAACTAACACAGAGGCACACGTCAGCTTCTTTTCCCCTGAATGTTGTCCCGTGTCATCAAAAGCGCAAGGAGATAAACTGATGTGCAGAATGACGGCGGAATCAGGTGCGAAACAGAGGGGGGAATGTGAGACATGCTGTACATCATGGAAAGATTGAGGGGGGAAAACTGTAAGGAATCACAAAGCATTAGTGGAAAGTAGTGCAGGTCCCAAAACAATCACCTGATCTTCCTTTTCAGGATGAGTTAATGAAAAGTATCAACAGGGAGGACTTGGATATGCTTACATTTTTTTAATTTATTTTGTTCTGTAGAAACATAAAAGGAGATATTTCGCAAAATTTCCACTTTCAAGGTCAATAAAAAATTTTATGCACTATTAAAAAAAAAAAATATCCGGCAAGTTTACGGATATTTCCTTTAATCCTTTAACACAATGCAATGCGTAAATAAAGAAAAAACACCTGTGAAACTCATAGTTTGCCCTGTCATAGCCAAGGAGGCTATGTTCTGTCTGTTATGTTCTGATTGGTTTGTTGATTGCATATGTCATATTCACATTGGTTGGTTTTGTCATGTGTTCCTCTTGTGTATTTTAGCACTTTTGGTTGTCATATTAGTTTGTTGTGTATTAATGTTATTTCTGATACTGCTGATGGTGCATGTGGGTGTATTTTTGTTTTATTTGTTTTGCTCTTGTTAAATGGAATAAAGAACCACTTGGGTTCATCTACATTAGTTAGATTGAGTTCCTGCCAGGACATTATCAGAACATTTCCTTTAAACTTAAAACACAACACAATGCAATGCATAATAAAAAATATGGTGAAAAATCTAAACAGAAAATTCCTTTAATACTGACTTTTCTTAGAGTGAATGGACAAAAAGTTTAACATTCTTCTTTTGTGTTAATTAAGTACTGACAGGAAATACATGGATATACAGTATACTCCCGAAAATAGTAATACAACTAGTTACTAGTTACAGTCATGTTACAAAATCCATCAAATTAAACTTAAAGACAATGATTATTTGGAACAAACCAAAGTAAACATTCTTCAAAATATCTTATTTTGTGTTTCATAGAAAAAAAAGTGAAGTTTGGAGTAACACGAGGGTTGAGTAAATGTGACACTGCATATTAAAAATGCAAAATAGCCACATTTTAATTTTAACGTTCACTGTATAACATCTAGAAAGTGATTCACAGTGGACTTATGGCAAGAACATGTCCAATTTTTAACCAATTTACAGTTTTTACTGATTTTTTTTCAATTGCAATTACACATTTGAGCATTTTATCTTGGTTGCCAAATATCAGTCATCTGACATTCATGGAAAAACTTGTGAAGTGCGAGATGAAAATGAAAGCATTGTGAATAGACGAGAGGTTTTTGAAAGGTAACTAACTGCAGTCAACCTGAGTCCTATTTCCTCTCCGAGACATTTTCAGAAAGCAGCCTGTTCCACCGGCGGATTGTTCCACGCTCTCCCATGCTGGGTAAAAAGCTCCTGTCTCTTTTCTTTGGGGCCCAAACTCCTCTCCGTGCACACCCCTGACAGCCAGTCAATGCACAGGGGCCAAGGGAGGCGTGCAAATTGCCACTCTCAGACTCCAAAACCCAGAGGGCATCCATTTAGCCCTTCACTAAAGCCGTGTGTGTGCGCAGGGGCGCCTGTGCATGCTAGCGTACATGTGCATTCGCACCCGGTGAACGCCGCCCCTTAACATGTCAGTACATCAGCGTTCATGCCGTCTCTGATGCCAAAATGATATGCAATTAATCATTCATCATGACATGCATATGCTCACATTTATCGCATCAAAAACACATGCCAAACAGAATGCTCAAAATTGCCCTAGACGAACAAAAGACTACGATGCTACTCTGAGATCACCTAGCAGTATTCTGACTTCCATACGTGTTATTATTTGGGTTTTTTATCTTTCATCTGCAAGAATCGTAGCACATACTGAACAAACGTGTTGCAATTACCATGCAGCACTTATGTGTTAATGTTTAATATGCCGTAGCTTCATGTTGAAACACAATTTCCAAACATTAATGTGATATAACGTGTTTTGGTAAGTGGCGTGAAAAAAAAAAATGGCCTCCATGCACTAAGATAAAATTAGAGCGCTAAACAGATTACATCATGTCAGGCTGACAAATGAAACAACCTGCTATATTTAGCAGCTCAGAATCTTAATGATCATTCAGCGCCTGGTGTTGTAGACCAGCGAGAGAAATGGCGGTACGTTTTGTTGCCTGTAAAAACAGCTTCTCAATTTTTCAATCCGTCATTCTGCTCTATTAGCAAAGCCTAACACAATTAGTTATGAATATGCAGTAATAACATGCAAATTGTTCCCTCCCAACTGCCCCTAGGCAGTGGTCTTTTCCTCTCTTAACTCAATTCTTTCTACATCATTACAGAGGCATGGCATAATTCATCAGAAACCGGGGGAAAGAAAAACACCTTGGCCCAATTGCCTGTGCCTGGCTCTGGTAACCAATCGGCGACTGTTAACCAGAGTGTGACGGTGGTAGCAGGCGGCGTTAACCAAGCTTTTCCCCGGCACCTTCCCACTCTGTCACTTGTAGACATCTCCCCTGGGTAATGTTAGACACTGCATTTGAGCCTACCAGAACAATTAACCCTTCTGTTAATTAGAAGGAAATGTCAGACGCACAGATGGCACAAGCTGGCACCCAGCCATCCCGCCAACTGACGCTGAAAGAGGCTTCCCTGCTGCTGACAGCTGCTCTCTCGTATCCCAAACCAGCAGATGTCAAAACCCTCCAGCTGGGGCGATCTGACAGGGGGTTTGAAGGAGGAGGGCGGGCGTAAGGAGGGATTGTTACACTCCCTAAGAGTGATAGCACTTTACAGCCATAGGATCTGTTGCTTAAGATCAAAACATGAACAACATATGCCAGAAATCCATTAACAATGTGTCTCTGACCAAACTATTTTTTCCCCACATTTTTCATTTAATATGCATTAAACCCTGCTATATATATATATATATATATATATATATATATATATAAAATAAACATTTATATACATAAATCTATAAAATATGATTTCTATACGTTACATTCATTTAAAAATACACACACACACGCACACATATTTATTTTCAGGAGTGAAGAATCAATAGGAGTTTCCAGATGGTTTATTCCCCACACTTTAAAAAAATGGACACCCCCCATAAAATGTTTTACACTGGTTGAGGTCAGTGATCAGCAGAAAACAACTGTAGTGGAACTTTCTGGAATGCAGATACGGGCGAACAGGAGGACTGAAAGGCGAGGCAGATGATTGGCTGGATTGTTAGTGACAGTGGGCCGGAGCTCTCATGTCTGCACCCAGCCACAGTGTAGTATATTGATTTGTTTGCTTCCCTAATAAGCGGAGAAGACGAGAACCTGGAAAAAGTCAATAGAAAAAAAAAATGTGTCCGCCCCCAAAGCAAGCTCTCTGTAAAGTGAAATTTCACTCTTTCAAAAAGCAATGATACTTCTGCTTCTCGAGGAAAATGGACAAGGACAAAAAAAAAAAGAAAATATTATGCAACATTTACATGTGTTCTATAATAAAAAAGGTAACATTATTGCAAATCAACAAATAATAATAACATCTAGTATTATTTTACTCCGTAAAATAACATCTTACAGTATATATATATAATTTTTTTTTTATTATATTTTTATCTGCTAAATGAATGCAGTAATCTTACCGGTTTATTATGGAACAAATTCAAGTCTACATACATGGAAATCCTCTCTTATTTTAAAAGACTATTATTCTACACGGGAGTTTAGGCAGCGCTGGTTAACATAACTGAATAACCTCAGCCGGAGATTATGGAAAATGTAAAAATGATGAGAAGCCTTGAAAAGAGAGACAGAGAGAGAAAGCGAAAGGGGAGCTGGCATTAATAAATCACTTTTTCCTATTCTGAGTTATTCTTGTGACACTTAAATATATAAATAAATGTATACATAAAGCAAAAAGGGGAAGAAAATGCCTCACTCACACTGATACTACCCTTGAGGATTATTTCAATCTGTTCCCTTTAAAGCTGGTAGCAGGTTGCTGCTTTCATTCCGTTGTTACATGAACTAATTCCTGCACTACAGAGATACAGATATATATTATATATATTGTGTATCTAATTTCTCTTTCCAGAGCCGCTGTGAGTGAATAACTACACAGAGAGCAGCTGCCCATTCAGCCCTTCCTGCCTGAAATCACTTATTTACCCATGAGCCTTCACACGCCTCAGGTGAGGAGTGCTGGGTCGGCTCCCAAAAAATGCTTTACTTGTAAAAGGTTATGGAAAATTTTCTTAAGAATCATAGCAACAAAAAGCTAACACAAAGTCGATTTTAAAAGCTGTTAAAATGACAATGTCACTAAAATGTACACTAAAATTCCAAAGTTTGGGGATTGTAATATTATTCTGCATGACCATATTCTAGTCTAGATCGCGAAACAGCTACTACTGTACCTTACTTATTAACAATAAACAACAGATTAGGAATGAATAATAATAATTTATGTGCACTATGATTTCTGAAGGATCATGTGACTCTTAGGACTGGAGTGATGACTGCTGAAAATTCAGCTTTGCCATCACAGGAATAAATTACATATTAAAATATATTGAAACCGTAAAAAAACATTAACAAAAATTGTATATAAATAATACTAAAATAAAATTGTATGAGTAATGATTTACTTTATCAAAAGATATTTCCATGTGGAAAATTACATATATAGTGCAATTTAACAAAAAAAATTATTGTGCAATAATGTAACAAAGCCAAATTAAACAGACACACAAAGCAAGGGAGTTACTAACAGCTGGTTAATGAACATTCAGGAGCAAACGGTCTACCGAGATGCTGTCCAAATTCTGACCCTATGACAAAACAAAGTTTCATGCTCCTCTAACAACTACTATAGTCTTCCCCAAATAACAAATCCAACAGTCATAACCCCACAGACAAATTGTGATCATCAGACTTAAATTACTGTTCTCCAAATTGAAACTGCAAGATAAAAAGAACGATTCTATCAAATGTAATTACGATAATAATATTTGATCATACAACATTTTCCTCCATGGGATTTTGATCAAAACATTGACGTAACTGCTGCCATGAAGACACGGGGCAGCTCTGAATGATGCCTTTTGATGCAGACGTCCAAATCTATGTTTCTTTCTCTCAATCTAGAGTATATGCCAGTCTTTGATTTGTGATTTACTAAAGAATAGCTCTTTGATTTCAGCTGCTTACTCAACATGTACACAGCATACTCTCCTCTTTAATAGGAAAGAAGAAATAAAAACCCTAAGGAACAAATCCAATCAATCCTTTTACAGCAAATACTGTAGTACAGTTGCATGCTATGATCACTATCTTTTACTGCATAGAATAATTTTATATCAATAATTTTATTTAATTAAAATAAATTGGAAACTGAATTTAAGGTTATTCATTCAAATAAATAGCGATAAGTCAAGTACAAATGGTTGATTATATCTCAAATGGTGGCATATGGTATATAGTCATACTGCTCAACAAATAGGCAGAATACACATCCAAATGAAGGCATAATAATACTAAGACTCATATGTCTAGCCAATTACAGTGCAAGGGGCTAATTCACTTCCAGACACGAGTGACAGTACAAAAGCACCAACCGAACACGGCAGACAAACACTACATCTAATTAGTCTCTCCACACCATGCTTGGTGTTGTTTTGGAAAGCTGGGGTTTGACATTGGCCATGTAGGTGAAATATAGCGGTGTGTGTTTGTGTGTGCGGGTAAAGGGTGCAGTGACAGGCATCATTCTTGGGAAAAGGAAATCAATGCTGATGTTAATTACTCACAGGTCAAGTCCCCTAACCACATGGCTCTTTCCCTCACTGACCTGTTTTAGCTTTCACTCCACCGCCAGACCTGCCCCTCACTCTGAGCTTAAAGGGATAGTTCACCCAAAAATTCTAATTCTGTCATTTACTCACCCTCATTTGAAATCTTTATGAATTTCTTTTTACCATCTAGCACAGCCTTTTTGGAGGAATTTCACACTTTTCCATTTAATGAAAGTGAATAGAGTTTCTCTCTCTCACACACACACAAACTTATTAATGCACCACAAAAGTGGTTCAGTAAACTTGTGCTCTGTATTTCAAGTCTTTTGAAGTAATTTTTTGGGTGAAAGACATTCTAACATAACATTACATGGCAGAAGCAGTGACATCTGATTCACAAATTTTAGCCGGATCGGATCTGATCAAATTCACAAAGCAAACGGATATTTCATCCAAAAATGAAGAGTCTGTTATCATTTGCTCACCTTCATTCCATTCCATTCCAAACCTGAATTTGAATATCATTTTACCATCTACTACAACCTCAAGGTGATTTTTGGAAGAATATCCTGGCCACACTTTTTCCAAAAAAAAAAAAAAAAAAAAAAAAACCTTTTTCACAAACGTGGTGCTTATAACTCGTGCTCTGTATTTACATTCTTCTGAAGTAATATGACAATTCTGTGAGGAAAAACACCCTACATGTTCTAGTGTTTTAATGAGAAAAGTACTGGCATCAGATTCACAAATGAATCATTCTTTTCAGTTGGATCTTCACAATGAATCAATGTAGTAATCCAATCCACAAAACCAGACTAATCAAGTTCCCGAGTTACTGACTTCAGAGAAGATTATGAATGAATGCAATTTTACATTTTGGTTTGATTCTCACACTTCCACAGCTTCCAAAGATTTGGAAAGTAACATACAATCCAAATTGACAGTTTTGTCATTTTAAACTAGAGCTTGACTGGCTTACAGTGACAAAGATTTTCTTTAAAAATGAACATTTTATGGATGAAAACCATACCGGTTTGGAAAAACATGAAGTTAAGTAAAAGTTTTTTGGGGGAACTACACTTTAATTTTACTTAAAAGTATATCCACACAAGCTGTCACCTTTCAATGACTTCCAGATAACTTGACCACTCTTAACATCAAGTGCATTAGAGGAGCAAACATTGACTTGTTTTTTTGGGGCCCAGTACTCAGAGACAAGGGTCAAGATACAGCCATTAAAAGCAGGGTAATATTTTATGCATGATCCAGAGATGAAACTCTTTGCTATTATTTTGCTCTAATGCTTGGCTTTTTAGGTCAGGCTTTAGAGCCAAGCCTCCTTTAATGCAGTCAACAAACAAGAAGGAACACTGATGGATCTTGTGCACTTTGTGCAAAAAATAAAAAATAAAAACACTCAGAAGGTATTACCAATCATGCAGTATTGATGCAAAAGCAACAAATTTACCTCTGCAAACAACCCTGTTAAGGATTTCTCCACTATTCAATTTCATAAGGGAAAAAGATTAAGGTGAAACTAGCTTTGCTCAGTGCACCTTGCAATTCTAAGTAGATTAATGCTAACAACAAAATGCAAACTGAGGGGAAAATTAGGTGAGCTGTGTGTGTGTGTGTGCCATATTTTTTGTATCACCAAATGCGTGTGTGGCTGCATTTGAAGCTAATTAAGCAGAGAGACTGAGCCGCGGGACAGCTCGCTCATTGAAGGTGCACGCTTGATATTATTGTTGAGTAAAGCAGGATGAGGCGTCCACACCAGCATGCATTGAGGGGAATTAAACTGCAAGAGAGAAACTATAAAAGCATGCTGGAGGAGCGAGGCATGGAGCACTTGCTTAAAAGACTAAACGGAAGGGTGATCAGGAAGCTCAAGAGCTTCCCATTATGTGCTACGACTCAGACAGAAAATCTTACTGGCCACCGTGAAGAGACAATAACTGAAATTAAATTCCATACAGCCTCTCTCTCTGAGCCCCAGGAGGAATCGCAGCTATATCGGTTGCTCTGAAAAGCCAAAGCTGCTTTTCACAAGCGTTCTTGTTTAATTACGTTTAACTGTGCGATCTGACTGAGAAGGTGCTTGTCAAGCCTTTTTTATTTGGCATTATTGTTCTTCCTGTCATAGTTCTTCCAGACAGCAATACAATAAATGCAGTCAGACCAATGATATTTGGAGATCGTTTGCAATTTCCCTTGGACTCCTTTTTTTTTTTTTTTTTTTTTTGTAGCATCTTTACAGCTCCAAACAGCAAATAATATTATTGTCATAAGCCGTATCAATAATAACCAAATAAAACATAACTTTTCGTGAATACTACAAATAATGAAATGCATCTTAATTGCAACCAAGGTCTTCCTTTAACCGTGAATAAACTAAAAGACATGCAACAATCTTTTCACGCTTACGCACAAAAGGACAGTAAAAATCTAATGGATTTATAAAGGCAGCATGTCATTTCCTGCACAAGCAACACACTGCATTTCCATCGCTATCTCACGACCAATTCATACGTATTTTACGTGGTGGCTTATTCGTACGAATTTGTACGACCTCACTCGTACGATTTTATACGACCCCAGTGACGGTTAGGTTAGGGGAGCGGGGTTAGGTGTAGGTCATTCGTACAAATTCATACGAACTCGTAAAATACGTACGATTTGGCAACAATCGTATGAATTCGTACGAATAAACCACCTTGTGTACGAATTGCCGTGTGATTGGGTTGGCATTTCCTAGACATGACCAAAAAAAAAAAAAAAACTCAATATAAATATGTCTGTTTTAGTCATTCAGATAAATGAGAAGACGCTGAAATTAAGAGAATAAAAACATTAGCTGATTAAGAAACACTGGGTGGGTGGGGGGGGGGGGGTCTAATTTAGTAGCAGGGCTGAGTGTCCTGAGAAAGGTCCTGTTTGTGATTCGTCAGTGCAGCTCTCAGCCTTTATGAAAAGCCATGCAATTTATGGTAATGAGCTTTTTGAAGGTTATGATCCCAGTAAACTAATTTGTTAGAGGAATGGCAAAAGCTGGCACAAACACTACTCAATCATTAAAGCTTGTGTGGGGAAAGAAAAACTATTAAAGTAATGGTCAACTACCCTGCAGAGAAAAAAAAGTGCACAACACAAGCCTAGTAAGTCCGTACTGATATATAACAGGGCACAACATGGATGTCGCATCACACAAATTACATCTCAGGACCATTTTGAACATTAATACGGCTGAAATAAGGGCAGAAAGGAGCGGGAAAAGGCGTCAGATCCCAAACCAACGCCCAAAGCGGCGACGGAAAGAAAAATAACCAGGCTGACTGGCTGAAAATGGACCATCAAGGTTGCACCACTGACATGTTAGATTAATGCATGAATTTAGGTCAGCGGTGGCCTTTCCAATATACATTGGCTTGGCCTGCCTCTGTCAGAAATAGTCAGGATTTTACATATTTCTCTACCTTCTTAATAGGGTTTTCAGACTGTCGTACATGGGTAAGGTGAAGGGAGATGTATCTGCCCTAAATGTGGCTTCCAAGAGCCAATAAAAAAGTAAAATCCCAATGCGATCTCAGAGGAAAACAGATAACTAATGAAAGAGCAATAAGCTGTCACTCAGTCTGATGCAATCACAACATATTGTTTGTGACCTTGCTTCAAGAAGGTCTTTAATAATTGCCGACATGGCTGTCTCATGGCTGATAAAAATCAAAGAAAGAACACCTTTATAATATGCTGTTATTCGAATCTCATTTAATGTAGTGTCTGTACTAAAGCAGCTAATCTCCAACATGAGGGCGCGTGCAAAGATAGGTGCTTCTGTCCGAGGCCATTCTGACCTGATATATTAACAAAGGTTTACAAGGGCATTCAACTACATATGTTGGTTTGCCCTTACTGCTGGCCTTACATTGCACTTAGTATCCTGTACTTGAATAATGCTTTCTTGGCTCCTCAGCGCAATTTATTCTAACTAATGACCATCAAGAGCCAATAAATCAGCATTAGGTTCCTTTAAAGTGAGCTGGTGGCTCAGGCAGAGCACAGATAGAGACCACAGTCTGATGCCTAACCTTGTATTGGCACCTCTATTGATTTTAATTAATCTAATTAGCTCATTATTTCAGAAATTCATTAGGCCGAGCTTTACCCCAGTGATGCGGAATTACAGACGAATATGGTAATGAAGCTGATCAATTATCACTCAAAAGGAAGTCATTAACAACCGAATTAACGTAACCTCTAACAGTGACCTGGGAGACCCTTTCCCCGAGCAGCTAGTCATCAGTCCTGACGATGCTGCTCGACGGGACTCAGGTTTACTGGGGCTGTTGCCTGGAGAAGCTTCGGTTAGTGCACACACCAGGCAACTTCTTCTGTGCTGTGATTTCACAAACTCACCTCTTCGGGTCTGTGCTCCTCTGCCAGTCCATCCTCCCCTGTGTTTATCATCCAGCAAAACACACTGACAAAAGGAAGCAGAGTGTTATTATCCTCTAAAACCACAATGGGGTTGTGCTGAAGCGGGCACACCGACTCTTGTTACGCCCGATGTCGCCCCACGGGTACAGCTGGCACACAGGCTGACTTGTCATGGCTAAAGGTACAGCAGCAGAATTTTGGCATAGGCACATTGTACACGGGAGACCATTCCAAACCATACATTATACTTTAAATACATTTAAGTTTGAGATTGACACTTACATTTGAATAATAATTAATAACACATTAAATAAATATAAATTAAAATAACTGAAAATCAATGAAACGTACAGTAAACAAACAAAAATTTTAAATTAATAAAATATGTATAATAATAAATTTAATTAATGAATTAATGAGCATTAAAAATGTAATATTAAACAATTAAAAATAAATTATATATTTACATTTATAATATAATTAATTCATAATAATATAATATATATATATATATATATATATATATATACACACAATTTAAATAATAATACAATAAATAAATATAAATGTAAAAAATGAATAAATGAAAATACATTTTAAAATCTGAAATTATATTAAATTTTTCAATTAATAATAATTTATCTAAATTATTATTATTATTATTAATAAATTAATGAATTAATTACATTATGCTTATATCATAATGAATTTCTTTTAGATTGAATTAAAATTACCAGGAACTGCAAGCTGTCTGTCAAGTTCTACTGGACACACAGCCTTAAAAACAATGTTTTGCCTGTCTGTTAAAAATAAACTATAAAACAATGTTTATATGCAAAATATGTACAAGCATCTGGTTATTTGCATTTTTGTTTTTCCTGATGTCTGCAATCAGGACAGACCTTCAGCCCATTTTCACTCACTAGACCTGCTGTACGTGAAAATCTGTCCTAACCTTCTACAACATTTCACTCATATTCTGCATTCACACATGATGTGATAAACGGAGACGAGAGATGCGGAGCAGGAGGAGGTATATTATGCAGATCAAAGGCAGGGCTGTGAAGAGCAGAGCGGTTTGATTAGAATGAGGTATTGGAAGTGTTTAGGATGGAGAGGAGGGGGGAGCCGGGTCTGCGGCCGGAGGGGCCCAGAGGAGCCACGAGGTCAAGTCGAACCCACTGAGTCGCATCAGTGTGGCAGAGCTGGAAATGAGTCCCATGCCGGCGTGCTGGATCAAAGCCCGGTTCCATGATCCCTCATGCCCAAAGGCCACCAGTCAAGGTGAAGCCAGAATTAAAAATCCTGAGCTCAAGGGCAGAAAATGAGTTTTGAAAAATGAATGAGGGACCATCCCATGACTTTGGTGTGAGGGAGAGAATAGAGAGCAAGTGAGTGAGCGAGCGAGAGAAAGAGGCAAGGGAATATAGGCATGTGACTCACATCAGGCTGAGCATGTGTTGAGTGCGATGGATCACTTATGTGAGGGGTCTAATGTCAGTTTTCAGCTCCTGGATATTGGCTCGCAGACAGCTACTGTCCTCCTCCAGGCATGTCCGCTGATGGTCCAAATCCTGCCGAAATCACAAAGGAAACATCTCCAACCCCTCCACACTGCTGCAAATCCAATCTGTCTAAACTAACACTTTAGCTTCAACTTTGATATAAGCTTTGGAACATCTGCTCCAGGTTGGAGACCTTTCGGCCATGAGCTAAGCTTATCACAAGGTTGCTGGGGTTGATTAGGCTTATGTTGCATGCTGATAAGTTCAATTAATTAAAAGAGCTCATGTGGATATGCTGTATCTGAAACTATTAAAACAAGAAAAACCACACTATGTGTTCAAACTGTTTGGAACATTCATTTTAATTATGTCTATGCATAAAGTGATAGCAATAAGCAGTCAGACTTTGAAAATGCCATTACTTTAAAACAATTATAAACCTATAAAATGGGTTAATAAATCTGGTTTTATATCGCAACCATTCAATCAGTGCATTTGGAGCTCATATTACCAGGTTCGAAGCATTCTTTACATTGCAAGAGGCAAATAAGCAGCTTTTAATGCTCTGAATCTATTAAATTGCCAATTATGTACATTAGAGCAATGGTTACTGCAGTCAAGGGACAACAGCATAATATGCCTCTGGGATGGTAGAGATGGAGTCTTCAATCTAATTCTGCTGATTCTTGATGATGAAAACGAATAGAAATGGAGTGGTACCCCAGCATCTATATTGTGTGGTCTAGCTAATAAACTCCTCTTTAAACTGAGTATAGTGTGTACTGTTCTCTGCATTTTAGGGGTCATTTGCAGTGATAAGAGATAATATTGACTTTAGTCTAAATATTAGCCAAATGCATGTTATTTGTTGCATGACACATAGACGTATAACTCTGCTACGTTTAACCTAAATTATCAATCTTACTTCTGTCAGGGAGAATGGCTTTAAACTAGGTTAGGTTCAGTGGCACCAATGACCATACAGGGAGGTGAATAATTTACAATACATACTGATGAATTATTAAAATATCTATTAGCAGTGTACATACTAAATAGAAGTCAGTGCATATTGTGGAAGGTAATGCACCTAGAGAGTTACAGATCATGTTGTCCCTTTTATTGCAGAAATTATAAGTAATCTTAATGTGAATTTAATGTGTCTCTTCTTGGGAAAAGCCAGCTGTCCTTACATACAGTACAATTATAACATGCGAGCAATGATGAATCAAAGAATTCAAACTCTTTCAACAATAAACACAATATGTGAATCCATAAATGGTGAAGAGATTTCAAATTATTATCTTCACAAAACCTAAACCTTGAAAACTTTGAATAGGCCATATGAGAGTGTGAATACTGTCCAATACACAATAGTCCACAATCTTGTGTAAAAAAAAAAAAAGGGGTATACACTTCCAGATGAACAGATTCATATCTCTACAACATTGGGTCTTTATGTGTGTAAGATTATTGTAGGTTTGGTTTCTCTCTTGTAAAACTCAGTTTTGTTAACAAGGACATTATACAAAATAGGAATTGAAAAAAAAATCTGTTTAAGGGATGGTTCACCCGAACATAAAGGTCTGTCATAATTTACTCACCGTCACGTTGTTCCAAACTGGTCTAAATTTCTTTCTTTTAAGAAGCACAATTAAAAATATTACAAAGAAGCACTCAAAAAAGAACTGAATCTGTGTTCTGCAAAAATAATGCAGGTTGGGATGGGAATAGCAAAAACATAAGGATGTATGTTGGGATGAACAGTCCCTTTAGCGGTTTGAATTTCTAAAGAGCGTTCTAGTCTGCCTGAAAAAAATAAAATAACTGGGGAAAAAAACTAATAATAATAATAAAAACTACTGTATGTGACTAAGAGAATGCCATTGTTGCTTGCTATCACTCCATCACTGGGGGAAAATAATCACTCATTATAACTACTATATATAAATTAAAAATATATAAATACAATTATAAACACAAACGCACGTTTATATATATATGTATATGCAAACACAATTAAAAACCAAAGCAGATGCTTTCAATTTAAACAATTTCTGCGAGTAATCCTCTATCCTCTTCCAAAGCATCAACCATTTTAGACAACCAAATTGTTCTTATTGAACTCCCTGTCAGTATGAATAAGTGGTGAATTTCTATTCAAAATGTGGCATAATACGGATTTATTATTTTGCACTCCTGACATAAATTACGAAATAACGGTGACTGCAACGTTTTATCAAAACATTTTTCAAATATCTAAGCTAGAGACTTAAAGTTTTTAATTGATGCACAGTTTGTCCAGATCAAGTAAGAGTGATGTTTTATCATGCTGTGAAAGTGAAACAATAATAAACTGGGGCCGTCGCCGATTTTTGAACGCGTAAACCGTCTAATACTATGGCTTCTAGACGCTTTATATATAAGCGTTTCACTTCTTTTTTCCCTTTGTCCCACAATCTCCGTGCTGGGAATACATGCTACTCATTAGAGCCCGCCCCTGCTTGATAGCGATTGGTTAAAAGATGTAGAATTTGATTGGATGGTTCATTGTCAGACGCTAAAGCATGCGTGAAGCAACGCCTCTACCACATGCATTGCGCGATACGATTCATGTTTGCCTAGCTCAATCAGGTATTGCGATTGGATGCATGTGATCAAGGGTCCAGAGAAAATAGGCTTGTTCGACTTCATGCAGTTTTGCGCAAACCGATCGTCGGCTGACTTGAAGCAGTGCATGCCGGTTAGAAATTTTGTCCGACTTGATACAGCGCTGACTCCACGTGACTGTGACGTGTGCCATCAAAGTACCACGAGAGCTATTCGAGAGTAGCCGGAGAACTCAGCCAGCGCAGCTTCTGAAGAGCGGCTGCACAGGTTCTGATGACGACACAACTGATCCACGATTGGCTGGATTCACTGATGACACCGATGACGTGCGTTTCAAGTTTATTGCGAGTCCGCTTCAGTTTCAGAAATTCTCATATGGACTTTTAAAACAGTTCAATACGTTTTTATGTCGTCTTCATCTTATAAATCATATTTATTAAATATTGTTTTACTGTATTTACTTTATTGTTAATATAAAGTTTGTGTATGTTTATTTTGCATGACTTTCTTTTTTATACAGACCTTTTACAGTATTCAGCAGCATAACCTATTCAAATGAGCATTTTTAAGAACTAAAATGTTAATCTAAAAAGCTTACAATCTATTGTGGTCATAAATGTATGCTCCTATACAAATGATACATAATACATTATGTTCCTCCATTTGTTTGGTTTCTTCATATTCTCTAGTTTATTTAGCTGTGTTTATACTTCACCTGCATGTGGTTAGCAAACTGCTAACAACTTGCTGTAACTTCAACTTAACAACTTGACAACATTCTGTTCACTTTCAAATAGTTGGTCTAAATCACAATATAAATCCAACAGAATTGTGCTTTTCTGTATATGAAAATCAGTGGTGTTATGTTTAAAATGTTAAAAAGCTCAGCAGGAGGGCACTGTGAATCTTGTTGCTGAAACCTTCTTAAAAAACACATACCCACCAGGGAATTTTTTTATAGGTTACTTTTTATCATTTTGTATTAGCAGAAACACCCATGTCATACTGATAAAGTATATATTCAATATGTTATCTTGTTTTGGAAGGCACCCTTCCAAAACACCACTTTTTTTTTCTTTTTTTTTTTTTTTTTTTCTCAAAACACCACTTATACACACATTTAAACGCGATCAAGTAAGCAATCACCACGTGATCTGCCATGACTGACGTAATTGCAGCAAACTACGGGAGCCACAACGTGTCCGGCTTCATATCTCCGTTTGCAGCTCCTCCCCACCTGCACGCGGCTACTCTCGCCGATCGGTTGCATCCAGCCGCAGCCGATGTCGAACACACCTAATGCCATTTGCAATTGGCTCATCTGCTTCAAGGAGGGGTTAACCGAGATAACCTGGAAAAAGGAGGAAAAATATTAGCGCCTCAGTTCCGAGTCAGTCCGATTGTGGACTGGCACTCTTGTCATGGGTCATTATGCTACATTTATTTGCTCATGTCAAATCTCAGTTAACCAGACGTTGTAAGAAAACATTCTGTGTCAAGTTGCATTTAGTTTGGTGCAGGACAGAGCACTGATTCCTCCCTACTCAATCTAACATTAGATCCGTGCGTTTTAAGCATGCACGATTTGCATGGTCGACAAAACACTAGTATTTTGATATAATATTGTTTATATTTAGCATAAGCATTCCCTTTTATTAAAACCAAGTGGCATTAGATCTCATTACTTTTATGTTGCTTAAAAATAAAAATAAATAATAATACAGTAAAAACAACAACACTAAGTATATATATATATATATATATATATATATATATATATATATATATATTTAATCTTTGTATTACAAACTGATACTGAAATTCTGATATTAAAATTAATGGTCACCTTTCAGGTCATTATTCACAGAAACCTTATACAGCTTAAGCTCACAGATCGTATGGTGTTTACAGTCTTTTCCAGTGTCATTTATATTTGGACTTGACCAGCTGTGATGATGTCAGAGAGGGGGAGTTGTTTACTTTATAATCAGTTTGTTCATTTTCACCAGTTTGACCCTTTCATGTCTATTTGCAAACCTTTTATATCAGAGACGGACATGACCTTGTTATGCTGACCAGCCAATCAAAGCATGGAGACATTCATTCAATATCATAACTTTTTTGTGTGTATTAGCACCTTTTCTTTTTTTAATTATCAAGGTAACAGATTATACTAGTTTCTTTGCATTAGCTACCACTGTCATGGAAAATAATAATAATAAATATTAAATCATTAATAATAAATAAATAAAATAGGCATACTATTTGAATGACAAAAGCATTTATAGCAGTAGTAGTATATAATAGTAACTTTAACCCTAGCCATATAGTAAGTTCAGGTAGTTAATTAATATTACTCGGCACTTAGATATATAATTACACTGTAACAAGGACATCTTAAAATAAAGCACTTTATTTTACAGTCCTGTTCCTCACGTACATGCTATGTATTTATTATAGTAATTCTCTAACTGGGTAATAACTAGCTAGTAACCCTGAACCTAATCTTAACCCATGTAGTTACCTTATATTAATTGGGCAAGTACACTGTAAATACACGCTAGTTCACATTATGTAAAATAAAGTACAGCCATTATAGCACTTAAACAAAATAATAATAATCTGTAGAAAAATGGATGGTATCCTAGCAGAAAATTACTGGTTCAATTTTCATTATGCAAAACACCTGTGAAAAATCAATATGGAAAATTTATTTATACTGAAACAGTTCATTATGGGATGTATTTGTACTAACTTTAGAGTGTAAATTTTTGTATGAAGTTTTAGAGTGATCCGAAATGCTGTCATTGTACAGAATTAGGACAGCTGATTGCTGTGGATTTGATTGAGCTCTAAGTGGCCCATAGCACACTTAACATAATGAATGGTGTTAAAGTCAGACTGCGGTATGATCTCAGCCCAGGTCAAAAGGTTGCCTATAGATTTGTGCCAGTGTTGCATTTAAATGGATTAAATTTTAAAAAGCAGACTATATTGTTGGGTTGTTTTTGCAGATGTGTTTGAAGCTGAGTTTGAGTCTTTCTTCCATCTGTGGGCAAAATGTTTACCAAGTTGCTGCTTCCATATACAGAGAGCCTTTTATTATTACATTATATGGCCTTGCTAAGCCAAATCTAGATGAGGGTGAGAAGAAAAACAATTATTGTACATAAACATGACTTTTAAGGGCAGTGGTTTGTGATGTGGTGTCATGGAATAAAGATGATGTGTTTGCTGTAGCTGCTTCTAATATTTTTCTTTTTTTTTCTATGTAAATAGAACAAAATGGCTATCATAACAAGATTAAATGCTTTTTTATGGAAATATATCATAAGACCGATACAAAATTACAATACAAATGTATTGAAGCGGAGATCCTTTATGTGGACACAGCAAAGCCTCACTGCCCTCTGTACACCATAATATGCAGCTTCACAATTTTTTCATTTATTTACTGTTCTCTTCAGTCATTCCTGCTGCCTCAGCCTTTAAATGTTTCATGAGTTTTTAAGCAGTGTTTTTTCTGCCTAAATCTGTACTTAAGGCTCTAAATCTTCCACCTTTATGCTCACAAAATCAATTAATTATTTTAAATAATTTACATTTTGTGCAAACAAGTTTAAGCAAAGCATATATTTGTGTCAGACCTAGATGCTATTTCTTAGATGTTAAGTTAGTTAGATCGGGGCTCTTGCGATTCATCAGTAATTAGAGAAATGGGGCAGTCTGATGAGACATTAGGACCAAACCTTGAACCCCAAGAGCTTTTGCAGTCATTCATATTTTATGATACTGACTTAGAACAATTAGAACGGTCACAGGACGGGGTATTTTAGCAGTGCTGTAATCCCATTTCAGGATGACATCACCTTTAAAATTCAGAAACTGACAGACCCATCAGTGTTCATAATGAAATAGATACTTCAGGGACAGAGTTAAAACTTGAATGCAAAACAAGGAGACTTGCTAATGTTTCTGCCAGCTGAAAATGGCACCAGAGTTCTGTAACCTTAATCAAACAATTGATTAAAGCAAGCAAAGGATTTTTTTTTGACTGAGTGTCACCTCTTCTGCCACTGGAAATACAACAGGTTTACAGGTTTAAGCAAAGGATAATAAAACCCCTCTGGCATGTGATATATTTTTTTTATAAAAGGCACTGAAATATTTAGCAAATCAATTTTTTTATTATTTCATATTTTTTTTAATCATCAAATATAATGTAATATACACTTTTCAAATGTAATTAAAAACTAATTAAATTAAACTAATTGTAATTAAAGAAATTAAAACTTTTATCGAGGGTACATTAAATTGATAGGAAAGACATTTATATTTTAATAATTTATTGTTTCAAATTTTTATTTATCAAAGAATCCTGAAAAACAATATCATTGTTTCAATAAAAATAGTACGCAGCACAACTATTTTAACAAAAATATTTCTTGAGCACCAAATCAAAAAGATTTCTGAAGGACTTTGTGACACTGAAGGCTGGAGTAATGCTATAAAAAGTAAGTGTTGCCATCACAGGAAAAAAAAACACATTTTAAAAAATATTAAAAACTTTGTAATAAAAAAAATGTACTAAAAAAATTGTAATAATATTTCACAGTATTGCTATTTTACTGTATTTTGACTCTTAAAAACACTTCTACTGACCCTATTTTTTTTTATAAACAGATATTAGGTCTTCTCTGACTTACCCCAAATATGCAAAGGCTAACAGAAATTAAAAAGCAAGGCCCATATGCTTCCTAAAAATCTCTGGATTCCAAACTGTCCGGTCTCTGCATGAATATCATGGCCTACCGCCTTGTAATGCTAAGCCCAAGGTGACTCTGTGACCCAGCTTATCAGTTGCAGAACTGCCTCCAGTGGGCTGCCTCAGGAGAACATGTTTTATAGCCTGTGCCGGTGTCAGGCATTTGTCATTTAAGGCTGCTTGTCAGGACCTTGACTTGGCTGATATAACCTTATATGCGTGTTCCCCATCCATTTTGCAGCCTCTAAGATGGGCTCCATTTTCTAGCAAATTCAACTGTAAATTGCACTAGGGACATAAATAACAGAGCGGTCATATTTTTGACATATATAGCTAATGAGAAAATCAGTTTACAAATATAGTGTGCCCAGTTGTTTATTCAGACTACTGTTTTAGCTAGGCCACATTTTCATTGGCTATTTGTCACAGTAGTGACACCGTAAATGTGTATGAACCACTGCGCTCCATGTAGGTCAGGTCTTCGGATTACAATAGAGGTAAACGAAGCCATTGATTACAAATTTGGCCGATTACATAAGAAGCATAGATTTTCAGCTTTCCGGTTAAAGCCCTGTACATTCAAATGCTTAATTTTTATGGCCAGTGCACATTGACAAAAGTGTCTAGTTGTTATATATTTGGCAAGTACTTTGAGTCTGAGAGAACATGTCAATAGTAATCCTGATATTGATAGCAGTCCTATAAGAGATGTTACTTGCCCGAGCTAACATCTATGTAATCCTCTAAATCATAATTACATTACTATTGACAGGCCCTTGACAATAGTCACATTACTATTGATAGGTTGCTGTCAATATTATGTTCTCAAATAAAACATATTCATTCATAACTTGTAAACTGCTCAATAAAAGCCTATGACAAGAACATGGAAAAGCTGTATCCCCAGAGGGGCCTGCTGCAATGATTTGTCTCACCTGGCCGAGTGCTACTGAACAGTGAAGGATTTTTTCCTTACCTGAGAAACTATTGAACTGGTTTGTAATCCACGGCACATATGAAACATAATCTGTGGCCTAAAAGAGGAAGTTCTGACTGATTATACAATTGACCTAACTACAGTTTCCAACATCTGTCTAAAGCAGATCATTTTTCTACTGATTCATGAACATCTTGCATCCTTTTTATTTTCCATTTCAGTTGCATTCTTAAATTGGTGAAGGCACAGATGAACCTGAAGTATTGAAAAAAAGGCTTACCTTAAAGATTTGGAGATGCTTCCTGCAATTTTCATAAGCCAATTTATTGCAGATATTGTCCAAATCCAGTCCTATGCTAAGAGGTGGTCACACCAGCTCCTGGCTCTCATTTTTGAACCATCACGTTTAAAGAGATAAACTCAGCCCGATACAAACGCATTCCATGAAAAATTGGCAAACGTCACAGTTCTTAGATCCCTTATAAAAAGCCGTCAAAGTAAAGTAGTTCCACATAGCGGATGTTTACTGCCTTTCCAAGCCTGTGCTGTTGGGATAATCTCCTGTGATGTGATTTGTCCTCAGACTGAATCTGGAAAAGGAACAGCATAAGACCTCCTGTGCCTCTGCCCTGCACAGCTAAAAGGGAATTTAGGATGGGTTTTACATGTGAAAAGTGATTCCAACTCAGATGCAAAAATGCATAACCATTTGCTTCTTCTGCTTGTAGCTGGAGCTGGAGGTGACAAGCCATTCGCCAAGGCCGGCCCAAACCCTTTATCTCTGGTTTTGAGAATCAGTCAGCTGGATGCTTTTGAACTGGATGGTGCACTGGAACAGCTTGTTTGGTCACAGTTCACCAAATGCTTCCAGCATTTCAAGACTGGGCTCTTAACCCCTGTGGAACCAGAACTCAAGGCCCTTCTCCAACTCCTCTTGTGGAGGTTCACCGTCTTCTCCAACAGTGCCACCGTTGGCCAATCACTGCTCAACATCCGGTATAAAAACTCTCTGATCCCAGGACAGAAGTACCAACCCATGAGCCGGCCACAAAAATTCTGTTTTGTTCTGTTGACAGTCGGTGAAAAGTGGCTGAGAGAACGGTCAAATGGCTTGTTCCTCAACCACCCTTCAGAATCCAAGGCCCGGAAGGTACTCAGCATCTTGACAGGCCTTACCAAAGTGGCCAGCCTGGTCAACTTCCTACTGTTCCTCCAAAGAGGAACTTATTCAACACTTGCTAGGAGTGCAGCCAGTGTTCAGTCGGCCCCAGGGACCACGAGACATCAACTTCCAGTTCTTGAACTGGGTGCTGTTGTGACATGGCTTTGCTGAGTTCCTTATCTTTCTGCTGCCTCTCATAAACCTGTGGAAGCTTAAGGCCAGTGTTGCCACTCTGTTCTCCTCTCTGAATGATCTGAAAGGAACGGAAGGTGCGGAGGAGACCTACTGCACCGAGTGCGCCATCTGTGGGGAGTGGCCCACAATGCCCAATTCAGTCGGCTGCAGACACGTGTTCTGCTACTACTGCCTCGAGAGCCACACGATCGCTGACATCTGCTTTACCTGCCCCAACTGTGGTGCAGAAACTGGAACGATAGAGCCAGTCAGGCTTCATTTAGGAACAGAGTTGCATCAGAGTTGAGAGCAGTCTTCTGATTGACTTGAGATACACATACAGCAGGAGAACTTGAAACCAAGTTGAACATTTGAGTCTATCACAGAGATTGGTTGATGAAGGCATAAGGCTTGTGCCTTCTTCTGAAATGAGAGAATTTGTTGCCATGAAATATGCAGAATTTTGTACAAAGAGACAAACTTGATGTAAAACATCATTTGTGTCACTTATTTATTCAGCCTCATTAAAGTTTGATAGAAACTGTGTATCAGAGGTCCACTTTTCTGCATTCTGGGATTGAGCACTGAGCAAATTAGTAAACATCAAAACAAGCCTTTGCTCAACTGCCTGCACGATCCAATTCCCCTCATCCCCTATGAAGGGAGAAATTTGCACAAGATCAAGGAGAGGCCATGATAGCACCAGGGGGGAGTTGGGTTGGATGCAGATTGACAGACATCCCATCATAATCTCCATGGCCCTTCTTAATACGCCAGTAAACTGTAACAAACTAGAATAGGACTGAAGTTTCGGGCATATTATGCTCTTAGCCTAATAATGACTGGAAAGATGGGTATTTATTGTGCTGTTAACTCTCTTCAGTGATCCATGCCTAATGCCAAACACATTCAAATGGACTCAGACCTGCCCGAAACTCACACTTCAGTCCAAAATTGGGAATATGGGAATGTAGCATACCGGTTTGCCCTCATGTGGGTTCATTGATGTCATTGTTCACATGGTCAAATAAACGGGACCACCAAGAAGTGTAGCTCCCACTATATCCAGAACTGTTCAAGTTTACTTGTGTACTACGTTAACAATGTTCAAAAGATATTTAATGTGCAACAGCATATGTTTGTACCCTTTGTTTTGTTTCATAGGATTAAAGGAATTTGCCACCACTGTTCTGGAAATGTTCTGTAATGGTTGGCAATTTACAATATACACAACATATGGTTCTGGTGTTTTTTCACATTGATCAGGGCCAGGGAACATCTGTCCTTCAAAATGCATTTGTTTAAAGACTTCAAAAGCATCCAAATAAAACCTTGTAAAACACTAAACCAGACACAATACACTATTGTATTGTATATTTATGTAGTTCTTGAGATTTGCTTTCAGTTATCTATATTAATGTATTTTCTGAATATATTATTATCAGTATTAATTATACATAATGCTCAGTTGTTAGAAGCAGATGATTTCAGATTTTCAGTTACTTGTTTTAAGCATTAATTTAAAGTTTTAAAATAAAAGAGGACCGATAACTATATGTTTTTGTACATAATGTGTATTTTACAGAGCTTTTCAAACATGTGAACATCATAGTGAGTTACATGCAAAGAATTTTTATCATTTTTCTTTGTAACAGTTCATCTGAAGAGTTCTCATTTTGCACTTCATCTTCTCCAAATCTCATTTACACTCAGGGTTGCACTGTCTACAATCAGCAATAAAACATAGACATTTTTTACATACATGCTACAGTAGACAATGCCAGCTTCGTGCTTTGATGAGTGATCCAGCCCATTACAATCAACACATCCTTGATCCTTTGATGTCAAACATTGAGTTCTCTGATGAACAGGTTTGGAATTAAAACGCTCTAGTTTAGTCTGTCTAATACTAGTACTTACCCTTTGCATCTATTCTTTGCTTAATTGAACAGCAGCTTACACCATACTGAAAGACATACTTTTATTTTATATCAGAGTGTCTGAGATTTTGTTTTTGTGTGTGCTTGTCCCAGCAAGGCAAAAGTCATTAAAAACAAATAAAACATCTGAGATAAATACTTCATGCAGTTCATTGCCATGTGTTGCTCTAGACTCCTAACTAAATGTTCATGGCTAAAAAGCAAATCTAACACAGCTAGTGGACAAACTTGTCAACAGTGGCCAATTATCTGTGTTTCTTCACTGTTGGAAAGGCATTTGCACTCTAAACCGGGAATGTGGAGAATCAATGAGTCAAAAAAAGATACATTTCCTGACACCCACTGATTTCTCAACATAAATCGTTCACTTCTGACCAGCGGAACAAACATCCATCTGTATCTCTTGCCATAATTGACCCAGTTTTCTCACTTCAGTCAAACTTCCAAACATTTTGCAGAATACCTTTAAAATACAAAATTGCATTGATTCTTTATAAAATTGCATACAGTAGATTTATTGCCGTGGTTCTATAAAAACATTAAGGGAACATTCCGTTTTATAATTTTGCAAACATTAAAGGAATGTTAATTTTGAATGCTCTGAAACAAATGCATAAAAACTGTTCCATTAATGATGTATAAATAGCATTTTTATTATGCTTAGGTTTTAGAATATTACTAAAGACGAGACAACTTTGAATGAACATTCTATTAACGTTACTGTAAGAACGTTTGTTCATATCTTTGAGAGAAACTTGCCAGAATGTTAGCCAGTTGTAAAAACATTCTCTGTCAACTGAGACATTCCCATTTTATTTGTTCCTAATACATTTTTACAAAATCTCTCTCTCTCTCTCTCTCTCTCTCTCTCTCTCTATAATAAATACATTTTCATATAAAAATAATAATAATACATTTCTTAAACTCCAGAAAAATGGTAGGGCAATCAATTTTATACATAAAAGGCATTTGAAAACTAGCAGAATAAATGAAGCACTTTTTCATAGAAAAACATTCCTTGGGAGGGGAAAGTGCCTTTAGTTTAAGAAACCCACTTTTAACGGACAAGCTCAACACTATGTCTTCCTTCTCTTTCTCACAGATCCTCTCAATTCCAGCCTGATGCTAATGAATGCAAGACTGGCACTGACATTATCTGCTGGTAACGTCTGAGGTGGAGGGAATGAGTTTGGCACGGTAAGTGATAGCCTCGCTGACTCCTGTGGAGAACTACAAAGAGAGACTGCATGCCTGGAAGGAAAAGCCAATACCTGTGTTCCTCCACAGGCCCTCCGTTCATTGGCTGTGCCGGACTAGAGTGGCTTAGAGAGAGAATGAACGGCAACGAGGAATTAAGGAGGATTACGGGCCAGTCTGTGCTGTAATGAGCCTGAGGTGAGGTGGGTTCCAGCCAAAGTCTGAGCAGGCCTCTCATTGATGTCTACTACACACAAAATTGCAAATAATCTGCAGACATCCTTCCAGATGTCCCCTTGAATTTCCTGCAGCTTAAGACAAATCGAAAGTGCTTTGAAAGTTTTGATAATCAAATAGCAAGTTTGATTGAAACCTTGCAAATGGAAGAAAGTAGCGTGCAGCCATCTAAAGATGTTTAACTTGTGCCCTAATGACAGTCACCCCATCTCTAGAGAATTTCACAGGGATTCAGGAGAGAGTGATACATTCTCTTCCCAGACAGTGTTATCTGGTAAAATAAAGAGACTGAATTGCAGCACCTTGGATCTGAAATTTAACAATGTATTCAATTTTTTATGTAAATATATATATATATATATATATATATATATATATATATATATATATATATATATATATATATATATATATATAATGAAATATTACCACAATTAAAAATAAACACTCTACACTCTAATAAACATTTCTATTTTAAAATCTATAATCTTACATTTATTCCAGTGATGACAAAGCTGAATTTTCAGCAGTCATTACATCCTTAAATATGCTAATATGGTGCCCAAGAAACATTATTATTATTATTATTATTATTATTATTATTATTATTATTATTATTATTATTATTATTATTATTATTAAGGCAAGGGAAGTTTATTTATATAGTACATTTTATACACAATGGTAATTCAAAGTACTGCACATGAAAATGAATTTAAAAAACTACATGCATTAGAAATAAAAGTAGCATAAGAAATAAAATAATAATTAAAGCAAATAACAAAACAATTATTAAAAGTAATTTTAAAAACATTTAAAATGCATGAAAATTCATAACAAAAAAGGAAAAAACATAAAATACAGCACATTATTAATTTTGAAAACAGTTGCACTGGTTTCTATTTTAATATATAAAGTTTTTTTTTTTTTTTTCAGTTCAAAAGAAGAACATTTATTTAAAACAGATCGATTTGATGGCAATAAAATATGAATAAAAGTAAACCCACAGAGAGAATAAAGCATATTCAAATTCAACATGACAGCAGCATTGGAGAAGAGAAGGGCGAATTATCGTTTAGAAGATGCTTACTGAACATAAACCGAAACCTCTAAATGTGCAAATCACCTGAAGGGTAATGACAACATACAGCATACAGATGTTCATTTCAATCTGGCTGGCCAAGAAAATTATTTCCTCCCGTTCCCATGGAAACCATACTGCAAAAGGTGTCTGTCTGTGAATTTCAGCTGGAAATCACAGAGCCAACGTGTCTGTGAAGATTAACCTCAGCGACAGAATTTGTTCTGTTTGCCAATTCCCCACCAAACAAGGAAATACTGATCAGCAGGAGAAGAAGGGAAATTGATTTCCATGCATGTTATCGTTTCTTTTTACAGCGGTACAGATTGGCAGTGTAAACTTTTTCCTGTCCACCTGCTGTTTCTGTATCCGATTTGCCTCCATTATTTACTGAACAAAAAATTTTTTTGAAAGAGGCGGGAGGATATTGTGTGAAACAAAGCTTGTATGCGTGATCTGATATTAGAAAATTCCTCATATTTTCATGCTGGAGACCAGGGCACTTCTATTCACCGATGAAAGACATACCTTTGCTATTCCAGAGGTCATTGTCAACACACCCAAATGAAAGTCAACTGTATCTTTCAGTCTGAAAGCAGCGACTTGTCCCGGTGCTGCTGCTCTTGTGCGAGGACGGCCTGCCCTCTATATGCCCCAGCTGATTGCTTTGCATTCACAACAGCTGTGGCTCTGCAGCTATTTAAAATCGCGCATGATCTTTTCTGCTCAAACATTTTAAAAGACAAAATTATTCCTTTCTGAAACACATTTTATTTTGTTGAAAACAGATGCTGCGTTTCTAGGCATCTGTGTGGTATTTGTTCAGTTTGAATACAACAGGACCGTCTGTGAGCGGCACAATCATGAACGAATAACAAACACGTAGATTTAAAATTATGTAAAACATATATAGGTTTCAAATGTTGTATCTGTATGTGTCATGTTTGTAAGCTTTCATCATAAAGCTACTGATTTTATATTTTTGATAATAAAGTTTGATAAACTACATTTAAATGTTGTTGTTGTTGTTGTGTGTGTGTGTGTGTGTGTGTGTGTGTGTGTATATATATATAAAATCGAAACCGTCCTGAAACTATTTTTGTGCATTAATTTCTATCTCAGCTGTGTTTGTGTCTAGCGTTGCATCGCTGCATGTATTTATGTATTTATCCATTGAGAGGCACACAGCATGACCTACAACTCGGCTCAGAGCATCTTGGGGGGCTGGTATTCCCCCCGGGCCTCTCATCTTTTACTGTGCTGTGACAGAAAATGGAGGCAGTGAGTGCAGAGTGCTGCATTAAAAACCCTTTACCCATTGGTGATTTATAAGCGTCCGCCCAGCTCAAGCTCGCAACGAAACACCATCTTTCCCGCAAGAGGCCATTTGTGAATTTCAGTTATGGGGGGTCGGATGCATCATCACAAAGACCCAACTTCACCACGAGAAGGTTGCATGTCTAGTAATTTAGCATTTTAATGGTTATTCTCACCTATTCAGTGTGATGCAGTGTTGGTGAAGTAGCTGAGCAATATGAAGTACTACAATTATATGATATCCTCTCGTTGACTGGTAGTCCTGACAATTAATATTTGAATGTGGCAATAAGCATGTTTTTCACTGAACAACTGAGTCAGGCAGAGTCTCGGGTCACCCGAAATCAAAAGTACCTTTCCAGAGACGGACTGGACTCTGTGTCCTTGAGATGGGCCAAAATATAAAGGAAATAATAATTCTGAATTTATCTGCTTGCACCTGTGCAAGTTGCTATGTGAATGATAAAGGGACCTGAAAACAACAAAAAGCACACCATTTCATTTATATATAGTCATTTTGATGTTACCCTTAAAAAAGAATGAATAAATATATCAGAAGAGGATTAGAAAATTCACAATGAACATATGATTCAGGTTCATGATTAACAAACTATCTGTGGTTATAAAATACTTCTGAGTCATTATTTTAAAACAACACTAATTACTATATTAGTGTACATTCTTGTTTGACAAAGATTGTGACTGTAAACAAATACACACATATTTTATGTTAAACATCATGTTTTGAACATTTCTTGGGTGGGTGTGTGTCTGTGTGTGTATGCATGTAAAATCAGGTTTGACGTAATTAAACAAAGAATGTTTTTAATTCATGTAACATATTCAGTTGTGTCTCATCCAGAATTCTAATGAAAGTCCTGGGACACACAGGAAAATAATGAAGATGGTGGAAACTGGAGAGGACTTTAGGGTTTGCGAAGGGAGAAGCTAATATCTACATGGTCAGGTCGGGCCACAGACGGACTAACGGTGTACGCATTATTCCTTGAATAAACACAACAAGCCCAGAGGTGTTGACAAGCATCTGTTTTATCATTAATCAATTTTTATATAAAGATTAAGATGTGTTTGCAAAGTAAAAATTAAGCAAATAAAGAGTTGTCACAGTACTTGGACACATACAGGAAGATTTCAACAAATAACTCTGATTTTCTGATGCTTTGTGGACAAAATAATGACTCAACACACAGATCAAGAATTAAATTTGGGTTTATGAGCTCCTACTAACTTACATTCGTTCACTGGACAGTCTTAGATCAATTATAAAGTTACAGTGAACTTATGATTCAGATTTATAAACAGCAAACTAGGTTATTAAAGATGTGGGTTTTTAGATCATTATATCAAAATAACACTAATAAATAGAAGTTTGGTTGTTATAGTTTGACAAAGATTGTGACAATAACCAAATATACATATCGTGGGAGGAAAAACATGCAAATATTGTCTGCATTTATGCTTGAAGAAAGCAAAAAAAAAAAAAAGTGGCAAAAGGCATGCAACGTCATCACATGAGCTCTGACCTGTGGTTTCTCCATCTCACAGATATGATCACTCAGAGTGGTAAACAGGTTAAACGGGAAAATGCTTGTAATCCAAGTCCCATGTCTGGAAATGAGAGGGTCTTTTGTGTAGCAAGCGTGTGTGATGCACTGCTTTGTAATTTACATATGGCTGTACTGTGTAAATATACAGGGAGGACTCAGACAGGCACTGCCAAAACACACAGGCGCTCTCTGAGAATACAACGGCTGTCCTCTCTTTCAACATATATATATATATATATATATAATGCACATTTCTAAAAACTTAAAAATACAATGAAAAAAGCCAATATGTGTAATATTATAAAATGCGCACAAATATATTATTAACGCATTTAACACACTTTTTATTTAGATCATCTGCCATTTCATACAGTCGATTGATGACTAATATGAGGCAGGGCAACAACTTACTGGGTCATGGAGCCTAGAGAATATGCCTAAAATTCAAGATATGGGGCAAAATGCCAGTTTGAAATTTTGTCTCATATTTACATCACCTAGTTAAGAAATATTACACGAGAACTAGGCTAAGTGCAATATCACACAAGTGCAAATGTGATACTCATCTTATACAACAAGTCATTAAGAAGTTAATATTGTGTTATTTTAAACACAATGTTGTCCGTTTTGCTCAATTTTGCCAACCAGAATATAAAGAAATATCAGAACGGTTTATCCCTGAGCAACCCACAGCAGCATTTCATTTTCATTTCACGTTGAACCATTGGCCATAGTCGCGTTGGCTTTGAAGTGGCGCTGCACAAGAAGTCTTGCGGTTCTTTGATGTCACACACGGTCTGATGGTGATGATCTGCTTCAAGTCGAACAAGTCTAATGATTCAATGAACCATTCATAAAGAACCATTTACTTTGCTCCTGAAACAAACAAATGAATAAATAACTCGATGACTTAATCATTAAGACATTTACCACCACCTATTGGCAGTTTTAGTTTATTATTTGATTTGATTTGATTTAATTGTTTATTTAAAAGGGGACAGTGCAATTTCATAAAACACATGAACAAACATGGTTAAAAAATCCAGAATTAGCCAAAAGGCAATTTTTCATCTGTAGGCCCATGGCCAAGATGTAAAAAAGCATTAAAATACGAACAAAAATATACATTTACAAGTCTAAGGCAAATTGACTACAATATAAATGACACTGTAAAATAATTTAAGGTACATTGTACCTGTTACAATAATCAGACATACAAAAAACACATTTTCAAATTTTTTTTTTTTTTTTACAGTATCATTTCTTTAAAGAAATCCTATTTTCAAAGTAATAATAATACAATTAAGAAAATAAATTATTAAAGTTATAGTTCACCCAACCAAAAATGACAATTCTGTCATTATTTACTCACATGGTCTAAAAGAGTAGGCTATATGCAATACATTATATCAAACAAAATATCTCTTGCTGAACCTGCTTTTTGTAATCTCTGTTTGATGCTTTTCACAACAATGACTTTAAATGATTTTTTCAGAGTAATTTCTCCAAATTTGATATGCAATTAATTAGTCACAACATCATATAATTAATTACATTAAAAAAATTTATCGCCCTGCATATTATATACCTGTCTAGGAAGATTACAAATCTATCTATCTATCTATATCTATCTATCTATCTATCTATCTATCTATCTATCTATCTATCTATCTATCTATCTATCTGTCTATCTGTCTATCTATCTATCTATCTATCTATCTATCTATCTATCTATCTATCTATCTATCTATCTATATCTAGACAGACAGAGAGTGTAATCTTTCCAGATTTGTAATCTTTCAGCAAAAGTGTAATCTTTCCAGATAGGCTACTCCCTTACATTTGAGAGCAGGGCTACGGTTAAACCAGGACCCCTGATCACCGTTACATCATTCACTCATAATGTCAGCTCTATTTCTGAAAGCATCCAAGTGCTCGTAAAAATGCAGACCTCTGCTTAAATGCTTTTTTAAAACGTATTTAAGGAGTTATGAAACATGACATGTTTACTGCGGTTGCCATAGTGTTGTTTCCAGTGTAAGAAACAATTAAATATGAATATTGTATTATGCAGAGGCTCAACCTCAATTCATGGCAGTCCCAGGATTTAGGTTTTTGCCTTGCTTCCCATTTTTGAAGAAAAGCAAATCCAAACTGCTTTACATGAGTATTTAGAGTAATGCTCATAGCAGACACTTTCTTACCAAAAGAGACTTTCAAGAATGTTCTGCTCTTTCAAAAGTCAATTAAAAACATTTTTAACATAACATAACATAACATTTTAATTAATTATGTCTAACAAAAACTGCTCACTACAACTTCACACTTGGTTTACTTCAAATAAACTTCACATTTATACATATTTATTTGTTTAAAGCACAAATATGCATATATAAATATACTGCTGTATTTTTGGTTCCTTTAAAGGAATAGTTCACCCAAAAATGAAAACTTGCTGAAAAAGTACTCACCCTCAAGCCATTCAAGATGTAGATAAATGGACTTGTTGGACTGGACACTGGAATCATATAAATTACTTATGGATTATTGTGATGTTTTTATCATCTGAACTCTCATTCTGACGGAACCCATTCACTGCAGAGGATCCGTCGGCGAGCAACTGATGTAATGCTAAATGTCTCCGAATCTGTTTTGACAATCTCATTTACATGACAACTATTCCTTTAAACTTTGATCTGTCCATCTGCATAATGAAAACAGAACAAAGAGCAATTTATGCACAAAAAAAAAAAAAAATCCTAAAAATCTGATTGTAATATTTTGCTTTACTCACCATCCAGACCTTTATGACATCATGAACATCACACACAAGGCTTGTAAACAAAACGCTCAAAATAAGATTAGCAAATACTCATCTCTAGTGGATGTTTACATTGCTATTGTTATGATTATATAAAAACGGACATTTGTTTTTGCATCTCACTGTCTTATGTCTCCCGAAGAGTTTTCGCGTAATTCAAACAGACTTTATGTTTGACGGGTTTGAAAAAGCATCTGATTGATTCAGGGAACATAAAAGCTGGAAGTTATAAAAGAAGAGTTCGGCTTTGAGGAAGAAAATACATGCAGTATGAAGCATTACACAGGCAGTTTATATAACAAAACTTGGAACTCCACACACAATTCAGAAACCTAACAAAAGGTTTCTTTTTTGCATTGTCAAATCTACAAAACTCTGCGCTGTTCTTTAAACACCGTCAATGCCTCAGGTGTTCAACAATTCACTGTGTTTCTTTAGATGCATGGCCTTAACTAAAATGCACAGAACATCAGCAGAGAAGTATTCTTTTGTTCGGGAGAAGGAAATAAGACATTTCTCTGTGAGGAATGGTTATCATTCAACTAGTTTTATCTCTCTTAAGCAATAGTGTCTCCAAACCTTCATCTCAAGCCATCTGGGAGGTGTGGTTTTCTGAGCAGATCAGAAAACATCACAGAACAATCTGCCTGGGAAGCCCCAGCGGCTTTGAAACAGCATCTTTTTTTTTTTTTTTCGCGAGCATTTGTTTCAGAGGTGTAGCTCTCTGGCTTATTTAGATATCTCTCAGGTCTCCCTGCTCTTCCATTCCTTAGATATTTGTGTTTGTTGAGCACATTGCCTACATGGATATTGGCAACGATAGGAGCTTATTTCAATCTCAGAATGGTGTAATTCTTTTATCCCTTCAGCTTTCTTCTATATTTGTCTGCTGTGTGATGTTGCGGGGAACATTTTGTATCGTATTTAAGTATAAGTCTCGTTGAGATCTCTCTCATCACCTGTAATCTTGTTTTTCTTTGACCTTTTTTCATGAATGTGACAGGACTGTATACAGCAGCAAGAACGTATTGAGAGAGTGGAAGTGAAATGGGATTCGGACTCAAACCTGCAAACACTAGAATGAACTCTATATTGTTGCAAACCTGCTGCTAACCACCATGCCACGTGGATAAGGTTACCTTTCAGTTCGTAAGTTTTTTAATGAAAAAAAATATATATTTTGAATTTAAAGCTGCTTGAGGCAAACACAAATGCACTACTGATGAATGCAAATTGTAATTAGAGACCTGATCTATGTCTGTGTCACGAATGCAGAAATGTTCTATTAATACAAGGCCTCTACAGGCAGGCCAGCATAAATTATTAGCAATTTTGTCGCGAACACATCTGGTGGAACCGCTCAGGTGCACATGGTAAATGAAGCACAGGTGTGGGGAACAGAGCAAGTTTATGAATCAAAGAACAAACTAAAATAGCTCCTGTGATCACCACTGAGAGGAGGAGATTTAAAGAGAGGAAAGATTAAAGGAGGACATAAAATAGAAATCTACAAGGGGAATTAATAAATAAATAAATAAAAGCAAGGAAATTAATAGCAAATAGGATGTAAAAATTTCTTAAAAATCATTTTATACAGATATTAGTACTTCTTTTGTTTCTAAGCTTATTTTTAATGTGTGTGTGTGTGTATATAAATATGTAGGACTGATGCTTTTTCCTGGGATAATATAATATTTGCCGCAGTAAATTAGGGATCATGCAGGAATGATACATTCCCATGTGCAGAATTGAATTATAATTGAATCTGTTTAAAATGAAAGACCTGAGCTCAGGGACCAAAAACAGGAATTAGTATTCTACGCTTGGGATTTCAGTGACAGCAAGAGAGACAAAGATCCCATCACTTTTTATTCTGTTAACTGTCCCTAGACCCAACAAATGGCTTGAGAAAATATCAACCATAAATGTGTCAATAAACATTAGCATACGACGCATCAGCTGCATCTCTTTGACTGAATAAGTATTCTACCATTAAATGACAAGCATCCCGTATGGACAGATTTAGGTCATTTTCAAATGAGTAAAAATACAGTATTTCTGTGGATTAACTTCAGTCCTCTCTAACTCCAGAGCAAAGAAATATAACAATTCACCAAGTTCACTTGGCATAAGATACGTACAGAGCTACTGGGATCGGTTCCTGAGTCTTAAATGTCAGCAAACAACTGTGGAAAGATAGAGAGAGGGCCGAAGCGAAATGCCTTCTGCTATTGTTCTTCCAAAGGTCAAACCCTATCCAATCACAGAATAGTGTTACCCACACTCTACGCGGCAGAAAGAAACAGGAAAAATAACAGGAATGACATCCATGTGTCATCAACACTGGGTTGCAAAACAGATTTGGGAAACATCTGTTAGAATAAAAGATATATGGCCAAATATGAAAAAAAAAAAAAGTAAATGTGGATGCACTGAGTAAAGCTTTTTGGACTCCAGAGGCTGATCAAAGATGTGCAAACTGTGATAAATATCTCAGAGAATCAATTTCTAGTCACTAATGGAAATGGGAAAAGTTAGCCGCAGTTAGACCATGAAAAAGAACTGCTGGATGAGATGTGATGGATTTTACCAAATTGCATCTGGTTTGTTTTAAAACCAAGTTAACATGCAACTTACTGCAATTTTTCAACTTTTTTGTCTGTGTTTTTTAAAAAAGACTAGTGATTGGAAGAAAAGTATGCGAAGTCATTTTTTCTCTGCTGAATAGCAGTTAAAACTCACGGCTAGATGATCTGCTTGGTAGATTGATGAATAATCCATTATCTCTTCCGGGGGAGAAGCTTAGACAAATACCTGCAGAAAGGCTCTTGAGATTGACACTTCTAGAGATAATCCATTTCATCTGGATAAAGCCAGATTACAACCAAATAACATGTAAAGGCATACCATGTGAAATTAAAAATGTTCTCAGTGTGGATTTAGGGATAATGTGACCTCTTCTCAAGCTCATTGGCAGCATGAGCTCAGGGTAAGAATGGAATGGATGGGCTCTTCGAATTTGTGTCTTTTCCTTGTGATGTTGTTATTCAATAGTATTGATGGCTAAAATGCACTAGTATGTGAAAGCATAAAGAAACATAGACAGTGATGCCAGACCTAGAAGTGGTTTGCAGATACAGTTTTTAATGTATCACAACAATGAGCAACAAACATACTTGATGAACTATTTCCAGAAGTTGTTCAAATACCATCTACAATAAACGTCATTTCAACTATGACAACAGGTCTGTGACAAAATAAAAAAAGTTTCAAAACCATGTTATTACCGTAATACGGTACAGCTGAGACCTCAAACATTACAGTAACAAAAACTAATGAGCCTACTCTCTATATATAAAACATCAATAACATTTTTGGTTTAGTTTATTTAAAGTTTTCGCCATAGAGGCATTTTTTTTTATTAAAACCTTGGGGTGCATTTCCTATGTTACCCAGGCGTTGAAAGTACGTATTGTGTAGAATATGATTACGCCTTGATCATCCCTTTGATATCCAGAAGAACAATCCTAATTTCAACCTTTAGAAGGTTGTCCTCCTATGCTTGACACTATCCATCCGTACAAAGGTTTTTTTTTTCTTTCTTTTTTTGGCTGCTGTGCAGTTGCAACATTTATGTACAATTACATTATTGGACCATCCTTTGTTTTTGTGGTTTTTTTTTTGTTTTTGTTTTTTGCTTTACCAGTCCTTTGTGTGGGAAGCATTCTGGTCCAGGCTAACACCTTAGCGCACGGTGCTAGCTGACAGCACAGTCTGTAAATGCTGTTCCACATTCAGGGAAAGGCAAAAGCTGAGTTCTAAAAGCCTTTGGAATCAGGACAGTCGCTCATGTTTTGGACAGAGGCAGGATTGCACCTTAGGAGGCAAAGATGTCTCTTGTGAAACACAATCAAAAAGTGTCTTCAGGATTAAAATAAACATTAAAATATTACAAATTCAAATAAGAACATTAAAAAGTCCACAAAAAAGAGAATTGAGACTGAGACATTTTACCTTAAAAAAACAAACAAACAAAAAAAAAAACACCTGTACAGCAATAAAAAGTAAAATGAAATGTTACTTAATTTCATCGTTTGAAACATGATTTGATTTAACCTGTCAAACAGTTGCATTACATGCTACTTGTTCATCTCAGAATAGGAATACCAAAAGCAATACATTTTTGCATTTCTTCATATTAATAAATTTGTACCATGCACAGCCAACTACGAATATGTACAACAGCTTAGCTTTCTTTGTTCACAAGCATTTTACTTTCATACATTAAGCCTTCTGTTACTTTGGAATGAATCATATTGTCCAACTGTATCAATCCAGAAAGCGATTCGTAAAAATTAAACACCCTTGACAGCGTTCACATTCTTTGAGTTACACAGCCAAAAATGAAAGAAAATGAGTAAAACAATGTAATTCATGATGAATCAGTATTCTGTCTAGTAGGAAGCTGAAAATGTATGGCAAGAGATAAAAAATAAAACATTATACAGTAGCAGCATAACATCATAAGATAATACTTTGTAATCCAAGTATCACTAAATTTGATGGAAAAATGATCTATGTTCATGACATTAACAGAAGTGCCCAGAGTAGAATGGAAGAAACAGCCTAACCACTACATGGCAGTGTATAGGGGTAACACTGTGTTAATTCAGTCCTACAGAAGTACAGGAGAAAATAATAAAATACAAATAATTTTGTAAAACAAATGCTTTGTCCCCCTTTTGAAAAGCAGCTTTCTTGTTTAAAAGAAGCAAATGTTCATACAATTTTTCAACACATTTTGTCCAACTTGCACTTTTTCAAGTATACAGTACTACTTTCATGGATGCACCAATTGTTACATGTCTCTGGATTGTTAGGTGTGAAACGTCGAACAAATGTGGACCAATCTGCTGCTGAACTGCACACGAATAATAATTCAGACAAATGAACAAACAAACAAACACAGAAAAACTGATATCTATTAAATTAAGACATGGCCTACCTCAAATAATAATAAAGAAAAAAAATCAAATCAAATAAAAAAATCAAATCAATAAGTGCACTATAGTCCAGACACAAGCAAGTACCATAACAGTATAGCAATTCACAAATGAAAAAATGTCCTATTCACAAAATCTTCAAGAGTCTATAAAAACTAGAATTATTACCTCTTCAGAAAAGGGTGTGATGAGAGGTAAAAGAAAGAAGGTAAGAGTTGGCACAGATTATTAGTATATTCTACAAGAAAAAAGGGTGTTGTATATAAATACAGCTTGTGGCAATACAAACACAGGGGCATACACAACTTCACCATTCTAAATTCCCTCAGTGGTAAAAGCATACTCTCTTGTAAGGGCAAACTAAAAGGATATGCGCGTGGCCCTGTAACAGTTATATTGTCTCTTGGTACACTACACACATCAAGGAAATGCCTCCAATAAAGCTTGACATGTTTTGGTAAAAGCCATTTATAAGCAGGCTTTGTTGCTGTTTCAACAAATGAGAAATGTTATGTTCTGACCTGAGAATTTAAAGCTACTGAATTACACCTAACTAAACTAAGAGAAATTCTCTTTGAAAGTTCTGGATCATTATCCCATACAGTACATGCTAGCATTTGGAAATCAATCCAGCTGAGGTGCAATTTGCTATCGTGAGAATTTTTGGCTTGAATCAAGCTCCAAAAGAACTTGTGAGAGTTTTCCTATTCCATGTTTTTTTTTTTTTTTTGTATACAATATAAGCTCAGTCAAGCATCTGCAACAGTTCTGTCCATAACAAAAATCAATCATTTTCTTGCCAGCATATCAATATGGGAAAAACAATCCTGAGTCAATCTTTTGGTACTGTAATTTTTTGGGTTAGAGAAACTTTGGAACTGCAGTTAAAAGTCTTTTTTTCGTTTAAGCAAGGGATCCGTTTTTCACACCTACACACTGAACATATCCATTCTGATACTACTGAAATTGCCATCTAGGCCGGATGCCGCCTTAGCATTGACTTCCAACGCATTATCTAAGTCATCCAGCTTCTGGCTTAACTCACTGTCGGACTCATCTGAACAACTTTCGGTGGGTAGTGAGGTTTGAACCCCTGAGGTGCTGCACGAAGTTGAGGTAACCGTTGAAGGCAAGGAAAGGGAAGGAGGAGGAGAAGCAGATGGGCAGGAAGCAGCTTTCCTGGCTGAGGCCTGGAAAAGAATATTTGGCCAGGACTTCATGGACAAGTGAGAGAGATGAGGCAAGGTGTTATTAGAAGAAGCTGCAGACTGCGAGGTAGATGTGGTGTTAGGACAGGGGGAGCAGACTGAGTGAGGTAATAATCTAGCATGCTCTTTGGCATTTCTCATTGCTTGTTTGATTGTTTTCTCTTTGTGCAAGCTCGACTGAAGGTGTTGGCCAAGTGCTTCGTTCCCGCTGACGGACACATTGCAGGCTATGCAATTGTACTTGCTCACAGCCTTACGAAGCACTGTCTCTTGCGGATCAATAAACGGGTGTCCAAAGTAACAGAAGGACTTCTGGTGGCGAGCTGCTGAGTCTTCATCAGCAAAAATCATCTGGCACTTTCTGCATATAAACTCGTGTTTGATGGACGGAACGATAAATGCATCTGGAAAGCCTGAACTTTTGGTATTCGTTTGGGGTTCTTCATTTGTGCTTTCTGTTGAAGAGCCTTTATCATCCTTAGTTTCAATAGCCTCTTTTGACTTGTGAGAGTTGCTCTGTGCACTCTTTGACTTCATAGGGGGCGTTTTCTGCCTCGGTTCACCTTGCTTCTGCTGCTGATGCTGCTTCTGTAAGGAATCCTGGAGGGACTGCTGGTACTGTTGGTACTGCTGCAGCAGGGCAGTTGGAGAAAGCCCAGCGATAGCCTGCGGCATTGCAGGGCCATAGGGAAACAGGTTTTCCATTCCACACAGAGGAGGGAAGTATCCTCCCTGCACTCCACCAGGAAGTTGGGGTGAGAAGCAAGATGCAAAGCCAGGGATGAAATAAGGCAAGAACTGTCCCCCTAGGAAGGAGCCTGGGTCACCAGCAATGGCATTCTGAAGTGCTTGCAGTTGTACTGGGTCCATCTGTGCCTCACTTCCCAATTTTCCTAGCACTGAAACTGGTGGCGAGGGCTTTTCCCTTTTTTTCACAATTGGGGTCTCGGGACGGGCAGTGTCAGCTTCTCTTTCTTTCACCTTGGGCTTCTCTAACTTCTTGTCTTTCTCTGATTCTTTTATGTGCTGCTCAGTCTGATTTGCTGCCAAAGGAGTGGGAGGAAGAGGAAGTGCAGTGGGTTGAGGAGGAGGAGGTGGTGTCTGAAGAAGAGTCTTGGTTGGGGTACTGCTGAGAGACATGGCAGGAGAAGGGGTGGCTGGAGTAGGGAACCCAAGCATGCCAGCACCAGGAGATGCTAAAGCTGAAATACATTAATATAGATAATATTGAAATATTTGACTGAAAAATCACTCCTCAATTTTGCCAGACATTATTTTGGGGCTATCCCTCTCTAATGGATCCAAGCACTTAATGAAAAGAAGGATAACACAAAAAAAGGAAAGATGAAACCACAAAAACAAGCATAGGCATGAAATAAACTAAATTTTTCGGGAGATTTGGTTTTAGAAATTTAGAAATTATTCAAACTCAAAGTATTCCACATTGTTACAGTCAATGCATGCATTAAAAGTCTATGAATCAGTGAATGCCACAGTTCTTGAAAGGAAGCAACTGCGCTGTGTTTGTCATACAAACTCACCAGGTGTATTTGGTGGAAAACCTGGAAGGGAGGATGGCCCATTGACACCAGGAAGAAGCACTGGTGGGAGACCAGATATTCCTGGGTAGGCAGTTGGCAGGCTAAGGCCATGAAGTGCATTATTGTCCACTGCAGGTTGCTGCTGGGCTGGCAAGTTGAGTACATCGGTTGCCTTCTTCAAACGGTCAAGTTCTTGTTGAGTCATAAGCTGGCGGACAGTGGTAGGTGCAAGATAGTCTTTTTCTCGATCAACCTGGTTGCCCAGGATTTCCTGCACTTTTGCAATGTGCTGCTTTGAAAAGATATGATCGCGAATCGAAAGTCTGGCTGTATACTTCACACCACATAATGTACACTCAGACATTGGCCCATCTGGGGAGCCCTGGCTTATCATGAATGGCTTTCCAATGTTTATTTTGAACTTCTTTTCTTTTGCACGGGCATTCTGGAACCAGACTTGCACAACACGTTTCGGTAGTCCTATTTCACTGCCCAGCATTTCACACTCTTGCATAGTAGGTGTGCGGTAGTCACTGAAGCAAGCCTTTAGGACTTTAAGCTGTAGATTGCTCATTTGGGTTCTATAACGTTTGTGGCCTGGTCTCTCTCCCCCAGCTTTTGCAGACTTGAAGGGATTGGTACCTCCAAATGGACTGGGTGAACTTGGATCAGCCAAACTTGAAGTCTCACTCTTGTCTGCACTATCATCGAATTCATCATCTCTGGAATTGAAGTAGTCACTGTCTTTACCAGAGAAACTTGATGGGCTAACCATGTTGAAAGGGATTCTATCCTCATTTAAGTCAGATGCTTGAGCTTGGTTCATTTTGTTCTCAATCATTTTTTCCCTTCCATTTACTGTTAGATTCTCAACTTCATTATTGGTCTCATCTCCAGTTGTAGCATCACTCACAGCTGTGTTAATTGAGGAGGTCTCATCAAAGTCTATTTTGTTGGCATCAAAAGAGGCATCTGCAGAACTTATGTTAAGCCCCTCAAGTTCATCACTATGTTCTGTTTTTATGGATGATAAATTTAATAAATTTTTTAGTGGCATCTCAGAAAATCTAACTGGAGTAAAAGATGAAGTTGGAGGCTCACTGTCATTCATCTCAGTCTTTGTGGGCATCTGTAGGTAGTCTGCAAAATTATACTTGGGACTTTGTCCTCCTTCATCTTGAGGCATCATTGGACTTGGGGGCAAACTAAAGCCTGCCTGTTTTGCCTCATGCCAGTGTCTTGAGCGAATGTGGCTATCAAGAGCTGACTTAGCCTTGAACAGTGCTCTGCAGAAGGGACACTTTTTGTGAAGCTGAGAGTGCCCAACTGCTCTAAATTGTCCCTTCCTCTCTCTGGCTCGGGTGTTCTGAAACCATACTTGGACAACTCTTTTCTTCAGGCCAACTTCACGAGCAATGTGATCTAACATCTTTCTTGTTGGGTTTGAATCAAGTAAATATTTATCATACAAGATCTCAAGTTGCTCTGGAGTAATGGTAGTCCTAAGACGTTTATCTCTGTGCTGATCTTCTGCACTGTTAACACCATCTTTTTCATGAGATCCATCCTCTTTTTCATCTAATTTACGTTTCACAGAGTTAGAGTTCACTGCAAGGCCAGAGTTGCTTGGAGTTGGCATCTGAGACAAGGCTCCAGGCAGGAGTTGACCAGTCATAAGAGGGTTATTTGGATCGAAGATCATATAGGGCATATCCAGAGGCCTTTCTAAAAACTGTGAGTGTAGGAATTGGTTCTGGGCAGCCAGAAAATGCATGTGCTGGTGCTCCTGCCACAGCTCTACTGTTGGGAAAGCGATTTTGCACTGATCGCAGTTGTACTGTAACATTTGAGGTGGTAGGCTACTGTTAAGAGAGGACAGTGCAATTGAAAGAGGACTTGATGGGACAATCGTAGACTGGGGCTGGGAATGGGGTCTTGACATTTGTGGTTGAGGTAATTTTTGTGGTGGAGGCTGTGGGGTTGAAGCCTTGGAAGATTTTAACTCATTTAGGTTCTTGGGGGTTTGTAAAGGGGCAACCTCTTCCAGTTTTGGTTTTTCATGGAGGAAGTCAGGTTTGGGTGAGGATTTTCCTACATCAGGTCGAGGCGAAGGCATCAAGGGAGAGCTGGAGCCAGAGCTGCTTGCTGTTACAAGAGAGTTTTTTGTTGGCTCTGTTGGCTTTCCTGAACTTTGCTCATTGTTCTCTATGAATTCCTCTGAGTGGTTTTCATCTCCAGCTTCATCATCCTCATCTTTGTAGCACTGCTTCTTCTGGTGAGTAATGAGGTCAAAGATTCGGGGGAAAATGACACTGCATTTCTTACATTGGTACTGCATGTTGTTGGTCCTAATGTATCGTTCATTTGTTAGTTCTTTCTTTTCACTGTCTTTCATATCTGTTTGGTTCTCATAGCTCTTGCGTGCCTTCTGACGGGCATTTTGGAACCACACCACAATCACTCGTGTTGGCAGGTTGAGTACTGTTGAGAGCTGCTCAATTTCATCATCCTTGGGGTAAGCATTGGTATCAAAGAAATCTTGGAGTACTCTCAGTTGATAATCTGTGAATCGTGTCCTTGATGACCTTTTGTTCGCCGTAGCATCAGTTCTGTAGTATTCTAGCATGTTCATTTGGGATTCAAGTCTGATATCTTCCAGTGTGGTCATGGGTGGAATGTTAAAATTGTAAGGGGAATCTTTGCTTCTTTGACGTTCTTTGAAGAGAGTATTGCGGAACCAGTGCTTAATGACTTTCTGTGGAAGGCCAGATCTTTCTGCCATTTCTTGAATCTGTTCTTCGTTGGGTGAATTATTGATGTCAAAATGAGCACGGAGGATTTTTAGCTGATCGTCTGTGATTCTGGTGCGGGGACGCTTGAACTGAGACTGTCGCAAGAAGTTTGGATCCAGTCCCAGTTGTTGTTGACATAACTGTGTGAGGTCAGAAGATAAAGAGTCCATTGTTGGAAGCTGTAACGCAAGCTGTGGGGGTAGCCCAGGGTGCTGCACTGATTGCATCATCAGTGGTGGGAAAATTGGCAGGTCAAGAGAAACAGGGAGCTGCACTTGAGGAGGTGCAGTGGGAGGTGGTGGAGGAGGTGGTGGAGCTGGCTGAGGAGTTTGTAGAGGAGCAGGAGATGGTGTCTGTGATTTTCCTCCAGATGTAGTGGCAGGGACAGCAGTCACCGGGGCAGGAGGAGGAGGAGGAGGAGGAGGGGGTGGTGGAGGTGGAGGTGGTGGGGGTGTTTCTGGAGATGCTGGGTTTATGGGATACAGTTTGTCATATGCCTCCCTGTACTGCTGTGCAAACTTCTCCAGCTCTACATATGGAAAGAACTGCCCATGCACATGTTCCTGATGGCTTTTGAGAATAAGCATGTTGGAGAAAAACTTTCCACACAGCCCACACTCCAGTTTGTCAGTCAACTCTTCCTCTCTATTCTTTTTCTGGGTTTTCTGTCTATTCTCATTGTACTGAATGACCAATTCAAAGCCAAAGTTCTCTAGCAGAGCTTTAGCAGCATTACCTCTAGCTCCTGAGATGATGCGTGGTGGAGGAATTAGAGGTTCTGAAAATTTTGGCTTTCTGGAATCTTTAGTGTCTTTTGCACTATCAATATCATTGGCTAAATCCTGCTTTGCTTTGCTCTCCTGCTTCTCTAGGTGCTCTTCAGCATCTCTGGACATTTGAATTTCAGACAGAACAATGTGGTTGGACTCAATTTTAGGTTTGTGACTCTGCTGCTGTGTTTTCTGCTGCTGCATTTGAGACTGGGAGGCCTGCTGCTGAGCTTGCTGCTGAGAAAGCTGAAGCTGTTGCTGTTGGCCCAGCTGATGTTGTTGCTGCATCTGCTGCTTCAGATCTTCTAAGAATGATCCAGTCATACCAGGCATCCCAAATGCAGCAGAATGCAATGCAAGCTCAGGGCTGATATTAAATTCAGCACCAGGGATATAGAATGGGAAGAGGAACTGGGGCTGCTGGAATTGCATTAGGGCCTCTGGTGTCATTGGGAAGTGTGGGAAAAAAGCTGGGTTCAGAAATTGTGGCTGAAAGAATGCAGCTTGCTGCTGGAGCTCATGCTGCAGTTGCATCTGAAGCTGTGCTGCTGACTGGGTTGGAGGGTGGGTAGCCTGCACAGAGATGTGATCAGTAGTTTGTTTCGTGGTAACTTCTTTTGCATCTACCGTGTTTTCTTTGATAGAGGATACTGGTGCATTTGCAGAATCTGCATTTCCCTGATTTAGTGGAACAGGGCTTTTGGATGTAGTATTTCTGCTGCTACCAACCCCAGTACTAGTACTACTCTCCATTTTGGCGGTTCGTGCTTTTGTCTGATGAAGTACAGACCTCATGTGAATCTCCAGGGTTGAGCTTTGGCTATAAGCAACATTACATATATTGCATTTGTATGGTTTGTTGTCAACACTGTTGTTGTTCTCCTGGGGAACTGGGCTTGAGGCCTCTTGGATAACTTTCTTTAGCTTATGCAAATGTGAGACAGAATTGTAGTGAACAAGGAGAATGTTCTTTTGGGTGAATGACTCCTTGCATACTGTGCATTTGTATGGACGTGATGGGTCTAAAAACTTTTCCATGGTGAAATTTGGACCTTTCCTAAAAGGCAAGGTCCGCTTTGGTTCTGAGCCCATGTCATCAAGCAAGAAGCTGCTGTCACTTCCAGTTGGACTGGCCTTCCCTTCTTGGTCAAGTTCCTCATCTTTGTCTAGCTCATTCTCAAAGGCTTGTGCCTCTTCCAGAGCCCGCATCTCACTTTCAGCAATATCACCATTTAGGGGCAGGTTCCCACAGAGCTGCTGTACTTCGGCTTCACTCAGTTCAGGGTGACCAGTCTCCAAATGCTTTCGGAGGGCAAGGAATGTCCTGAAGCTGCGCTGGCACAGACTGCACATGGTGGCTGCACGGATGGCATGGTACTGGGAATGTATCTCAAGCTTCTGCATAGTCTTGAAAGCCAGGCTGCAATGGTTGCAGCGATATTTGTAAACGTGGCGATCAGAGACTGAGAGCTCCTGCCGCTTCTGCAGATCACTAAGATGCTCCTGCAGGGAGTCTGGGCTCTTCCTGTCTTGACCACTTGCTTTCTTCCAGTCTGGGGCCTCAGCTGCCTCCTTTGGTGGTTTCAGTTCCTCAATGGCAAGTTCAACCTCACTTTTGTCTTGGCCTGTACTGTTTTTCAAATCCTTAGAGCTGTTTCCTGTTGAAATTCAGAAAAAGGAAAGATTTCAGAATTCTTCCAAAAACATTTAATTATAAAAGACTACTATTATAACTTTTCTAAGGAATATTCTGTAATGCCATTCATACATTTTTGATGACAGTGTGGCTGCATAAATGTGCTTACCCATGGGTTTTCCAGATCCCTCAGGGATAACAGCTGAAGAATCCATCAAAGATGGTACTTTGTCTTGTAATGATGCAGACAGCAAGGAATTGGACACTGTAACATCTTGGCCTGCAACCTGAAGAAAAAAAAAATAAATAAAAATCAATCCCTTAACAGATTTCAATAAACATAAGATAAACAATAAAAACAAATATTTACTAAAATAACAGATTTATAAAAAAAATTAACCTTTAAATAAATTAGAGATATATGGACTTTCAGAAAATCTTTTTCAAAAATGCTCTTTTTTATTTTCTAGGAGGAGAACTTTCAAGTTTATAATTCTTTGAAGAATACGCTAGGCCTGGGAAATGCTTATTCAAGTTATTGCCTGAAAGCCCTGCCATATTATGATCTAGTTTGTAAGGCTGACAGTTAAGGCAATTTTTTTTTCTTTTTCTTTTTTTTTTCTATTTAAATTAAATGAATGCTGCACATACTGTCATAATTAACTTCTCCACACAGTCTGGAGCCACGCTATGAAGGTGGGTGAGATGCAACTGCAAATGAATCTTGTTGCTGAGGATATCCTGACACAAGGGGCAGCTGATGACCGGCTGCATGGAATGCTGGGACATGATGTGCAGCTGTAAATGGTTTGCATCCTTGTTACTGTAATTACAGTATGGGCACTGCTGCACCTGAAAAAGACAGAGTTCATCATAGCATTTGGCATGCATTACAGCACTGCTCTGAATGACTATACATGAATGACACTGCTACATGATGCCTTAAGGAAATCAAATTCAAAACAAAACAAGACCTCAAATGTCTATAAAATCTAATTTCCTCCAATTCACTTCAGTTTCATTTCATGTAACTTAATTAAAAACGTAATGAAGTAAATAAGTAAATGAACTAACATGAATGTCTAGAATTTCAAACTAGAAAATTGCAAAGTATGTTGACTTTCAAACTATGCCTGGTTCTCATTACATGAAGTAAGTTTAAACTTCTCACTACCTGTTTTAATATAGCACTTTCAGAAATGGTTCATTAAGTCCTATACCACTCAGACAGTGCTTTTTAATATAACTGAAAAAAAGTCAATGAATATAATCTAATCCAAGAATTTATACACAAAGATGGCTCAGTTTTTTTATTAAGTCCCATTTTTGCAAACAGACTAAAGTAACTAACCTGCTCATTGGACAGTGTCTTCTCTTCAGCTGATTTGGGCCTCTTGGGTGGATTGTCATTTTCTTTCTCCTGCTGAAGCGACCGCTTCCCTACTGTAGCAGTCCCCAGAGTTTCCTTAGCCAGTGTATTAATTCCTGTGAATAAACAGATAGGATATCTTCTGTCACAAGCTTATTCTGGACTCCTGATGCTGAAAATCTCCTGACAGAGGTACAATGACCCCACTTTAATAAGACGGCACATTCAGGTAACATAAGCTTATTGTTACGAATCTAGATCTGATAAAACGTATTTGGGGTGACTCACGTTATGTAAGACACAGATTATGTGGCAATTGAAATGGACATTATATATTTAATAAGATAAAGCAAAATGCAGAAATTAAAGAATTTTAATTGAAAAACTCCAAAGAGAAACTGTGCACATTGATTTTGAACATGAACACTATAAAAAAAAAAATCTATATTCACAAAAGCAACTGAATGAAGATATTCACAAATAAATAAAGGTCTAGATTCATTGTTATTGCATTGCAGTTCACAGTACCATTATGCACTTCATTTGGGGGATATAGACAACCAAATCATCATTCCCAGTATCCCCCTGAATATCCATGCCTCATACTGCATATTAGAGGGGGTTGCCATGTTATTTCCATTTCAGCTGAGTTCAATTCAGCAAATCAGCCCCCAGTTGTATTTAGAGTATGGTGCATAGAGTGATAAATCTTTCATTACCCCTGTATCCTCAGATAGAGAGAGTGTCCCAGCCTCCTCAGTCAATGCAATTTATCCTCTCACTGCATATACAGTCCACAAAGAGAGCCCTGCTCGCTGTTCTTTGCTTTAATCTGGTCACTGTAGGCTAAATGTGTGTATTACTCTTATGAACCAAAGCTTAGCAAACCAGTCACCGAAAATGGATGGTGAAAAAGATGGTAAAAAAAGCCCTGCTTTTTTTATTTAAAGTATATTTCAATATCTGCTGCATGTTCATGCATTTTAATTATTGGTATTACAAGGCATTCTGCTTATTTTATTGTGGTCTTACACATCAGGAGCCTGACATATTAGCCTGCCAAAGAAAGTGACACAAGAGGGGGGAAAACCACTAGGGCACAATACAAATTTCCAAGTGTATCAAGATTATGGTCTGCAGTCTCAAATAGCTAGCTAATCTTTTTTTTTTTTTCTCCTGGACTTGATATCCCTGCTGCATTGGGTGGTGGTAAGGGGGTGGGTGGATGTCACATGCATTTCATGACAAACAGAAAACCTCATTTGCGAGGTTCCCCAATCTCATTGCTGTACCGCATCATCTGACCTTTTTTCTCCCCCCCTGTTTATTATGAAGATTTCTAATTTTAACTTTCAATTTTCGCCATCTTCCAGTCAATCTGCAACTAAATTATTTCCCGGGTGAGGAGGCGACTCCTGGACAAGCGGGTGCAAATACATTTCACAATGCAATGTCCCTTCCATTGATTGTCATCATATTGAATGTAAAAGTATGGTCTGGGGGCTAATCTGCTCTACATTAGGATCCACCTATATGATTTATTTTCTTAATCAACGCTCTGCTTTCATAAACATTTAAAGCCCTTTGCAGATGGACACACTAGACTGTCAGAAAAGAAATAGGGACAGAAAATTAGGAAAGAAAATGTATGAAATACTCTATATATTATATGATATATATATATATATATATATATATATATATATATATATATATATATATATATATATATATATATATATATATATTTGTGTGTGTATGTGTTTTAGAATATCTACACACAATAGTCTTTATGTTCATGTAATACTGTGTCAAGACTCAATGGCTAGACTTTTTTATGTAGTCTGTACCCCACACAAAATTAGAATGCCTTTGTCTTTGTCTACAGAAACACACAGAGCTTTGAAGCAATAGAGAAAATAATTGTGACACCACAGCCCCCGTCTCATCCAAATGACAAATGTCTTTGAGAAGCAGGACCTTGCTTGATTAGATAAATCAAACAGTGATTTATGACAGTCAAGCTGTTTGCATTAAGGGACCAGAGCCACAGAAGACTGGCCACCCATCTTTATTTACAACTGTCAATGGGATTTTTAAAATCAAGCAACCTACACAATACTTCTTAAAACACCACTGATAATTCAACCAAACTAAAAGAAGAAAACAAAAACCATGCTAATGTTATCTATCTGATGTTCCTCAACTAGAGAGAGAGAGACCATTTTAATTCCTGTTAATTTTCATTGTTTGATTTTCTCCATTTCATATCTGAAAGCGCAACCTAACACCACTGAAATGTCATATTAACTTCACTTTGGAAGCTCTGCAAAATAGTACTGTGCGCTTGTATATGACAAACTATTTTATTTCAAAATGTCTTTCCCCTGCAAATTGCAATTACACAGGACTTGCTTGATAAAGGCATCATAAATCTACTATTCAATTTACTGGTCTTCAGTCCAGCCAGTCTGGCTGAGGTGACAGGGCAATAAATAAAGCAGGACCCTGGGACTCTCCGAGAACTTTAGTGATTTACAAGGACAAGAGGTTAAGGTGACACATTAGTGTGACCTACAGTTCAGCAGATAACATTTGAAAACCACACTCGAAATTCTCAGCTTGCACAGTGCAACCCCGCTTTCCCTGTGCTCTCTCGAAAAAAAAAATCAAGAGTCCATCAGCTTTGCCATCGCACTTCAGACGAGGCGTAAACCGACTGATGTCATATTTGGCAAATCCTACAGGACTCTCTGAATTGATTAAGTCAGTAACAGAAATCGTAGCTGTAGGGCTTCAATGAAATATGCAAATACTTTTAATTTATTTTAATCAAATATCTGGAAAGACAGAAATTGAATAAATGCTCATTTCAGAAGCTGGAAACATGCAAATGCTAATGGTAAATATGCAGAATTTGATCCGTCTTGCATTTTATTTAAATCAGCTGCATTATTTTAAATCTCATAAGGAGCTGATTTAAAAACAATATTTAATTTCCCTGTTAATTTACAGCTGGTCTGCAGAAAATGTTCTTAGCAATAATGACAGCTAATTTTCATCTTTGCTTGTGTTTGCTGATTTATCCCTTTACCCTAAAGCCAGCACACTGACAGGCTTCCATGCTACATCTAAACAGAGCACAAAGTAATCTGGAGTTGATCCAGATTAAGACATTTGCATGGAAAATGCAATTTGGATTATAATTAATCCACAGTGACACTAGATTAAAATGACAAAATGGGCTGTTTTGAGAGATGCTGCATGTGAAGATGAATATTATGAATATCTCTATGTATAATCTTTAATATGCAGGAGTCTGGTGTATTATATTCAAACCCACATTAGGGATTTGTTCCTCTGGCCCAAAAACACATTTAACATATGGGTTCAACAGAGCAACCCCTAAAACCCATTCTGACTGCTCCTCAAAGTAATGGATTTTTTTTTTTTTTTAAACAATAGCCATTTTGGGATGGATATTTTCTAATTTCAATGTAAATACTGCAGCCTTGGAAAAAAAGAAAAACAAAGCACATTTTATTATGCATATATTCACATTAAGATTTAAAAACACTAGTTTAAGTAGAATCTGCATCTCGACCGCAGCGTTAAATGACGCCGCATGTATTAGGTCATGTAAATGCATTGAGTACGAGCTGCCTCAGACAAGTCTGTCATGGCTATATGGATAAAAGATAAACGACTGGCTAAACTAATAGGCTCTGTCCTGTTTCAGCATTTTCCTTCGCTCCATTGAACCCAACATTATGTAGCTAGGTATGGTGTGTATGAAAAGACGCCTAATGTAATATTCATTTCGACCATATATTTCCATCTCATACATAAAAAAGCACATATGAATTCTTATTTGGCAAATCAAATACAACAGAGCCTTAGGTAGTGATGCCAGATGCTAGCTCCAGGGGCTGTTTCCTGATCTCAACACAACGCTGTTTTGTAAGGATTGTTGCCCTGGCTAATGTGCTACCAGTCAGACATGTACACAGATCTGCAGTTCGAGGACAATGAGCTCTGATAGGTGGTGTGTTGGTTGAATTAAATAAGAAGGGGAAAAATGTTACAAAACTACACACTTGAACGCTATCTAATCCTATGCTTATACAAAATTAGTACGTCATCAGAGAAATCGCAAGAACAGCAAAGATTAATGAAAGGCGCTTAAAAATTACAAGCGCACAAACTGATTTGATTAAAAAAATAATCTTGGTGGTCACTGCGGAATATTCTCTGCCTTTATCCACCTCTCTGCCATCAGATGGCTATGATTTAAATAGGTCAGCGGGAGGCTACTGATAGCATTCACATGCAACCAACACATGCAGCTGTTATTAGCAGGGAAAAGCCCCATTGGAAGTGAACAGAACAGGTAAGACCAGTGTGTTAATGCTAAGCAACACTGGGGAGGGTACCAGGGTGGAAGAAAAAAAGACCAAAACTAAAGGTCTTACTGGTGTCCTTCTCTGTTATGCTGCCTTCTATGGCGTCACTCTTGCTCGAGTCTTTGTCCTCGGCCGCGGCCAATGAGGAGGCTCGTGGGGATTCCGCGCTGTCTTCACCTGGTTGTTCTACAATTGAACACAGGAAAGGCAATTGGTTACCCAATAGGGGTAAATGCTGTGTGTGTGTGTGTGTGTGTACAAAATATACTACAAGACACTGATGCAGGGGGGTCCGTCTGGTTTCATTAAACTCGGGACACTCTAAAATATAAATGTTCTTCACACACCTCTCCAAATTGTTAGCACTGGGCAGACTACACAGAAATTTTTCTGAAGGCTCAACCACCCCCGCCGCCACCCCCCTCGTGTTTAATAATTCTGTGTGTCTTTGCAGCACTACCAGTGGATTAATCTGTTTATGCTGTTAGGTGATAGGTCGGGGCCGTGCGCCTCTAATCCCTGAAAGGCCTACTGTTCCCTTTCATCTAGAGAGCATTTGTCTTTCACTGCGCTGATGTCACATTTTAATGAATTTTTAGCAGGCTGAGTAATGCCAGATAACCACTCCTGTCTTTCCCCCCCCCACCCCATGCAGCTTCCATCACACGGCACACGACAGGGGAAGAAAGAAAGAGAGAGAGAGAGAGAGAGACAGAAAGCAGGAACGAGGGGGAGAAATAAACATATTTCGGAAGACCCCGCGAGAAATGAAATAAATTAGGACAACATGAGGCAGGAAAATGGCGTTCAAAGTGCAGCGCTCATCTATTTTATAAAACTTTAATAACCATATAAATTGACCACGGGGAGGCAAAAGGGTCACCGGTATATTTGCATACAATCACTCAAGTCATTGTTTGGTAAGCAGAGGGGCCCCAACTCTGCAGATACATGATACAATTAACCCTTTAAAACTCCCCGCACGGTGCTGGCACCAGCGTTTTAAGTGCAATACATTAAGTGGAAATTATATACGGCATGAAATTTTCATGGCAGATGCTGGGAATGATTGAAAGGGAAAATTGTGCTGCACTCTAGTCCTGATGTTTTATTAATAATATTCTGACAACGGGATGAAATATCTCCTGTCACTGCTGGCAGCCGGCTGCAAAAATTGCTATTTTGGCGCACATGCGGTGATGGTGTGCTCTAATACATCCTGCAACAAAGGCACTGTCTGTGAGTGTGTGTGTGTGTGTGTATGGGTGTGTGTGATTGTAAGACAGTTGGGGGGTATCTTTAGATGTACACGCCACATTTCTACAAAAATAAATTGCATAAATTGTGGCGTTTGTGCTTAAAGATAGAAAAGGCTGTGGTGTCTTTACCATAAATATATATATATATATATATATATATATATATAATGACTATGCAGAAATATGCATGTCCTCGAAAAGTGTAGGCAAGTTATAGGCATAAATGAAACAAAAAAAACTATACATTGACTTGTTGTTGCTCTTGTTGTCCAATTAATGTTTCTGTTCGCCAAAAATGTTCAATATAATTAGAAAACACAATTAATTAGCCAATCAAATAATGAATTTGACTGCAATTTGAATAAACTGACTGGCCGAACACTGTAGGAATTAGACATATATTTATTTAACCTCAAATATCTTGATATTTACTTAAAAAAAGTCAATTAAATAATATAAAAAATGCTGTCATTAAAAACTATTTAAATGTAACATATAACTAAGCTACACTTCATAGTTATATATTTCATTGCATAAAATATGTACATACTGTAACATTGTTTCTCATTCTCTGTGCCTCACTGTCTTTTATAGTCTAGACAGGACTGGGGTTGAGTTTTGCGGGGAAGGGTGGTATTGGGGCTCTTATTAAAGGGGCTCTGGACAGAGCTTACGCCAGTGTCAGGACAGAGGGCTAATCAGAGAGAGAGAGAGAGAGAGAGTTTTGTCTTAGTAGGCAGATGGAGGTTAAGACCAGCTGGATGTCTGTGATCATGACCAGATCTCAGGCCGTTAATAAAAGACACACACACACACACACACACACACACACACACTCTCATACACACACACCACAGCACAATGTCACACCCTTAGGGTACAGGGGCCAGGCTGTGGCACATTCCCTTTCTTTCACCCCCTCTCATCCTCCCTCCTGCAGCACTCGTCCTCAGCGTGAGGCGCTCTCTTCAGCAGGCTAGATTTACCGACCCAGTCCCCCTAGCTGGGAAATGAAGTGTCAAAGTGCTAGTGAGTGTCTCTACCTCGTGGGGGCATCAAATTTTTAAGGCAATCGTGGAATGCATTAATAAAACATGGAGTGTCACAAAAAAGAAAAGGGCGAATTATGAAGGTAGTAACAGAAGGAATAAGGGATCTGGGTCTCATCTGGGTCTCATCAGACGGCATTTTTTTTGCTCTCTTTCCTTCCACTGTCCTTCTTACTCTCCCTCGTCTTTTAGCAGGGTGTTCTGCAGTTTTTTCTGGTATGCATTTCAAGAGCGAGAGAAACTGCCAGACATGCTTTCCTATACATCATAGTGGTGTCTGCCCCGCGCCTGACCCTGGCAACAGTTTGAGTAATCTGAATGCTTTACAGAGGCAGCGTGTCAGCAGCATTGGAGCGGTGCAAAGGGGGGTTCAGCAGACTTTCTGCCCATCAAACTTAATCGCAAACAGCAGAGCCATAGACAACTTTTACTGCCCCCGCCATCCCTTTCAAGCAAACCCCGCAAACACATCAGCCACACATCTCCGACAGCTCTCTGTTCGCCAGTCTCCCGTGAGACCTGCTCTGATGTGGGATGATCGGTACGCCGGAGGGAGACTGGGGTCAAGAAAGCATCGCAATTAAACCTATGCTGTGTTTTGGCCTCATCAAAATGCACCAGTTCCCTATGCACAACTACCATTACTAAAAAAAAAAAAAAAACACAGAAAATGAATCCATGGAAATTCATAAAGATGACTGACGACACTTTCTTTTCATTAAAGCGCCAGGCCTGTCCGGTATAGAGAGAGCGTAATAACGGCCGTGGAGGGCAGGCTGATCCTTCTCTCTTCTCTAGGGAACTATAACACCTCAGTCCAGTCATTATCTGGCCAGTAGAGACACCCACCGTACACAACCGTGGATACCCCCAAAAATGATTGTGCTCGTTAAAATGTGTCCCCCACCTCCACCTTAGACTCATGGCTTAGTTATGGATCTCAACAATGAATAACAAAGAAGTTAGAGAAGCTAGGCTATCATAAATGCTAGCATTACTTTAAATATAATTTTTTTCAACTAATTACAACCAGATAGCATTTTTGCAAACGTACAATTTTTCAAATTTTTATATTTCAAATTAAATAATAATACAATAACTATTAATTTTAAACAATGGGACTATTATTATTAACAGCTATTAATAGATACAACTATTAATAGTTCTTCGTATGATTGTCATTTCTTATAATTTTCCTGATCTCAATGTTCGTGAAAAAGCAATCTGGTTGTGATTATGATTTCTGGACTGTCTCGTCTTGTTGAGGTGTAAGGAACACTAATTTCCCCGCACACCACAGGTCGGCTCTGAGCTGCCCACGGTTTTCATGATGTCACATTCTTTCCCCCCATGGTTTTCATTTGAGCCGCTCCGTTTTAAAGGGATCTTTGAAACTCGAAACCCCGTACTACTTTGTTAAGGGCCAGTTGTAATACTTTCAGGATAATAAGCTTTACTGACTTGTTGATCCACCGTCACCCCCACTCAAATCTTTATTTTCTTTTTTTTTTTTAATTTCAGTGTATTTAACAAGCATTTAGATCTTAACCAGATGCCGTTAATGTACCATGTCTAAAATACTAAACATCCACGCAGAGAGCGGGACGTTTCCCTTCACGCCGCTGCTGTTGCTGCTGCTGGGAGACACAAGAAAGCTGCTCTGCACATTCACACAAACTCAGCTGCTGCAGGGATCCATGGAGACGTCCAAGTAAACTGCATATTAACCTAAAGATTTTGCGATAATTGTTGAAAAATGCTCTTTTGTAATATTTTATAGTAAGAAATTAAATTAAATCCTAATTCCTTTAGAATTTCTTCTTGAATTTCAATGCATACAGCCCACTTGTTATCAAGCAAGATGTATAACAGTCCTTAAGCACATGTTTGCTAATGATGAAAAGAATATTTCATTTAGAATTGTTGACTAAATACTTCAAAATGTTTTTAAAATCTTTATTCCTCGTCTTGCTAAAGCAAAAATCCCCATTACTTCATATGGTCCCTATCAATGGCTTTACTCAGTGCACCTTATGCCTCAGCAATCAGAAAAACTTCTTTTGTTGCTGTCAGTTACTTCCATCCCAAAAAGTTTTCCTATGCTACCAGCTGATGCACTCAAACCCATTAACCACCTCCATCAAATGAATAAACATGATAAAGATTAAAGCTTCTGCTTTTGCTGCACCAACACAAATTTCGCTCTTCATTTCTGCAGACTTCTGTTTCTGCACTCGCCCACATAAGGGATATTAATGGTTCCAAACAACTAGCATTAAATCTTTTAAAGAATGCATCTTCAAAGGTTTCTACAGACAAACCCCAAACACCTGCATCGTACACAAAAAAAGGCTTTTTGTGTCTGTGCCATTCGGATCACCTGTGGCATCCGGAGAAAGGAGGCACCGCGGCCAGGCTTACTTTAGTATTTGAAAATAATATAAAAAGATTCCTCCTCGTTCCGATCTTCCCCCTCTCTCCTTGCTCCTTTCTCTCTCTCCTTTTTTATTATTCTCCATCCAATATTTATTCAAGACATGATTATAAACATCTGTCCGGGTAGCCGTTTCATCTACACAGGAGCCAAAAGGGCTGGAAATTTCACACACGGACGCCAACATGACCTCGGCGCAGACGGAGCATGACACTTTTTTTTTTTTTCTCTCATGCACTGCACGGCTTCCTGTCTGTGACGTCTGAAAAGCACTGGGGGCCAGGGTTAATGGCCCTTCCAATCTCTGTGATAAGAATTAATTTTGTTCTATTACCAGCAGTTATCAGAGGACGCTGCAGCATCACTTCAGCAGGAGGTTCAATCAATGAGAGAACGTAATGAAGTAACCAGCTCTAGATCTATTTTCCTGCTCAACTCTATCAGACAAATAAGACCTATCTGTCACCTCTGTGCAGGTCTACTCTGCAAACCCAGAAAGCCTCAGCCAAACCTCTGACCGCATTGCGAGGAGACACAGACGACTGAAAAGGCGGTGTGGCGCACATGCAGATTTTTCACATATACACACAGAGCTGCATCATCCTTCGAAGAGAAAAGACAGGAAGAAAAACGTGGTCCGAAAAATACCAAAACTGACTACAATGGTAAATTCCATAAGCAAGTTATTATAATCGATCAAAACGGGTCATTTACAGGTTACGGTGGCCCTGCTAACGTTCAGCAAATTCCTACAGGATAGAAATGAAGTTCTCCATGGCCACATCTAATTAGATCAAATCTCGGGCCAAAATTCTGAATGGAAACGGGGCTGACAATAGCCATGCAGCTCGATCTGTGACGATGGCTAGGAGATGGCATCCATAGAGGGAAATGAATGAGTCTGTGCGCTCCCTTCCAACTCTATAAAAACATGCAAAAAATGTCCATTTCATTACTTGCTAAACAATGTCATATGGGCTGCACTGCCCTCTAATAGACCCTGACAAAGGAGTACCAGCAGACATATGCTTTAAATAAATAAGATTACCCTGATAGACAGAGGCCTCTGACAATGTTCCTTGTTCTCTCTCTCTCTCCCTATTTTTCCCTCTTCCAGCGCCTGTCGTTCTTTCCTCCATTTGTCTGATACAGAGAAAATTAGAAGTACAGCAGATGCCCTGCTTTCAGGGGCCCATAAGTCTCTTTAATGGCTTTGAACCTGTAATAAAAGAACATGAAGGCGTTCAAACATGACGTTTTTCATGTGTTCTTGCATTAGAGAGATCCTCTGCTTGATTTTACGATGACCTAATATAATTAAAATGGCATAAACGTACTTTGTAATTGAGGACACGCTGTATCTGTGTCCGAAAAGACAATGAAATTGCCTGTGGGCCTTTAGGAGGTGTCAATGGCAGTTTCACAACATACTAATTGTGGCTTATTGATTGAATTTGAACAAAGTTGTTTTAAAAAAAAGAGGAACGATGAGCGAATTATGCCGGGCATAGGCGGTCTGCATGCAATTTGAATTAAAAGAGTGCAATCAATATTTAAATGACTTTCTGCATTGATTTCAAATTAACTTTCAATTAAGATATCTGTCCGACTTTTAACTACAACACTTAGCCATTGAGGAGGAAATAAGGGAACATTTATTGATACTCTTAAACAGCACTGGCCATTCTGCCATCGATTCGGTCATTTGCGCTGGCATTGGTATGCAGGAGGTTCTAACTCTTTCCTTCCAGGCTCCACACTAACAGCCCCTGGCCCTGGCCTTAGTGGAAGACTTAAATAAATATATAAAGCCCAGACCCATCTCACTGGACAGACAGACGGAGATTAACCTTTATCCAGAGCTAAGTCAAAGGCATCTTATCTGTGGAACTGTTTGGAGCTGTAATTACATGGGCTCCATGTTTGTAGCCGATCGAATGGAACTCCTCGCGCTGCGTTGGCAGTCCGGAGGGGGAGAGACATCCTGGCCGGCCTAATCAGGTAACAGACACCTTTTGTTTTGGGAGCTCATTGATGGATGAAATCTTTATCTGTAATATTGATCAGCCGGGACTCTAAACTGTCTATCTTGGCTACTGGAAGCTCTAACAAGATTGCCAACTGGAGTATATCAGTTAACATTTAATCAATGACAGTTTAAGACTCAGATGCTTTAAAAAGTCAGTTTGCTTTCCTCCTGCTCTGAACGATTAGGGGAGGGATTGCCCAGAATGTATCATCCACCATCCAAGACGAAGGTTTGCGTCCTTGAATGTCGGAATGTCAAAAGGCAAAGGATGTATGAATAATGAAAATGAAACAAAACGTTAAAAAGATACCTCAATCCATTTCTATTACACAAACATGCGCTTACGCCACCCGCCCGATATCGTCGCCATACATCAAACAATAGGGTGGATAACCACAACCTGCACCCTGTCTGAGAGAAAAATACATATATGCGCCATTTTTGTAAATGTTGAATTTTTGCCACCCTTGCAAAATAAAGCAATATTAGGAGCAATGAGATGTCAGCAAGCAAAGCATGCAATCCGTTCGAATTCTTTTGCTGTTTGTGCAGTTCAAACCCCCTTCCCTCCATTTCCGATTCTTCCATTTTCCTTCTCCTACAGGATCGGGACCAATTAGGGTCTGAGCTCGTCACAATGGCTACGGCGGCTGTCACTCACGCTTGGACTCCACCGCCCCTGGCCTATTCGATCATTAGCTATTCATTTTCTTGCCTTAGCTGTCCCTTAAAGAGAAATGTGAGTGGGTTAATTATGTAAAACATCAGTGTCGGACAAGAGCGGAATGTCTCAGAGAAGATCTTTTCATCTCCTGCCTTCTTTAATACCTTGTTCTGCTTTGAAAAGTACAAGCAAGCATATATAGTGTAATGTATAGAGCACAAATGTGATTAAATTTGACACCCACAATCCAACATGCGCATGTTTACAATTTTAATAAATCACAGTGATCAAAGCTTATAGCCTTCTGTGATATAAAAAAAAAGCAGACAAGGTTTCCTCCGATTTGCATCTGATGAGGTGCTTTTGAGCGACTAAAAGAGGGATGTCCTTCCTGGGCCTCAGATCAAAGGCACTTCAGTGTGAATGTGGCACCAGAGATCTTTGCTTCCCTCAATGTCGAGTCAGTAAACACAATTGTCAGGCACATATTATGACAACAGCAATTACACAGAGGTGCATGACACTATTATTGCCATTTGCCAGAGAGTGATTATGCTAATAGAGAGATGTATAGCAGGTGGCATGCATCCTGGCAGCTGCCAGCCAGAAACGCACACACACGTAGAGGCCACCCCTTACACACGCTCTCGCTGCTGCCCGTCTTTCTAACAGTGTGAACAATGCCTTACAACCAGTCGGTCCCAAGATATGTAATTAGGCCTCGCTTTGATTTAACACTTCCTTATCACATCAAAGCCACTGGAATTAATACTGAAAGAGAGGGAGAAAGAGACAAAAAGAGAGAGAGAACAAGGGAGAATAAAGGGAATTATGAAAGCCAGTTTCAGCCTCAGAGAAGAAAAAAAAACATGCACAGGTAATTGTGGGATAAAGTTTAAATAAGAAATAACATTCGCAATTCTGAGAAATGTTAAACATACAATGAAACTGTGAACTACAAAGTAACAATTATGATAAAAAAAGTCACAACTGTGAAACATTGAGACATATTGTGAGATATAGTCAATATATAAACACAAATTGTAAGATATTAAGACAGACTGAGCGATATCAATTTAAATTGTTAGATATAAAGTCAAATTGCAAGATATCAAGTCTGATTGAGAGATATAAATGCAAACCGTTAGATTTAAATTCAAATCACAAGATATAAAGCAATTTTGCGAGACATTTACATTGTGAGATTTCAAGTCACAATTATGAGGAAGAAGTCAGAGTTGTAAGAAACTAAGACATATTATTTTTACTCTGAGGTTAAAACGGACTTCCCTAGGGAACAGATCTGCTTAGATGTTAACAAGAAGTAGAAGAGTGGCCTTGTATAAAAACAGGTATATCAATCAATCTTTTATTAGCGACTCAAGGTCCAAAAAAAACACACACACACACAAAAACCAAGACAATCGGACAACAAATAAAACCCACAGCATCTACCACACACAATAAAAAGTTACCAAATGCAACATGTATACACAGCACGGTTCTGTTTTTGTTTCTCTTCTCTAAAATCTTGAAAGCTTTTTACAATAGTTGCACTGTATATACAGTTTTCAGATATGAGAGTACACTTAGCGGGTGTTGAAGTGTGTGTGTTTAGCAGGCTTCTGCATAACAGAGCGCTGTGGCTCTAGTAGCCCTGTGTGTTTTTAATTCCTTCAGCCGGGTTATTGAAACGGAATCCCACCCGCTCTGCCGGCATACTCTGGCGAGGGGGAAGCCCCTCTCCTCATCCCTGCATGGATCCTGCCTCTACATGAAAGCCCCGGAGATCCCCGCCAACAAAAATCAATGTATGGATGTTCAGAGCAGTTTTCAAGGTTTTGTAAGACAAATCTTCGGAGCATGAGCTGGTTTAGTGCTATCGAGCCGAGCTTCGATCAGCCTGCCCCGGTGAATAAAACGAGAGGGCCTTGCTCACTTTACCAGCCTGTGAAATGAAGACAGGGTGCCAGCCGGCCAGCCACTTCCCTTAAAGGAATGTAACCTGAGTAACTCCCCCTCCACAAATAACCTCCCTTAATCTAATGTCAGATGCCGCCTCCAAAAGCCGATCCCAGATCAGGATACAGCATGGCATGGGAGTTATCGCTTGCTAGGGGCTGAATCCTCACAGAGCCCTTTGTATCTAGTGCACATTCTTCCCCTAATTAGAAGAGATGGGTGATTATACCTTTAAAAGGAGGCTACTGTTTGCAATTGTCAATTGAGGCAGGAAGTCAGTTGTCACACGGCTTGCTTGATGAGCAAATAAATTAGATTAATAATGAGCACCCATGTAACATTTTATAACCTGAGGTAAAAAGAAAAACAAGTTAAAGCAAAATTATACTGACAAACAGTTATTAAAATAATACAACATGACATACTCCATAAGGGCTTCTCTTAGTGGCTTTGTTGACAAATCTACAGGGAAGACATTGCATTTTTTTTTTTCCTATCATTTTTAGGTAATTAGGTTATAAGTGCTTTTGAGGAAGTTAAACATCAGTTTTTATGTTTAATGTCTCAATGTTATGGTCTTGCAAGTAACCTAGTAAAGATTGCATATTGAGAATTGGGAAGGCAGAAAAACTCTATTCCAGCAGCCAACGTCTAAAACAGTTTTGGGAAATTTCTTTGCTTTGTGGAGTTTACAAAGTGGTTTTCATTGAGAATCACAAATAAACGAAAAGGCAGACTGGTTTAAGAGTTGCGCATGTGTGGTGTTGGGTAAAGGAAGGCATCGTTAGCTGACAGGTTTCAATTTCACATCCGCGATTATCTCATCCCCAATTCCACGCATGCCAAAATCTATAAAACCTCATCCAGTGACTCCATACAAACTATTTCTCTCCAATAGCCTCAACACACACACACACACACACACACACACATGCTTCCCAAGGAGCGCCATCTCTCCAAGCTTAAATAGCAGAAAATTGCTCTGCTTTTCCGTGGTCTACCTCCTCATTCCTATCAGCCCAAGTGGGAACAAAAGGCTCGAATTCACTGGCGTGTGAGACCTGCTGATGGGCCGGGAGATGGGTTGCAGTTTTGTGTTGTTGATGCCCTGCTGACGGACAAGCCGGATGATGGAAAACAGGGATTTGGGAGCCAACCAAGTCGCCATTTTGTCCCCAACGCACAAATCAGAGACACCGAACTTGCACCCACAGAGGCTATTAAGCTCAAAATAACATGTGAGGCAGGAAACAATGCTTGATTTCATTATGGAAAACAGAAAAATTGTTATAAATGTCTTGGTGTAAAATATCGGGGTTTAGGCCCAGGCCAAAGACAAGACGACTAATCTAAGAGGAATTGCTTCAGTGACAGCAAAAGGGCCTTGTGTCATTTTACAGTGATGGCAGAGAAAGAACAGGCCTCTCTTAGCCTCTTTTTCTTTCAATCTTCCTCCCGTTTTTTGCAGGAGAGTTATTATAGGATGATAAAAGCAACAACAATGTTGTGACATGAAAACGTTAGCATTAGGGTGGAAGAATGGAAGATGAAAGAATGTTCTTGGGAATTGATGATTGCTCACAAGGCCCTGATTTCAGCCTTTAATCTCATAGCACACTCAAATTTCCCTCTATATGCTGCTGGTTTTGGCAGCAGAAAGAGAGGGGAGCCAAAAACAGTGAGGTTAGAGAGAAATTAAAGGTGTATTATATACTAGTAATGGTATACATTCGGCTGTAATACACAGGGGAAGTCGTGGCCTAATGGTTAGAGGGTTGGACTCCCAATCGAAGGGTTGTGGGTTCTAGCCTCGGGCCGGACGGAATTGTGGGTGGGCGGAGTGCATGTACAGTTCTCTCTCCACCTTCAATACCACGACTTAGGTGCCCTTGAGCAAGGCATCGAACCCCCAACTGCTCCCCGGGCGCCGCAGCATAAATGGCTGCCCACTGCTCCGGGTGTGTGCTCACAGTGTGTGTGTGTGTGTGTGTGTTCACTGCTCTGTGTGTGTGCATTTCGGATGGGTTAAATGCAGAGCACAAATTCTGAGTATGGGTCACCATACTTGGCTGAATGTCACTTCACACACTAGCGGTGGTAAACCACTGGCTGTAAAATATATTCAGTTGCAATTTACATTCAGCTTTATCACAAGCTCTGCTGCAGTACATATACATCATTCATCATATATTAAGATTGGAATCATAGTATATATTGCGGATGCACAGTATATCAGTTAAATGTGTGTTTTTTTGTTTTGTTTTTTTGTAAGGGCTGATGTTGGATATTTAATTGTGCTTGTTCAATACCCATAATTAAGATTTTATTTTAAACACTAATATTTTATTATTTAAAAAAGTAAAAGGATAATTTAAAATCTGTTCAATTTAATCCTTAGCAAATATCAAAATATTTGTATATTTTGTATTGTCTGAATACACTTTCAAAAATGTATGTTAGTATGGTAATATATTTAGACAAAATAGCAATGCATTTTAATTTGAATTAAATCATTTTTCATTTAAATGTATCAGTTACTGCCATGACAATCTATATTTCTATATAGATATTTCTATAACTCCTGGAATTCTAAAATATATATATAAAAAAAAATCTAAATATTAATAATACAACTAATATTTTATATTTTTATATAATGATATATTTGTGTTGTGATGCCGCTGGCAATACTCAGCCCATTTTCATCTTTCTCTAACAGAAAATCATGAAGTGGACGGTTCTCGGTGTGTGCTTTGTAAACAATGCACTCTATTTTTATAAATTGGGCCCCTTTTATTAAGCATGAATTCCTCCGATGCCCATGTTATTCATAACAAGGCCTGGGCTGATGAAGATTGGCCTGTTAAGAACCTCCAGAAGCAATTAAAGTGACAAGGAGGCAAGGCCCTGATGTGTACATTTGCTATGACCAGCGCTCTCCAAAGTGAATGCCCTTATTAAGAGCCACTACTCACCTCTACAGCCTGCCATGATGAGACAGAGAGAGAGGGAAAGAAGAACAACATGTCAGAGGCAAACGCCTGGAGAAATACCTATTCCCGGAGTGAGGGCGATTTGGTAATGAACCTTTCAATTCACTCCTGGGGTAATACATTCTGACTAGTGCATTAATTACTCGATAACATCTCATCAAAATGCAAATGCAGCACTTGACCCACAAGAGTGTCTCATTGGCTCTGCGCTCGCTGGAGTTTCTGCACAAATCGTCTGTTTTCCTTTATCAAACAGAGCAATGGTGTCGTATCGGGGGGGCAGGATTGCTCACTTCCCGCCGTGTATGTGATCGGTCACACAGGCCCGACGACCCCCCGTCCCCTCACAGGCAGACAGGACTGTGGCCGCTTACTGACATTCTTAATTGCAGCACTTGAAGACAGTGTGCCGCTCAGATGGAATATTTCCCCTCTGCCTGGCCATGATCTGACAAGCTTGAGACAACGCCTTAATGGCTTTTCCAGAAAGGGTGGGGCAAGAGGAGGAAGAATGAAACATGGAGGAAATGAGGAACATGGTCAGAATCTTTTAAAGACCAAACTTTTCATGCTGATTATCGTCCTCAATGGCTTATTAGAATAACTTCATATCATCATAAATTGTTATAGCTAACCAAAAGCAGCCCTCAAAAAACTAACAAAAAACCCTGAAACCAACTAGCCAATCATAGTTCAGGGCTGTGATGTAAACATGTTATTAGCTATTCAATGCCATATGTGCCACGCAAACTTCCTGTTTCAATAGGAAATACCTTATTAAAGGATGTCGCTGAGCGATTTCATGGGTCCTTCCAGGCAGTTTGCTTCTTGAACATGGCCAGGGGTTCCAAGAGATGTCATTCTATCAACAGGGCTGGATTACAAGCTTCAGCTGTTAGATGATCCTTTCACGAAGGAATGTCTGACAGTCTCACGCCACATCAATCCACCCATTTCCTCATCTCTCCATCTCCTTTCTCGCTCGATCACCTGATTCCTTGTTCATTCAAAATGATGACTAATTAAGTCATAAGCAAATCGTTTCTGGGAAGAATGGTGAGATTCTAAGAGCGGATCTGTAGCTGTAAGCAGTGGCAGTGGAGAGGAAACCCTGATGAAGTGACTGTATTGTGTCGATCTCTAGAGCAGGTCATGAATAAGCGAGCTGACAGAGGCATTAGGTGTATTATAGCAGAGAGAATCAGTGTGTACGGTATGTGACATTATCAGAAACACAAGCATGTGAGAAAGAGAGAAAGAGTTAAAAATGACTTTCTGTGGCACAGATAGGTTTGGAGGTGTCTGTGCTGTCCTACTTCGCCATACAGGGATCTGGATCGCTAAACGCTACGTATTGTCACTTCTACGAGTCTAAGAGTATGTATGGCATTAAACTCCCTTTAGAAATAATAGCTGCTTTTCCTACTTAAAAGTAAACTCCACCATTGATATGTTTTTTTGACAGGTGCGTGCATAAAGTTCATATACTGTAAAACATAATGGGGAACACACACACTCATACACACCTGCCCTGGATGCCCCCCTTCAGACGAACAAATTAACTGAAAATCCGGTTCGACTGCAGAGTGGAGCACTCTACTTAAACAAGCCCACTGTCTTCTGATTAAGGAAAAAAGCCTTTGCCCTAGAGAGTGAAATTTCATAAAATACTAGTGCCTGTGCTTGATGAATCATGTCTCTTTAATGCAGTGCAGTATGATGGAAGAGAGAGATACGGGCGAGGAATCATCAACCGCTGCTCCGGCTCCCTCTGATAACACCCCATCTGCAGATTGCCTTGATCAGATTCGCGTTTTATTTAAAACAGGACCAATCCTGAGGCCCGACTCCTTTTAATTTGCATATATTAACAGGGTTCAAATGCAGCAATAGCTAGGAGCACTTCCCAGTCAACTTCCCAATCTGCCTGCATAATGGCAGCCTATTAAATAGAGTTACTCATCAGTGCAGGAAGCAGACATGAGGAAAAAAAAAAGGAGGATAAAACAGGCTAATGTGAGCATTTCATTTATAAAAAAAAAAGAAAAAATTGATTGAAACGGACGTTTGAATATTCCTGTTGTGTTGCTGTGAACATATTAAGAAATAACATTCAAGACAACATGAAAAAAATACAGGCTATTTACATTCTTAATAAATAATATTTCACTTAATTCATTGTCTAAAAAAAACAAAAATTGTTTCTTCACCTTTTATTTTCCCCCCAATGTAACCAAAGCTATGAAAGAAGTAGAAACAAAAATAATATTAACCAAGAATACCACCAACAACCAATAAAATCACAGCCTAACTCCATCCATAACTCACAACATTTCCCTCCTGAATGTTCAGGGAATGTGTCACATTCCAGGAGTTAAATGCATTGTGAATAGCGTTTCATGTTGTCCTTAAGTCCTTCCCTTGGTCCAGAAGGGACTCTGTCTAACATGCGGTGGTCAGTCGTAGTAAGAGAACATGATGACAGCATTAAGTATAAATTCCCAGCTGCATTATAACTGGCCCTGGCTGATGCTGGCTAAATCTGCAAAGCTTTCTATGGTTAGCCACGATTAGGGACTGCTATGGATAATCAATACCAGCTATCAATTCCATACTTTGTTGTGATGGATGAGGTTAGATGGGGAAAAGGACAGGGGGAAACAAGGAAAGCAGTCTCTATCAGAGAAAGAGACAGGGAGCAGAGGAGAGAGAGAAGATTATAAACAAACCAATGCACCATCTTCGCTGAACCCAAGAGACTGAAAATGAATCTGTTAATAAAACAGTGAGTGTAAGTATATATGCGTGTGTGTGTGTGTGTGTAACACACACACACACACACACACACATTAGATAATGCATTAGGTACCATGACCTAAAAATGAACAACATTATTTACTGCATTTATTAATCTAGGTTCATTTAAAAGTAAAACATGTTCAGAGTTAATAAATATTTGTTCATCATACAGTCATTATAATTTTTTATGAAATTAATGTTGTATAGTGAATTTATATTAGAAAAGGTCTAAAGAAAATTACTGATGAATTCTAAAAATAACATTAACCAAAAATAAATGCTGTATTATTCATTATTTTTCATTATTACATATAATACAATTTAAAAGTTTGTCGTCAGTAACATTTATTTTTTCCATAATGCTACAAAAGATTTGCATTTAAAACAAACCCTGTTCTACTAAATGTTTGACTGATCAAAGAATCCTGACAAAAATATATCGCTGCTTCAACAAAAATATTAAGCTGTGCAACCGTTTTCAACATTGAATCTTTTTTTTCAGCACCAAAACAGCATTTTAGATTGACGTGTGAAGAATCATCTGACACTGAAGACTGGAGTTATGGCTGCTAAAAATTCAGCATTACCATCCCTTGAATAAATTACATTTTGAAATATATTATAATAGAAAGCTGTTTTTAATTATTTAAAAATATCACAGATTTCACTGTATTTTAAATGCAGACTTATCAAAATGTCTAATAATTTAGACAAAATTAAAGAGTGTACTGTATCTTTTTTTACACCCATCTCTCATACAAATTTATCTCAAATGAATGAATAAGTGAAAGCACGTAAGGTCAAAGAGACATCAAGAGATGGAGGAGGAGGAGGAGGGGACAGAGAGAGAGAAAGATATGGCTGATGGTTGGAGTCAGGACTAATTACTTGCAGGCAAGATGCAGTGGGGAGGACGGGGTCACTAACTTTACCCTGACACCTGGACGCCTCAGTCATCAATGGCCTGCCATCTAATCAGAAGTGAAGGGATTCAGGGCCCAGCGCTCTGGCGGAGATGATAGCTAATGACAAGGGTGGTGGACGCGCAGCCACACAAGTCACACTATTGCAGTCTCATCACGAGTGTAACCCACTGGAAGTATCTGTGTGTGAGAGATCCATCCGTATTATCACACATTAATAATAACACTAGTCTGCTGTTGTACTGCTTGAGGCAATTAGTTAATTGCTGCTTTATCAGAGCTCTGTGCTGGCTGTCTTTGTGACGTCCTCCAAGCTTTGACAATGGCTTGTTTCCCTTAATGCCCTGTGACAGAGAGCATTGTACTATCTCCTATGGTTAGTGTCAGTGGAGTCACCACGCAATCAGGAAGCCGCAGACAATTTTCCTCCCCCAGTTTGAATTAATGTTAATTTCGTTAACGAAATTTAACAAAAAACGTTAACTGATAAGCTTTTTCACATGACTAAGACGAGATGAAGATGAGACGACAATAAGTTCAATAAATGATAACTGTGACTATATCAACATGCAATTTGGTTGACGAAATAAAACGAAACTAAAATTTATAAAAAAAATAAAAAAAAGAGACAAAAATGTAATTGCGGACTGTTCTACACGCCTCTACTACATGAGCTTTCATGAGTCCGGTTGCCAGATATCGAAAGTTCAAATCCCTGAATAAGAGTTTTGCTGTTACAGGCATACGTTTTCTGCCCGGTGTTTTGTTTATTTTAAGCAATCTGGCAACCATTTCCTAGCTCTTTAATGCGGAAGTGCCGCCGCCGATGATCTGAAGACACAGATAAACAAGCTAGAATTTAGTGAACAAAATGAAAGCTTCATTCAGCGGATCCGTGTTCTGTCTAAAACTAGACTAAAACTAAATAGGATAAGGTTGACTAGATGTGATAAAAACTAACAAGGACATTTAATATGGGACTAAAACTAAGACTAAAATTAAAAATAGCTTACAAAATGAACACTAGTTTGAACTAAGAACAGATCAAGTCTCTGTAGGCTGTCAGCTAACACCTTTAGTGGCTATGTGTACTGTACATTTACTAAAACACGGCCTCTTTAGTCGCTTGCACACTATGCAGGGCTTATTAGCATTGTTCGGCAAGAACAAAAGAGGGCCTACTTTTTAAAGCATATGAAAATCGAAACTGGCATGCTTTCATAAAGATATCACATTCCTGGATGTTTACTACCTGTCACAGACACTAACGAAATAAAAACGTCCTTATGGTGTGAAATAATACATTAGTATGCAAAGAACACGTCCCTCTGACTTTAAATAAGCGCAATTGTTTAAAGGCAGGTATGTTAATGCAAATAATCAGTGCAATTTCTGCTCATTTTAACTGTCAGTGGCCACAACAGCCTGTGAAAACATAAGGTAGCAATTTAGCTTTTGTATCACTTGTTGAACCTTGTTGAAAGAAAAACAACCGGCTACGCTGGTCCTAAAACATGTCTTTTAAAAAGCACTAACTGGCTATTTTCGAAAATAATTTTGGGACTTTCTGCAGACAGAAACCGCAGAATAATTATGATAGCACTGGACGGAATTATTCCGAAATGACTCAATCTTGAGTGCCTGCCATCTGAAAAATGGTTTTGAGCTTTTCTGGTAAAATCACTGCTCTTTGCAAAAATAATAACACACATATGCATAACTGAATTAATATGATATGAAAAAAAAACAGATTTGACCATTGAGTATTGTCTCCATTTAATGATACAGCAATACAAAATCGGGGTCGGGGCTATGGATCTCCTGAGACAATTTATGTCCATCAACAAAAAGCCTCTCTTGGTGAAGATCGTGTTTCACGAGGGATGGCCTATTTTCTGTTACTGAATAAATGACTTTAACAGCAAAAACTTGGTAATTTTTATAAACATGACTGATAATCTTATTGACCTACTGTCGTCCTATCTTTCTGGGGATTTATTTTTTATTTTTTTTATAAAACTTTCCTCAGGTACGATAGCAGGAGAGTGAAAAAACACCGCAGGCTTGTGATCCTGCAGCCTGGCCCTTCTCGTCTAATCACAGTGGAATGTGGCCGCCTCTGCGCCTCCTGCTTTGTGTAAGGAATCAAAGGCAAAATGGATGGCCTTGCATTAGCACATCACCCGTGGCTAACAGAATGATGAGACCGATTTGGCTGTATGTCATATCTTTCACTTCACTGCTTTCCCATTTCAGTTTATGTAATGGCTACAAATTATGGCCACAAACCCTGGAAACACTGTCTAGGGATGTGATCTCGAAAAGTAACTGTTATAATTGCTTGTGTGCCCTCAAAGTAGAAAAAAAAAAACAACAACCTAAAACTTTAAAATATCTAGTCATGGCGCTGAAATGCGGGTGGATGAGAATGCGACCACAGGGAAAACAAAGAGCAGCTTTGAGGATAGCATTCAGAGTGTAAGCGAACAAAGCGCGCAGTCCTCTTCATATACACGCTTGCGTCAGGCTAAAACTAAACGCGTCTTTCTTTCTTTCTCTTTTTACGCCAATCTATACCAGAAGGAAACAGAGAGCATGTCCATTAGTGCATGTTGTTGGCCTACAGCTGTCATGAAAATGGTTCTCACTGCATTGGTGGTAATTTGGCCCTGGTTGCAAACCTCCCGAAGCATTATCACTCAGAAGAAACAAAAGAGTGGAACATGCGGGGCTCTCTCAGCTCCCATCCGGCAGCAGCATTTAAAGAAGTGTTCATCTCCAAAGTCAGCTAGGCCTTTTGTTTAAGCCCCTGCCAGACAAAGGTCTCCTCTTCTTGCCTAGGTTTAATACACATGGAAGGAGGGGGGTAAGTGTGGCGGGGGAGACTCTCAGAAATAATTACCTCCATAAGATCCCATCTCCTCTCCGAGAGCCACGACAAAATAGAGAAGCAACCCAAGGATGCAAAAAAGCCCTTTATGCATCAACAAGCCCATCAGGCGTTTTACAGACCAAGCTACAAGGCAGAGAAATAGGTCCCACTCCACACGCATACAATTATGGTGCTTTGTTCTTTTCTTTCTTTAAGGTCTAAAATGCAAGCGAACACACATAGAACCGTGCAAAGACAATGTTGCTGTGATTTACCCTTTTCATCACAAATATGAACGTGTTAAATATTTATATAGAAATATCGTGCATTATAACACAATGGATAAAATATTAATACAAATGGCCTCATTTAAGCTATCGATTTGGCTTTTTGAGAAGATTCCAAGCTGTAGCTATTCCAGAAAGGCAATAATCTGTGTAAATATGATTTAGAAACTAATAAACAAAACCCTGTCACGTTTTTTTACTTTCTTACTTATCGCACATCTGTGTAAAATATGAGTTTGCAGGGGCCGCGTATATGCTGTGGCTCAGATCGCTGTGATTTACAAATGAGGGGCGCCACTTCAAAAACATGCTTAACCACACAACCCCACTGCCTTTCCAAATTCTCAGCTTCATGATGTTTACCTTGTGTAAATGATGAGCCTTCTGGGTCCCGAGTGCAGGGAATTAGAGTCGCCCTGGGAGACTTGGCAGTCTGATTCTCAGGGAGGATGGGCTCATATAGTCTCTCTAGGAGGGTATATTACTGTTAGTGCACTGTGAGAGATCTACCATACTTGGTCTCGTTTGGCTAATTTAGCACATTGGGCCTGTAGAGGTCAGATTCATTATCACGCTCCGCAGCAATCGTGCTGCTAAGACTGAAATATATAACGACTTGTCTTCCTGACATACGCAACACAAGTCTAAACTGTGTGCAAGGCCATGTTTTAATGCTCTGCGTTAAGCAACAAAAACAACGCTGGCAAATTTTTGTAGCACAAACCCTTTTCGCCATGCTTTTGTAGTCTATTTAAATAATAATAAGTATGTGGGAAATATAGACCTTGTGATACAGCATTGATGTAGTTTGCTGAGTGTGGCTTTTGGCACTAATGCATTTCTCCTTTATTTAACCACCGTAAGCGCCACAAAATCTCCCCTTAATTACATCTTAAAAATGGCATCAAACTTGTTTAACGAAATCCATTCACATGTACATGAAGTCAATGGCATTCTAACCTTTATTCCCAAATGGTTTTATAATTATTTGGCGAGTTTCCAAGGAGCTGCTTTTAAAAGAAAGATACAGGTCAGCAGTTAAATAAATCTTTTTTTTTTCCTTCTCTCTCTCTCTCTACCTCTCTCTCTCTCTCTCTCTCTGTGAAACTGACTAATGACCAGAAAATGCTAAACTAAGGAGTTATACCCACAAAAATCTACCGCCCCCCTTTAACATAGAGCTGTAATTCAGGGCTGAAATGTTGCTTACTCCAGGACCTTTCTCTAGACCAAAGACACAAATTATTACCAACACATACACACAGGCACCCGGGCCGGTTCCTGAGAACGCAGTGGGCACTGTGTCACGAGGAGGGTAGACTCCCCCCCGTCCTGCCACTTTATCTTCCCCTCACTCCTGCGCTGGCATCTGGATAACTTTTTATTTATTTATTTACTGCTTACACTTGCCATTTGGAACAATTAACAAAAATAAGTTGCGATTTATCTGGTGCCAGCGATGCATTTCCCTTAACCTCGCCTGTGTTAGGCCTGTTTGAAAGCACTTCAAACATTAGCGTTACTGGGTTAAACTACCTGAATAATCTCTCTCCTACTAAGATCTGGAGCTGTAAAAAAAAGTTCAACGGCACCCGCTAACTCTCCCTACACTCTGCACTCGAGGCTCAAACCTATTAAACCTAGTCGCTCTTTAACTGAATCAAGTGTAGTTGTGTATAATCAAAACATTAGCTGCTCTAGAGTCCGCCTAGAGCACCAAAAAACAACGACAACGGGTTTATCTTTTTCATAATGTACTCTGTCTGCAGTCCGCCCACCTTGTCTCCTTGGTCTGACGTTCACACAAGTTAAAAAATAAATAAAACTGTGGTCATTAAATGGCAAGCATAAATTCTGAATGAGTCTGTTAGTTTGTACACATTTGCGCCGTTCTGAAGGACCGGGGTAAATATAAAAGCCATGAGCTATAGCTGGGAACACTAGGAGGGAAAGGTGAGACTTGGGAATAACTTTTGAATTTGAATATGCTGTGGAGAAATACACATGATACAGTGTTTACTAGCAGCTGTCCAAAAATAAAGCAATTCTGGTACTTTAAGCACAAATAATGGCAACATCAATATATTCACATGGAAAGACAGAAGGATAGAGAAGTGAGACTATCTCTGTGTGTGTGTGTGTGTGTGTGTGTGCAACAGAGGTAGGTTGTCTTTTTAAAAGCAAAATAATGATTTATCTAACTAGTCATTTGGTGCACCCAGACTCCGAAGCACCTTTGATCCAGATATAATTAATGCCAAATGTAAAACACACTCGTTTATTTCCAATAAGGGTAGTTTTGGAGCTGAAGTTTCACATATGGTTCTCCGTTCAATCCCATCTGGTTCTGGAGTTCATATATAAACAGGACACTTTGGGGAACAGAGATTAATTCAGCTTTGGAATGCCATTGAAAACGTGTTAGTCGTTTCCCTCGGCCAGGTCAGGCAAAGCGAAAATAAGTTAAGCGTTCATTTGGTCGTGCGGCATTAACGTGGGCATTATTATACATCGGACCTTGACTCGCTCTGATGTTTTAAATACAGGTCCCTCTCAAATAAAACTATTAATCTTTTTTTTTTTTTTTTGTGCGTCTCTGAATGTTTTACAGTCCTGTTACACTTATTAGCTTCTGGCAGCTCCAAAGATTTCAAATGAAAGCCAAGTCGCTTTGGTCATGAGAAAGGAAATTAAAGCTCACTCCACGGGGAAGAATTTCACTGTGAGATCCTCCCAAGGTAGAGTTTCATAACCTTCTGCATGCCTGCTAAAGATGTCACCGCGTGCAGGGCCGAGTGCGGTACTGATATAAAAAGACGGTCCGTAATGGGAACAACATGTTCATTTTAGGGAGATTAGGCAGCTGGCATGTTTTACATCGGAAGAAGAGGTGCGCCAGGTTTGGGTTTGAGGGAGGAGGTATGCGGCATGGGAGTGGGCTAAATGGTGCACTCACCCGATTCGTTCGGAGGGCAGTCCTTGACGAAGAAAATATCAGCGAGGTTGTCCTCGTCTGGAGGAAAGCCCTGCTGGTGCAGCTGCAGCTTGCGGAGGCCTTCGCTCTGCTGGTGCTTGACGGACTGGAGGTGCTGCAGCAGGTTCAGCTTGGCTCGGCTGGAGTAGTCGCACAACGCGCAGTAGTAGTAGCAGGACTCCGAGTTACACGCACTCTCTTGTTTTTGCAAGTGCTGCAGGAGGGGAGGAGGTGCGAGCATAGATGGAAAGAAAGGGAGAGAGAGAGAGAAGGGGAAAAGTCATTAGGGGCTATACGCTTCACATGAAATTACAGCCGTCGTTTGTTTCACGGGCTGAGACAGCACCTACATGAAACAGATACTTCCTTTCCCCCGTAATAATCTCCCGACATGAAATGCATTCCTTCTAGCTTTGTCCTAAACATAAATACTGATAACAAAGAGAGATTGTCAAGGCCGAGTGCTTTAGAAGGGCTGCCCGATGAGGAAAGACAGACGAGGGAGAGCGAGCGAGCGAGCGAGGTGCAGAGGGAGAGACGAGCCAACGTGTCTCCGCCTGGTATCGCATAATCCGGGACATACGAGTAATTTACCACGACAAAAAGTCCAGCTTAACTTTAAGTCTGGACTGTGCAACTTTAGAAAGGGATAAGGGGGTAAAAAAAGATGGAATCTGGTGAGGGTAATTTACTATCTGTGCAGTGATAAAGATAAGAAAACAAATCTACCAGGACCTGGCTATAAAACTAAGACAGGCCTATGGCTTTATTCGGTAAGAGAGAGGCACCTCAGCTTCCATCCTGCTCATAAAGACCTATGGAGGGCTGTGAAACAGTTTAAACATATACTGACACACACACACACACACACACACAAGTTCAGGTTTATGTAGTCTAAATATTCACATGCTGCTTTGTGTGTGTATAGACAGGCGTATGAGAGGCCTGTGGTGCATTAGTGGATGAGAGTGGAAGCTAAACCCCCGCATGGCCCCTCTCTCTCTTCTCCGCTGACACAAAGACCCCTGTTACTCAGGCCCCACTGTGTATGTGTGTGTGAGAATTGCACAGTGGTTTTACTGCCACCAGGTTATTAATGTTTTGAAGGCAGATTCTAAAATTTTTGAAATGTTTTAAATTTCAATTTGCAAAAATTTGCTAAATTCTATTAATCATATATATATGTATATGTACACACAAAGACACATATGTTGTGACTATGTAAAAAAATGAGATTTATGAATAATAAATAAATGAATAAATAAGCTTTCCAGTGATGGTTTGTTAGGATAGGACAATGTTTGGCCGAAATGCAACTATTTGAAAATCTGGAATCTGAGGGTGAAAAAAAATCTAAATATTGAGAAAATCACCTTTAAATTTGTCCAAATTAAGTCCTTAGCAATGTATATCACTAATGATGATACATTTTTTATATAAATACTGTAGGAAATTTACTTAATATCTTCATGGAACATGATCTTTATTAAAGAAAAATCGATAATTTTGACCCATAGAATGTATTTTTAGCTATTGCTACAAATATACCCGTGCTACTTATGACTGGCTTTGTGGTTCAGGCTCACAAATATATATAAAATATTTTTTTATATATATAATAATAACCGTATATTTATTTCCATCACCCAGCTTTAATATGCACACACACAAATCTTTTTAATTTTTCCTAAAGATTAAGAGGAAATCCTGGCTACTTTCTCATGCCACTATTTATAGCTATTAAACTGCACCTAAATTATTTATTTTATTTGGAGTTCTGGCTTCCAGTGGGTCAGCTGGTACGAATATGGTGAATTGCCTCCTTCCCCCTCTGCCTCTAACAAAACCCAAACTGGAATGGTCTTTTTAGGGACAAGCACTCACGCACGCACACACACACCGAGCTGGTGGGGCTTCCTAAGCTTGTGAGTTCTGACAAGGCTAGACACAGAAGGAGAGAGAAAGTATTTAAAACAGTGCTTTGAAGGAAAAATCCGAACTGTCCAGCTTTGGGCATTGTTCTATTCAGCTCTAATGTGTTTCAAACAGCAGGGCTCCCGCATTCAACCCTGGCTGACAATTATGCACTTTAATTTGGGCTAAAGTTTTGCATTAAAATTGTGCAGTAGTGCACCATGCAAAGCCATAGTAGGCCTCCCCTGCACCATACACATATAAAAAGCCCCTAGTTCTACAAACAGTCCCTCCTCCCTCCCCATTCCCCAGGCAAGCCAAGCATATCAAGTGTGCCTACAGTTCTCCCAGACTAATGAACAATGCGTTAAAACAAAAGGCAGAGTGAGGCTTCTATTATCTGATCTTCCGCTAAAACACAAAACCGGCCCTCTACGAGCCTGAAGGAAGTACTGGCGTGCCCGCAGGTGTGAGCCGGCTAAAAGAAAACCCTTTTGACAAAACAGATTCCTGGACTGTCAGGGATTAGAGTCATGGCACCAGTGGTAACACACATCTTTTCTTTCATAAACTCGGCAGAATTTTCTCACGAGTCTGCAGGGCCACGCTCCGTAAGGGGCTCTCTGCGGCCATTGAAACGTCTTAAGCTTTAATTAAGTTGAAGTTGTCAGAGGAAAGCCTTTTTGGCACCGATTCCGGGTCATTAATTACAGCTATCTTTGTTTCTTTCCAAAGGGAAGCCCTTCAAAGACATGCAGGGCTACTTGTATGAACTGCCTCCCTGTAAACAGACTTGAACCTGGCTCAATTGATGCATAAACCTTTCGAAGGGTCCTGTGACTTTAGGACAACTGCTACATGTAAATGTTAAGACTTGTTCTGTTTGGAAATTAAGAGGAGATTGTGCTCAACCTTTCCCAAAAAAAGAAAAAAAGAATTGAGATCAGGCTAATTCCTCATTCAGAACCAGATGTCTATGGAACCTTTGCATCATAAATTCATCTTAGGTAGTCGTACGGTTAGTGAAACAAAAGACACGATGTTCCATTTAGACTTAAGATGGTTTCTGGGAAAAACAGCAATATAATTTGTTTTCTCTGCATGATGACTAAACCCCATTAGGATGAATAACTATCGCTAATAAACAAGCATTTGCTCAAGGGCTATTGGCTAGCTATTGTCGCATTCATATCCTCATATTGCATTTATATGCATCTAATCCTGAGTTGTAGCCCCTTTTAGCAGCCTCCATCACTAATATTTTCATACTAATATGAAATAGATTTGTGTTGCCTGTGTACGAGGCTGACCGCACATCTTAAATTATTCTGAATCACAATCGCAGCCGAGTATCCATTTATATGGTCCTAATAAAATACAATGCAAACAGACATGCCTTACGTTTAAAGGCTGAAAGACTGCGTAACTCCAGAAAATATTAATTTATTCGCTATCAGCATTCCTGCTTTGTTTGCTCAAGACCTATATTGAACATGAGTATTTTTCTTCCTTCTTTTATAGACCCCTGTGGCACCAGTGCAAGCTGTTCAGAGACTTGAGCCTGGGGTTTCTGATTTATGAGGTTTAAGTTTACCATTTTTAGTACTGCCAGACTCACAAAGCATTATGTACTACCTGCAAAGTTCAAAATGTTCGTGGCATCCCATAACGGATTCTGCCCACCGAAAAGTCAGGATGCTGCTAGCGAAGAAAAGAAGGCCTATTTATTACTAAAATAAATAAATAAAAAAGAATAAGACTTTGGTTTCTCTCACCTCGACTTGGTTTAGCAGAAAGCTGGAGGATAAATTGTGTGGTGGTTCTGTCAAGTGCTAAGACAATCTCTGAAACTGCTCCAAGTGCTGTTGTTGTGGGTGGCGAAGAGGCTATCTATGACAATATAGCGCCGCGCTCTTGCCTTTGATGGGTAATTGTTCCAGATTAGCATTTGGCAAAAAACCAAGAGTCGGAAACCCCACTGGGCCCAATCATTTTAGCTAACTTATCGTTCCCGGGTGCCCCTTGGCATGCCAAAGAGCACATCCAGCCGAACGGGACCCCTGGCACGGGGGACTGAGGAGGAACACCCACCCATTGCTCTCTCTGGGCTCTAATCAGGCATGAGCTGGGCGAATCTAAAGCAAAGACGCCGTCGTACCGTGCTGCCAAAACAATGCAAATCAAAGCACCAGGGACTCCCCATCACCTGTCAAACTAGGCCCCAATTCCCAGGGAGCGTGTTTTTTCGCTAACCTGACGAGACTTATTTATTTATGCTGACTTCAATGATTACAAAACACCTCTCGTTGCCTTCCCCTCTGCCCGTTTGCTGTTGGCAGTAGGAGACTGGTTTCATTTGTACAGCCTGCAGTGACAAAACAGACTCATTAGTGGCATTCAGAATATGGAGAAGGGCTGTCTTAGACTGGATGTTTATTCACTCCGTTCTACTAGGATGACAAGACTCCTTCAGACAAGAAAAGGAAAAAAAATGAAGGGTTAAAAAATATCTTGTTTCTAAACGAAAACCAATTAGGGCATTCAAATGCCTTTTTTCCAGATCATTAGTGGGAGGCAAAAAATCCAACAAACGAAGATACATGAAATAATAATGTACTTGAGCATTTTTTAATAAAGGCTATCAGTACTATTTTTTTGTTTTTTCCCACCACCTTTTTTTTCAATTGTTGTTTGTATGCTTTCGATGAGCCACCGGTTTCTGGACCCCGGGAGCAAAGAAATAAAAAATAAACTAAAGCTTGTTTTGTTCCTCAAAGCATTTTAAACACATTCCAGGCTTACTTGGAGGCCGGCCAGGTATACGATTCCATCAGTGCTGACACCGTCCAAACACATGTTACCAGTAACCGCTATTGAGCCCGGAGACATAAATGTAATGTTATATCACGGGTACCACAGGAGTTGGCAACCTGAGCGAAATTCTTGTGCGAGAGGTATGCCCCCTACATTCCATTCAGAGACTGCGCGCGCAAGGCCACTGTCTTTTCTGCTACAGGCACAAAACAAGAACGAAAATCCATCTCTTTTCTACTTTCCCTCTCCTCTACCTCAACAAATCCCAAGGAATGCATCAAAGAGCCCCAAATTGCCTCCCCTATTTATTTTTTCCTCCGAATCCGTCTGGTTCATCGTATGTAATTATGGCTTAGGACATTCCGCCAGCGCATGGCTGTATGGTTAGCTGCTTAGGTCATATAATAATAATAATCATCCTTGCAAATGAATGCCAAGTTAAATAAGTGAATTAGCACAATGTGTCTTTCAGCAGCACACTCTCGTCTGAGGTGGCTTGTGGAGACGCAGGAAAGAGAGCGCGGACACACCCCAGGGTCTCTCCAAAACGACTAAACCCGCAACTGCTGTAGCGTCCATCCACAGCCTTTCATTTACTGTAATCGCGCTCAGACCGGACAGGGCGACATACATTTTCCCAAGGACACTGGTTCTGTGGAGCTACAGTGTACTGGGAATATTACAGTTCGCAATCAGGCCTTATAATAAGTCGATGAAGTCTGTTCCATGACTTTGGAACAGTTCATGTAAATGTTGGCCAGCCAAAGTGTGCTTCAAACAGAAATCCACTAAAAACACATAAATCCAGGAATTGACAGCAGGTTTGCGGGAAAAAAAGTCTTAAAAGAACTTCTGTGTGTGTTCCTTTGGAAATATTGCTTTTCTTTTCATGTACATTTACATTTGTATTAATCATGTCAAAGTCTGAGTGCATGTGTTTTACTAGCATTTTAATATGGGGATTGATCCACGTCGTAATATTTCATTGATCGCTGTAAGCGCCAATTCCTGTCCACTCAGTATTAAAGAAAACAGCGCACGGGGCTTTGGGAACCAATCGTGCCGTGGCTTCATACTTTTCTTTCTGAACGGTAAACAGATGAAGAAGGAAGCGTGGAGAGAAATATTTCCATAAGGTGCTAATGTTGTTGATCTGGCATATATCATTAGGCCTGCAATAATGCTCCTTTGACAGAAGGAAATGAATGAAAAATACTACAGGGTTGATGCAATGGTATTCCTAAATCAAACACTCTTCCCACTGATTCACTGGACTTACAGACTCTGCTGAAGGTCAAACAGAGGTCCTAACGCAGAAGAACAATCTGGGTTAACGGGCTTCTTGAATATACAACAGCGAAAATAATCCTTAAGTCATATTGCTCATATTTGAGCTGCCTCTAGACAGGACTACATATTTATAATGTCTTTGGTAGGTCTTGGTAGATTTTGAAACTAATCCAAAGAGTCTGGTGATGACATCCTGTTGTTGCTGATTGGTAGCCAGATAAATGAACCCCTTGTCTATATTATTGAATCACTGGACTTAAACATGAAGCAGGAGCAATGGAAAATTCCATTTGCATATCACCTCTCACCTCTGTAGTTGATATGGAAGATTAAGAACTAGTCCTTAATCTTCACTCCTCTAATCCTTCCCACTGCTAAAACACGCACGATTGTTCGACTGCTCCTCAAATTGCCTTAAAATAAAGCAAACTCCCTCTGAAAATGGAGGTGTATTTATATTATGGTGATTTAAAATCTGTCGCCTGGACACTTCTCTCCCATTAAATCCACTGACCTTAACATTACCCTTAACAGCTTTGCCTGTCTCCATCAGAAGGTGAAAAAGACCAGAGGCTCCACCATCATCTTCATGCCACACTATCACAAAAAATTGGCTTTTCTGCAATTGAACATATTAGAAAGTCTTAAAACGGGCTTCTCGGTTAGCTGAGACGAAACCGGGTTCGCAAATTACTGGATAAACTCTTTACAAATAGCACAACTTTATTTTGAGTAAGACTTCTGTGAAATGTCTCACTAGAGTCTGGAAATAAATAACTTAATAGGCTACAACAACAAATAAGTAAAGGCACATAACGTACAGCTGAAAATAATAAAAATTATAATAGTATACAGAGATGTTTAATAATTAATGTATAATATCTTTAAATTATTTACACTGTTTATATACAAGTAATATGTCTGTGTGTATAATCCAATTATAATTATTTAATAATATAATGAAATAAAATAATAAATAAAATATTTAGAAAAATGCAAATCAATAAAACCATGTGAATTGTTTGCAAATAAAGTTAGCAATATGTTTTGGTTTAAGCTGTGCCAGCGGCTCAGCTAACAGTGATGGACAGCTTTGCCTCCAAACACAGGAAAAACTGTACTATTACAAATTTTAGGAAATTATTTAACTACAATTAATTATTCTGAATATTACACTGTTTTATGTCTAAAAAAAAAACATGAACAATGTGCAACAAAATAAATTTACATCTCAGCATATGTTTTTACTGCAAAGAAAGAGCTATAAGCTCATAGTCTCCGGTGTGAAGCACAGGAAAGTATGATGCATGCGTGTGACCCTCAGCCGGTACAGTAGGAGTGGCATTCCGACTAATTATGATGCATGGTCTACGGGCTGAAATCTTTCCTTTAAATGAGCCCATGCAAAGATGAGACAATCTCCCACCTTGTGTATCTGATAAGAGCAGAATGAGCCCTCGCTCACCACTGCGTGCTTTCCCTATTCATACTTTTAAACATTAAACCCTTTCATGTTCCATCTGCCTTCTCCCCTTCCACAACAACATAGAGGAGGGTCCCTGATTTGCATCCTTTACGGGAGGGAGGGGAAAAAGGAGGGAGGAAGAGCGTGCAGGGATCACGGAGAGGAGCTTGTTTAAAGAGCCCTGCCTCTTGCTCTCACTCCTCAATGGGAGCACTTCTTAGCCGAACGCTTTGCATATTGCCAACGAAGATCCTCATGAGTCGAGCCTGTAGGGGTGAACGCTTTTAACCTGTGCTGTATCAAAAGAGTCTAAGTAAATTACACCTTACCCACCCACTAACCCACACTTCAAGAGCCGGAAGGGATAGATTTAGAACTTTAAATACATGCAGACAAATAGAAATGTTCTAGTGCTTTTAATGCATATAAACACATCAATTCAAACTGGGGTATTGTAAGCTGATACAACTGATACAGCTAATGCCTCAACCACAGTTTATGCAGTTACGACCCATAAAAGGAAAGCCATTGTTTTTTCGTTGTAAAGCCCTAGCCATAGCTTGCATTCCACGGTCCACTCGACATACCACTGGCCACTTTGAAGATTACTGAAATGTTTGCCGTTGTTCTCTGGAGAATCACAAAAACCAGGCAGGCTTCTTTTCAAACATATAGCACCTTTAGGTGAACCATTAGGCTTGTCGGATATGCATGATATTAAGGGGAAACTAAGGCCCCGTCCACACGGTGACGGAGCTTACCACAATCCGATATTTTTTTTCCTCGTCTCAAGAAATATCCGCGTCAACACAAAACCGCAAAATGATGTAGTATACATGCCAGACCAGTATGTGGTGCTGTAATTCTGCCACAGAGATACACTAAAAACAGAGAAGAAGACTTGGACTATGCTCATAAACATGGGCGTGGTACACAAACGAACATGGAACAATGCATTTATTAATCAGTGTTAATGTTAGTTAATAAAAAGACAATCGTTCAGTGTTTGTCATGTTTTTGTTGCTGTTACGTGACGTAGAGGTGTCTGACTAGGGGGGAGACGTGGGCTGATGACGTCATCGTTTCAGAAAATATACGGATTAGCCGTCCAGACGAAAATGCAAAGACGGCGTTTTCAAATGTATCTACTTTGGGACCCGGTTTCAAAAAATAGCGGTTTCACCTTGCGAAAACGCCGGATCCGTGTGGACGAAACGCCTATCCGATAAAAAATTTGTGCGTATTCACAGAAACGCGTCTCTGTGTGGACGGGGCCTTAGGTGAGTATTCGGCTGCTGGAAAAACTGTAATTATAGTACACTGCATTAAACAGAAAGGCCATCTGGATCTCACAGAAAGGCTTTTTATAATTATAAAAATGATAATTCAACGGGGGTAATTTAACTAAATGTGGAAAAAATCATGTGTGTAATCCCAAACAAGTGAGAGAGACTTCTATCAGATCTATTTCAAAGCATTAAGGATTACTAGTAGCAGTCTAATCCTGCTGAACCTAAGGGGAGGTAAATCGTATTGTGTTGGAAATCCTGGCCAGGAAAGAACAGGAGGTTAAATGAGTTCTTTGCTCTGTAATCGAATATCACACTCTACTTATCTATTCAGTGAGCACCTAATGTTTAAAATCAATTACTCGAGGAATGCTTTCTTGCATTCAGGTCTGTTAATGTGAGCAAAAACTGCCACCAATGACTACTGCTCTGTCTTCACTCGGGCATCCCGTTCTGGGCCGCAGCTCTTATTAAGCGACACACGTCAATATCGATCTTAATTCTAATCTTTTCTGCAAACTCTCTCTCTCTTTGCCGTTAATTGTTGACCGACCTAATAATCTTCGGGATGATTCTTCTTTTTTTAAACATGCAGCCTACGTGTAGCTACTTAAAATAACTGTTCGCGCTAGATGAAAAATCTCCACTGAGGTACAGAGGAGACCTCGGGGGAACGCGCGATGTTCAGGCATACATTTATTGTCCAATAATGCTTTCCAGTCATATGTTTGCTCTCCCGTCTGTGTCTGGAGAGTTAAAACAAAGCTAATTACCTTCAGCCAGCTATTTCACCAAGAATATCATATTATTGCAATTCAAGTCCTTCCACGGCTGGCCTTATCAGAGAACTGTGAGTCATCCTTTGTTAAGCTGGGCCCAAATCCCATGAGAAATGGACGGGTGGAGGGGGCGAGTGAAAAAAGGAGGAAGGAAAAAAAAAAGAGAAAAATAAAGGAAAGGGGTAAAAATGACAAACTCCTACCACTCTTTGTTCCTGGGAGTGCCGCGCTCCCCTTCAGGGCTCTGTAAGTCTTATTTCCCCTGCTATGGTTCCCATACCTGTCAGCCCCAATAGCCTTCACAGTCCCTGCACAGTGACAAATGGCCTGACCTGGCCGGCCTCTCTGACCCCGGGCCAACAGGAAGATCACATCTGGTTATTAATATCAGAGCATCCTCATATGGCAGCCCCCCACTCATCTCACAAGATGGAAAGAAAGGAAAACAGCAAAGCAGGAAAGAACCAAACAGAGAATGGGGTGCAACACTTTAGCACAATGCTTTTTAAGTTGTCCGTCAGCAAATGTTAGTCCTGTGGGGCCAGTGTGGAGATGACCATCTGCTTACAAGTGTGGGGGGGCATGGTGGGAGAAATACCTATTAATATCTATGAGGATTAATGACAGCAGGGTCTAGCTGAAGCCTGGGCTTTGTGTTTGCACCCACACTCGTCTGTCTGTATGCTTTAATTATACCCCCTCCCTCTCGCGCCCTCTCCTGAAAGATTCCCATTGTAATCCGCGTGCAGGTGAAAGACGAGAGCGTCTGAATAATCTGGCCGCGCTGTTGGGAGGCTGAGAGAGTGCTGACACACTTTTATGCCTGCAGAGAGTAAGTGGATAAATGGACACATTTGTGATCCTGTGGTTCTCTTTGCATTTGGAAAGTAAAGCAAGGGTTTGCATAAGGCTGTTTGGACCAGAGCAAAGTCATCTGGTGTTTTGGCGGACTGGCTCTTATTGACAAACAGATGAGACCGGCAACGTCCGCTTTTCTTTTCTTTTTAAGAATTCTCTCTCAGCTCCATTCAGGTTTGGGTGATTTCAAGGGAGCATTGTGTCTAATCTGTTAAACAAATCAAAACTATTTAAAAGATGACATTTTGTAGCACTTCAGTTGGTTAAAGCAATAGTTTGTCATTTATTACTCAACCTCATGTTATTTCAAGCCTGTAGTTGTTTTCTTTTGTTATTTTCGATAAGATTAATGTCAAGGGTTCCAATGCTATGACTTTCATTAAATAAAAAAAATAAAAAAGTCCTGGTTTGAAATTACATGACATTGAGTAAATGTCAGAATTTAAATGTTTGGTGCTTACTGATCTGAATCCAGCCTGTATTTATTAATAAAACGTGGGGGGAAAGCCCCAAAATAAAATACAATGTGTGCTAAGGGACAACACCAATGATGATGATGATGCTATATAAATGTGCATGCAAAACAGTTTCTCCTCGTTCTTCTATAGCACAATAGCTTTTTATGCAAATACCCTCAACTCAATCTCCTGTCCATTTTACCATCAGATTGGGGGAAATGATTTGAGCTGCATATATGTGGGGCATTTGATTTTCAAATGAGAAGGAGTGAGGCTGACCTTCAGTAATGAATGTGCTGTAATATAATGCGCCCATCAACTGGCAGCCATCTTGGTTAAGAAAGATGGAGCAAGAGAGAGAGAGAGAGAGGGAGAAATGGGGAAATGAGGAGGAAATACTGGCCTTCTGGATGAAAATAAATAGGAAAAAAGGGGTTGAATAAGGCTTTTTGATAAAACTAAAATTCCAGTCTCCTCACTCTCACATTCTTTCCTCCTCCCTCTTTTCTCTGCTCACCTCTTTTAATTTCCCTTCTCATTTCCCTGCCCCGACCAATGGTGTTGCCATCCATATCATGGATAATTAGATGGGCTATCTGCCTCTCCCTGGAGACAGGGCCACAGAAAACCAGTCGCAGCGGCTCCATCTCCTCGCCTGCCTCCGCCAAAGAGAGGCACATTGTGTGTGCCACGGCCCCTGTGGTTCAAAACGCGATATGGGAAGCAAAAAGGAGACAAGGAGGAGAAAAAGAGAGAGGAGGAGGAGGAAAATACAAATATGGAAATGAAGCCCTGGACTCCAGACAGAGAGAAAATTCTGCTTTGACTGATGACGGATGCTCTGTAAGGGGGGTGGATGCTGTAATTAAGCAGTTCATAGCTCCTGACGCGCAACTGGGGGATACATGCTGGACATCCTTATGTGCTGCACACAAACCTCAGGAGAGGGGAAGTACAGAGAGAGAAGGGAACAGACAAAGAGAGGGGGAGGGGAAAAGAGATATGAGAGAAGAGCATGGCGAGGACCACCTGGTAAACAGGTGCAGGTCAGTATCTAGCTTCCCCCCCGCTTCCATCACACTGACCATGAACAGTCTTGGAATCAAATGACCCAAATGCCCAGCGCAAGTCAGCCCTCTTCAGCAACACACATTTCTCTCCCTTTCTTAATCAAGCGTTACACCGCCTGAGAAAGGCTTAGACAGATTTACACTCGACTACATCTGCGTTCATTAAAGTGGTTATTAACGATAATTGTATAACGGCAATATATCTTTACTGTAAGCTAACGCCAAACACTAGGTCAAGAATGTGTATTGTATTTTTTTTTTACAGTCAAATTACTTCACAATAGTGAAGAAAAAAAAAATCCAAGGCTGTTTTCGGGGTGGACTTGGTACCTTTAAAACCACCTATGAGAAGCCAAAGTCTTTCACAAAGAAGAAACATTGCACTGCTAATGTAATTTAGGTCTTTTTTTTATATCTGGAAAATCTGAACTCTCCTCCTCAAAACAAAGAATTGTAGGTACAAAGCTGCCATAAAAATACTGAATATGTTTTTTGTTTGTATCTTCAATCATTTTGGGCTATAAAGATCCTTTGTGTTCCGTGGCTCATATGGAAAGGTCATCAATATTTTGTTCTAAAGCGTGCTACCCTTTCACCTTTGAACATAAAACACAAGGTGTTTTTCTGGTCAAATAAAGAAACCTCTTTTCCCCCAACATTTACTACCAAATATACATGAGCAAAACGGCCCGGTTCCTGCCAAAAGCATTAGAAGCTGCATCTGTAGAACAGATTTCCCTCTCCTTGGGTAAAGGTGGGGGTGTGAGGAGATGAGAGAGCCAGAGCAAACCCCCTCACCCCCTCTATGTCAAATGGACACCCTTCTCTCACCATCAAAATTCAGTCACATTACCTGTTCAGACACTTGTTAAAGTGTGAGCCAATAAAATTCAAATTGCTGAGCGTCCATTTGAGTTCCAAGTTTTTTTTTTTATGGGGTTTACTTCAACAAGTACTTCTATTTAAAACCATACAAACTACAGATTCCATTAGATTAAATGTCTCTCTGTGACTAGATCGGTGTTTCCCAACATTTTTTTAGTTGCACCCATTGGAAAGTTCACAAATTTGAGGCACCCTACAAGATTAATTTTGTCTCAATATTTGAATTTCTAACTATATGAAGTATAGATATTCGGTACATCAGGGAGGAACTGCAGAATATACTGTCATACAAATATTTTTTATATTATTTTTTAAAAAATTCCATCAATGGTGGCAATCAGTAGGCTAATATCTAATGAAGAGACCAATTTATATGACAGATTTTAATGTAGGCTTTTATTCATATGTAAACATTGTTTAATTACCATTTATAACTAGCTATCTCACAAAGCTTTGCTCACTCAGTGTGTTTTTTATTTTATAGTGGGGTAATTTTGTTGCAGTAGCACGAAATAGCTTGATTTCAGGCTTTGAATTTAACAAAAAAAAGTGTAAAGTAAGCATTCAGTAAAAAAATAGGAACAAACTTACTAATGATAGCACAAATAAAAAATAATGATAGGCCTTTAAATTAAATAAATTGTATTTTCGTTTTTCAGGTAGGTCTAACAATAGGGCTAATAAAGTATTTCTTTTTTTTTTTTTTTTACCAATTATCCAAATAATGTTTAGTCCTAGAAAGCTATTATTATCAGTACATGTGAGCATAGCATAGCTGTTAGCTGATCAATGAATGAGAGGACAGCGTTACCAGAGGTGCCCATATACCACACCATGTTACAGCACAGTAGGGCGTCACACCACGTGAAAGTAAAACCTGACCGGTGAAATAATTTTCATCAGCCGGAATTTCGGTGCATCTCTAATTATTGGTGACATCAGAAACGGATATTATATAATAAATGTTTTTATGAACATTTTAGAAATTTAAAAATATAATTTTTTTTTTTTTTTTTTACATGGCACCCCTGCCCTCGACAAGACTGCACCTCGGTTGGGAAACACTGGACTAGATCACTCACTTCCAAGCTTCAAAAGGAAAAACACAATTGTCATACTGGTTTAAGATTAAATGTTAAATATTAGGACCATTTTAATCCTCCACGCTCTTTATAACCACCTGTTGTTCTAATCAAGAAAGTCCAACAGATGCTCTCCAGTTGCAAAAAAAAAATAAAAATTGGTTAACTCTAATGAAACATTTCAGGAAAAACGCAAACAATCAAATCAGTAATCAGGCAGTGACCCAACCACACGTGCACGTTAAGAAACAAATCTACTGCAAGACTTACTAAGATCATAGCTAAGCTAGGCCTTTCTCTTCCTCTAATCTCCAATATATTTGTCTTTCGATGTGATCCGAAATGCTCTCAGTTGCCATGGAGCCTTATTATTTGCTTAGAGAATTAGCCAAGACCCCCCCACCACACACACACACCGCCTCTTTATGAACTGCTAAGGGTTTCAAAACATTCCAATGAATGTGTCTTTAATGCCAGGCCTCCAAATACCACATACGATTCTTTCAGCCCTTTATTTGCCCCATGCTGACTTAACCCATTGGAGGGTTTGCTCTTTGTTGCTTGCTCTGTATTTCTAACACATTAAATACATTAATAACACGAAGCAGCTCAAAGTCCCATTTCTTAAAAAAAATTAAAGAAAAAAATCTTATTCACAGAAGGCCTTTTCCAGCATTTGGCTCTGATTTGACTTTTTTTTTTGAATGACTGTAAATGGGTCAAAGTAATGAATTGTTTGCATTATTGCTATCATTACAAGACTGCCAATTTAGTTTGCCGTCTAGCCATTGTCAGCTGCTAAATTCACTTTTCTAAATATACAGCTTGGGTCCAGCTTACGAGCACACACAAGTCAAAAGTGACTAATGCTGGTCAATAGATCCTCATTAAGTTAATACAGTTTATCCAGAGGAGTCCACTAATGTGTCTGGGATGTGATGCTGGTCTATGATTTCAGGATGTTAGTATTATTGTTTCAGGCAATCACACAAGTCCAGTAAGTCAACACCCAAATGCACTTAAGAACAGGATGAAGCTGCAGTGGCCTCTGTTAAACCCCCACCGCTGTGGATCGGTTATCTGCCTTAGGACTTGAGCAAAACAATAAAATATGACCCGCAAATCAGAAAGAGAAGGTCTGAAACATCCAAATGTAATTTGTATGTTAAAAAACATATAATCAAAATGTTTTCCCCTTCTTTTGCCTGCATGTTGACAGCCACACGGTCACAAATTAATAATTCATCAGCTGTTCACATGATGTTTGTTGTATAACTCAGAGACAACAGTGGCCAACTGTTAAAAATATTGATATTTATAGCATAAATTCAATTAGGTTTGATTTCTGAAAGGCATCGCGTAAACAGGCTGACTGGCATAATCCTGTCTTTACAGGAAAGAGAGCAGAGGAAACTGGGAAAAGGGCGACCATTGGAAGGCCACATCAAATGTACAGCTGGACTAATGACATCTGACATCATTAAAAAAGGTGCCATTGTGTCCTGACAATGGCCACTGAATTATCCGCCTCTTTCAAATACAGTGGTAAAACAAATATAATGCAATAAAAAGTTAAACAAAACAAAGAAAACATTAAAGTGTGTGACACCAAGAACACACAGTCCACTAGTACAGTGGGTCATGACAGAGTTCAACAGAAAGTAAAGCATAGCTGACCTTGTAGACCTTCAGCGCAGCTTCGTGCCTCTGGTTGGTCGCATGCAGTCTCAGCTTCTCCACACTGTTGCTGTAGTAGTCGCAGGCGTTACACTTCAGGTGCACGGGGTTGCCAATGGCAATGCACTTGAGACGCCACTGGTTGGCTTTGCCACCTTCCTTGATATGGGCCACCAGTTGATACTTCTGCATGTGCTTGTCGGTCTTGCAGTGGAGCTGGAAATTGGCCTTGAGCTGCGTGTTGTAGTTGCAAAGCTTGCACTGGTAGATGTCTCCCATCGTGGCCCTCCACTCCTCTTCCGGAAGCGATCGCTCCGCTGCCACGTGCCCGCTGAGGGCCTCCAGGCTGTCAGAGCTGAATTTGTTGCACACAGCGCACTGGAAGAGCTTCAGCAGCGGGTCGTTGATGCAAGGTGACAGCTCCCCAGCAGAGAGGACGGACAGGTCATCACCCATTAGCTGACCACTCGCAAGACACAGCTCTGCAGGCAGCTCATTATTTACTGCAGGGTGAGAGAGAGAGGGGGAGGGGGGGCACAGGCACAGGGAGGAGAAAAAGAGAATCGTTTTTTTTTTTTTTTTGAAATGTAAAAAGAGCCGAGAGACTGGTGTAGGGCACCCATACAAAAGGATTTGATAAAAAAAATAAAGAGCCCCAGTAAGGAGTATGGCTTTTATAAAGCCTTAACTATAAAAAGCTATAATAGGATTGAATCAGGATCAATTACAATCATCCCTTTCAAGTTCTAAACTCCCTCATCAGATAGCTTTAATTACTCCTACCAGGCATTCCTGAGTTTGTAGTCAAGCATGGTTTTTTTCCCCTTTTTCTCTCTTTAAAGACACAAAACTGATCAATATGAAACGAGCCTGCCTCAACAGTAGTCCTAAAAATTTAAATGATTAAAAAAAAATATATATCTTACATCTAATTGCAATTTAGTCTTTTGATCTCTGCACTTTTAACAAACTAGATCATTTTTCATACCCTCAACCCCCCGGAACAAAAAGCTTTGAACTTAATAATTACACAAGATCATGACAAGGTACAAAAACAGAAATTTGTTAGACGAGAGTTTCTGTGTTGTTGGATAAAAGACAGGCTAATGTATATGTGTCAGTCTATATTATGTAGGGAGGTAAAGATCCATGAGGTGAATGCACAAGGGTGTCGGGTGATCAGAAACTGATCCAGAAATACCGTGTTTGGTCTTGATTGACAAAGTGAGAGAATAAAACTGCTGTTGCATGTTGTGTGTAAGCAATCTGCTCACTACAGTCCATATTAAGATGAGGTTTTGCTGGCTGGAGCAAAGGGCTAAACTTAAGAAAATTAGGAAACAGATTCTCACATGGCAAATCACAAAACAGGTCGTGAGCTGGAAACGATAATGACAGGAGTAATAAGACCAGAGTTAGTGAAGGAGGAAGAGAACAAAAGAAACTGAGTGACAAGCATATCCAAGGGAAAACTACTCACCGTGACCGGGAGCCAGAGCTGCGGCAGTGCTGGGGTCAAGCTGGAAGGGGTTGATCATCATCTGTGGGTCTGAAGGGTTCTCCAGTTTCATACCGGTGAGCCCGATGTTCTGGGCCAGGTAGTACTGGTAGAGCTCCGCCTCGGCCGGCGCCAAGCCCAAATGCAAGTTGTGCTGGATCTGCTTCATGTTCTGCTGAAGAAGCATCATGTTGTGCATGTGTTTCTCACTTGTCATGTGAATGCGCAAATTGCGAGCCACATTGGTCTCATAGTCGCAGACCTCGCATCGCCACGTGGGTTTCTGTTTGGGCTTGGAGGGTGAGGGTGTGCCACACCCGCTCAGGCTAGCATTCGACACAGGAGCAGCGTGGTTGTAGATGGCTTCCGTTCCTCCGTTCTGCAGTGTCTGCACATTGTTGAGGTGCTTATCCGACTGCATGTGTATGCTAAGGTTGCCTTTGGTGGTTGTGGAGTAATTGCACACTTCGCAGCGGAAAGGTTTGTAGCCGCACGTGTAGCTCTCACCCCGGGCAAGTCGAGGGTGAGGCTGGCCCGTGCGGCAATAGACACAAGAGCCTCCAGACTCTGGATGCTTCTCCTTCATATGAGCATCCAGGGTCTGCTGGTACTTGTAGTGCCAATTGCATTTGGGGCATTTGAGTGTCTTACAGGAGTTCCGTGAGTGCATCATGGTCATATGACCACCAAGTGAACGCGAAGAACCTAAGACAGTGTCACACTTGGGGCATTCAATTCCACTTCCAGGAGAGCCAGGGGTGCTGGGCGTGGCAGCATGCTGGTGCAGTGGGCCTGGGCTCTCGTCATCTTGTCGTATCATGTCAAGAGGAAGAGATGGCGGACTGCCATCCCTGCCCCCACTGGAGTCGCAGCCGTCTTTGCTGCCTCCACTCATAGAATCATTGCTGTAGTCCAAGCTGGCAGCAGGTTGCTTTGTCTTCTCTAGGTCATTGGCAGTCACAGAGGAAGTAGTACCCCTTTCAGTAAATTTTAGCACACTGGACGATAAAGAAGAAATGCTTTGGTTTAAGAAAGGGAAATCTTTGCTACTGGTACTATCCCCAAGTTCACAAACACCGTCGTCGTCAAGCTCGTTCAAAAACATGTCTTCATCCTCCTCAGCATCGGCCCCATCCCTGGGCTCACTTTTGATGGGGACCTCACCATTCGCATGCAAAGTGCTAACGTCCTTCTGCCGTTCACAGTTGCTCTCCTGATCCCTGCACCCAGCCCCTGGTGAAGAGCGCTGGAGAGACATGGAGCCGACGCTGGATTTGAGCGCCGAGGTGGCCGTAACCCCGAGGTTCAGTTCAGCCTTTGGCATCTGGGCACTCCTGGGCGACTGGTCTGCAGAAGATGCCAAACTGGCACTTCCTTTCAGGAAGGCAAAACCAGCCTGCAGGGAATCACCGTTTTCCATGTGAAAGGCGTTCCACAGGCTGCGAATGCTTGGATCAGGGCCCATGAAGTTTGCAGTAGAAAAGTGTGGTAACACAGAATTGTTTTTTTTTGGTTCCAGAAAGCTTATAAGAGGTTCTTTGTCTTTACCAATGCCCTGTATAATGGCAGAGACATATTTATTACTAAGGAGCTTTTGCTCCTGCTCATTGAGGGTCATCCGATGATCATGCACAGCATGGGTTACAAATGACCTACTATAACCAAAAGACAACTTGCACAAGAAACACATCAGAACAGGTTTCCTTTTCCCATCACTAATGCAACCATCAAATTTAGACAAGTCCACATTGTTTGGAACATCTTTGGACACACAGGAGTTTTTGGCTGCGCCGTCAATGGTAAGATAGTCTTTATCACTTTTGTGTCGGAGATCGTAGACACGGAAAGTGTGCAACACAGGACCATCTCCTGCTAATGCTGAGGTATTTGGGAAAGCCTGATCGGCCATAAATGGTTTCCCGAGGGATGAAGCGATGTGAAAGGTATTGATCACTTGTGGATAAAAGGACATGGGGGCTGTGGCCGATTGCTCAGTCTTGTCCCCAGCAGCAGTTTGGGAGTTTGAAAACAGTGCTGGGGAGAAGAGGCTTTTTACCCCTGACTGGGCATTCTGGCCACGTTCTTTGGAGTCCTCAAGAATAAAAGCTGAGCCATCTGGCTGGTAAACTATCTCTCCTGTCAGGTTCTCTACATCGCTGTCCTCAAGGTCACTGACCTCGCTCTCATTCTCGTCCTTCAGAAGAGGAAGGCGAGCATTCGGGCAGTGGTGCTCCATGTATTTTTGTAAACTCAAGAAGGAAGTGGCACATTCGTTGCAGGGGATCTCTTTAGTGGCTGCACCTATCGCATTCTCCGTGCTCAATGCCGATGTGATCTCTCGACGGCTCTCCTTCGTCCTCAGGTTGTCATCCGCAGGGCTGTTTTCCTTGTCAGGCTCCATCCCAGGGACTTTCTCTGGCACCTCATTATCAAGATGTGTCGTCTCACGTAGCTTTGATATCTGCTGCCCATTTTCCTGCCTTGAGAGAGAGGGGGAATCACAAGTTTCCATGGTAATCGCTACATGGGGATCTCATTTCATCCAGCCTGTCAGGGACCTGCATAAATAAAAAAAAACAAAAGAGAGCAAAGACATATTAGAAGGTGTATAATGATGGCACACCTGATCTTCAGCATGTGCTGTCCTTGAAGTTATAAAGAGCATTCTTGCACTGAAATTACTTGCGAATTAGGCTACCTCGAAAATGAGCAGCAGAGATCTACCTAGAAAAAAATCTGTATGATTTTTAAATGCACAGATAGACACTCCACTGATTTTTAGCAGAGGTTAACTGGAGTTTTCAATTGTTAAAAGAGGTTTAAGTATGTGGCTTTTCACTAACGTGTGCAGCACTCCCCTTTAAATCCAACCACTTCCACACAAAAGTCTCTGTGAGCCCGTTAGCATTGCAACATAATAACAATAAGCACAGAAAAGGGGTATGGACCACCACATTAGAATCATGACCACTCTTTGGTTCCTACGTTACTCAGTAAAATGATCTTACTCCAAATCTTCCCTCTGAGAGATGCCCCAGTAGGTATCTAACAAGCCCTGATTAAGCAGCCATCCAAATTCTAACCCACGCTCTGGCCTCTCCGACAATCACCTCAAACTCAAATTAATATTTAGCACACCCAGTCCAGTCACCCCAGGAGGGCCATCTCGCAATTTCTTTTCACTTTTTTTGTTTTTCATTTTTTATCCTTGGCAGCTCACTAAAACCCAAGTACATTAAGCACACCATTTGAAATACCATCGCGATGTTATCTATCCTGGATGGCTGCCCATCTCCCAACCATCACTGGCTCAATCAGGGTCTCTCCTGGCTTTCACAAATCATCACCTTGCTGATGAAAAGCCTTCAATCATTTTTTTTTTTTTTTTGGACCACAGACAATTTATTCTCAAGGCTGGCAATGTAGATTCAAAGACTGGGACTGGATGCTGAAATAGAGTTGGATCCAAAGCATATGTGCCTACCATGCCCAGACACGGCGAATGAGGCCCAGAGAGCAAAGAGAAACCCAGATGCTCCAAATTTTCAGGGTGATATCAGTGTGTGCAGAAGAGGTAGAGATTTGTAGTGAAGGCCAACAACTACGAGCTTGCAACTGCTATGCTTTCAATTAAAATGAAATACACTCAAGGCGGACCCAGAATTTGAAAACAGCAGTCCTGTCTGCTGCGCCAGGCTTCATTTTCTCATTATTCTCAAGAATATAGAAAATATGATAATAGCTTATTGAACACTATGCAATTTGGAAAAGCTCTTTTTTTCCAAATGGAAACGAGGCTAAAGGTGATGCAAAATTAAACAACAATTACAGACATGCCCACTCCACCTAGTCATGTGCAAATCACTTTTTGTTTTTTATGCTTATTTTGATACAACGCATTTTGGGGATTCATTTAAATGAAGCGCTGGCTTAAAACATTTGGGATATCATATGAATATTACGCACAGAAATGATACATTTTACAATTCAAAAGTATAATCTCATCAGCTAACACGAGGAAACACACAAAAATAAAGAATAATGATCCTTCTGCTAGAAAATGCAGATGAGCTAGCCTATCATATTACTGAAATGAAAATTGAATTGTATAATAAACAATTGGTGGGGGTGATCTGCACAATGCACTGCTGTGAAAATAAAGACCTGAGATTGCTCTCAAATGCCCTGAGAGCAAAACTGCACAGCAATTAGGGAAAAATTAGCACCTATTAGAATTAGCTTCACATAAGAAAATAAAAGGTTGTGTCTGTGTATGTGTGCAGTGGCGAAGTGGGGCATTTATGCAAGCCAAGAGGAATGTAAATCTCCAAAAACACACATTTGGCAAGTAAGCGAGGGCTAGATTACGGTGTTCTCCAGTGATAATTTCTGCATCTCCCGGTGTAAGATCACAGAGCCAGCAGCTGTGCCTCCAGGGCCTGTGGGCGCTGGGTGAGCGTGTGAGCCGCACACAACATTCCAGCGACATTAACACAAAACCCACTGCACATCAAAAAACAAGCAATCTTCACAAAACACACACTCTCCCCCATGTGCCTACCTTGTCAGCGGCTGTCTGTGATTTGTTTCTGTTTGAATTCAGCCTTTAAAAGGTATCAAACACAATATGGAAGCTGTAATTATACCGGCTTCCTCATTCTATTTTTTCTGTCTTGCAGGTAACAGAAAAATTGAATTTATGCAGAGATTTTGTGAGCAACTGTGCGTGTTTGTTGCTTTCCTTCGGATCCTTAACACAACACCAGTTAATGCGGGTCCGGACATAAAACGCACAGTTTGAGATGAATTATGCATTTCTTGACACTTGAAGAGATGCCTCCTCTGGATTTGCCTGTGTCTCTACATTTTGGGCTATGCATGCGAATCATTACATGCCTATGAATTATAAAGCAAGGCACAAAAGAGCTAAACAGCTCAGAGCTACATTTGTTTTGATAGGAGGCGAGTATCCGGGGATGCTGAGAACACCTCTAGCTTTCATATTGATATTTAGCATCAGAAGACATTTCATTGACAATCAGCCTGGATACTTAAGTGTGCCAATCAATTTCTTCTCACAAAACTAAATACATAAATAACTGTTTGCTACAGCAAATAACTGCATATTATCCAGACATCCTCAAGTGCTCAAGATGCCTGACAAGAACGACTTTGAAAGAATCACATGCAGGCGTCGTTCTTCAAACCAGCTACAGAAAAGTCAATCGCAATTGTTAACATGCTCTCTTTTCCACCCAAAACACAGAAAATAGTCTTAAGTACGTACTTGTCTATTAAAACGGGCTCTATGTTCTTTTCTTTTTGACTGCATTTTTCCTCTGTTAACACCTTTTTGTACACACCATTCTACAATTCCTTCAACGTGTTATAACTTAACTGTGAAACAACTTTTCTCTCTTGTCTTACTTTCCCTCCTTCTATTCGGTCTAAAAAGCAAAGGCTACAAAAAGAAAGAAAAAAAAACGAAGCTCTTTTTCTTGGAACTGAAAGAACGCTCTCTCAAAACAATGAGGACAGATCTCATTGCATGGAAATGGCTCCTGTTCCCATTAGAGGCAAAAGATGGCAAACAGTGTTTCTACCTGTTTTTTAATTAAGACTCGTCTCGGCTTCTCTCTCGGTTCTCTGTGGAGACGCTGCCTGTGAAGTGATTAAAAAGAATGTGATCTGATCAAGAGACGGGAATAATGGAGTAGGAATGCTAGGTTTAGCCGAGTGCTAAGACTCCCCCTGATCCAACCAACCCAAAAAGGATTTCAATCACCCTTTCTACCCTAAATAGTTTTTCAGGTCGTCCTTTTTTTTTTTGAGACTTAGACAAATGTTAAACGTTAGCGTGCACATATGTTTCACGCGTTACTGAAGTGGAACTGCAATATGAGTGCGAAAGAAAAAAGCAGGAAAAAATACGTAGGTAAAACGCCTCCGATTTAGGAAAGGTCACCCAGGCAAAAGGCTGGGGCTTTTCTCAACACCAAATCCTCTATCAAAATGTCATAGTGAGTTAGGGAAAGACAAAGGAGAGTCACAGCATGCAAACTGCACATATATCTAATCCTAACAAAGGCATGAATGGGCCTTCGCAAGTCTAATTATACTTGTTTATTTGTTGCCATGCAGAAAGTACGGATGAAAAATCCATCAAAGTGGTATTATCCAAACATCAAGAGCTTCTCTGGCCTCTAAGGACACCGGGAGGCTTAATTCTTTCTTGTTTAAGTCCGAAAAAGAGAGAGAATTGCAAAGGGGAGAGAAAAGGAGTGGGGGGGAGGCAGGAGGTTTTGCATGACCCTTTTTTCACAAAGGCTTTTCCCAACCCCGTCGATGCCCAGAGGTGTAACAGCAGAAGCAGGATATCTCCCCTGTGCCATAACCACATTTATGGGCCTCATTTTCAATACGCGACATATCATTACTATTGGGTGCGGCAAATCCACATCAGCAAAAGGCTTCTATTTAGCTGTTGTACAAATGACCGTTCTGTGGCTGGCGTTTAACAAAAGAGTCAAGCAATCTGAAGCACAAAACAAGTATGAAAAAGTTTCTAATCTTTAAAATCGTATAATACTAAAAACTAAAAAGCATATCACATGACATGAGTTTTACAGACAAAATTACTTTGAAAAATACCCTTTAAATGATATAAAGAAATAAAAAAAAAGAGTGCCTGGGTTTATACGGATCCCTCTCCCATTCGAACACTTTTAACAGAAGAGGCCGGTATCAAAGGGAAACATAATCTACATAGCTAATGTCTTTTCTTAATTCAAAGCAGAGAAGGCTGCAATTTCTGCTCGCTGGAAATCTGGAAACACTCTGGAGTTAATTACGCCTGATTCGAAATGAACCGCACAAACAAAGGCCAGTCTATGTCCAGACTATTATACTGCATTAACCGGCTTTAAGCTTCCTGCGGATCATTCCGAGGCTCTTCCATTACCCTCCCGTACCATCCCGACATGGAGAGAAAATGCCCGCACGCCCCGGATTAATGAAAAGGAGCGCAAACAGAATGTGTGAGGACCTCTCCCGACACAGTGCAGACTTTAAGTCCAAGTCACCGAAAAATGGAGAGAAGGTAATTAAGTTTGAAAGAAAAGGTCCTTGCGACAAACAATGAGGCTGTGTCTCTGGAGGAGCGCAGGGGGGTGAAAAAAATCATTAACATTCTTTTTCAACTGAGAAAAAGAGGAGGGGAAAGGGGAACGTATGCTGGCAGGTTCCCCACAAGTCTTCCTTTTTAGCCTTTTTTTCACCCCACATCTGGTTTCACATCTTCTCTTGTGCCCGTGTCCACGTGACACAGCAGATCATCTCTTTAACCCCACCTCCTTCTCTCTCTCTCTCTCTCTCTCTCTCTCTCTCTCACTCTCTCTCTTCAGCTTTGCAAAGATAACTTCAGCAGTTAACTTAGAGAGCGTCGTAGAGACAACCACGCACGTTTGCCCACCTGAGACCCATCAGGCATATTTGCTGTGTGTGTTTTGCTAAGAGAAAAAAGCCAGATGCAAATCAATGCGTTGCCCCCGGTGAGTCTTACGGGTTAATTAGTAAAGCAGATATGCTGTTTCCTCTTTATAGTAATGACACAAACAAATACAAACATGTTCAGGCACTGACATAGAGTATGACTAAACACACACCGACTCACATTTCTCAGAGGAGGCACCAACTAAAATTAGAGTCGTTTTCTCTGATTCACTGGCTTGAGGTGAATTCATCTCATGATCTTTCTGCTGTCCGCACAAGCACGAGTGATGAATATATTTGCTTTCTGCTTTTTTTTTTTTCATGTCTTCTTTGTGTTGCATGTGTTGTGTGTTTTTTTCTTGCTTTCAACAAGAAAAGCAGAGAATCTAATTGTACTTTGCCAGTCCGTGTTCAGTAATCACCCTCTTTGTCTAGTTTTTGCAGAGCAGGATTAGAGTTAAAATGATGACTGACTAATCCCTTGATTTCCCTGTGCTAAATAAATATTAATCTACTGGTCAAACATGTTCTAGAGGAGTACAATACACGCAATATGAAAGCGCTTACCAGTTACATAAATCGTAGTTTTCATATATCTTTTTGAGAGTACTGCCCCCTTCCACTACATGAAAAAATAAATAAAGCCGAATTAAAAAAGGTCAGAAGTTGTCAGAATGAATGGCTCTCACATAATCATGCTGTAAACGAACCAAACACATGCTCTGTGTCTGTTGCTTGCTAATAAATTCTACAAATATGGCTTACGTAGCAAAGACAGAGGTGAGGACCAAACACACACACACACACACACACACACAAAAAGTCAAACACAGACCACATATTTCACCTCTAAAAAACAAATGGGAGGGGGTGAATTCACCATTTAACAAACCATCCAAAAATATACCCTGTTAAGCCTGTCAGACAAGTGTTTTTTTGACTTTTCCGTGCTGTCATTTTCCCCAAGAAACAATAAACGTTTAAAGTTCAAGCTGCTCAGTAAAGACGGAGCATCCAGCCTGCCGGTCCTGTAATTATCTATTATTATAAACATAATCACAGGCAAGGTATCCCTGCATGCATTCCAGCGCTGCTAGCTATGCGCTAACCCGAGTGTTCTTCACGCAGGAATTCCACAAAACATGTCAAACAATCTATTAAAGCATGAATTACTGCAAACTATGTTCTCCTGTGCAGGCCTTAATGCCTTTATATGGCAGCACGAGAGATCCTAATTTCTGGAGCCAGAGAATTACTAATTAACTTAAGGTTTGAGCCTATATTTAATTAGAGAGCTCTCCAAATGAACTTTAGACCAAAGGCATTTGCTTTTTAAACAAACTCTGTTCTGACAGCTGTTGCAAGTTTACCCTTGTATGCCCACACACAAAAAAAACAAAACAAAAAATTTATTTTCAGAGCCATCATGGGGTCATTATTTCTTTAAGAAGTAACTGGAGTATTCCGCTTGGAAAGTGTACACTTTAATTGGATTTCACTCCAAACAAACAACTGTCAGATGTAATTAGAATGAGCTGAAATTAGGGCCACAATATTCCATTATCAAATAAACGGAATGTCACGCAAACTACCGATTCAATTTTCAAAGTTAATGTCGACGAATCAGGCAATCACGTCGCTCTGTCTGCATCCTACAATCACCAGATGAAATGACGCACGTAGTAAAATGATTAATCCTTTTTTTGACTCATTAAAAAAAATCATCAATTTAATGGCATATTATAAGGGAGCCAAAAATTGTTTCTCTCTCAGATGAAAAGGGCAAGAGACCGAAAAAATATCTGTGAGCAGTGCTAATGAAGAGAAACATTAAAAGAGTCTGTGGTTATTGCCACTTACGCCATTTGAAAGCCTATATGGGCCGCTTCGGCCCAGCTGTAACATTATCAGTGCGCTGCAGCGGGGAAGGCCACATTGTGTTATGTTTTTCAGATCACTAAGGCCTCAACAAGACACTGGGGGTATTTTAAGGTCAATGACAACCTAGAAGAGAAAACAAACACTGGATCAGCATAACCGCTAACTAATTAAAGCAAAGAAAACACATTATAGCTACATCTCTGAATGCTAATGGTCTGGGGGAAGAATGATTTGTTTTGCTATCAAATGCCATGCAGTAATAAGTATAAAGCTGCGGTGAGAGAGTGTTTTGAAATGCAAAGCCCAGATGCGAGTGAATGAAATGGCACATATACATTTGTTTCAACAGATCTCAGACACTCACAGGCATTAAATGGATAATAATCTGTGCTTTCTCAAATGTTCGTCTAGCCCCCATCTATCACCAGATTTAACAGCCCTCCAGTCCGCCATTCTTATGCATCGCTTGATCTTCGGGAAGGTATCTGATTTGATTTTATATGAAACACCCCAAAGGACCTGAATTTTTCTTAATGGTTTTTTCATACGCTTTCCATAGGTCTTTTTTATTACACTTTCTTTGATTGTCCATAACTTTAATGGTTATGGGCACGGCAAGCAGGGCTCCCTACTGTCTCCATATAAAACAAAGAAATCTCCCCCAAAAAAACGTGGACAAGGTGAGGCAGAAAATCGTTGCTTTTTCAAAAGCCCAAAATACAGATGACACCATTATCTTTTTTTCTCTCGGTTCAATGCAATACTTTGTTCTTTTCATTTCGTGACCACGGTTTTCTAACGTGAGCTCCGCGAGCTGCGCATTTAATCTAGTTCTGTCGCTACACGTCATTAAAACTAAAAAGACGACGACCCATGCTGGGACCTCGAGCACCCACACAAAACCAGCCTTCAGTCCGTGCCACTCATCTGCACTGATGGAAAGTCTAACCCCCTTTAAAGCAAATAATTAAAGATGATTCCAACGCACATGCCAGACCAGAGCGAGACAGGATATGAGAAGTCTAGTATTAACCAAATACTTCTCCGGGGACTTTTCTTGCTCAGCCTCTGGACTAACACAAACACTGGGCCAGTGTCATGTCTGGAAAACTGCTCTTTTTCTTCATACACATACACACAGGTGGAACAGCCATGTTAATATCCTCATCACAGGGCCAGATGAACTAAGCGGCATGAATATTCATGAGGGCAGGCTCTCATTTATCTGTTTACATAAGATACTACCGGTCATACATATTTAGTTATGGTCTCATCCCTCTCATGATGACTAATCTCGGGCTTGTTATCCAGCTGAGATCGGCAATTAGGGTGCGTATGATTTTTAAGTGTACATCTGTCTGAATGGAGCTCCTATAAATTTCCATCTATACGGAGGGAGAGACAGGAAGAGGATGTGACTGTGAAGCTCAAACTTTGCCCAAATAATGCTACTTGGACATGAAATAAGATGCTTCACAACAGCTGTGGCAATATGACAATCCCCCTGTATGATATTTAGTGCACTTGGTTGCTGTTAGCGCTGTTGTGATCTAAAGAGACCAACCCGGCAATTCGTACATTTTTCACAAGGTGGCTTATTCGTATGAATTCGTACGACCACACTCGTACAAATTCATACGATTGTTGCCAAATCGTACGTATTTTACGAGTTGCACAATTCGTATGAATTTGTACGAATGACCTACACCTAACCCCGCCCCTAAACCTAACTGTCAATGGGGTTTAGAGAGTGAGGTCGTACATATTCATACGAATAAGACACCTCGTAAAATACGTATGAATTGGCCGTGAGATAGAGTTGAAAGAGACACAAATCTTCACATGAGTTTATTTCGTTGAAAAGTATAAAAAAGATTTCCAGGATAAAATCTCAGCTGCTTTGAAACACGAGACAGACGTTATGTCAAATGCTAATATGGGAGCTCCCGGAGAAGAACAGGTTATTTTTCACATGACACATGGTCAAAAAATATCATATAACAAGTACCTTTCAACCTTTTCGCTAAGTGTCTCAGCAATTATGACGGCACATGTACCTGAAAACTTCACCAACAGCTGCACTTGCATAAGCTAAATGTCCTTTTCCTCGTTAACCTGAACTGTTGCTTAAAAATATTATACGGATTCTATTTTTTACACAATATTTGGTCTATTCTGTTTATTTCCACAGATGACTTTTTTTCCAGTCAAATGCTTTAGTTAGATTTGTTTAGTTTTTTTCCCCTTTTTTTAATATCCTGAAGCAAAGGCGTCACCAAAAACCAAAGAAGGCCTGAGAATACGAAGGAGAAAAATCCCCTTCTCCGATGAGACGCAAGCTGACAGTAAAAGTAATGTAATCCTGACTGGCAGAGGACCAAGAGCAACAAAAACATTTAGATAACTGTGCTCAAAAACGAAAGTTCTCAATGAAGACAAAAATGACATTTCCTCAAGATAACAAGTCCTTTCTCATGACAACCCTTCAGATTGTTTGAAATGTCCATGTCCTCATCAGTCATGTGCTCTCACACATTGGGGGAAATGGAGTGTAAGTCGCGGAAGAGGAAGAGATGTTTTACTACATTCAAGCTGTGGAGTAAGGAGAGCACATCTCAAGGGCCGCTGGGGGCGGAAAGGACAATCCTCAGCATACAAGTTTCACTTGGCAACCGGGCCCACATCAACATCTGGTTGAGCTTGTCAGTACACGCCTGATTCAACCAGACACTAAAGCATGACTTGTCTAACTGTGAGCCTTGTCTGAAATGGAGAGACGTGAAGCATCATCCACGGTGTATAATTTTTTTTTTGGCGCCATGGTTAAAAAAACTGACATCGCCAATTTTCACAATCGACTCAAAGCTACTTGCTTTTCACCGCTGGAATAGTTAAAAAAAGAAACAGAAGAGAAAAGAAGATAACCTGTGAGCACTTATCCTGGCTACAATTCCTTTCCCTTAATCATTTGCATATGAAAGGATAGCTCTAGTCTATAAAAGGTCAGTGAAAGAGGATCAAGGCCTCACAGAGAACACAACAAAACATGGAAATAACGTCTCTGGTGGCAGCTCGCGTTCATTTAACAGATCGCGATGTCAGTGACGCGGTGCTCACGTCGCACCGGTACCTTCCCCCCCAAAACAAGAAACTAGAGCAAGAATCAGTCCGTCTTTCGAAACAGCTCATCTATTATATATGAATGCTGTATTAAGCATTTTATTTTTCCACACACGCACAAGCACACACAAAATTCAAGCATGGAATGTTTTAGGATTACAAACATATTCCTAGTGTTCTTGATCAAAACCGTTCCTGTTTGTACTGAGGACTGTAAAAGAACAAAACGAAATCAAAACTAAGTGGTACACACATTTCTAGCATTCAATCCAAACCTTTCCTGTTTAAATTGAGGACGCTGGAGGAAAAAAGAAATCCCATCTCTGCAGAATCCACTCCCTGGCTCTGCTATTGTGCCTGAACACTACTGAATTAAGAATATGGGCTGCAATTTACCAGTTGAGAGACACCATTATCATACATATTACTTCACGACAAAATCTGCAGGCATCTTGGGAGGCTTCAGGAATATGAAGCCTGTGCCTGTTGTCTCAAGTCCTCGACAAACACCTTTGGGAACAAGCGGGGCCTAGAAAGAAGGGACAAGAAGGCACCGTTTCCATCTCCCTTTCATCTAAGTCACTCAGTCAACCATTCATTGCCCCATTCAAAGCCGCTCTGCATTATGCAAAAAAATGCTAATCCTTTTCCGATGCTTTTTACACTTGTACAAACCCTGCATTCCTTTTCCTTGAAAGCAATTATATCAGTTTACATTTCTGTCCAAAAACAGGATTACTTCAGGAGAACTAGCACTGCACCAGGCTTCTCCCATCTATAGCTGAAGGAAACTAGAGATTATCTGCGACAGTATTTATTTTTCCTCCTCTTCCACTCTCCTCAAAAAAAGTGGAGAGGCCTTAAGAATGTGATTTAATTAGCCAAAGGGAAAAGAATAGATCTTTAGTTGCAGTGGAAACTCTTTCTGACCTGACCTTCTCTTTGCAAAAAGCCCCTAACAGAACGAGCCTCGGTCTGGTCTTTTAATCAGAAACAAATTATGAAAAAATGTTGTCCGCCTAAATAACGCTGCCCATTCTGTGATGAGATCAGCAGCAGCATTCGCTCTTGCTTTCATTGTCTTTCTGTGCGCTTGACAGCCCGACATGACGAATGAGATCAGGAAGACCCTGGATTTGCATATATGCAAATTCCCACATGAGGGAAACGTGTCTAAACAAGCGTTATTGCGAGGCAGATTAAGTAAGCCAACGTGCTTTTGCTGTTTTTTGGGGGCCACTGCCGTAGTCAGGACCATTAGTCAGCACAATTAACCCCGTCTCCATGGCTACTAATGAAATTTCGCCATGGTGCAACTTAAATTAGATGGTTATGCGTTGCCACCATCCAACTCCAAACCCATTATTTGCCCCAGGAACAATGAGCCGTTTGTGCTAACGCTGATCTCCAACAGCTGAACAAACCTCCAAGTTAACAATTTGCATATGTTAATAAAATTAAGTCCTAATTACATGAAACTTGTACATATTCAAATGCACTTTCCCTAGGCGCTATGGAGCTTGAACCCTATCCAAGTGTTTAACCCCTTCAGAAAGCCTCTAAGCAGGGGAGGCTCTTTCTGCCTCAGAAATGCCTCGGGGCTGACTCAAAAAGGCCCCCCTTAATACATTAAGCCAGCTCCTGACTTCTCAGCTTTCCACCTACTGCTCTGCGGACCGGGGCAAATACTGCATCATCCGAACCAAATTCAATCGGGCCCACAACAAAAGCCTTATAGTTCCTCTATCAACAATGTGACAGTTTTCTTAATGCTATCTATGAGTTGTGCACACACAAACGTTATTAGACCGTTAATGTGCTCAGGAAAACACAACAAGAACTAGCAATTGAGTACATAAAATACAGAGCTAAAATAAATTGTTCTTGATGTAAAATTCAAAAGTATTTCTTCAAGAAAATGACAGCGTAAAAAAAATGGACGATATCTTATCGCAATGACATTAAGGTTTTGAAAATGTAACAGACAGGGAATCTTAAAGGAAATCATACAGTAGCAGCCAGATTAAAAAGGCTGTTGTCCTGCACCATGTATGTTTTTTTTTCCTTCTTTGCAAGGGAAATTAAATTGGTCTGTTCAAAGGTAAAAAAAAAAAAAATGCTCTATCACATATGAAATTCATGCTGCTCTGCGTAGCACAGATGGTGCAAGATGAATAAAAAACAAACACCTAATGACAGACAGCAGAAAGCTCAGAGGACTATGACAATATCAGGGTTAAAGAAAACAGGAAAAAAATAATTCTGCTTCTTCTCAGTATTGCTGACCAACAACAAATTTCCACGACTGCAATGAAATAACAAGCCGTGCTCCGGTGAATTGAAGCTCTTGGCGCTCTAAATGGTTCATATCACCACATTCGAAAATAGAAACTGTATTTCCCTGTCTAACCCTGTACAAGGCCTTTACAGAAAAAAAAAAATAATTATATTGCAGCTCACCACTGTTCTTGTGATTTATTTTATTTATTTTCTTTGAGACGGATGCTGTAAAATTTGTATATATATTATGTGTGTGTCTACATGCATGTGTATGCAAACATCAGCTTGTGTGTGTGTGTGTGTGTGTGTGTGTGTGTGTGTGTGTGTTTGAATTGGGCTTCTCTTTTACAACTATCAATACCGGGATAACCACGTATTAGCATTCAACCAAACACGCAGTCATCTCTCTTGCCTTTTAGCCAAATTGGGTGTCTTAATGTCACAAAGCAGTGGCAGTCAACCTCTCCGTGTTGCCATAGGAGTTTGGGTACTGAACGACAGAACGGTGTGATAGGCTTGTAGCAAGCCACTCCGCAGAGGCGGATTTTAAATCATCCAGCCTCTTCTATTAGACTTGAGACTTATTGAGGTAGAAACCATAAAAAATGAAGAAGGGAAATTTAATCCCTGAAATATTGATTTGCACATTAATATCATATAGGCAGTGGGCAATTTGGCTTCATGGAAATGACACATTGTCGACCCTAGGAGAAGCCTCAGCCAATCTTACTGCAGAACATGCCTCAAGAGTTATTAAAGGCTCCTCGCGTCGAATCAATCTGTGCACTGTACGGAATTATGTGGACACAAAAACACAAAACACATCTGATATTATATCAAAGCGCTCTTAATCTTAATAGATCCAGATGCCTTGTGGTGTCATACCACGACTGCATTTAAATGAACATTTCTAATTACATTAATGCAACCGAATGCACTGAACCACATCTTTTCTAAACCTTTTGTGTCTTTCTGTAAGAGCAGATCTCAGACACAACCTTTTTTAAATAAGATTTTTGCATCTAACAGTTGTTGTTGTTGTTGTTACACCGCAGCAGATTTGCTGAATGAAACATAGGCTACCCTTTTATTCTTTAATACAAATACAAATAATTCAAGATGAAAAATTTTATATAAAAATACAGAAAACTCTATTACATACAAGACATAAATATGAACAACATAATAATGATAATAACACTGTTATTATTGTAACAAAAAATAATAATATAACTATATAAATGAAAAACGAATCCAGTAAAACAAAAGATGCAATTCCGGTGCAATTCCAATTTGTAAACAAATCCAGGTATCCACAAAGGATCGTTTTTAATACAAAAAGCGTACAAATCCACAACGTCTAATGAAGAAAAACCAAACGCAGCTCATTTAATACACAAACAAACAAACATGCTGCCAACGGTAGAGTAACCCCCCAAAAAACAACTGGAAAATCCTATAAATACGGTGATCCAAGGCAGTGAAAATCTGCTGGTTTAGAGAGCAGAGAGCGCAGACACACCGCGATACACACCGCGGCTCTGAGCTCTGCCTCCCCACCGCCTGGCTTTTTTCTGTGCTCTCAATGGAAGCGATCGATGCCCTTGTCACTGTCGCGTTCCAATCGGAGCCAAGACTCTGTCTCACACTCACCATCAACCCAAGAGCCAAGCGCTCACACACATGCCACGGTCTTCAATGACAATGTTAACGTTTCACCAAAAAAAAAAAAAAAAAAAAAGGCTTCGAACTTTTAAGATTCTACCGACATTTCTATAAACTCGGGGACAGGTCTCTAAGGAAAAACGTAAAGGGAATGAAAGGAGAAGAGAAGGAAACGTACGGGCAAGACAGAAGACAAACGTAGTTTATACACGGAATGGTCTTTCTGATGAAAATAGGAATGATTTCGGTTCTTTTTAATCCGGGTTTTTTTTTTACACGAAGGAGTCCGGGATATGGCAGAAGAGACCGAGTTCAGTCCCTCCTATCGTTACCATCATCCGACCGCAGCGTGGAGAGACTCTTTTATACGTTGCAGGTAACATGAATATACGAAGAAGCATCTTTTCATTATCTGAGGTGAACTGTGCAGCTTTTGAGTCTATCTGAAGAAGCATGACGGAAAACACCGGTCTGGAGCATCGTCGTGTCAAACAGCAGCCTTCGCGTTTCTAACTATTGCAGGATAACGTTATATTGGCAACCCTCGACACGTTACATCTTCGAACAGATGTTTTATAGAATGTATGACTTGTATTGTTTGATAAAAAGATTTGATCAGCTGTAAGGAAAGCCCTGCTGTTTAGCGTTTGCTGTGATTAGGCGAGTCCAACTCCCGAGGAAAACACACAACAGACCGCGAGCGTACAAATCTGTCCAATTTTGACTCCGTATAAGGGAATAACGGTATAAAATAGAGCGAAACTTGACATTTCTGGCGGCTGGCTTGTAATAGAAACGAAACGGAGTCTGAAGTCTGGTCCTACGGTAACGTTAGGTAAGGCAGGACAACATCGCGGCTGTTCGGCAAAAGGACTGTTTCACAAACTGAGAGGAAAATATTTAGGCTGGCATTTGTCTAAATTATATCCCATAAAGTCGTATTCCGACTGTGGAATAGCGCAGATAAGACAGGACTAGTCGCGAAAGAAAATCAATAACTTACTCGACCTAAATTTAACACCAACTAACGTTACTCAATAAAAGTTGAAGAAGAAAAAAACTTACTTTCTTCCCCGCAGTTCCCTCCGCTTCTTCTCTTGATATTTGCTTTTTCTGAAGAAAATCACATCCAATGGTAGCGCAAGTAGGTGACAAAAAGGATAAAAAGAAAAAAAAAATGTAACAATAATCCTCCAACTTTATAGGAAAAAACGTAAATACTACAGTACAGAGTCGATCCTTTGGGTCCGGTTGTGTAGAAGATGTGTCGACGACTGCCTAGCAGTTTCGGTTGTGGAGGAGTGAGGGAAAAGGAGGTAAGGAAATGAAAATCCGATATGTCTTTATTCTGCTAATTATTATCGTTTTAGCCCTGTTTAAAAAAAATGGCTGATTAAGTTGAGTGCGCATGTCTTTGTGTGTCTATTCTCGATATGCACTCTGGGAGTGAGAGAGAGAGGGGGGAGTGAGTGCGCGAGGGAGGGAGAGAGAGCGCGAGGCAGAAAGAGAGAGACGTAATTAGTGAGGTGATCAACAGTCTCCACATTGCAAATGACGCGCTGTTTCAACTTGGAGAGCCGAAGGGCTGTGCGAGCCAGATTCCTAATATGATCTAATAGGGAGAAATATATATTTTTTCGGTGGGTAAGTCGTCCTGTAAAGGCCTGGAACATTTTGTGGGAAAATAAGATGTATATATATATATATATATATATATATATATATATATATATATATATATATATATATATATATATATATTTTTTTTTTTTTTTTTTTTTTTTTTTTTTTTTTTTTTTTTTGAGTCATACCTGTGATCAGATCCGTTTTATTATTAGTTTTGTAACCAAAAAAATAAATTAAGAAATTTTCAAGACTACATGTTATAGTATGGCACTTTTAAAATGTTAAGTCTGCATGCTTTTATTTAAAAAAATATAATAAAAAAGGCAATATCTGATTTTGTTCGTCATGCAGTTGGCCTAAATAGCAATGCTTTCCGTATTTATTTATTTTTTTAAATACAGAATTAATCAATCACCCGGAAGATGCTTCGATTTATGAAAATGCACTGTTTTTTTAAAAAAAGCAGAAACGTTTATTCGAATATTTATTATATATTAAATATAATAATAATAGAAAACAACGACTGAAATGGCACTTTTTGGCTATTCATACAGTACAAAAGCCTAATAAAAAGAAAGAATGAAATGTAACGCAAATTAAGAAAAAAAACGTGAGAAAAACATGAATACTGTACAGGCGTCTCTAATTACAAACCGTTATCTGCTTGACACATATAGGCTACAATGTCAATAACTGAGCAGATTAAATTAACAAACCCTATCAGTTGTAAAGGCCATGTATTTAAAATGATTTTAAGTTTCTGTATTGTAGCCTAAGAGAACATGCAGATGTGAATATTAGTTTGCCTTTATAAGAGATATTTAATGGCACATTGTATGACTACGCATTTGTTTTGCAAACAAACAATATGTGTAACGTTAAATTAGATTCAAATAATAATGCGCAGAATATTTATCGATAGAAAAGTGTTCAAAATAAACCTAAAAAGTAGTCTACATTACTTAATAGTAAATGGGCCTCGGATTTAAAGTCCATAGCAGCCTATACTGTAAAACAGCCTGGCTTATGAAATGTACATCCTTCTATTTCACTCATCAGACGTTTAGTTCATATTCAAACACGCATGCAAATGCTCCGATTGATTTGGATCTCCTAAAATGTCGCCATTGAAAGGAAACCCGACAAGATGTTAATCGTGAGGAGAGAAAAAAAAATCTAAAGATCGGCTCTCCTTTATGAAAAAATCGAAGGGGGTGAACTGAGCGAGGCTCTGTTTCCGGATCGCACGATAAGGATGCTACCAGAGCTGTGTTTGCAGTAAAACACGAGCCCTTGGATTGGCATGTCTACTGTGGGTCTTTGGATGGGCGAGAGGTGGTCAACAGAGGCGTTACTTCTTCACCCCTGATCCACTGTTTCTAGTCCTCGGGGGACTCATGCCTGCCAGACCCAAGTGCTGTTTCGGCAGGATGAACGAGAGAACAGAAACAAGACCGAGACGAGCTTCAGATTTTACCTCCATATAAACGCAAAGCAAATGCGGCGGAGTAAAGGTTATTTATTTGCCACTGTCGACTGTATTTCTGCTGCTCACCGCGGAGGAATTTAAAACTATTGATTTAAAGGTCTCACCTCTTATGCAAGTATACTTTCGACAAATACATTTAGCGTAGTTATAACAGTTGTGCTGTCTTTTGAACTGTTTGAGGCTGTGAAATGGAGAAAGTGGTAGTGTTTATCTTAGTCTGCAGCACTTTCAACTGTGCTCTTGTGTCCACCCTCGTACTTTCTGCTCTTCTTTCTCTCAGGCTATCTGATGAAAATCGCGTTATGTGCGTGTCATTTAATCTTGAATTAATTAAAGATTGTATTTTGTTGCCACGTGTTTTTTTTAAATGAACCTATATTGAGATTTTTCCTTTTATTTTTGTTGTTTGGTAAAGCTAGCATGTAGTAGCCTATGACTATCATTTATTATTGGTGATTAGCCTATATTTGTTTGTCTTTTTTTTTTCTTGCATTTTCCTAATTTTCAGCTATATGGATATATAAACAATATCAGGCTGTGTTCGCTTTTTTATGACATTTTGAAGTGTTATCTATGAGACTTATCAAAAACTGCATGAATATTGATTTAAGTGAGATGTCAATAAAGCAATCTGTGACCTGTGATTTCTTATAATTGTCTTTTTAAAACGTACGATGTGTAACAATGACTTCAGGGTTTCTTTTTCGGTTCTTTGCTTGTACCGAATGAGTGAATGACTGTCCTGCCCCACAAATGAAAGGTTTGTCCAAAGCTCCTGGCGCCCTCTGGGGTCTGAGAGGTCACGTTTTGACAGTAACTGACCCGTTTGTAGCCGCATTAAACACTGTCCAAAATGCTTTGCAAAAGCAGAATTAAATCCAATCAAAAATTCATAACTCTCACACACACACACTTCCAGAAAGTTTTCACTAGCCTATTTGTGGAAGACGGGAAAACCTCCGCGCAATTTAAGAAAGGTAGCCATAGCCGATCATGAATTATCAGAACGAAAATATCTAAATGTATTTAAAACAATTGATTAGCTAGGCTATAAAATTTGGTAAGGTCGGCATGGCAAAGCATTCACAAAGTTGATCACACTGTGAGTAAACAACAACAAAATAGCCAGAAAAGTACGAACTACGCCACAAGATTATTTATTTTTAAGTCAAACGATATCAATGTAGCCTAATCTCCCCTAAAAGCCATCTCGTTTCAAACCTGTCCCATGCTGGAATCTCACAGATTTCTCTTAAAAACAAGAAGAAAATGCTTAACATCCACCACAAATAAAAAGAAAAATCTCCGGCATCTGTATCCGATCAGCTCTCTTTTGTCTTTTAAAAATGACAGTTACACTAAAGCGACATATTTCACGTGCAATATGTTTAAAACATTATATATTTGTTTTTAGCATTAGCCTTTTCCCCATCTCTTGTTTATAAACGCCAGCTAAAAAGAAAATAAATCGCTTGTACCTTTGGTATAAAAGGGCATCCTGGTGTCCTGTGTCTCTCTGATGCTCCGCTTATAGCATATGGAAACTCTTTTGAAAATGCCTAGATTTGGCACATTGTCATTGAAAAGAGCGGAGCGCGGTGATGCTGGAACACAAAATGCGAAATAAGTTGGGGATTGGGTGCAGCCTCTCTCAATGCGGACTTATCTAACTTTAATTTCATAAAGCTAGGCTACCTCAATGACAAGTCATTCCGAATGATTCGAGCAATTAGAACGTTCCTGCGATTTTCAAACAGAATAAGAAGGGCTCCACGCAATGCTTCTGCGCGTTCTGTAGCTAGTTAATATTTTATTAATCTGCTTTTATGAATAATACAAACAAATACACGATTGCGTGAGTTATCTGTAAAAAAAAACGTCTTGGCAAAATCACTGCCAACGTAAAATCGAGATTCACAAAAGCTTGTTTGTAAAACACTGGACTTTCGATCAATGTATTGGGACATTTCGATCGATTATATAAACGAAAATCCATATTCGACATGAGACCGGTATTAACACGACTTTCAGTTTCATGAGAAACAAAAGTGGCAGTACTGAGATCATAAATAAGATATTTAATTATATTATATTAGAAAAATACTTAAACAAAACAATAACATTTGCTAACAACGAGCAATGTAAAAATAAAAACAAGGTTTAGTGTTAAAGATATGTGAGATAAATTTGAATATTTTAGCCTTATATTTCACTATGTGATAAAGATGTAAAATAATTAACTGACATGCTAAATGATGCACTGAGCTGAAACTCCGGAGTTTTAATGACAGACAGCCATCATTATGATCCTTCTGTAATGTTACTATTTAAATGTGGTAATGAGCTATAGCTTCTGGGTCCCAGGATCACGGATGAGGGAGGTGGCCAGGCACGCGGTGCCATTCTGTTTATTTGATAAAGAAAATCAATGAGAGTGACTGTGGACTATTTAGCAAGATGTTGGAGAGGGGGAAATGGTTGGTTGAAAAGTGACTTCAGTTGGCTGGTCGATCTCATCGGGAAATGTACACTAAACTACACTCTCAGAGACACACTTGGTCCTCTCTTTGAGTCCATTCACCCCCACTGCCCCCTCCCACTTGGCCCTTTGCTCCTCTTGGTGCGGAGGTTTTCATTGTTGATCCCTCTTTAATAGACAAACGGACAGGAGCTGCATCTCCGGCCATCTATCCTAAAGCAGGAGATTCTCCATCTGCTGAGCTCCTGAATGTATATAGCCACCTGCTTTGTTTATTAATTACAGTATATAATCTGAATATGAGTTTTATATTTTAAGTAATATTTTTTGCTGTAAAACAAATAAATAATAATAAATAAAAATCAGTGATGATTTTAATAACTACATGATTTATAACTTAATAGTAATAATGAATGTTACTATCATTATTAAATAAATGTAAATTGATTAGTGTTTTTTATTTTTTAAATAAGATGATAAAGCACACAAAATCATTACAATGATCTAATCAATGAAACAATCAATAATGAGCTAATTAATTATAATTACAAATGAGCCTGCTGTTTGTAACGGAGAAGCCACTGAGACCCTCCCTATTCCATGAGTTAAGCCCCCAGGACCAGAGCACCTACTGAGCGGACTGCACTTAAACACAAACTAAAACCAGAATCATTAGAACACTTATCAGTTCGAGCCATCGCCCCTGTTCAGGAGAGAGTATATTTCACTGGGTTATGGGTAATGCTCTGAAGCAGAGAAGAAACTGTGCTTTTCTTCTTATGAACTTTATTAAATTATTTGTCTTTTTGTGCTAGATAATTGCATTTCCAGTTTTTCCAGTCTTTAGTATGGCTACATGTTTTCTTCTGCTTCTCCTGGGGTTATAAGCTGCCCTCTCCCCCATACGTAGTGGTGCATTCTATTTAGCGGATTACCTGGTTACCATTGGTCAGCACAGGAAAGGCAAGAGAGCAAAACCATGGCAACATGACAGATTCTAAACCCATCAGTCAAACCGGATGATAACACAGTCAACTTGGCCAAGCGGTTTGAATTTTGCCCTATGAGAAAAATGAGAAACATGGTGTTGTTTCATTTTAGAATAGTGTGTACATTACATACGGGATTACATTTGTGAATAAAATATCACTGTTAAATATAAATGACTCATTTATTAAATGAGTACACGTATCACTTACTAAACATTTTAGGGAATTAATGAATGTGATTGTAAATGATTTTCAAACCTTGTATTAATAAATAAAAATACAAATGATGATGTCAGAAGTCACAAGGAACAGCATAAATTGAAATAATACATAAAGCTGCATGCAACAATTATTGATATTTACATGGGATATCTTCATCTTAAGGAAAGATCAGAGAATGTGTGTATCAAATGTTTTGTGTGAATTTACATAATTAATCAGCATTAAGTTAATCACTTTCCAATTAGCCAAACCAATAAACTAATCAGTCAAAACACCAGCTCATTTGAATAATTAGACAATGTTTTTTATGTTTTTGATTGTTGTGTAACATCCATTTCACACCCTCAAATTAAATGCACTCAGTCGAAAAAGAAAATGTCAGGACGGATCACGCATGAATGACTAAATGGTGAAGCTAGCAGCAGCAAGGACATTTTTTCACCTTTATTCATTTTTGGATTATTATTAGTTTTTGTATTTCCATATACATTTGCCCAAGGTCAACAGCAAATTATTAAGCAAGAAGAAAGTGATTCAATACCATAATCAAACAAACAAGGTCAGTGGAAATATAGTTATTTAAAAACAATGTCAATATGTCTAAGTGTCAGATAAGCTGATTAGTCAGACAGATTGCTTATTGATTATAATAATCAGGAAGGCTCGCTGATTGATTTATAGATCATAGTCTATAATATAATATTAAACAGACCTGAAGCTTGTCCTACTAGAAAAAAAAACTCACCTAAAACATCAATTAACCAAATTATTCATGTGTTTATGCATCTGCTGATCAATCTTCGCTATGTTAGGTGTTTATGGCATGATAGCAGTGTGTAGCAGTGCTGGTTTGTGGACAGTCGGCTGGCGGCTCTGAACCCTATGGATGAGAAACCTCAGGCTTTTTCACATTTAAAATGCACCCGTGGGCCAGACAGCTGAGAACGACTCCTTGGTGTCTCAGAAAAAGGCTGGAGTCTGTTTGCACTGATATTTCACTAGTGGCAGCACTAAGGACACTTGGAAAAAAGGGTTGGAATGGGGGTTAATAAAATCTGCGTGTCTCCTCTTCGCACTGGAGGTGTACGAAGCTGATTGCGGATTGGTTAAAGGGAGTCGATGGATTGTCATGCATAAGGTAAGAGCCCGTCCGTGAGCTTTGTTTGAAAGCGCTGATGTTGAGGAGGTGCTGACAGCCCTTCGCTGTGGTTTCTAAAGCGAGCAATTTCTGTGCTTTGATTTCTTCCTATGATATGTCAGATGCACAAAACACATTGTGCGATTTGAATTCATTTGCGATATGTCTCTCCTACCAGCGCTGTCTTTCATGTGCATGTTTTTAGAATCATTTTCTAGCAATGCATTTATTAGCAGAGTTGCACCTAGACTATAGATTGAATGAGAGATGGAACTATAGAGATACAATTAATAAAATAGAATGTTGTATAATATATATATACAGTATATATATATATAACAATTTTTTATGCATTAAGGTACTAAATAACAGAAAAAGCATTTAAATAGCTAGTGTCTGTTTTTTTATCGTCCTGTTCATCAGCCATAAGATTACATTCATTTTCCATATGCATGCAAGCAGTCATTCATGCACTGCGGGGGGCTTCTCTCTCTCGCCGCCAGGGCTGCAGAGGAGATAATTTGAGTCTAATCTGCTGGTGCAGAAGTGTGAGAAGTGAGACTGGACAATGAGGCTCCCTCTCTTCTCACCTGAGAGAGGTTTCCGCTTAAATCAAGCCCGTCTCACTGGCCACAGACCTAGATCCCCAACTTTAATGGGAAGACAGTTAATAACCTTCTTTTTCTCCTTCTCCACCTTCTTCTTCTTCTTTTATCCCCTGTGCACTATCAATCTGACCTGTCAGGGCACTGCTGAATCAAAGCAAAAGTCCTCTTCACAGATGACTGATTAGAAACGCAAAATCACAAAATCCATCTTCATGGTCACTTTTATTACAGTCATTTTTAAACTGACAGCAACCTGCTCAGGCTCGGAACAGAGCTTGTGGTACAGATTGTGTCTCTGAAAGAGAGAGAGAGAGATGAGAGGATGCAGAGAGGTGGGGAGGGAGCCTATTGTCTGTGGGATTTGGGGTGCAACATATATGTTGCACATATATACTTAAATGCTTAGATGCAAACATGTGCATATATTTGCGCAATGCATGCACACTGCATATGCACATAAATACGAAACGTGTTCAACTTTTGTTATGTATGGGGTCACAGAGCGTACAAGTAAAAACAATAATAATTACTCACAAAAATAGCCTAATTTCATTCATGTTCCTCAGACTGAATAAAACCCCAGTAATCCAATACTACAGTTTTCCAATATATTAGTGTTGCTGCAGAAAAATACAATAAAATAAATCCAAATGATTGGCAGCAGTGTACCTGATCAATTACAAAATCATAGCATTTGAAAAATTACTGCATTTATCCTTGCAATTATTAAATGTTTGCATTTATCCCAAGTTTTTTTATAAGATTAGAAAAATCACAACATATTAAACTGTCAAGCTATTAAAATGTGTTTGAATATGAGGTATGGTATGTATATACAGTATAAATATATCTATAGTCATACACCCTACAGGCCTACACAATACACAGAAGAAAAAAAAACTCAATAAATAAATAAAAACTTCAATAAATCTAAAAACTTCACACCTATAAAACTAATATTCATGCTTTGTATAAGTGTGCAAAGTACACTTATAGTTTATATTTAGTCAGGCAGTATAGTACTTCTAAAAAGTTCCTATATATATATATATATATATATATATATATATATATATATATATATATATATATATATATATATATATATATATATGGGTGTGTGAGTGTATAGTAATAATATGGTAATAATTGGTAACAGAATAATCAACTGTATGTCAAACTATTTGAGAATGCAGGAGAGGAAACAGAAGGCATTTTGTCGAATAGGCGACTTTTACTGTTCCATGAGCGTGTCTGTCAGGGCCCGGTCCTGGTCTAATCCTTCTCGACATCATTCAGGAGGGGTTACGTGTGTCTTGGTTACAGTTTTGTACACAGAACAAAGGAAAATGGGTCACGAAAGACAGAATACACACAATTTCACAGAAACCAGGGGAGCAGACCGCCTGCCACATTTAATGTTCTTAAAACATCTGATTGAACAGCTTGTCAAAATATTAAAGCTCACTTATGAATGCCTAAGAGTCATCTCTGGAAGAAGGGGGACGATTATTCTATTTAACAAATGATTTATTTTTTTGCATTAACCTGCATTTTGAATGGATTCAAAAAGGCAGGGGCAATTTATTAAAATGTTTTGTGTGCACTTTATTTAAACATCTACGTTTTCCATCATTTCATTTATTTGATACATGTCCTTAAGCCAAATAAATTATTTTAAATAAAAAAGAACATCTGTCATATACTGTCACATTATGTCACACAGTCTGACCTAGCCTAAAAATATATGAAACACATTAAAATATGTTTGGACAAGGCTTTAAAGATGCAGGGTTTGGACTAACACAGTCGTGTCAGAGTGTGGAAGCAGCTGCGCTCTGGAAATGAATGCCCCTGACTGTGCGCCTGTCAGTGGACTGAGACCTGACTGACCTGATGGGTTTGATTACTTCCCTGACATTCAAGGGCAATAAAAAAAAAAAACACAGCAAATAGAGACCTGGGGAAATTTTACCGTGCACATCCGTACATCCAGACGTATACACCTACGCGCACCGAACGTACATGTAAACAACACTCACCCACACACACAACACATACGATCCGAATAAACATAACAGATACAAGGCGTAAAAGCCTTAAAATCTTCAGCTTCAAGAGCCAAAGCCGTTGCATCTTCTGAACAGGGAGATTCGGAAAACAGGCGGAAATTCGGCCTCAGCTATGTCCAAAATCGACCAATATAGAACTACACCAGTATTTTTCATCTGACTCCATCAACGACAAGCACTAACTGCCATGAAATTCCCTAAAGATTATATGTCCCAGGACCATATTCCATCTGCTCTGCCTTTCCTCGACAGGAGGGAACAGAGGAAAGGCAGATAAATCCAAAAGAACCACCCCACAAGACTCAGCGAGAGGCAAACCAAGACAAACAGCACATCAAACCTTAGTCTGCAAAGCCTCCTTTTTATCCTGCTGGCATTAAACCCTAGACACACACACATGCATGCACGCACACACACACACACACACACACTCTGAGAGAGAGATAGAGAGGACAGAGACAGACACACACTCACATACACACACCCTTTACGGTACAGGGACTGAGAAACCCAGACAAACAGAAAAGTCAAAGAAAGCAAAGCACAGTATTCGAACACAAACACGCGAGCCGTTCGCCTACCACACCTGCTTTTGTGTGTCTGCCGCGTCGACTGGCAGTCCTGTCTTTTCTGCAGGGCAATGCAGAGTCCTTTCAAGACGGGGGGAGGCGGATCAGTCCTCAATGGACAGCTTTTACTAGGGGTAAATCAGCAGGTCAGGGGCTTTCAGGTGGGTTTCGGGCAGGAGCGGCGTTCGAGAAGGCCAGAGCGGGTAACTTCCAGCAAGTCTGTGATTCCTGGGGTTCACATCCTGACTCCCACATTTGTGCTCTTCAAAAGAGAAAAAAAGGAGGAGAGAGAGAGAGAAAGAGAGAGAGGAATAGGAAGCACAGGTCATGTAAAATGTATAAGCTGCATTTAAAAATAATTTAATTCTGGAAGCGAGCAGCTCATCTCCTGCCACCGAGGATCCGGGTGAGGGGATTCTTCTCTTCTCTTTTTTTTTTTTCTTCACTGAATGCACCTTTTGTGACAGTCTACATTTTGGTTCAGGGAAAGCAAGCAAGAAATGAGAAAGTTGCTTATGAGCACTAGAGAAAATATTTAAATATATCTTTTAAGGTAGTCCAGCCGAGCGTACGACAGTTATCACTGGCATTCGTGAATTACAAGTCATCCTCCGCTGTTTGTTTGTGGTTTCCGCTCATTTCGCTCATGTCACACGGGTTGATTTTAAATTCACCATCGACTGAGAGGTATTTAGACTAGTTGAACTACAGCTTTTAGTCATGGTGGAAGGCGTAGGCTGCTCCTCACAGGTGGGCTTGTGTGTTTTGCACTCGCTGACTCACTTGTAAGCAAAACTCTCCTCGGGAGGCAGCTCAAACAAACCCAAATTACAGGGTTAATGAAAGCTGTATAAATTAAACAAACTCTCGGCTGCTTATTTGATGTCCGTTTAACAACATATACATTTATTTATTTTTTTTCCATAAAAACAGCTTGCCCCGAAAAAGCGCTGCAGCTCTTGCTGAAGGCGGTGTTTTTTTGAAGCAAATGCTTCCTATAGCTCCGTTATGCAGTATAATTCTGTATACTTTTGACCTTTGTCAAAAAAAAAAAGTATCTTTGAAAGTTTTAATGTGAACCATTTTAAACCCCAAACTGAGGGGGGAAAAAAGACAAAATGCCAAAAAAAATTCTGCCTTTTATTTTCACTTCATATTCTTAAAATGAAAGTTTCTTTGTTGCCTGTCGCCTGATTGAGCATAATCAAAAACATTCCAAACTGCAAAACATTTTTTTGCTTACGAATTACTTCAGAAACCTTGTTCGGATTATATTTAGCACATCACAAACGATCCTTTTGCACACTTACATGCAGAAACGTCTTATGTAAACAGACCACACAGTGCTCTGTTATAATAACATGGAAGGGGTACAGCCTGTCTGCACCACCATCATTTTATGAGAGACATATTGCTGAAATGTCGATTTCTGTTGCTTTTAATAACAAGCACATGACAGGGCACAAAACACTGCATTGTGGGATATTGACCAGGTCGGGGGAAGGAGGGAGCAACGATTTGGTTTGAGGATAATATTCTCTTTAAAGCACACCGTGTAAATTGTGCGTATAAAGTCATTGGAAGTGATTCCTCAGGACAGCCTGAGAGGACAGCTACCTGCTGGCTTGAAGAAGCCAATCAATAGCAGGAAATAGAGCCATGCATGAGGCTGGGAGGCTAGCAAGCAGTTAGCGCTAATAAAAACGGGCCATGTCAATATTTGGGAATAACAGACGAGAAGGATAATAGACAAAAGACAGCATATGCCGTCGCGTACTCAAACAGGGGCTCCGAATTAATGCGCAGAGTCCAGCTGCTCCCGAAGGGTAGACCCCCGTGCATTAGTTACCGCAGGTAATGCCAAACTATAGTAAAATCAATGTGCTCAGAACCACTATAAAGAGAGGCAACACTTCACAGGAGGCAGGACTGACTGTGCCTCTCTTTCTCTCGCTCCATCGCAGGGTCACAGAGCTGTTGAATTCGTAGAGCCTCAAAAAAGACAAAATAAATTATGTATAATGCCAGGTGTGTGCTCTGCACAAACAGAAGCAATTACGACTGACAGCAATGATCCAATTTCATTTGAGTTGCCTTGATGCCGATTTTTTATATTTCGAGAATGCCCATGTACTAACTGACGGATGTATTTTGTGCTCGCTTGCCACGCTGCTCTTAAAATGACTCTAATTTTGTGTTTGTTTGGCTTAACAGGAGATCATACATAAAACCTAACGTCATCATATTTATATTTTCCTTTTATAAATGCTATTGTTTGTCCTTCATAAACCATTAACTCTGTTTCCACAACCCCCTAGACAAGAGACAAATGTCCAACAACCTCAAAAATGTCTGAATATTTTTTGTAGAGAATGTTTCGGGGATTGATCATCTGAACATTACCAAAAAAAAAAAATCTGCAGTCATGGCCCTTCATGAAAGATGGAAATAATGGTCGGATGAAATTGTGGTTGTGTTCTCATACCCATTTGGACCAGATGGATTCTGAACAATTGAGCCTGAAAGAGTAGTTCACTCTCAATAAAAAAAATCTTGATCTTAAGTGTCACAAATTGTAAGGACAACCTTTATTATGTTTTTGTGTCCTTTCTGAAGTTCGAATACTTCAGTCACCATTCGTTGTATTTGCACGAAAAAAAGAACAGCATTATCACAAATTCCTTCTGTGAGAAAGAAAGTCAGTCAGCCAAATTTGAAATGATGGTAAGATGAATAAACGACAACAGAATGTCTAATTTGGGTTTCATGGTCGTTTTAGGCTTCTTTGGCAGCAGCTGAAATAAGGTCAGATAGTTTTCTTTGACGCATGTCATAAACACACTTCTGGTACCTGTCCGATCCCAACATACCATTGTACAGGTTGATGTTGTACGTGGGTGACATGCTGTCTATCTGCATAAGCACATATTCATCACTGGTGTGAGAGCTGGACGTATTTGCGGCTGAAAGGGGCAGGATGACCTCCCAACCGTCCGACAACCTGACCTAGACTGCTCATACAAACCAGCCCTGGACAGGAAACAGGAGAACAGCCACTGGATGCAGGCAGAAGCTGGATGACACATGACTTGGACTGGAAAATACACAAAATTACAGTGTTTTGAGTAGCTAAGAATTTAATGGACACATTATACCTAAATTTTGAAATTATACCCATTTTATTCAAATCCTTGTTACGAAACCACAAACAGAAAATGGGCTTTAGGCTCATTACGGAATTGTGAGAAATGCATTTGGGTGTCTGTAATGACTGGCTTCAGTCCCAACAAAATCCACAGCTGAGAAGTGCAGAAGCCTGTCATGTGAATTTTCCATCCACTCTTCAACACACTGTAATTTGGGCAGCATTCAAAATGGCCACCTTTTTCTTTTCTTTTTTTTTTTTTTTGCTGTGTGTCCATCCATTATCTCCTTATGATGCTCCAGAAAACATTTCAATTGGATTGTGATGGCCTGTTTGGGCCCTTTGATCCCTCTCCCTTTTAAGAACTCCATTGTTCAAGATTCGCCATCTTTTGCTACCGAGAGTCTGACCCTAGGCAAATCTTCATAATGAGCTTCTAGTCTGATCCATTATAGATTCTTGGATGTGCCCACATCACACATGCCTCTGGTGCTTTTTTCTGTTTTCCCCATCCTTAAAATGCTCATAAATGTATAAATACAAAGGATCAAAATCCAGCGAAACACACTCATCAAAGTCCTCAAGGTAGAACGAATTTAGACACTAATGAAAGATTAAAGACTAGTTGGGAGCATTACTCTTTAAAAACAAATACCTCAAGATGGGTTTCATCTAGTGAACAATATACTGTTCTTCGCCTACGTCAGCTAGTCCGGTAATATAGTTTGAGTTCTTCTTTTACAACATGTTTGAGTGAACATATATAGGGGAGACCAGAGATGGTTGTAACATGGGTGAAGACCCTTACTTTAACCACTTTGGTAAAGGATATAAAGGATTTAGAGGTCAAAACACTATTTTGAGTAAAAAAAAAAAAAAGAAAAGAAAATTGCAATCAATTTAATGCATGTTAAATGAACTGGAATAATTGTAATCAGTGTATACTCTTGTTTTGTTGCTGACTAAATTTTGACTTTTACCTAAATATTAAAAAAAGGTGAAATATCATGGTTGAGTAGAAGAGAATGTTGTTACACTATTTTGCCCATTTACCTCTAATGGACCCACAAAGATTGAACAAAGATTTATTTGTTTGTTTGATTAATTGTTTTGTATTGTATCCAGCAAAGATGCATTAAATTGATCAAAAGGGACAGTAAAGACATTTATAATATTACAAAAGACTCCCATTTCAAATTAATTCTATTCATTAAAGATTCCTGGAAAATAATTTTTATCTCAGTTTCCATAACATTTTTAAAACACAATTGCTCACAACCAACAAAATACTCTATAACAATAATCTGTAATTGATCATGTCCACAGTTTAGGGATGAGTTGTACATTTCTAGACAAACCATCCTGACCTCTCCCATATACTTTGCATGTGTTTAAATCTTCATTTCAATACTAGACACCTGTGCAAGAAAACCTTCAAGGTTAAATAAAAAAATCTGTAAACCTGCTGTACGAGACCAACAGAAAATGGAATTTACATGGGTAAAAAAGACTTCTGTTTGTTCTAGACAAATACATCATGTCAATTAATTGATATTAGCAAGGCCTACACCAGACTCTAAGGGCAAATCCGTTAACTTACATTTATGTATGTACAAACAAAACCAAAATGCCTCGGTTCAAATATAACAGGTACAGTAATATAAGATAAATAGATTTTCTGAAATACGGCAAGATTTGAGATCGAAACGAATGCTTTTTCACGATCGCCTCGAGAGTAAACTTTCCAGAAAAAGAAGAGGGAAAAAAAATCTTCGAAAACAAACAACACATAGACAGGAAAAAGCAAGGGGAGGTAAAAAAGGAAAACATCAGTTGTCCTTCTTGAGAACGACATGCTTTGTAGCTCTTCTGTCATATCTCATGGAGTCGAATGGACAGCAGGATTGCTGGCTTGACTGACTTTCTGACATCCCCAGAGACAGCGTTCCCTTTCCGGCACCTCTCGGGAGATGGCTGGACTTTATGAATTAGTTACAAGCTTTGTCCTTTTCTTATTGCATGGCAGATGAAACCCACACCAGATAAGACAGAGGTGCAGGAAAAGGAAGAATATCAATTGGAGTGAATTGTGAATTCTGCGGGGGGAAGGCAAATGAAAGAAAAAGTTTTGCAAATGAAATGCAGCTGTGTGTCATTTTTGGCCTCCATCCGTTGTAAGATTGGAAATATGAAGTGTGTGTGTGTGTGTGATAGTGGAAGAGTTCTGTCTCCTTTGTGACCATTTGCTTTGACCTAAAACGTGGCTGGGGGAAAACAGCACTTTTTACAGTGTGTGGCTCAATGTCGAACTTATATTTAATATATGACATTTCACACAAATCATCCGACCAAAGACATGACCCTGGGGTATTTTTGCAGATTGCTTTTTCAGTACCTCAGCAACTGTGGAATTACTCTTCCTCAAGAAAGCCTTTGAGTTGGACGAGGTGATCACCTCGGATGGCTGTGGCCATCCTGATCTGGAACAGCTCAGAGAAAGTGATATCATGATCATAGAGCCATGCTAAATTGAAAACAGCTTGGTGGCTGGAGGCTGTACAAAATACCCATATATTACATATTGCGCAACACTCAATTGGCCGGTCGAATAATTATTCTGTTGTGGCATCTCAAATGGTCTGTTTATAAACATAATTCATATCTGCAAGGGTTCATTTTAATATGGCAAATGTTTTAGGACCTTAAGAATGTTGTTTGAGTTTTCTGTGGCCTCAAAAGAAATTCCAGTTCACTTAAAAATTAGAATTCTGTCAAGAGTTTACTCACCCTCCTGACACACCAAACTCTTCTCCTTGAGGAACACAAAAGACTGAAAATATAAAAAGAAAATGTCTTTTAAGGTTATGGGTTGAAAACAGGATGAAAACAACCCCCACCTAAAATCAATTTAAAAAAAATCATACAGATTCTAAATGTCTGAATTATTATTTTTAGGTCAATTATCTGTTTAAGTCACACTTAACATGTCTGAATGAAGTTACATTTCATTCAAAATATCAAACCAAGTGCCAAAGCGGTTTTATAATGACTACCAACAGGTCCTTTAAAAGTATCAAAAGCATCTAAAATTGTCTTATTTTTGAACAATACATTTATTGTTACTGTTATTATTTGTTTTTCTATTTTAGTATAACGAAATCTAACGTATTTGCCCACCGTCCTGGAAATCTGACTTATTTCAGTCATATGTTTTACTTTCTTTCTTTCTTTCTTTCTTTCTTTTTTTTTTTTTATCGATACCACCTGCTTTCATATTTTGTTATCTAACGCAATGGCATTCATCCAAGTTTATACAAGTGTGGCCTCTGCATCCAATGCTTTATGAGATCTTTGTATATTAATATATAAAGGACTTCACCGGAGGAAAAATAACAATCAAAGTATAATCCACGTAACACAACCAAATCCCAGCATCCTCAGAAGAAAGGAAAAATAGCATCCCACATTCTCAAGGTTAGTGTCAGGCCTGGGCTGTATTAAATCCACAGAGCCTGTTCAGGTTTCTCCTCAGAGACAGCAGCATCCCCATTCTGTCTCTACCCACTTACTCTAATTAAGCAATTATTTTGAGCTAACACTATTAAAATTGAATAAAGAACACAAAAGATGAAAGTGTACTGTATATTAGCTGTGTACAGCTAATATACCCCCATCCGCCACAACAGAATAATTAGCCGTTCTCCCTCAGGGCAGAAGAAAACCTGTTTTTAATTGGAATCCAGCTGGGACTTTACCAGTTTTAAAATACATGAGGCTTCAGCAACAATAAAATACACAGAATTTGATATGTTTGCTGAATTTGTTTACCTTGAATCTACTGGGTTCCCTCTCATTGTATTAAGAAAAATGGGTGGCAGTTACAAACACATTTTGCAAAATTTTGTGTCTATAGCTTAAGCTTTTGTATAATAGATGCAAATTTAACTAAGGGGACCCTATCAAATTCAGGGTAGATGTTTTTCTGCCAATTTTCAACAAAGACCTTTGGTTTTCTTAGATGGGCAATTATCTGCTGTTCTGACTTGTCTTATTTTGTGGCTACACTAAAAAATGACTGTGATTTTAACTGTAAAAAAAAACCTGTGAAACTGCTACAGTACAAACCTGTTAAATGGTTAATTTTCTGTAAAATTTACAGGGGAAAAAAACGTAGACTGACATTCCAAGAATGCTCTGTGTTGCATTTCAAATTTAGTTTGAATTTGATGTTTTTTCTTTGAAATAACTATGTTTCTCCTTATTTTTTTCTTATCAGTTATGTTTATTAGGGTTACATATAATGTTGTTAAAGTAATGCATATTTCTCTTTAATGAGTCTCACCATTATGGTGTTTAGTGCTTGTGCGAATGGCGCTGTGCACCTTCTATGTATGTTATTATTTATTTATAAGCTGCTTGTGATGGACTTAGGTTCATCACGTGACTTTCTCATCACCACCTGCTTTTGGTGGTTATCAGTGTATTACAAAGGTACAAAATAGATTTCAGTACTTCAATAGGATGGTATATTAACATTAAATCAGTTATTGAAATTACGGTTTTTAACTGTAAATTTGAGGTAAAACCATAAAACCTAAAATGTTGTTACCGTAAATGTTTTTTAACATAAATTTTACAATTGTTTTCTTACTGTTACGTACATGGACTTTCAGTTCTCTTATTTGGTCATCTTCCTTTTCTTGTTTGGTTAATTGATTAATCCCCACCTGGCTCCATTCACCTGATTTCTCCCTCGTGTTTAAATACCCTGTCTTTTGAGTTCCTCCTTGTCTGTGATTAATGTTGTATCTTTATGTTGTATCCTAAGTTAAGTTAATGTATTATGTTGGATGTGCCCTTATTCTCCATCAATCATTAAAAGTACCTTTTGTAAATCGTTTTCCTTGTGCGCCTTCCTTGCACATCAGCAAACCGGTTACACTTACAGTGTATTAAAAGCAAATTCGGCTGGTCTGGGTCAGATGGGTGACTCTCAAAAGTGTGTGTTTTGGTCTGTAGGTCTTACGTAGCCGCACCCCCAACCCCACCGGTTTAACCTATGAGAGTCCCCAGCCATTTCCCGCGGGACTCACCCCAGACCCTGCGGAGGGAGGCTGATGCTTAGGCTGTGGGTAGCTGCGGCCAGGTTGCCTTTGTTTTCCTCCAGCCCTGTCAATTCCCTCCCTCTCTCTGCCTCAGTCAAGTTCAAGGATATCCTCAATTGGCTGACTGCAGGTCATTTCCTAGGACCTTTGAGTGCTGTGATGCTAGTTCGCCCGCAAACCTCCACTCCACCACCGGCCTATAAACATTTGGTAAAGGGATTAAGTCACATGTGCACCTTATGAAAATAAATCCCGAGCATTACATTTGGTTATAGAAGGGGGTTCTGCCGTGTTGCAAATTTCCTCTCTGCCTTAATGGAGAGAAGGTGATTCTTCTACAAATCTTGCTGACGGAGGGCAAAAAAGATCCTGCACGTTCTCTGTCGGCTGCACAGTTGATGGATCAACATCATGTGTCTTACTTGTGTGGAAATGGAGGACAGACAATTGGCTAGTTGCGACTCACAACCCGAATCAATCTGCTTGGAAATGGAAAACCACCAGGAAAAAGTTAAATAAATAAAAAAATAAAGAAGAACAGAAAATATTTCCCACCCCAAGCGAAAAGATGACATTAAACTAGTTTATTCTAGATGTGTCTGGAATGAACACAGAGTTTGAAGAACATGCAAAGGAGGAAATACTAGCTTTTTTTATCCTGATTTCTCAAAACAACTTTACGAAGAAAGTAAAACAGTTCTGAATGAAAAAAAGGCAGGACTGATTTTACCATTTTAGAGTGGATAAAAATCCAACATCATGATTTCATATAAAACTGAACTATTATAATTTCAGATAATTAATTTGAGATGGTAATGCAATATCTCTTGTGCAAAAGTTCTCTATTATTCACCAGAAACATATTTCTTGCTTCAGCCACTAAATAATATCCGCAATATATGCCAATATCGGCATAAAATTAAATATACATGCCTGATCTCTGAATTTCCTTTATGGTTGAATGGATTTTAATTCCAAACACAAAATTAACTTTCTTCAAGTCACTGGCATTGTGTTTTTCTTTCAAATTCATTTCTTATTTACAAAATATATGAAGCATCACAGACTTAATATAGTATCTTAAAATCTTTGTCCACACATGCAAGTAATCTTTTTTTTTTTTCACTAAACAGCAGTTTTTCTTCCATATGCATACAGATATGAAATAAAACTGCTGTTTAATAGATCTAGTATATATATAAATATACATATATATCATCTTATCTCAGAGGCACAGAGCAAGCGCATTATGTAAAACTATGGACTGTGTTAAAGGTGGATGGGGATGCTGCAGGAAGACGGGGGGCTCTATAGGGGATGTATGCGGTTTGCTGTCTGTCTCTATATGTACATGTCCATCTATCATGCCATCTGTGGGTCTATCAGTTCCTTCTCGAATGTGTAGGGGGAAATAAATTTAGCCCCCGCCTTAAAAATGCACATACATTTCCATACATTGGGGGTGAGTTAAAGGGGCTTAAACCTATTTCCCAACAAACCCAAAACACCAACAGAGGGAAGATAAATGCATCTGTCCCTTTTTTCCAGCCGCTGCGGAAAATCCCCCCATTGCAATATTTATCTTAATAAGGGGCACAGTGACAGGGACCACTATTGCATGCGGCCTCACCTGCACATTTTTTAATCCCACTCTGCGTTATCATACAGGATGGGAAACCCACATGAAGCGGAGTCGTCACCCTTCCAGGACACACAGTCTGCGTCGAACATCTATTCACCATTCGCTCAGCTGTCACAACATGTTTCCTCATTTGCAGATGTTTTACCTGTACACACACACACTCACTCTCTCCCTTCATCTTTCTATATTCCTGCCTTTGTTTATTTGTTGTTTAGTCCTAAAAAAGTATTGTGACATCTCTTCACCTAGAAAATTCGAAAAAACGGAGACTAGTCTGAATAAATGAGGACACTCGCTTTCCGGATTCGGAAAACTGTTATAAAAGACTAACAGATTAAAGAAAGTTTTATTCACCAAAAGTGTTTCACTTCAGAAAGTTCCGTTTTGTTCTCCTCAGACACGAGACTGTTTGTGCGCTCTCTATCAGTTATGTTTATTGTGTTATTTTGTTTATTAATGTTGAAACACGATGGGTTGGCTGGTGTGTAACCATCTCTGCCAGTCCCTCTTACGTTTGAAATGTGGGGATGGGTGAGGAGAGGTATGCACATAACAAAAACAGGGTTTATATCTTTGCCTTCTGCTCTTCTACAGGCCAAAGCAGTGGAGAGAGAGAGAGAAATCAGAGAGGGAGAGAGCATGGCAGAGTAGGTTGCCATTCTGTCACCTCGACCTCTAAACATGGAGTGTATCAAGCTCCACTGCCTCACTTTCACACATATACACACACAAACACACTCCCAGACAGCGACTACTGCATCTACATAACCACTGAAGCATTTCACATATTAAACTTAAGTTTCACATTTAAGACTGTACCTATTCAAAGTTTTGTTAGGCTCACTTTACTGTCACATTTGTGTAATTCTAAAACTTACTGACTGTTACCCCGCAAAGGCAAGGCGGACATGAGTTTATTCGAGACTTATGAAGATGACAAAATGAGGAATGTATTAAAACACACACACACACACAAAAATCCAACGTTTTACTACAGCTTCAGGCAGAAATGAATTCTATCCTCGGTCAGCGTAAACAAATTAAGATAAAAATATATTACTACTATGTAATATTTATCTAATATTCGGTTTATTATTAGTAGGAACATTTACGCAATTTAGAAGTATCATATCACACACTTATCAATTAATGAAAAATTATTACAAAAATACTGAACAAAATGAATAATGATAATAATAATAAAATAATAATTAATATAATTTTGTAATCCAGATTGCGGGAAACAAAGTGTAAAACTAAACTGGATTGAGATCTGGTCTAAAATGGACCAAAATGACCAGAAAACCATTTTTGGCTGGATTTTTTTATTTTTCCCTTCGAGCATGGTAAAGAAACTCTGCGGAAAAACATCCTCTGTATAATATAATACTAATATATTTACCACACACAAATATGCAACACAATCACCACTTGTTTCGAACAGAACACTCCATTGAAAATTAAAGATGACCTTATGATTTCTGAACTGGTGCTGCTCAATCAGGCCTTGAGAGATGACCATGGTCTAGAATTGACAGCAAAATGGGAAGAAAAAAAAAACACATAACCGCCTGCAAACTCATCCTTTCTCTTCCTTACCATCATCCTCTTCTTGTTCTCTCACGCTTTGCCTCTCAATCCCTCTCTCTCTGGTTTCCCACAGCCCTCGGGGCAGACGGATTGTCAATCTGCACCATGTGCTGATAAATTAGCACGAGTGTTTCTCTGATACACTCTACTGCATCCCAACACTTTGGATAGAAATCTGTACAACGCAGACTGATAACTGTCTCTCAGGCCAGACCGAACACACACACACACACACGCACGCACACACGCACACACACACACACACACTATAAGAGTAAAAAAAAAACAGTAGCAGATCCTGTAAAATTCTCAAGATTTCATTCTACTGAGAAGCTAAGAGCAAAAATAGAAATAGCTTTTCGTTTTCTTTTTGTTCGGGGAGCACTTTTATGGTGGTGTGTTTGTGTGTGTGGATGGTACAGGGCCCTTTCATTACAAGTGGAGGCAGATCTTATTACCTGAAGTAGTATACAGACATATGTTTCTCATGAAGGGCCTTAGCGAGTCAAATGAATTCTCTGAAGTTACATGGCGACTGCTACTCTTCTCTTTGAAATTGGGCACACCGTGCTCCATAATCAATAAGTCAAGCTATCACACACACGTATAACAGACCCCCTTGGCATTTTAGATGAAAAACTTAAATTCACTTGATTCACTTTGTAAATTAAAGACAAACCGGAAAGCATTAAACTATGTAAAATCTGAAAGTTTGCACACTGGACACACTGGGCGAAAGAAGAAAGAAAGGACACGGGGTCTGCAATATTTTCATGTTCGGTGCTTCGGTGGAGGCGGCAGCCGGACATGCTCGATGAATCCTCGTTTCGCTCTGAAAATAATTACTTACATCATGGTTGGGTGCCAAACTGTACCACATCCCTTCTGAACTTTCCGAACTCATTTACACAACTCCTGTTAAAGCCAAACTAGATGTGAGGTCTGCAGGTTCTGTACATTTAAACACTTGAATGCTATAAAAGGATAATGATAATACTTAATGCTGCATAATCATTTTCTGATACAATGCATTATTATTAACATTATTCATTTTTTTATTATTTCACAAGCTATTAAGTAAAATATATTTGAAATGGAATACACAAATTATTTATTAATACACAATTAAAATAAGTATTGAATAAGAATGAATCAGTTATTTAAAATAATATTAGCATGGTCTATATATATATATGTGTGTGTGTGTGTGTGTGTGTGTGGTTACAAGCTATCATATAAAACAATATATTTATAATAGAATAAACAAATCAATGATATAAAGAATTAAAATAAGGACTGAATAAGAATGAATTATTTTGGTCCTGTTTACATGGTCTGTTATTATATATAGAACATGTTAATATTCATCTAAAATAACCAAGCCAGGGTCAGTGTGAGTGTTTTCGTAATAATAATAATAATAAATCTTAATTATCATGAGCAGAAGAAACACTACTGAGATAATTTGCTGCAATAAGGTGTCATTTAGGGAAACAAATAAATAAATAAAACTGTGACACATCCAGGACAGGTGTGTGAGTTAACCCTGTGCTATTTATGGAGGTGGTTATAACCCGTGTGGAACATGGCAGAGTGGATACCAGCCGATACAAACTCCTGGAAGCAGACTTTGATTCACAAATCATCTCTTTTTGCATGCCATTTATATGCTCTCCATGAAAACTGGCACATGTTGCCAAGACAACTGTGATGGCTCAGCACCATGGCAACCAATCAAAACTCTGACAGTGCCAAAGAAGAGCGGGAAAGAACTAAAAAATAAAAAAAAGTGGCAGAATTGTCAGTAAGAGGTTGAAGGTGTTCATGCAAAATACGAAACAAAGTGAAAAGCCTTAGTAGGATACATAAGGCTGAAGATTAATTAGTTCTCAACCTGCTAGCTACATTTAAGAGAAGAACCTCCCGGTGCAATAATCTATAAGATCAAGCTAAATGCTGCATCTGTGAGGGAACCCGATCTCCCGGATCAAATAGCAGCAATTAAGATGTCAGAATGGTTGGCTAATTGTGTTCAGACTCATTAACAGATCTGAAACGCAGGCTAACAGGATACAAAAGAGGAGAAAATAGTTCAAAGAAAGCCCTGAAGTCAATCTCTCATTATACAAGATTATAATTAACTGTGGAATAAAGGAAGCGCGGTTAAGAAGGACCACCGCCGAGGACATGTTAAACAATTCAGTGTTTAAAGAATGTGTGCAATTGATTTCGAATACAGTCTCAGAACTGTATATATGATTTTAATGACTTCGTTTAGGTAATTTACAAAAACATAGATTCACACATCCCGACTACAATCCGGAAACAAGAGAAGACAGTTTACCCTGCTGCATTTCCTCATAAATTCCCCCAATGTCCATTTAGGAAGTATCTAACAATACAATAGCACATGCTTTGGCTAGAATGCAATGTCATTTTTTGTCACCTTGTAAATCCTGACAAGTACGATTTTCAGAGTTGTTGTTGTTGTTTTTTTTTTTTTTTTTGCCATATGAGGAGAAGAAGGTGCAGATATGTCTAAAGGAGAAACCAGAGGAAGAGTGTGAGCTGTCTGATGGTGCCACTAATGCTTCACAAAACTGTCTGCTTTTCAGTTCAGGGTTCCCGTTTCAACTTGAAAGCAGTGCAGATTGTGCCTTAAAGTTAATGCCGCCGTCGGAATGCTAATGGCGCTGAATTTCTGAGCGTCAGAATCATTACCTCTGCTGAACTGGTGCACAATCCGCTTGATTTAGTCGAGTTTTTCAAGGGCATGGTTTTGAGCTCCAGTGGAACAGTGCTGTGCATCAGTCCTTCTTTAATTCTTTAATAAAAGCATCAGCTAAATGAATAAATGTAAATAATGAATGTATTAAGCATTCCTGAGAAAAATCAAAGGGACCTGCTTGTTGTAAATGAAAAAACGCAATGACAGTTCTAGCAATGAAGAAGTGACACCTGTAAAATGGAGAGAGATTGACCGTCTACATAAAGGTCAGATCAAATGAGATATAGTTTATTAAACATGTTCAACCTACAGTATATGACATCTTTATTTCTCTTATTTTTTCCCTTTCTTCCATTTTATTTTTCTTCAAACACGTTGTTGCTTTCCTACCAAAGCAATTTTTAAAGCAATACATCAGTCCAAAAATTATTTTATTTTGTAATTTATTCCAGATGTACACTATGGAACACAAAATATTGTTTTATTTACTTTTTGTTTTCTTTTATTTTTTTTTAAGAATAAAAAAAATACATTTATTAAATTACCTTTCCATATAATAAAAAACACCACAATAATATCACAATAGTGTGCCATAGGACTAATGCACTATATTCCAAGTCTTTTGCAGTCACATGATAATTTTTTGTGAGCTCTAACCTTTGGCTAAATCTATTTTTTTAATGTTTTTGCTAATTAAAATAAACCTGAAATGAAATAATAAATAGTACAAGGAAAAAATCTAATTAAAAAAGTTAAAGCTAAATAAAATATATATATGTTTTAATTACAAAAGCATAACTATTAATACAAATAAAATGAAAACTGAAAATAAAAACAACAAAAGCTAATTCAACAAATTTCTAAATTCTATAATAGAGTTGTGATAATATTAAAATAACACTGTATTCAAAACAACAGTCAGAATATCCTTTTGTGTTCCATAAAAAAAAAAAAAAAAAAAAGTTTGGAACAACATGATCGACATTAAATGATGACATTGAGTTCCTCGTCTGGGAAATTCATGATTCACATGTGAAAGAAAAGCTGCATTGAACTCTGAAACACAAATGTGCACACACACACACACACACATAAACACCCAATGCGGTAAAGGCACTGCTGAAACTAAAACAATTATATCTTCAGATTCTCATAGCTCAACCCCTGATCAAATGAATCCCCTGCGATCACTGGCAGATGTTGAAGTAGTCACACAGATACACCCAGCTCCTAATTAATTTAGCTCATTTAGCTCATTTCATTTCCATGCAGGACTCATAGACACTGATGCACGGCGAGGGTTTGGGGAAACCGATGTTAACCCCAGCATTAAGAGTGTTTGAGGCAGACTAAGTAAGGTGGAACAGCAATGACTAGTGTGACAGCTGACATGAGAAATAATAATAATGTCCAGGTGCTTGAGAAGGTTCCAATGATCAAAGTGTACGTGTGATATGAGGAATGGAAGAAGTTAGAGCGTATCTAATATGTGAGTTCAGCTCAGACCGGGGCAATCAGCAATTACAGGGAAGGTTTAAGTGATGGCAAATTGCATTACCATTTAAGAGCAGAGCGAGGAAAACATATCCAGCCAGAAGAGTTTCCAACGAGAGCGAGATTAGGTTTCGCTTATTGATTTTTGTTTTAAACTGATACATTAGTGAACCTAATGCTTTAATAATTTCAAATAAACTGTCCTTCCCCAAAGTCTTAATGAGCCCCACTGACTAAACGCCAAAGTTATGAGTAATACATACATGTCTGTGTTTTAAAAGACACAAATGGATTGATGAATAAGAAAGAAAGAAAGGAGGTAGGTATCCTGTTTTTGAGTTGCTAGTGTAATGCCAAATAAAGATGTTATATGCATTTATGAATAACTTTCTATGTATTTTTTAAACCAAATATATCCAGAAAAAGTGTCAAATTTGATTTGATAAACTTTATTCGTCCCGAAGGAGGGAAATTCACTTTACAGCAGCACATGATATAAATGAGGTATATAAAACATTATTTAAAAATTTGCCTTTTGTCATAAAACGCATCAAACGATTTAAAACATAGTTTTTCTTCTTTTCTTTTGAACTGCATTATATCATACAGACAAAAGGAATACATTTGTAACATAAAAACATCTGTAGCACCTAGTGTGAATTAAACAACACAAACAAAACTACTTTATGTGTTTATGAATTGATTTTCTAAATTTCTTAAAAAAAAAAAAAAATGATCATAGAATAAATGTATGTGACAATATAAAGTGATAATTTTTTTTTTCCTTTTCTTTTGAACTTTGGTGTTCATTTCATCTTTGTCCTAAGTGGTACAAAATGGTAGATTTGTATAACAGACCGGCAGAAAAAAAGGGGGGAAATGAAATAAAATCACAGAGTTAAAAAAAAAAAAAAAAACGAGGGAAAAACAATGACCACGAGCATTTCAAATGCGACAAAGTATGGACTCCTCTCCCTCGTTCCCTCACTAGATTTCTTTCTCTCTGTCTGCCTCTCGCCACAAACCGCAGGCTGTTCAAGGCAACTTAGAAATCTCTTACATCTGGAAGAGTCATAATTCATGGGATTTCTCTTGACAGCCATGACAGGCACAGGGGCAGCCAGAAACAACTGTCTCCTATGTTGTGCTATTTGCACAGGGGCAGGAGAGGAGGAGCAGGCACAGGACCACATCCTTCTCCAGCAGATGTGATCAGCGGAAGCCCTTTTATTCTTTGCCAGTTACTCCATGAATAGGCCTTAAATATTATATAGACAGTAGCTATTACTTCCAAACAGAAATTCCGGACTGTCTGCTAAGCTGGAAAACACATGAGGGTTCATTGTTCTAGCGCAGAGGTCACGCCGTGCTCTCTGCCCGCTGATTCATCTCTAGGATTTCTCACATGTTGGATGGAGATTAATGATTGGAGCTGCACCCCACCCTGTGCATGAATACGATATCACCCTTTGGCCAACAATTGGCTTTTTTTCTCTTTTTGGGGGGTGATATTTATAACAAGAACCTGGCTGTTGGTTTTGCAATGGCCAGGCAGGGAATGCTAGGAGAACTGCTGAAATCACAACAGTTGGGGGTGAAGTCCAAACCAGATCCAGACAAGGTGATTCTACATTTGAAATCATTTATTAAACCTCATGCCGTTTTAATGCCATTTTCTTTCTTTCACTGAACACAAAAGGAAATACTTTCAATCTTTAAGATATTTTCTCTTCCATACAATGAAAGGGGGCTTTGAGATGTAAAGCTTTAAGAAGATTTGTTTTAAAAGGCCCATTAAAGTAGTCCATACAACTTTAGCATTTAGCAAATAATAAAATCTATTTTAGTCGTTACACCAAACAAAGTCATTGTGTGCCTTCAAAGAAACTAGAATATATTGCAAATGTCTACTTTCGTTAAAACATATGATATTATATAAAATATACAATATATATGTAATATATGTAAAATAAAATAAATTCTGCTTAACATCATCATTTTTTGTGATTTAGGGGTTTTTTTTTTCACTTCATGAACATTTTACTTTTTGCAATGAGAAAGGTAAGTCTCAAGTGCAAGGACACAAATAATTCCTCATGGGGAAGCCCTGGCTTAGAGTTTCCATGTTAGCCTAGCTGGATGATGTGAAGCATATACTCACTGATGGATGATCTTTTGGTAGTCTTTCCAAAAAAACTACTTCACTCTCTCTCCGCCTTCTTTACTCTCCCTCTTTCTCTCCTTGCAGAGGCTCCAGCATCTGACCCTCGGGCCACAGGGGTTTAACAAAAATCCAGAGCTACAGTACACTGGGTGAAACAATAAGGACAGAACAGCAGCATCATGACACTAAAGACAGCGAGAGAGCATCTGTGAGCATGAGTGAGAAAGACAATGTTTATTATTTATGTATTAGAGGAGGATAAAAGCACATGACCATGTATTTTGAAAAGGCCCATCATGTATTACTGCTTAAGATGATATATGTAAAAAATATATATATATTATGCATTTAAACAGACGCTTTACCTAACATGTGTTCCCTGGGAATCGAAACCCACAACCTTGCACTGCTGACGCAATGCTCTACCACTTGATCCACAGGAACACACACACACACAAAAAAAGAACACAAATTGTGACAAACATTTGTCCAGATTTATCCAGGTGCGAAAATATATAATCATAGACTACTGTTCAAAAGATTGGGGTCAGTAAAATTGTTATGTTTTTTAAAGAATACTTGCTGCATTTCTTTGATTAAAAAATACAGTAAATTATATAATATTTTAAAATTACCATCTAAAATATATATATATTTAAGTGTGATTTATTCCTGTCATCTTTAGCCTCTAATTATCCTTCAGAAATCATCTAATAAGCTGATTTGTTGATCAAGAAACATTTCTTTCTTTCATTATATATATATATATATATATATATATATATATATATATATATATATATATATATATATATATATATTTAAAAGTCTCTGTCACTTTAGATCAATTTAATGCATTTTTGCAGAATAAAAGTGTTTAAATAAATAAATAAATAAATGAATGAATAAATAAACAACCCCAAACTTGAACCATAGTCTAAATATTGTGAATGTATAAAAATAAAACATTTTGCAAAAGATTATCTATGAAAAAACTATTCAAGTTTTTGTTTCCTAATATGGTAGTTGTGGGATGATTTGTGGGATGTTTTGCATCTAAATGCACAAAATATGATTATGAATACTATAACAATTAATATTATAAAATGTTGAAAACTCTTTTAAATATATACCAAATAACTTTTTTGCAATTTCTCTTCCCTAGAGGACACCTTAAGAGAGAGAATGCTGTGAAACAAACTGAAAGTAGTTGTAAGTAGTAGAAAGAGCAGAATCCATAGGGCTCTGTTCATTGTAAATTCCTCAGACCGATTCAACTCTGTGAATGCACATATCCTGATCTAAATCTCTTATCTTAGCTAACTGTGGTTTAACAAGGCAAATGCATGGAGAACAAGTAGGAGGTGATTTAAACCTAACTGTGCCATACATAGACATCTGATGAACAGACCAGAGCAAAGCTAAAGAATCCAAATGGATTGTAAAAAGCACAAGTCAAATGACTCAAATGCAAACTTCTGAAATTTTGCCTGTTCTTCATTTTCCATTAAATAAACAGAGCAAATGCAAAGCTCATTACTCTGGTGGTTTGTTTATTTTTCTGGTTTTTTTTTGCTATGGTTTTGATTATACACTTTTGGGAAGAAATGCCAGGCCTTTTCCCTCCACCTGTTGACAAATGACAGATTTTGTACTGCCAAGCTCTAAAAAAGGGAAAAAGGGATCATAAAATTAGTTCATATGGGTCATTTATTATTGCCAGAGTCACGGCCTATAGCGGTTAGCAATACTTTCATTCATGTTGAGTCATGATGCTCACAGTTTGCAGGTTTTCACAGATTCTGGCTCTTATCCTATTTCCATTTCTTTTCTCTCTCCGAAATCATTTCACATCTCTTCACATCTTCACAATTTCAATCCAATAAAAAGGTGGCAAAAAATGTCCAAGTTGCGCATATGTTTTGTTTCAAAGCTAACTTATGATTAAATGTTCATGTGCTATTGGGAAAAACATTATGGTACAGTCGAGCCACACCTGTGATAGACAGGTACAATATAAGCAAAAAAAAAAAAAATTTATAAATAAATTTCAGATATTCATGGTCATTTAAATATGAATGGGTGTCAGAGTTATTTTACAAAAAAAAAAAAAAAAATGTGTTTTTTGTTTTTGAATTAAGTAAAAAAAAAAAAAAAAGTATCTGTTCATTAAAAAAAAAAGAATGTTCCCCGAACATAAATGGAAAGTTCTTATTCTGAGTTTTTTTTTTTTTGAGAACCAGTCCCTATAAAATGTTCTAGAATATCTCTCTTTTTTAGGTTTTAGGGTTTTATATCCATCAGCTAACATTCCCAGGATGTTTTATAAACCTTAAGCAATCTATTTCCATTTAAAATAAATAAATATGTAACAAGATGTCTGTTTAGGGAACAGTCTGAGGACTGTTATCTTAGCGAGTCAAAAAATAGCCAGAAATAACAGCATAACTCACATTTTCTTTATAAGCAAACTTAAGCTGCCATGTATGCACTACCATGCAAGTACTTTTTGAACAGATAAATTTAAACCTGTCTGAACTAATTCATCAGAACGTTTGATTAATAGCTAATTTCACTTGATTTTAAAACCGTATAACCGTATAGATTTATATAATGTGAAATAAATACAACATAGCCTTTTCTACTCTTAGAAAAAGTGGCTTGTTAGTGAAAAAACGTGGACAGAAATTTGGACAGAAAAAGAGAAGGAATGAATTACATAAGCAGCAGAGTTTGCCCCCTTCATTTCAGTGTTTCTGTGAGACGATGCTTTGCAGCACTCTAAGGAACTGCAGGCAAATTCGTGAAGACACGTCTATGTTGAGATCAAACGCAAAACCAAATAATAAGAATGACGGCAAATTGACAAACACGCTCCCCCTCGAACGCTACCTATTGACTTCTGTTTTAAAATACAAAAGCGAGCAAGCCGTAAAATACGAGTGCGCTTTTAAGATATATGACAGATCCAAAAAACGTGCGCGCTGCGTTTTGTAGAAAGATGACATTACATTTGCCGACAAAAAACAGAAGGATCTTTTCATGGCAAGAAGAAGAAAAAAAGAATGAAAAAAGCAAAACGGAAAGCCTGTGATCGCTGGGTTTTTGACATAGCTGAAGGTGTTTTTTCTTGACATTAGGAAAAGTAAATGAATGTGTATTCAACATACACACACAGAGAGAACAAGGGCTCAGGGAGAACTGTGAAAACGAATGCCCTAATGTTGGCTTCAGTATAAATATCTGCTTTAATTTTGCATCAGATATCCAAGCGATGACGGGTTCAGGCTACGGAGTCTGCTGCTGATTTGTATGTTTAATGTGCTGCATATCTCTTCCTTAGATACACTACCTGTGTCATGCTTAGAACAGCTTCAGGCGAGCAAGGCAAATGAAAGAGGAAAAAAAGTACTTCCTCTGCAGATATACACAGCTACTGTCGCTCTCTCTCTCTCCGTTTCTGTCTGAGGCCGTTTTCTCCTGTGAGTTTAATGTGTTGGCTCACACCACACAAATGCACTGTGTCTGCCATAACTCCGCCTGGGCCTCTCCATCTTGCGCCTCATGCCAGGAAATTAGCAGTGGCATTTCCAAGAACAAATTCCTTCTAATAAAACGGCTCGAGTAAATAAATAAACAAATCCGCGGCATAGTTATGCAGCACGCTATGCTTGAAAACTGTGATCCACCGTTATTTGCCTTATCGAGGAATATCTGAACCAACCTCCTGAGGATATTAACCAAAAATAACGAAATGCTTCGCTACCCAGCTGCTTCGATATGTGATGTCTAGATATTTGTCGTGTAGTATATATGTTAGGTCTTAAAAGAAGAATTAAATTAACTCCAAACATACTGCAAACAGGTCGAGGCTGGAGTTGGGAGGAATATGCATGAAAAGTTGAGTCGGGAGCACGTTTAACGGGTCGGCAGCAGCATGTACCCCTGTGAGAATGTACACACACACACAAACTGATGAAAATAGCAGATTCTGCATAAACATCTCCATTCTCGTCGCCATATGCAGCACCTATTCCTAGGCATCAAACTGATATGCATTAAAATAAGGCAGAGTGCTTCTCTGCCCGTCTGTTTTGATTGCCATATTTATTTTCTGAATTGTTTTGATTACTGTGAGCGCCCAGCAGTGAAACCAAGAAAAACAGCCATGTGTCATATGGGCATGAAAGCAAAAGTGGCCATGGTAATGTAATGGCATTCCTATGTATAGAATCGCAAGTGTTATGAAGCCTATGACAGGGTCTTGCCAGTCACAGTAAAGCTGGGGAAAGGTCATGAACATGATCACATGATCTGGAGTTATTTTTAGATCTCTTTTTCAATACAACAGCAATTCCAAAGCATATGAATACAGAAAAATATGCTTGTGTAATTAAATAAAAGGACAAGAGGAAGTAGTTCTAATGCCCCCAACTCCCATTCACTATTGTCACTTTTATGTCTTACAAATTGATTTGTTTAACAGATACATTTTACATGTTGTTATATAAAGATCAATCTAAAGTGTAATGACATTTTTTTCAAATGTCTATTTTTTTACCTTGTCCTAGAAAGACTTGTTCGTCTTTTAGCAATATTATAATCTGAAAACCCATCATAAAAAATATTATCATAGTTCTAAATGTTCTAATCTTAACAAAGAATGCCATAAAAACTATTTAAATATTTACTGTAAAAAATTGTTTTAAAAACTAGGTGAAATAATTTTTCACAGTTAATATTGAAATGTTTTGAAGCACTCCTCGCTTACATTATAGTTTTAAACATAACAATTCAGATTTTTAAGAAATATTGTACACAAATTACTAGAATTCCTTAAGTATGATTTCCATCCTAAACTATTTTGCCCGATAATGTTTTTTTTTTTCCTCTCAAAAGTTAATGTACTTTTTATTCATTTCCGGAATACATTTTTTTTCAACCAGAATGTTTTTTTGAGCATGCCATTTCCGATCAAGCTGCATGTTCGCCAAAGCATGCAATTGTGAAAATATATTTAAAGGGGGGGTGAAATGCTATTTCATACATACTGAGTTTTTTACACTGTTAAAGAGTTGGATTCCCATGCTAAACATGGACAAAGTTTCAAAAATTAAGTTGTACGTTTGAAGGAGTATTTTTGTTCCAAAAAAACCTCTTCCGGTTATTCACAAGTTTCGGAAAGTTTTTTCCGAGTATGGCTCTGTGTGACGTTAAATGGAGCGGAATTTCCTTATATGAGTCCTAAGTGCACGCTCTTCTGCCGGAAGAGCGCGCGCTCCAGTATAGCAGAGCACTGAGAGAGGCTGAGCACAGCCTGATCAGAGCGAGAGCGTCGCGAAAAGTCACAAAAGAAGTGTGTTTTTGGTTGCCAGGGCAAGACAACCCTGCACAGATTACCAAAAGAGAAACAGCATTAAGGGACCAGTGGATGGAGTTTATTTTTACAGAGCATCAACGGAGTTGTGCAAGTGTTTTTGTTTGTTCCCTGCATTTCAGATTGCACATCGTTTATTTCTTAAGGATAATGCAATCCCAACAGAAAAGGGTCACGATTGTGTGTTGGAACCACATGCGGTGAGTAAAACTGCTTCAAATATCTCTGTGTTGTTAACTTAGCTATCAGCGCGTAAGTACATCAAGTAAACAACATGCGATGTTGTCATCAAACTGCACTTTCCACATGTACAGCTTAAAAAAAAAAAAAGACGACATAAAGTGGAACTTAGTCATTTTCCAAAACCGCTAAGCAAATATATACAGTTTCAGTACATACCACACAGCATACCGCCTTTGCTGATGCTGCTCTTGTTAAATTTCAGCCTCTGGATCTGTTTCACAGCTTCCACATGCTCTCAACTCAAAAGCTTACTGGCGCTTGTGATTCTTTAGCTCCGCCCACACGTCACGCCTCTAGGCGCTCGTGTTTTTCCGGAAAAAATCGGTACAGACTATCTTTCTCTTATAAATATAATAAAAATAAAGACTTTTTGGAGTTATGAAGGATGCAGTACTACTCTATAGGTACTCAAGATTAACAGGATATTGAGTGAAAACGAGCATTTCACCCCCCCTTTAATTGTGTATGGAGGGCATAAAATGCTTACTGTGAAATAAGTCTTAGAAGAACAAATATATATATATATATATATATATATATATATATATATATATATATATATATATATATATATATATATATATATATATATATATATAATGACATTTGTTGAATCGTAAAAAAAAAAAAAAAAAAAAAAAAAACTAGTAAAATGCATTTTAAAACTTGCCTGTGAAACAACACATCAATGCAGAGAGGGTGAAAAGGCTGAAAACCAGCATTATTTTGTGTCTTTGGCCTAAAGACCTGCTCTCCTTCTGCTTCATTTATAAGCATTTCGACAGTGTTTCAGTGAGCTTAGGAACAACACTGGTAAAATAGAGTATAGAGAAAGAGTTAAGATTAAGACACTGCATGGTCTCTCTTGCTCAGTTTTTTCTCTCATCATTTGGCTCCACTGAGTCAGTGTCCATGCGAATCGGATGGAATCTCTCTATCTCTAATTCCCCCCCATCAGATGCAGAAGTGAGCGAGCATGAAGAGATCAAAGATGAGGAGAGAGATAGAGATAGAGAGAGAGAGAGAGAGAGAAGGGGCAGTATGTCGGGGCTTTGAGAGAAGGCTAATGAAGGCTGGATGGACATTGCACAGGCACCTTAAAAGCCGCAATCTCAGCATGAAGCTCATGTTGAAGAACAGGGTCACCACAGAGCTACTATACAGATATATATTAGATCTCTATAGTGATATAGAATCCCTTAACATTCACTGTAACAGACCTTCAGGTTTCTGTTTAACCTTTAAGCTGAAAATGCAAACTCCATCTTTAATTAAAAACTTTTGTGATTATAAATTCACTATCATTCAAAAATGTTGGGGTCGGCAAGAATTTTGAGTCTATTTGGTCAATGCATTAAAATCAGTAATATTGTAAAATTAGTATGATTATTACAATTTAACATGAATTATATGTAAAATTATTACAATCTAATAGATTTTAAAATGCAATTTATTCCTGTGAATGTTCAGCATAATTACTCTGGTCTTCAGTGTCACATAATTCTTCAGAAATCATTCTAATATGCTGATTTGCTCAAGAAACATTTCTTATTATTATCATCAATGTTGAAAACAGTCGTGCTGCTCAATATTTTTGCTAAATTAAATAGAAAGAAAAGCATTTGTATATATTGTAACAATGTAGAGGTATTTACCATCACTTTTCATTAATTAATTGCATCCTTGCTGAAACACCTACATTTTAACACAACCATTCTGTATTTCCTATGCAAACATTTCATTTTCTCTCAGTTCCTTCCCCAGGATCAATTAATAATGCCTGGGGGAAGTAGTCTGCTGTTTATTCCACAGTAATTTGTCCTCATTAATGATTTTAGTTGCTAGTTCATTAATAATTTTGATTGAGGTGATTCTTCAAAGCAATCAATACCTTTATCATACCTGACTTCAGCTTTGCCTTCAAAAGAGCTTTAAGCAAGGTCATATCTCCATACCCCAACCCTGCCCCACTACCAACAACACCCTGGAGCCAATGTCAAGTGCCCAAGCAACTAATAATGGAGTCTCACTTCATCTCCAAGAGAAAACTGACACAAGTGATTGATTAAATATGGATCTAACAGTTGCAAGCATGAATTAAAACACTGTAAATAATCAGGAATGTATGCATGCATGTACTGAATGTATATACAATATTAAAAAGATCCAAATCTGCACCATCATTTCCAAAAATCCACACTTCACAGACACCTCAAGAATAGAATGATACATAGCGGTGTGTTAGGAGCATTATATAGGACATATATAGCATTGTACATAAGTAAAATTTAATTTTCCTTCAATACATTAAGAGGCCTGACCATTAAGGGTCGAGTCTGTGTTCAGTAAAACTTAAGATTCAATACGTGTTTAGAAACCACTCATAAATCTTTTCTTTTGCTCATGACCCTGGAAAAGTCCAACAGTCTGGTCAGTCCACGGCACTGCGTGCAGTCTTACATGCCTGCACTCTCTAATCTCTTTAGATCCGACTTCAGAGAACATAAATTACAGATAGAAAATAGGAAAAACATGGAAGCATATCTATTATGTCCTAAAGCAAACATGGGTTTGATATATAGTGGACCGTTCATGAATAGTACAGATGAGACACTTAAGGCAAGACAATAGCATAATAGATTGTGGCAAGAGTTGAATCAATAGACCTTATAAACGCAACGAGACTCCCACAAGATATTTTAACGGAGCCATCAAAGGAGGAGGGAAACAAATGAGCCACTAACAGAAGAGGCCACGGACCCATGTCACGGACCGGCCATTATTAAGAAGACAGAAAGACGGAATGAAAAAAAGACACGAGCTGTCATACCAAAGATACTTCCAGGACGCAGAAGTTCATACAGGTGCAGAGACGAGGAGTTGCATGTTTATAGATTTCTTTTATCTTCTCTCTCCTGCTATAATCTCCCCCAGGATATCAGAGGGGAGCATCATCTCTACCAGCAACACGCCAGCCAAATCCTGCCAGACAGCCTGGGCTTTGTAGGTGGCTCTCGCCTTCATCCATGGCCTTTGTCACATATACACACCCGCCCTTTTGCTGAGCCCCCTACACGGCCGAGCCACGAGCCCTGGCTCCCGGCTTTCAGCTCTCTCCCTGAAGTTAGCTTCAGCTACTTGATCCGGCCTCGTGTTCTTCACAGGCCTCGACATTTGCCGGGGCCTATTATCCTGGCAGGGGCCTTATCATATTCTCCCATCAGAAGCTGCAGGAGAGGGCAGGAGATGGAAGTGCTTTAGACTTCCCCTGTGCTCTCTGCCCGCGTCACCCATCCCTCCCCCCTGCTAAGGCACTTCCCGCTGGCCTCTCTCTTCCTGGAGATCCCTCTAGACGCTCCAATCGCACCTTCCCTCTCATCCTCTGGCCCTCCAGATCTCTTTAAACGGCCTGCGTTCCGCCATCTGTGGAGGCTAACCTCACAAAGGCAGACCAATGATTAGCTTGTCAGGATTTATTAAGTTAAGAAGTAGCAAAGTTTCTCCTGACGACCTCTGAACTCTTTCTCCGAGGCCATTCTATCCATCTGGTTGCAAGGGCTGGCCCTGACCCAGGGCCGCACACACCCAGCACTAATGAATTTAGCCCAATTAATCAAAACCTGGAAGATTAAATCAAACCAACATGAGGGATGAAGATATTATTTCACATACACTTTTTTGCTTGTGTCTGTCAGTATTTGGCAGGCTTAACAGGAAACCAATGACACACTTGGAGAAAATATATAAATGTAATGTAACGAAAGAAGCCTTAAGGAGTAGATTTAGTAGAATTAGAGTAATTATGATCTATAATACATTAGAAAAATACAAATCCGCACTTGCACCGGCGAGGACATTGTGAAATATTCTGGACACAATAACACTGTTCATACAGCAAAGCAAAGCAAATCTTTACGTTTAATGACAGATCGCTGTGCCGTGGTAACTCCAATGCATTTGGTATCGATTTTTCCTACCATCTGTATTCCTCATATCTTCAGTGTTCATTATGTCACGTTAGACATCACCCCCTCCTTCCCTTTCCCCGAGAGGGTCTTAGCGAGTTCTCCCCCTCTGTACTCTTGGCTGTTGGTGATATCTGCTGATCGCTCATACACCTGCCTCACAGATTGTGTGATCTCTGGCTTTCATTTCATATTGGGGATATAATATAGTGCCAATTAGTGCCAGATGTTTGGTCACTAATCGTAGCAGGAATTTTAAATATATATATATATATATATATATATATATATATATATATATATATATATATATATATACTGTATATCATGATAGACTCATGCACGCTATGAGTGAGGTGGTGTGTGAGAACATACATTTACATATCTAAATAAGGACATTTTGGATCATACATTTTTACAGTTTACTGAAAAAGTAAAAAAAAAAAACATAACTGCAATAGAAATAAAATTGCAAATAAAACACTGCAAAAAAAATAAAAATAAATACTACTTTGTAAGTTACATTTATTTGTCGATTAAAAAGATCCTTTAAAAAATTGCACTGGCATATCTTTTTTAAAAATCTTAATTCTGTCAGAATTTGCTCATCCTCATGCAATTCCAACTTATATGGCTTACATTCTTCCATGGAAACACAAACAATGATACTTTGGAAAGTATCTGTACAATGAAATTCGCTGGGGTCCAGTGTTGTTTTGGACGCCACTGACAAAAACAAAGATGTCTTTTTTTTAAGAATATTTTATTCCAAATATAAACACAAACTTCGCTTATTCTACATTATCAAACTCATCAGACAATCCACTGCAGAATATAGTTCATATAGCTTTTGTTTATTCAGGCGTTCTACTCATGTTACTTATTGAAGGAACCAGCATTAGTGCATCACTGAAGATAAGTAAAAATAAATTACACCATTTAAAAACCACAAATAGTCTGCAAATCTATTAAACACTCATATTTGTCTGAGACCCCAATGATGCAAGTATAAAAGTATCTCATCTTTTCAAAATCTTTTAAAATGCTCCTCAACCTAATCAAAACAAATCTGATAAACACTACCGTTCAAAGATTTGGGCTCAGTAATTTTAAATTATTTTTTAATTAATACTTTTAATCAACAAGAACACAACAAGTTGTGATTTCCATTTCAAATAACTGGTGTTCTTTCGATTCATCAAAAATCCTGAAAGTAATAAGAAAATGTTACTTGAGCACCAAATCAGCAAATCATGTGACACCGAAGACAAGAGTTAATTAATTAATTTTTAATTTTAATGGTTAACTTTCTGAAACAACCACAGAAATTGAGCATCCCTTTATACTAGTAACCATGAAAACTGTCCATTGAAAATAAGTGACTAGATGCAGTCGCATTTAATTACAAATATTATATTATCTGTACCAAACTGGGTGCTGGATAAGACTCAGATGAAGATGGAGATGGGCAGTTATCTTTGAGAATATAACAGGTCAGTGACTGAGCTTCTTATTAAAGGTGAAGGGGTTTAAGAAAGATGAACGAATGAGCTTATACTGAAAAAAAAGAGCAGGTGCACTTGAACTCGCATATACACCTTACAAATGAAGGAGAAAGCCATCCACTTTCAAATCCAGCCTCATTTCATGTTTGTGTTTGCTTAATCTATTGTGATGGAAGGAACATTAGCATAGAAACTAGTGCTGGTTAAGGCAGGACGGAGGTTTGAATTGAATCTCATAACTCTCCATTGGAAAAAGCCCTTATCGCTCCAATAGGATTGAGATCTATTTTCTATCCCAATTAGACTGCAGGGCTGGTATGAGAAATGTCCTCTGGAAAAGAAAAAGGTGAGAAATGGAAGATGAGGAAAAGCACAAGCAGCTAAAAGAGAGAGGGACGATATTTAAAAAAAAAAAAACAGAAAAGTCGTGGACAACAATCTCAGCAGTGCTGGCGGCCGCCATCCACTCCGCAGTGAGATTGATGTGCTCAAACAGAGATTTATCCCGTAATGTTTACAATAAGATTCCAGCGCCGAGGCCCAGTTGGCCGCATTGGGCTGCCCAGAAAATGCAGCCCGGTCTGCCAGGGTAATTTGTCCTGATGTAGTAAATAACAGGGTATAATGAAAATACCCCTGATGTACTCAGGAGTCCTGATTGATGCGGGATGAAGGAGGCCCGTGGAGGAGAACTCCCTATCTCCACATTTACATACTCCGAGCCTCTGCACAGCCACCCTGACAGCTGCTGCCAGTGCTCCACACAATTTTAAAGCAGTTATGAATTACTGCTGACCCTCCCTGCCCCCACTCACTAGTGCGGGAGACACAGGCATATTGAAAGTCATCAGTCTGTGGCAGTCATTCTTTTTAGTATGATGCGGTGGGCTTGGGGGCTGTGGAGGGAGGGGGGATTGGTTTCAATCATACGCAGAAAAAAAAGTGGGGGTGGGGGTGCGGGCTACAACAACAACAAAATCCTTCTAGTGTGCTACCATGATATTTGTGAGTGTTTTTAAATATAAAATAAATGAATAATAATAATAATTAGGGATGTAACGATTAACAGCGAGCCGGTTGAAATCGATTCAAATATGAGGCGATTCAAAGCAGTTAGATGCTTAACAAATCGTGATTCAATTAGGGGGTAGAAGTTTATATGAATGTATGTCTGAGGCAAACTTAATGTCTTTAGAAAAGTTTTGATGGTATTTTTACCATCTTGCCTCTGTATAATGCATATTAAAGTTCATAAATGCAGCGCTGCTTTGTATACAGTGGAAACCAAGTAAACGCTTTAAGCGGCAGCTGCTAGCAGAGAGTCAATCTGTGTTTCATTCAGCTCGTCTGATGTTTCTGTTTCATGCAGATACTTTTTATGTATAAAGTAGTTTCACAGAACTGAAGTCAGACCATTCTGTTTTTGCTTCAAATTTCTAATTATACATTCTAATTTAAAATGCAGTGGTTGCCTCTCATTTTAAATGGAAAGAGCACATACAATCCTTATTTTGTTCATATGAAGATATTTATTTTATTTGCGTTTCTTATTTATTAATAAGCTGATTTATTAATAGGCTTGTTTAAAATTTCTATTTACTATTTACTTTATTTACATTTACATTATATTTAAACTTTGTTATTTAGCAGACGCTACAAGGCGACTTACAAATGAGGACAATAGAAGCAATCAACAAAAGAGCAAAAATATCCAAGCGTTCTATTAATATATTATTATAGTGTTACAGTATATTTCAATTTCACAATGAAACATGCAGCATTTTATCCAAGCAATGATAAAAGGACACATTTCAGTTAGAATTTGTCTTAAATCTCATTTTGTAAAAAAAAAATATTGTGAATCTGATTTAATCGTGAGTGAATCGTTACATCGCTTATAATAATAATAATAATACATTTACCTGAAATATTAACTCGCTATTGAACATTAACATCTAACAATTCAGAGCATTCTACAAATTAAAAATTATTTGGCACAATCTGACTGCATTTTGCAATTTTCGAGTTTGAGACAGTCTGAAATGTGAGATATACACTTGCAATTCTCAGAATTTCAAAAAAATTAAATAAATAAACTGAGTGATTGTAACAATTAAAGGTCATAATTATCTTTTTATATTTTATTCAATGGCGGAAATAAGCTTCCATGTCAGCAAGAATTTCCGAAGGAAGTGGCTTGTTTTTGTCCACTTTCAGGCTGAGTTCTGAATGCTGCATCAATTAATAAGCTAAAGCAAGACTAGTTTTCATTTTCAAATATACATTCACCATTATAGTCACTCAGAGAGTGACTGGGTGTTCAGGTCAATTCTTTGCTAATGCACATCCCTTACAATTACATTTAATTGTGTCAATGTGCTGCCCTAAAAGAAATCTCAGATAAAATATCAAAAGGCCACGTCTGAAATAAAAGGCCTTCCACTCACACAAGCAAAAACTGCACATTTACGGACCGGCTATAAAAAATGGTGAGGAATATTTGCTAATTTTTTTTTCCAATCAACACCACTCTTTGACACTGCCTGAAATTGTACGTAAAGTTCGGGGCGGTTAGTCTCTCTAATCAGGCTTATTCATTACAGCTCTGGCTCTCAGAGGCTTTTTATTAGCCACAGTGATGAGGCGATGCGAGAGAAGATGACAATGAAAGGTTACAGTGATGAAAGCTTGAATGCTCCTCACTTTCGACATCTCCTCAATAATTAACCGAGGGGGTGAAGGGTGCAGGGGGGAAGGGTCTTCACTTTTGGCCCTTTTAGACCTCTGAAATGCATATCAAACATAGACTTGCTTCCAGTCCTGACAATATCGTTTTATTTTCCCGCACTTATGTGTTCATTCCCCGTTTCAGTCAAGAGTGAATATGTGGAAATGTGGAATAAACACTCGCCAAGCGCCAAGGGCAAATAAAAAAAATAAAACAAACAGCCACTGGTTGGTGACTTTATTAAGAACTGCAACATAATGCAACTGCTAGCAGTATGTTTCAACTGCTAACCCTAACACTTTTTTATCGAATATAGATAACATGAGCAAATTAAATCGTATCTTATTGTTCAAAATAAAATTGTTCAAACATCTGGGGCCACTAAGAATTTTTGTGTATTTTATAGAAGTCTCTTATACTCACCAAGGCTTTATTTATGGGATAAAATACACAATAAAACCAGTGATACTGTGAAATATTACTATAATTAAAAAATAACTGTTTCTTTTTAAAATACTGTTTAAAGCATAGTTTATTCTTATAATGCCAAAGCTGAATTTTCAGCAGCAAGAAGCACACACATATATTTCTGTATAGAAATGATGCAAAACGCTTTGAATTTGGTATGACTCCACTGGGAATAAACTAATCTGATTTGGTGAAGTGATCTTACTCCATATTATATATTATATTTGGAGACATTTTAAACATCCAGTGTTTGGCAAGACAAATAACAACATTAATTTCTACAGTCATCTTTTTTTCAGTTCAACAGATATGATCCCCAACCCCGCTTCTGCCCCTTCTAAGCATGAGAAATAGTAAATATTCACTGCTGCCATTTTATAATCTTTGACTCGAACCGCGCCAGAGTGCGTCGGAGGGCGGACACAGAGATTGAAAATGGAGAATGACACCACGGGAGGAAGTCAGCATCTGCAGTCTGCATGCTTCTCGGGGGTTCAGTCCGAGACAATCATGTAATGTATCATTCATATTGCTGCAATGCTGCTGCTGCAGCCCTCATTTTCTCAGTTGCGGCTGTCCGCGAATGAGAATCCAGCAAACGCTCCCCGTCGTCATGTTCCCCCCATCACTCAACCCACAGTGCTCTTCTTCAATCTGTCACCCAGAGAAATGCTCTGCAACACACACGCTAAACGCAATCCAGAGTTACACAAAAACAAAGCATTTACTATGAATGTAAATCAATATTAACTGTCAACAAGTACTCTGAAAATATGATTTTTCTCTTAACTTTCCCTTCCTTAACCTTGAAAACAGACTGCTGTGGGGTTATTTTCAACAACATCACAGCTCATCTTCTAATTCCAAAAGTCATTTTTGGTACAGAATAAAAAAAAAATTATGAAGAAGAAAAACATGAATGCACATTTATTTAACCTCTCATCTGGCTACTGAATAGAGCGTCCAATCCTGCCTCATTTCCCTCCATCCGAATTGACAAAATGACCCTTCATTTTAAAACCTAATCAGCGGAGAGCATTAAAGGTATGTGCGAGATATTTCTTGAGCTATGGCTGATTATCATTGGGAATGAAGGACTTGTTTGGCCCTGTCCCAGGGGAGCAGGAGTCATTCTTCAAGGTGACGCTCCTCACTAGAGGAATACACTCGCAATTTGCAATTGAAAGGAGTCAAATATACACGGCCATCCTCGGCCAGCCCAAATGGAAGCGGTCCATGTATATTCACAAGCATCCAGATGGACTCTCCCCTTTATCTGGGGAGGCTAAACATGGACATGGATGGCTGACTTTCTGTTTGCAGCTTTAATAAGACAGGGAAATTATCGATAGCAAAAGTACATAAAGGGAGGGTGAGATGAATTAACTCAAAAGGAATGAATAACAGGGCCCTCCCTAAGTGGCCCGCAGCTCTGAAGGAAAGGCCATGCTTGCACGTAAAATGAACGAGTCGGTAGAAATCTCATTTTGGAGGGTGAATCTGATAGATGTTCCAAACTTTGAACAGAGTTCAGGGTTAGAGGCGAGAACTTCTGACAACAATTTGAATGAGGAAATCCTATTTCAGTCTACGCACAGGCTCTGCCTGGAAGAAATTGGCAAACCATACAGTAATCACCTTATCCATCATTGTAATCCTACATACACAAGAGGCTTTGGGCTGGAAGATTCTTCTCCTCCCTTTTTATGAGAAACATGAAGTCATATTCTCTCTGTAGCTCAGGTATTCAGTATCCCCTCTCTCTCTCTTTTGTGTGTTTGAGCAGAGGTGACCAAATGTGTGTGAGGTTAACGTCATTAGCTGTAAGGTAAGCAAACAAAACACACACACACACACACACTATTACCTCAAGACAAACATTATAGGGAGATGACAATGTGGGCAAAGCTGAGGAATCTGATACTGGAAAGGAATCTACCCAACCTGAACCCTTACACTCTTATCTTTTGGCCAAATGTGCTTTGTGTGAGAGGAGATTTTCTCTATGGATGCATCAGCAGAATTTAGCTAGGTGGTCGAGGCCGGTGCACCCAGGTGGGCCACCTTGCAGTGCATGCTGGGATTCCACACATAGATAATCACGCTCTTTAATGCCAATACAGGCTTAGACACAGCTCTTTAGTTAAGCCACAAACACCAAAATATATAAAAAGGCAACTGCTGACTGTTGCTTGTTGCTTTAATCCATCAAACGTATTAGTGAGTGAGATTATAATCAAGAAATCTTTGAAATCGGAGAGCACTTTTTTAAATATAATTATACAATTACAATAATGAATATACAGTATGATTATTTACATTTACAGCTCTTCGTTAATTGAATAATAACAATTCAAAAACACACTTTATTCATATTTATTCATCATTTGGTAGAAGTAGAGTTTTTGCTGCAAAAGCTCACAGATTTTTCTGTAGAAATGGGAGATCGCCATATTGCGCCGACCTCTGGTTTTGAACGCACATAAGAAAGAAATCTCGACTTCCCACCTCGTAAATACAAACTTCTCAGGAGAACTTGACCACACCAATATATCTAACCACTCCCTTAGTTCAGCAAATGGGCCGCTAAAACATCGCAGTGCGTTCAAATAAGCAGCTCTATAAGTGCCGCAATTCATTCTTTGTAAATATTCCCCTGAGTTTCTATTCTAGTCAGAGAATGGCGTTTTTACTGATGATATTTGCACATGACACTAAAAGAGATTATCTGGCAGGCGCCCATGATCACGCACACAATAAGAATGCATTAAAACAAATTTAATTTAAGATTAAGACAAACAGTGACCCCTCACTGAACTCCAGAAAAGAAAATGAAATCACACAAATGCTTTCTAAAGAGTATTTTGCATTAATCCTTATATAGCATTGCGTAAGCTGCAAACGGACATGTTCCAGTCTACCCTTTTTATACAAAATAATCTCGCACCAGAAAAAGTAACATACAAAATCAATTGGCAAAAGGGGAAAATGTTTTTATGGGTCACATCTGAATATGTCTTTTGGAGCTATTGATTTGTTTTTTGAGTGACCCAGCTCAGACCATTCTTCGCAATTAACACGCAGGGAACATTTAACTCGGAGGGGGAACTATTACACATGTGGCCAGATTTATTGGATAGATAAATGAGCTTGGGATTCTGATAAAGAAGGGCGGAGTTCACCATAAATAAGATTTATAATCTGACTACAGAAATCAAGTAAATTAATTTTGCTATATTAAACTCAACCTTTAACCCACTCCGTCTCTGATTACCATCCGTCCAGACTCGTGCACTTCAGGCCGGAGCAGACAAAGGACTTTGGGCGGGGGGCGGGGGGGGGGGGGGGTTGAAAGCGATAGGGGGGGGGAAGGGAGATTGAGAGACTAATGATATTTCTTCAGCTCTGTGCTGCACATATCTCTCACCCCATACATGATTTTTCAATTATTTGAGCATGTGCAGACCTGCTGGGTAGAGTCAGGGAGCATGGAGCCTTACAGCTGAGTAAAGCATTATCATACATCCTGAGGTTCTCTGCTTTAAATATTCTACAGTGCCAAGTAGTATCATCCAATCTGCCGTCATAGCACACCTCTAAAACCTTCACTCTCTGGCTGGGCGCAATGTGCTGGATCCCAACAGAACATTCGTAATTTCACATCACAACTAAAATGATATTTCAGACCTTAGCCCCACAGCTGCACATAAAGTGGGGTCCAAATATCTGAGACCGCATTGAAAACCTGGGATTCAAAATCTAATTTAAACCTGGAAGCAAAGTTATAGGGCTTTGACAACAAGAAAGAAAAATGATTAAGACATAACTAAGAGTCCGCACTATTTCAAGGTTACTATTTAAGTAAACATTTCTTGACATTGACCATGAGGTCACTAAAGGTCACACGTTTTTCTTCCGCTGATGCACAAGAATCAAGGTAAAAACCAAAACAAAGGTGTTAATTTTTCAACCCAACGTATGCTCATAATATCATTTGTCAAACATAAATAAATACGTACATACATATTCTTTGGACCAAGTAGCTCCACTGGTCAACTAGCACATCCACACACATACATCAGTAGAATAAAATGTTGGGTTACACAAAGATTCCAGCTTGCTCCAGTAAGGGCCTCTGAAGTTGACAAAGATGGAAAAGGTGCTTGAAATTCAGAGGACTTCCGAAAACTTAAAGCTTTTAATAATTCATCTTATATCTGTAAAAGTGAAAGGGGGAAAGAGAAGAGAAGGCAAGGCAGTCGTGCAGAAGCGGTCTGAGGTGCATACCAGAGACCTGTGAAGCTGTTACCTCCACTCCGTTAAGCAGAAACAGAGACGGCAATAAATAGCCCTTCATTTGTTCCACTAAATTGTTCTAGCATTCAAGCTCAACTTAATTGCTGGCCAACCAGAAAACATCTCTGAGGCTTTAATTGCAGAGGTGTACTCATACAAAGAAATCACAAATGGATTACACCACCCCCATACCCTCCAAAAAAAATCTTTACATAGAAAATAGTTTACATAATTTAAACTTTGCCTTGAAGCAGTACCACTAAAATCTCATTTGATAAGGGGTGGCTGGGGCTAATTGTCACACTTTTTTACTCAAGTGAATATTTCTCATGCTACATTCATTTTCAATTTGAAGTCAATTTTCTGCATAGGCACAAATCTTTGGAGCAATAAATAAATAATTTGAACCACCTTTACCAGGTAAAAAGGACTGAACACTTACTTGAAAACACGTTGATACTATTGGTGTCACAATGGAATGGCCATTAAACAACTTAACATTCAAACCCAGATAACAGAAAAAAAGAGAAGTAAACAACAAGTATTGCAATTAATACATTTTACAAATTTATAACATTTGGAAAAAAACTAAAATTGTGACAACCTGCCCCAACCTAGTTAATGTGAAAATAATCTTGCCCTGAGAACCCAGTTCAAACTTTCGATTAAAATCCAGCTTCTTTCTTCAAAATGCAATCTTTTTTTTTTTTTTCAGATGTTATACAAAGCATGTTTACTAATTTTTCCAACAGCCAATAAAAAAAATTGAGGACAAAAAAAATATATTCTAAAATTCAGAAATGATGCTTTTCTGCAACCTAATATTAATTTATAACTATTCATATAAAACTCAAGAAAAATCTATTGAGCCCTGCATGGCCTGACCCGACACAGCACTGGCGACCATTCCAGCTGACCGTGCCTTTGAAATACACCAAAATATTGTCAACACAGCCACAATCGATAAGCATCCCCCCACGCCACTCTCCAAACCGTTTTGAAGTCGCTATTAATCTGAGGCGAGAATCAAAGGGCCTAGTCACTTCTTATCTCATCCGCGTGCCCTTCTAGAATATTCATGAATGATTTTTGAAGCCTTTTGCATTCAGCGTAGCGAGACGAAAAAAAGAACGGACTCATCCTGGCCTTTAAGTGTAATAATTCCATTTCTTCTTTGCTATGTGCCCTGTCGATAGCATTCATAATTGATAGCTCTCTGGAGCGCCTCAGGACACATTAAGTTTTATTCCTCTCATTCGTCAATATATCTGACCAGGTAGATTTCATTATTGACGGCCGCTGGCCACATTGTGTTGTATAATTAAGTTCAACTTCAAAACTTAAAACTCTTTTTCCATTCGCCCTGTGTGCGCGGTTCAACAGGAAGTGTTTGAAATGACCACTTGGCGCTCTTAATTTAAACTGCTGTTTCATTCCTCTCTGTGGGTGTCTATTTTATTGGTAAAGGTCACCCTCATTTGTCCGAGCCAACAAAGGCAGCCCTTAAAGTTGCGGGTGCTTTTTGACAGACAGTGGTCCTCTGTAAGTGATGGCCTTAAGGACAGAAATGGCACTGAGACACTCTTTCTCCACAGCGAGCGAAATAGCAGATAACAAATCACACAAACCCACACTTCTCTTCCTGGCATGATTGACGACTTCACAGAGGGCACAACTTTTCAATGTCCTCAGATTAAAAACCCCTCAAACAAATGAAGGCTAAAAATACTAGCCCAGGGCGCAAGAAAACTTTAAAAGAGAGAGAGGGGGGTGATATGTGACAAAGAAAAATATATGTTAGGGGAAAAAAAGGGGAGAAATATAACGCTTCATCCCGATCGCTCAGTCACTCAGATTAGAAATCTGCAAGATAATACTGTACGTGCACCCCCGAATCTGATATAACATTTATTGAAGCCGTTCTGCTGCTTTTCGAATGCATTGCTAAACTGACCTTGCCGTTTAAGATTCACATGAGGCGGGAAATGATCTATAGCTGGTTATTAAAAAAGTTTGATTTTACTGGTATCACATGACCTTAGCGTATATGACCTCTATTTTCACAAATGGCACAGGTCTCTTTTTTAATAGAGTCACGGTGAGCTATATATCCCTCAGTTGCTCTCATAAAGCAAAGCAACCTCCTGACTAATACCTACGCATTTGTGGCGCGCTTGGATTTTTTCCTCTCGCTCTCAAATGAAAGATACCGCACATACTCAAATGCACAAAACAAACTCTAAATGACCCCGGTGCTCACTTTCAACCCCAATTCGTCAGAACAAAAAGCAAGCGCGCATGTTTCTCGTCATTCGCAAATGCAACACAGAAAGGATCTTTTATAAATTCTAATGACGAGCTGTCAGAGGACGGTAATTCTAGAGCACAAGGCATTTAAGAGCATCGATAATTCTTACAAATATTCGCTAATGACTAGGATGGAGGATTATACGAGCACAGGGAATAATCAGACACCGGTCTCCCTAGTCGTGGTTACATTTTGCCCAGTTTAAAAAACTAACTGGGCAAATGTCATTTAGACAGAAAATTGTATATATCACTGAATATGACAATTTCATTTGAGAGCACCAGAGTCCAGTAATCGAAAATGACAGAGGCAAACAAAGCATCAATCATGGCTGACCTTTTGGAGCTTTATTATCCTAGTGGATGTTCAAGGAAATCTGAAGGCCTCCGTTCCGCCACACCAGCACACGAACGGTCACATTGAAGCCTGAATTCACTCTGAGAGGAAAGGAAATGAAAAATACTGGTTTATCAAATATAAAATACACATATGTGCTTTAATCAAAGAGCATTTTGTGTCAAGTATTATGTTTTTATTCGTGGGATCCACTAGTGAAATTGAGGAATGCATGATATATAAAAACCATATTAGTTTGAAGTCAGTATATGTTATTTTCTATATTGGTTGGCTGATATTGAATATTTAATTAGCTAGATAAGAATCATCATTCAGATAATCATCCATCGCTTTCCCTTTAAGAGTGACTGTCTATAATTGCTATTATGTTTACAACGTACATGGAATTAGTATTTTTTTAAAGTAATTTTTACATTAGTTATAAGATCTACAAATAATTTTCATTATAAAAAAAAAGTCAGCAAATTGTCAAAATAATATAAAAATAATAATCTATATATAATTTTTTAAAAATATATAAAATAATTAAAATTCATCATATAGCACTATAGATAACAGAATATGCTAAATTACTGTAAATTTTGATTTTGAATCTCAGATCCAGTCTCTGTGTGGTCGCAGACCTTCTCTACAAATAAGTACAAATTCAAATCTATTCATTAATATATTTGGCTCATGCAATGGATTTTTCACTTAAGAAATGGTTACAATGTTTCCTCAAGTTTTAGCAGCTTCTAGAGTGCATGCACATACTATCCATAAACTGACCAGCCCAAGAGAAAGTGTCTAGCTTTCACATTCAGATTCAGAACCGCCGCAAACAGTTCTTCATATTAGGGACAAACACACAGACAGTTCTGTTTATTGTCTGGTGTCAAACTCTCAACAAAAGCACACAGGGTTCAGAGAAAGTTGACTTTCCAAGTGTGTGCTTGTACTAGTGCTACACATATTTCTCTTTCATGAGCAAGGGGTTTACTGCCGTCTCCCTTTCTGCACTTTGATTAAATGCCCAGTGCGGCGGCTACAGACGGGCTACAGGCAGCACATCTGGACTTGTGTTTAATTTCATGTCAGGACAGAACAGGAAGCACCTGTCTAGATGAAACCATTTTGGGGGAGCAAGAAAAAAAAAAACACATTCATCCATCTGTGGTGGAAACATATGTCAGAGTTGTCACATTTAAAAGAACATCAACAAACAGAGAAAATCTAAATTGCTTCAGAGAAGCCAGTCTTCAAAAGTTAACACACATTTCGTTTAACCTAATGTTATCGCATCTGTCCGATTTGCGGCTGAACGAAATCCATTCTCAGGCCTCAGAGTCTGAAATCACAGTGAAATAAAACTTCCAGATGTTGGTTCCTCTACATTACCAAATTAAAGGATCTAATTCTGACTCCATCAGTCTCCTGTAGGATATCTCTAACAACCACAGCTGTGTGCTAGAAACACCAAAACCTGAAGTCTAATGGCCATCAAGCTGTTTAGCACATGTTGTTGTCTGTGATGAAGAGTGCATATAATAAACCAAGTATGGATGGAAGCTTTACATTTAGCCAAAAAAAAAAACATCCAGAGGGTCATTATTTATGATTTATATTTGAGAAAATCTCTACCTTAATGAAATAAGCAGCAAGTGATCATGTGAATCTGATCATTGATGAGCTGCAGGAATGTATAACATATGGACACCCTGAACATTTACAAATGTTCCGCGTAAAAAAAAAAAAAATTGGGCCATACTTTTTGTAATAGAATCCTCATGTGCACATACCACGTTTCACAAATGCTGGTAACACTTCACAAAAAGGTTCAATTAGTTACAATTATTTAATGCATGGTGTCATGAGATGATGAACAATAATTAAACATTGATAATAAAACATGTTTCTTGAGCAGCAAATCAGCATATAAAAAATGATTTCTGAATGATCATGTGAGTGAAGACTGGAGTAATGGCTGAAGAAAATTTAGCTTTGCCATCACAGGAATAAATTACATCTTTAAATATATTCAGACAGAATTGTATTTTATATTGCCAAGATCTCTGTCTCAATGTTCCAACATCAAGTGGAAACAGTAAAGAACTGTTTTAACTGGACCAGCTCACTATTAACGGACAGAGTTTTGACATTAAATGTTAAATATGCACATATGAACATTGGGCATGTGCTGCCTTTATGGAAATAAAATACATCAATGGTTTTAGCTTCTGTCTCTGCTTCACGTAAAAGCTGCTTCCATGAACTGTCACGACTGAGGCAAAGTCCAGGAGGCAAAGGCCTCGTCTGACCTCTCTCTTTTTACATGTAGATCCGTGCCTCTGTTATGAAGCTCCACTTGCCAAGCCTCGTTATTTTCACTTCTCAGATGGACCGAAGCCCACTGGCCTTGTCCAGGCATGCTGTGATGCTTTCTGCTCCGATTTATTCATTTGTTTAGTTTTCCGTCACTGCATTACACTTCCTGTCAGTTATCTGGACAGACATGTGTCTGAGACACCTGGTCCTGCAATTGGAAGTGCATTTATTTGGCATCTGAAATGACATCTCATGTTAAGCATCTAACAAAATGCAAACAGGTATAAACACCCCGAGGCCTGAACCAAGACTTCAGTGAACCCGAAGAATGAAGGAACAATATCATATATCATGAGACCAATGGGAAATCTGCAAAAATTGGATGACCAGGTGTTAGTTTTAGCCTCTGATGTCACTATCCAATTGGCAAACGGAAACATTTCTGTCAGTAAAATGAAATGAGTCAAAAGTAGCTAAGCACAGAGTCTCAATTTTTAGCATTCATATTTTTTATTTAAGCCATGCAACCAAAATGTTGTTAACGTTGTTATGTTGTTAACGTTAACACTATATCAGTAATTACAACTTCAGGAGTGACTTCTGTTTTCCATTCACACACGGAACAATAATTTAGACTTACACCTGAATTCAAATGATTGTCTGACCCAAAATATGTAAATACTAAACCACTGCTGAGGTGTTTTAACTGGCAAAACTAATTATAAAAAGAGTTATCGTAAAAAGCATGGCCAAAAAGAAAATAAACATATTGCTATATTTTACATTTGCATTAAGGTGAGGCAGAAATATATGAATAAACGAGTCTGAACTCAGAAATGGGTTGTGAGAGACAAAGAAACTAGATTGATTCTGGCTTGCCCTAACTTGTCGTTCCTCATAGTATGCACTTCAGAACTCCATCATGACTAATAATAACTGAGGGATAGAGATTAAAATATCACACACACACACACACACACACACACCTCCCCCTTCATTACATCCAACTCATCACCTCGCTGATCAATAAATTAAAGACTCCATTTTTAATAGAGTGCTTATCTGAATTTCTGCATGCTGAGACTGCACTTCATGTGTCCATTACACCGCCAATGTGCCACCTGGGGAATCATGGGAGATAGGATTAAGAAAATGAATCATGCAGGGAGAAAATACTCTTAGTAGGACAATAGCCGCCAGGAGCATCTCAAAACTGATTTTAGTACACAAAATAGTTCATTTAAATCTTCTTGATTTGATCCTCTATAAAGCTGAAGCATGAAATTCTTTAGTTAAAATACCCTACTGCAGCATAATATGTGATGAAAAAAATATTATTAAGCCAAATGTAGGTTGATTCTTTTGAAAACTGTAAACACTGTGGCATTATTTAGACACTGCTGTTTAGCATTCCGACCAGCCTAACATACTGTAGCAACAGCTCAACCAATGGCGTTTGACAGACCAATGAAAGATAAGGGAGTTTTTCTTGAAAATCAGTAACTCTTTTTGTAAGTTTGGGGATAATAGTGGTGCAGAAATTACATTTTCAATTCGTAACATGCCCCTTGTATATTAGTGTACATATTTAATAATGTTTTATTTAACACATGGATTAATTGCAAGTGAAAAACAGGGTCCGGGCCCTGTGTGGCATTTAACAAAATAAGGTCAATTTAAAAAGGAACTAATAAACTAATAAGATTCGTTGTGTGAGCATGACATTTAAACAAAACTGAACTGTTATTCCCTTTAATACAGCACCGTTTTCTAGTGTGGCTGTGGGGGGTAAACTTTTAAACTGTGGGATTGAATTGTACTCTTCTCGATCTTATATTGACAGATTTACTTTTAAATCTACATCACAGAACAACTACCCCAATGGTCCGATGGAGCCTGTCGGTTATGGCACAGATAGGGCGGCAACACCTCCATCAAGGTCAGCCTTCAGAAAGCAGCTGGATGCTGCCACACTTTTGTCTATTTAGATCAAATTGCTGCTTCATTGTGTTTCAGATAAGCTTAAAAGACAGAAAGGAAGAGACGGAGAATGAACGAAAAAATAAACACTGGCACATCCTGAAGATTTTCTGCTGAACATTTTATCTGTCCGTGACGAATTCTAGTGCTCACTCGCCACTTTTGATATTTTCTCTTTGCCTTATCTTGCGTCTCCCTGCCGCACGGCTTGCCACTTTGGAATAATGTGCCACATCTGTAATGACATTGCTTTTGTGTGGCAGATTACGCCTGTATTTTTATGCCCCTCGTCAAGCTGAAATATGAATACTAGCGTGTCTTGGTAGATTCGCTATATAACATTGGAATAAAGCCAGTGCCAAAGCCATCTCTGAGGAGACTGCTGAAATTGCCAGAGAGATGTACATGGGCTAGAAATACACCTTTAACATGATGCCTCTTTGCCTTTGGTCTGACAGAGTTAATGTCTCTGCCATGCAAAATGAAGAAATACAGAAATAAATCCATATGAAAGTAAACTTAAAGTGTTAAAGTTGCAGTGTGTCAAATCTGCTCTACTAGCATCACCAAACAGAATTGCAAAAATAATGACTGTTTTAAACAGGTTTCCCCAAACTCTGCCATTGGTCAGTTAAAGAGATTTCAAAATAAAATAAATTCTAGGGGAATGAACCTGTGAACTGTTTGCTTAAAGACGACTGTGCATATTAGGCTAAATAAGTAAAATAGAAAAAAATATTTTACATACATCAGCAGTAAACGTTTAAGAGTACATGAAGGAGTTTAGCTGCTTGCTTTTGCTTAATGGCCATTCATTATGAATAAATATTGCTTTTTTTCTCCTTCTGATGAAGAAATATCGAATTACAATTAAGTGACTTCAATCTGCTTTTGTCTTTTCATGCTGACAGAGACTAATTACCCCTGCTTTGTTCAATTTATGAAGTACAATAATCAATGCATAATTGCGGATTATATTGCCTGCATAATAAACACATCACTTCAATTTCTGTAAGTGAGCCACAGACTTGAAATGAAAAGAATTGGCTGTGGAGATGCATGTAATATGTCATGATAAGGAAAAGTGCATAAGTGCATTTGAAATAATATGTAAATAAATTGTCTTGAAATGTGAATATTTAAATATTTACAGAGCTGAGACATAATTAAGACCCTGGAGGAACAGCCAACTTAAAAACTGTTTTACAAAAAAAAAAAAAAAAATGTTAATGTTTAAGTGAGAAGGATAAAGTCAATGTGATGAGAGCCAGCTTTGAAAGCAGCCATGTTTAACACACCTTGCAGATCCCTGTTGAATAATGAAGTGATACTGCAGTCTCATTCTGAGAAGCTATATTTACAATGCACACAAAGGATCATGTTGATCGAACTAAGTCAAAGACTGTTGAGTGGAGCAGAGGCAGGTTAAAGACAGAATGACATGTCCGCTCCACTTTTCAACCAATCAGGCCTGGAGCGGTCAAATTTAGCTGTCCCAAACACCTCCACAGTGATGTCACATAAAGGCCTAAAGGCTTTCTAGCTGCATTTTTAAAAGGCAAAATCCTGCTTTATTATAACTGGGAATTAGTCATTTTTTGTAAATTTGGTAGTAGCTGTTTGTTACTGTGTGACCATAGCTAGGTTTTGAATTAAAGATTGTACTTGTTAAACCCAGAAGTAGCTTAGTCTGTGTTTATATTTGCTTAAACTGCTAATTAAAAAAAAATAAAAAAAGTTTTTTGAATAAGGACTTAAATTACAGTCTGTTCCTCACACAAAGCCATCAAATGAGTTCAGAATGTGGGGAAAAGCTACCATAAAATAAATATTTAAATAATTTAGGCAGAGTAAATAACAGATCTTCCACTGTTGTAATAAATGACGTGGAGTATAATTCATACGGTAACACTTTAGAATAGGTAACACCCATTAGTTGCTTATTACCATGCATATTACTAGATTATTAGCCATGTATTAATGCTAATTAAGAACATATTAATGCCTTATTCTACTTGACCTTATTCTACATCCCTAATCTTACCCAATACCTCAACCTAACAACTACCTTACTAACTATTAATAAGCAGCAAATTAAGAATTTATTGAGAGAAATGTCATAGTTAATAGTTAACAAGTGTTACCTATTCTAAAGTGTTACCATTCATATGCATAACATTTTCCACCTTACAGTCAAGTATGGAATAACCGCGCTTTAATTTCTACACCTCTAAAAAAAAAAAAAAAAAGGAACAGATTTGAATCACTACACAACAACCCTCCAGTTTCAGTTAAACAAATGTTGATTTACAGCGTGGCAAAAGATTTCACAGCGAAATTCTGCCGTCAGCTCAGACCTCACAGAGGAGCACGTCAGTAACTTGTTACGGGATACAGGATGTGTTTCCAAACTCAGCTGAGCTTTCGAATGATAGCTCGGTGCATGACAGCAGCGGGACACTTGTGAACGGTTTCACTTTCACTATAATCAGTCGGCCATGCACGAATCAATAACAGGACAGTCCGTAATCCATACTTTTTTTCAAACGTATCCTTGCAACACACATTTCATTTTCCCTGTTAAAATCCACTCTTCGTTTTGATCTTACAGTAAAATGACTAGAATCCCATAACTTGTCTGACATAGTTGAGAGCCCTCATCATGAATACTGCTTGTTGCTGGTTTAAATCATACAACTGTATTCCTACTGCCTCCCAAAAGCCATCCTGTAATGAGAGAACAGAGCAAGTGTTGTGGTAGTTGCTGTGATACGGTCTGATTTCTTTTCACACATTTTTTTTTTTCATATCCAAGCAATTGTTTTTTAATCTTATAAACTTCATTCCAGCATGGAATCAGAACAAAGTGATAAAAAGCCACCCCAGTAAATCCAGTAAATGCAACTCGCCCTAGTGCATGCGATTAAACATGAATGAAAGAAATAGTTCATCCAAAAACAGTTTAACATTTGGTCTGTTTCTTATTCAAAGCAATCCAATGGCTTCAGATGACTTGGAATACAGTAGCATAACAATCATATGGACTTCTTATGGTAGTGCTTTATTTGCATTATTTTTGAAGCTTGAAAGATAAAGTCCCCATTCATTGGAACTGAATTGGATTATGGGAAATCTCCACTTTTTGTTCCACAGAAGAAAGAAAGTCAGGTTTGGAACAAAATAAGCACGAGTAATTCATGAAAATAATTTTATTTTTGAGTGAACTTTCTCTTTAAATGATCGATTGCAGATTTTGCACAATAAAGAAACGGCAACATGCATACAAGTAAAAAAAATAAAATATAAAAAAAAAAACTGAGACTAAGCAGCTGTTCACAAAAGCCACACTCTTATGTTTAAAACAGGTAAAAAAGCAATTATTTCAAAGTTAAATTTGAAACGGTCTTAAAAACGAGGTATCCATGGCGTAAGATGCTAAACAAAATACAGTAAATAACAGTAAATAAAGCACAGAACAGCCTTATTGTGTACTTAATGGTAAAATACAGCATAAAACCACAACAATGTTAATTGTTGCAAAGCGGCACTTTTCAACTCGGTCTTTTGGAGCAGAAAATAAATGACATGTGGTCAGTTTTTGTTTCCTAATCAATCGCTGAAAGATATTTCCCTCTCAGAATGAAAAACATATTTACTGTCAAAAAAGTGCCATAAAAAGCTTTTGTTTTGGGTGGAGCGGTTTTCTCATACAACGTGCGTTCCTCTTACGCTAGACTCATCTGATGGATAGCAGAGATGAGGGTCCTGATCATTTCTATCTATTTATCACTCACAACTGTTTTTACTGCTGCTGATGTCATGGCTGACTCAGAGGAAACAGACACCACAGCCTGAGAGAGAGAGAGAGAGAGAGAGAGAGAGAGCAAGTGGGAGAGTGTGAAAAGATCCCTGGGCATCTTGATAAAAGAAAAAGCCCTTACTCAATCCATCTTCTCCTTTTTTGTTTCTTTCATTCTATTCAATTACATCTCTAATATGCGTCCGTGCCGCACAATTAAAGTCTCATATCAAAGACGAACCCTAACGCCAGATACAGCAACAGATCTGAACAAAACAAATGGAGTTTCAGAAAACGTGAAACATCATCAGCCAGTGTACATGCTATAGCAAGGCCTCGGGTGAAACATGTTGGATGGGCCACTCCAATTTTCCATCAATCAAATTACACTTTATTGTTCGCCCCATGCGACCTCAGGCAACACAAACCCAGAGACTGTCAGTTATGAAACATTATATTTCTGCTGTCATATTGCACCCTAGACATGGCTATTACAAAGAGACGTCATACTGACTTTAATATTCTTTCATTTAGACAGAGGTTAGTGCTGCTGCTTCTGTGCGACAGCATCTATTTTAGACTCATAATGGCATTATGTTACACTAATTGTATTAAAAGGCAGTAAGCCAGTTTATTATTTCCAATGTAATGTTTCTTTGGAATGAAATTTGTTACAGGAAATTGCGTATAATAGTGTTTTAATGAGTCTGCTGTAAATGACCTCAACATTAAAGCTATGCTTTATCCTTTAAATTACTTTCATTTGCACATAAGACTGATTGAATCACAAAGGTGATCTCAAGAGCCAGAGACTGAAGACTGCATTTCATTAGCTGCAGCTATGATCAGTTTTCAGATAACTGTGTGCAACCAACAATTGGTATTAAAAAACAAACACAGTGGAGGTCGATTCAGTAGGCTTTTGACCACAGGAACAGAAAGCGTTTGTATCACTTCATATTCACTTCACAGAACCAAGAAAATCACTTTTAAAAAACGCTTTATGGAAACTTCTGAGAATCCATTTAGGTCATCACATCATAGCACACACATAGCTCAACTGCCATAGCAGGATACTAATAATACCAAGTTTTGATTTGTAAGGAACACACAATAAGGCAATTTGGGTGAAAACACCTGCCCAATGAATAAATGGAAATTATAAACTGTGGATTACACATTTTTTATACTACAAGACAATGTATAATAACATACTGTGATCAGATGGGAACTTTGAAGCACATTCTGCTTCACTTACAGTGTGTGCATAATGTGTCCTCCTGACAGCAAACAGTTGGATGCAGCAACTCATTTTTTATGATAACTATTAATTAGTATTTGGCTGTAACGCATTTAGTAATTTAACACATTATAATTTTAAAAATAGTAATTAGAGTATAGTTACAAGCCGAGGTCTCTATACTTTACTGCCATGTTATTTTGCTGACAGAATGCAGTGTTTTATAATCTAGAGATTGTAAAAAGGATGTAGTACATGCACTGTCGAGTCAAGTGCCAGTGGATTACAGACCTGATCCCACAAGCCCCGATGCAACAGAGTCTAAACATAAAATATCTTGAACAAATCAATTGTTATTTATCTATTGCACAAAAGCAACATGAACTATTACCAAATATAAACTATTAACAGGTGCATGTGTATGCAGAGTTTCTGTTTAGGCTATAACGTGTTTGCAGCATTTACTGTAGCAATGCAGTACTGAAATTTGCATGCTCACGAATCCTCTCATTATACTGTAACACACAAATTGTAGACATTATGAAAGATTCATTATGCATATATTTATTGTATTATAACCGAAATTTTGAGATTGCGATGAACTGAGATTATAAATGCAGCGTTCTTTGCTGACATTCTGCCATGCCAAACCATGCACGCAGTAGCTGCTTAATTTAGTTAAAAATAAGAGTGTTCTGTGAATGCTGATGCGTTAATAACAAATATTTATCAGGAGCGTGTATGGTGGGATTTCTTAAATTTCATGGAGAAAAAAGTAACGTAACTAGTAATGTAACTAATTACTTTTAAAGTAATCAGAACAGTAACGTGATTACTTTTAAAAGGAGTAATCCATAATTTCATTAAATTAGTACCTTGACGAACACTGCTATTAATAGTAATAATACTTCAGTTTAAAATGCAATTAGTTGACTAAAAGTCAGGTATCCCAATGCATTATTTAAATGTTATTATATAGTATTATAATTTAATTAAAAATGCATAATTATTATTACTATTTAATATGTTGTGACAACTAGTTTATTTGACTGTTAACTAATCACTAATATATATATATACATTATATATACACAATATATATATAACATTTTAATATTTAATTTTCCTAATTAGAGACAAAGGGCTCTTCACTTATAATATTGTATAATATTGGGGGGGGGGGGGGGTACAGAAATAGTATTATATAACAATGTTTTCTCAAAATAGCCAGATTCCATTCTGATGCTTTCACAACAGTATTGCAGGAGTTCCCTTGTGTGCTGGTTACATGCTGGCTGCTTTTCCTTCACTGCTCAAGCCAACTTTTCCATAAAAAAAATAAAATAGTTTCACTGTAAATATGTATATAGGCACAATATATATATTATATACTGGTATATATATATATGTCAGTCAAACTAATTTCAATCATTAGTTTGTAGATTAAAAAGGCTTTCAAGAAAATGAGAAACAAATTCGATTAAGTGTCCAAAATTTTAAACAGCAAGTGAAAAAACAGAAAAAGCCTTCAATATTCAATTCAGTATGAAAACACTATTGAAAAAAAGTAATTTTGTAATTTCCTTGTAATTTCCTTTTTGATTAAACTTCCAGAATGAAAAACAATTTTCACAATACATCCCAAATGTCCATTCACACAGTCACAGTTACCATCCATCCAAAACCCGTGAGAGAAAACGCGTGAATGAGGCAGTGGTTTTCCCACAGGAGGGTCAGTGCCACACTCACCAGAGCCATCCAATCTGTGCCAGCGAGGTGCATTTTCCTTGTGGGCAAGGCGGGGAGACGTAATCATGCCACACCTCCTAGTATGTTCCCACGAGAAGGAGGTGGTGGGGGGGAGCTGTCAAGGGCTTGTCATAATGTTCTTCTACAAGATCCTCCAAGATCCTTCAGAGCAGGTGTTCCCCTACATCACATCCTCTTGTACTTCTCCCCTCCTCCCTCAGCCCTGCCAGCACGCGCCTTCCTCTGCGCCCCCGTCATTATGCATAGACATGTAAATTTGCTTGTTTAGCATGCCCCCTTCATTCCAGCGCCACACAGCGTATGCATATATGCAAAACAGAGGCACGCGCCCGGCTGGAAAGGCTGGAGAATCCACAAACACGCAGACGACAGCCGGTGGAGGATGGCACGGAGGTTCCTGAACCGCTTCTGTGGAAGAAGAAACAGGGAGAATACATGGCAACATCCAGCATTGATTCATCTGCACTGGTCCATTAATTGCCCTTTCCTGCCTCAAGAGTGTTTTTTTTTTTTTTTCCTTATCTTTTAAACGCAGAATTGCATATTCGAACGAGGCAGCACTGGAGTAATCTGTGGCGGAATAAAGACAAGCAGAACTTTGCTCATTTCGTCTGCTTCCCAGTACGAACCGGTTTTCTGGGAAGAAAAAAACGAAGGCTTCATTAACATTGCCAGTTGTCATCACGCATATGAGATGTTCTGCATGCTGAATATCATTAGCGGCTTACATTTTCCCTCTCGTTATTTCCCCATCCACGCCGGTGTGGCTCTGTGTGCCAGCGACGATAATTATCAATCGGAAAGGACGCCATCAGTATCCACGGATCGTTGTAATGGGCTTGACACACGCATATTTGATCACATTTTCCCCCACGTCCAAAATAAAAACAAGAGAAGAAACACTGAGGAATCCTTTGAAGGTCCCTTGTGTGATCTTTTGTGTTAAGTTATGGAGACAGTTTTTTTTTCCCTCATGTAAGGGGTAGGGGAAATAAACTGCTTTGCATGCATAATAGCCTTTAATTCTTGCCGACATGGCTAGCTTTCTGATCCATAAAAATGAGCTGCGAGCGATTTGCATAGCCACATTCAAATGAGCTCCATTGTGCGGGAAAGTGTAATTAGCCCGGCTCTGCGCGACTGGGTAAAGGTCTCATTCGCCAGCCTTCCTCGTTTAAAAAAGCGCTATTGTCTTCACGCAAACTAGCATTAATTCCATCAAGAGCGATGAGAGACTGATCCTGAGGAGCCGTTAGTTTATTCCGCCGTGCTGTTTGTTTGCTAATTTACACCAAGTCCATGCTGCTCTCCCCTTAAGCCATCCTCTTTGTCTTGCCTTGAAATTTACAAAATCTTACAAGAAATCAATACTTAATTGATTATTCACTTTCCCGCAGCTTCAAACGGCTCGTGCGCATTAGATCCCACAGCATTCCCTCCTTCTCCCGGACAAGCAGACAGGCAGCAGACTGGAAGCAGGAAGAAGGCTGGCTAGGTGGCAGAGCTCTTGGAGGTAGGAGCAGACGGCTGTAGCGAGCAACTATGCAAGGAGCTTAGTGGCCGAGTGTGTACACTGGCAGCATCACGACTGGAAAACAATACTGGTCTTCACGGGCAGGAAAAGTTCCCATGTGAGCAGGATCCATTTCAACACTCACACTGAACCAATCAATGGAAGAGACCAGAGGATATTGCTACAAAACATTCATTAAAAATAATTAACACAAGGACTTTTTTTTTTTGGACAAGCATTATTTATTTGGAAAATTTTCTCCTGCCTGATTTCGTGGTCTTTGACCAAAGTGGACCGGGCAACCTAACATCTGGCCCCTGGGAGAACTCTCATTGAGGAGGGGGCAGGAACGTGTGCCTCCTGCTTCTGACACGCAAATGAAGATGGGAGGCACGTAACATCATGAGCAAACTGGCAGGAAGGGAAGGCACGTGTGAAGGAAGCAGATGGCAGATCTGGCGCCATGCCAGCCCTGCTGCTGCGAACACGCTGAATAACTGCATATCGCAGATTCTGCCACTTGTTGCTCCTCTGGGCCCCCTGCCATCGGCGGAGAGCGGAGCGCTCACGTGCGCTCCATACGCAACAATCAGAACTTCCGCAAATGGTAGTGTGGGAGGGACCAAAACAGAGCCTAATAGGAGGCTGGCATTCATGACTGTGGATATGCACTGCATGCTAATAATGTGCTGAGTAGACAGACACGCGTCTGGGTGCCTGCCTGCCCGTGTGCCATGGAAATTAAGTCTTACGGAGAGCCACCATATTTAAAAGCGTGGGATGCCATGAGAAAACGGTGCAGGAAACCCACCAAGGAGAGGACAAAACCCGTCCCAGAGTAACCAGGCTGGGTTTGGAGAAGGCAAGCTTTTGGAGGAGTTGAGTCAGAGCAGATTGTTCAGTAAACGCCTGATGGTCTGGATAAAGGGAGATATTATGAGATACCCAGGGGGCTTTGTGTATCAAATGCAATGTTTGAAGTCGAACAATTTTGAGATACATTACAGGGAAGTGCAATTTAAATTGCCAATGAGGTAATGCATATCTGCATGTTAATTAGAGCGGTGCGAGTCTGCATCCCGCAGTCTGTTACCGAGCTTGTCTGCAGCAACCGGCGCTCGTTCCGAATAAATTACTGCCCTTTGTTCCGCCGTTTTGTTTTCCATTAAAAAAAAAAACATTGAATATGCAGTGAAAAGGCGGCAGGCGTAATTAAAATTATTGATTGATCCGGTATCTGTTTGAGAATCTAATTAGATGAGACGTGGACAAAAGCTGATATTGTAATAGATCGTCTCTGTGTTAGCAGTCAGATTGCGCTGGGACGGCAATTTATCTTCCTTAACGCAACCTGGATATTAAAAACTGTAATCAGATGAAGGACAGATGCTGTACGTTGGGTTTTTAAATACAGATGATGAGAATTCTACTGTTAAAAAAGGTAGGTCTAAAGGGAACACGCACTTGCGATCATTTCAATTCTGCATGGTGACTGCACTTTAATTGTGTGCTATTATATAAAGTGTACCACTTACCAAAAATGTAATAAATGCTTTTTCTTCTACTATTTAGAATCTGTGTGATTATTTTGTATCCCATACGCTTCTCCGAGAGATAAATGGTTGCCATGTGTGCATAAATTGCTTATTTATGTTGGCAGAGAAAAACGAGTGGACCGAAGGGTTATTCTAATAAGCACCGATAACGAGAGAGCAGTGGAAGTCAGGGCTATGTCGTGATGTAAAAACATCACATAACATGTAAATGTAGCTTACAACTGCTTCATCAGCAGCTGATGTCCTCATTCAGTGTATGAAACCAGTGTATACATTGCATGTCACCCTCCCAGTTCAATGTCACTCACCAGCAAGGGAATTCTGGAAACGAATAATGCATATGCGACCACAGTCATCTGACTTTTCATTCAACGAGCGTGGCAGCAACGTGTCCTTGAATTAGAGAAATAACTTCACCCCACACTCCTTACTCGTAAGAAAACATGCAGGGGATAGAGCCGTGTCCCCTGGATAACCTACAGGGAATAAACTTAGCCAACGTTTGCATTTGTCACGCTGCTCTAAAGGTATCCGTTTGTTTACTAACCCAGACGAGACTCCGGCATGGTGCTCATTTATAAACAGGATTAGAAATAATTTCACCTTAATTCCGGTACATGTGTTCTCATTACATTTTCAGCTCTGTGCTTGTTTAGAATGCAAGAAAACATCAAGGCCTTCATGGTGGTATCATCATGGTAATGCTCTTTCATTTTGCAAGGTCATTAGGCAAGATATTAATGCCAGCTCCTGTTTTTATATGCACAGCTAGGCAGCAGCCAGGTCACCATGTCTCTCAACAAAAGGCTTTCTGCTCAACAACCCCATCCACACACATCTTTTAAGTGCTCTTTTATTCATACGAAGCCTCTCTGCTGAGATTGAGCACAATATTTATGAGCTCTAGATGAGGTGCATATTATTATTGTTGTTATGTGTTTTAAGGAAATAACATTGTCTGGGGCGCCGGCAATCATCAAATTGCCTGATTTAAGCATCAGTAAAGCCAAAGAACACCCTTTTCGGCGGGACGAAAAGCTTGTAAAAATTTGTTTTAGCAGATGAACTAATCAGCAACGGAAGCCACGCCTCCATCAGGGTTTCTTTTGTTTTGGCGGGAAAATGCAAACGGCAACTCAAGGGGGGGGGGAAACTGAAGTGTTGACCTAAAGTGAAACCTGAAGAGAGCTGGTGAGGAGGAAAAATAATGTAATCCACTAGAGTTATAAAGCACTGTTATGTGAGCTGTGTACTTGAGTATGTACCTGGGACGCTCATAGGCATCCATTCCCTCGCTCGCTGACAGTGTACACGGTTTATTAGCTTGTCTTTTTTCCTGGGGGGTAAAAACACACAACAGTGGTGCTGAGGAAAACACTGTGAAGCCACGCAGAGGAGACTTTATCATTTCATTTAACGTTCTTCAAAGCTCGAAGAGTAATTGGGTACATTTTTAGCAACTGAGCCATTCTTCTAGCTGGGGCTTTATTGTAGGGTCTTATGAAGTGAGTTCAGCCCATGAAAGACACTGAAAACTGGTAAAATCATCTTGATTCATGCATGTTATGTTTGCCTACACATGTCTACGCTTGAAAGTCAATATCTGAAAGATCAAAGTATGGGGTTTAAGCTATCAACTTTTTCATTACAACAGGGATTTTGCTACAGACATTGTACCTCACCTAAATCTGCAAAGTAAATACGAGGATTTATTGCTCTAAAATGATGTGTCTGCAACACGGGTTCCACCAAAAGCCAATATGCTTACAGCAGGCAGGAAGCTACAATTCTCCAGCATTTCCATCTCATTTACATATGCTGTAAATTGTCCTCCTGATGACCTGCCTGGAAAAGCATATATGTCTGACATGATCTCATTAGTATCTTGATGCAAAGTATGGTTTTAGCATTTGAATACTTTTGCATAGACAATATCAATAATGTATCCATGCATTGACAGCCTCTAAAACATAAATCCAATATGTACTGGTATTAATAACATTAGAGACATAGAAATATTTACAAATACTTACAAAAAACATAAGAATATATTTTTATTAATCTATTTTTTTACTGTATTACATTAAAATTTAATAAAAAAAAATAAACAAAACAAAGATATAAAATAAAATATTTAATGCCATCCCATTTATTTAATGCAAATAACCTGAATTTCACATTATAAACAACAAAACTGAATGATTCCTTTATATAAAGATGTTGAAAAAAAAATATTTGAAAGCATATACACAAATATATAAAACACGGGAAAAGCCACGTCCCAAAAAAATAAATAAAAAAGTTAAATCACAAATTTTTGTAATTGCCACCTTAAACGTCTTTAAATTTGTTCATTTTTTCAAAGCATTTTGCATACTGTTTTAGATACTGTCAGTGCAATGCTATTGTACATTTCAGTGTCTATACAAACATACAATATTGTTATATGTTTTAGAGTCACATACGAATACCTATGAATAATGAATATAAATAAAAATAACTATCAAAATGCAAAATAAATGTATATAGATATAAATATAAAACTTTTCCTTAAAAATTGATCAAATACAGACTAAAATCATCAAACAAATACACACTAGACAACAAAATCATCCTTCAAAGTCAAAGATATCCCACAGAGCAAAATAAACATCTCACAGTACCTCCTATGGACCTCTGTCCACTCGAGGCACATGAGACCTTCTATAAACTGATAAATCAGCCCCCTCTGAGAACAACTCCTCGATCACTGATGAGACCTTCAAGGCACAAACCTAGCGAGAATTCTCAATACGTGACATTAAGGAGCTATTATGTGCACCGGAGAGTAGGATCACGCAGTGTTATTTTTTTAATCCCACTCTTTGGAGGAAAGAAACTAGAAACGTATTTGTGAAGGTTTGAAAGGCCAGAGGAGGAACGGTACACTTTCTCATAATAACAGAGAGAAAACTATTCCTACCTTGAGCATTCTGAACAGCCATTATGAAGGTAATTGATTGATTTGCTGAAATCTAAAGGAAGAATAATCGTGAGAGGACTATTCAGAAATGGCATAAAACGAAAGAGCAACATTCATTACAGCTAATCTCTAGATGTTCGCACGGTGCACTATGGGAAATGAGAAGTGTTTTCTGAGTACCATGGATCCTTGGCATGAATCTTGCTGTCTAACTTGTGGAGGTCTGTTAAATGACTCATCACACAACCCATTTAAGATATACATCTTCCCTTTTAAACCATTCTTAGGGTTAGGGTTAGGGTTAGGGTTAACATTTTGAGGCATATATATATAAATTGAATCTGTGAAACATAAAAATAATAACTACTAAAATAAAATTCCAGCTAAATTATATATATTTATTATATATATTTTTATGTTTTTTAGTTTTATGTTATGTTATGTTATGTTATGTTATGTTATGTTATGTTATGTTATGTTATGTTATGTTATTTAGTGTTATCCATAATTTTTTATTTACTTGGATTTCAGATTTAGTTGGTCTTCAGATATTAGACTATTTGACCTTTTTATGAAAAGGTAAATTTAGCTTTGAGTGTAAAATATCATGCGCTTTGACTCTCCAAAAAATAAATAACATTTATTAATTAATAATTCAGTATATTTGTAATAAATAAATAATTTGAAAAAACAGAAAGACATTTGAAAAGAAAGATATAAGTCACATATTAAAGGTGAAAAAAATATATGATGTCTACTTCTTAATTTTTAAATCACATGAAATGTTTAAAATCATACAATTTAAACCTTTCTTGGAAATGGTATTAAACGTTAAATTTTTTTAAATGTCAAATTTAATGAAACCATAATTATTAAGAGAGACATTTCTACATGCCTAATGTACATTTGAAACTAAATTTCAAATGGATTTTTTCTTTTTATTATAATCAACCCCATATTCCATGGTATTACCATGAAATTTTTTTTTTTTTTTAAACTGTTTCTACATGTTTCATTACCACAGTATTTATCCAAGCACCAAAATATGATTTAATACAATCTCTATACAAAATTTGTGAAATACCCAAAATGCTAAAGACTCATTAGTCCATTAAAAGTATAAAGACCTTTCCATCTCCAAGAATTTACTCAAACAGTCAAACTGTACTTCACATCACGAGCCAGAGAAGTGAACACGGATTATGACAACATGGCTGCAACAGTTGGGCACAGTTAGCCCCAGAGCACCAGTGTTATGACACAGCTGTCTCGCCCCGTTCCCAAACGACTCTACCATGCTGCCCAATCTGGCTCTTGTGTCCGGAGGACATCCTCATGAATTTAAACCAGCTTCCTGGCATTGCACAAGACAGCAGCTCGCAGGCTGCAATTATAATGCAAATGAAGCCTGTGAATTGTTATCTTGAACATGGTCATGGTAGAGTAACATAAATAGAGCCAATAGAGCTCTTTAATTAAAGATTCAGAAAAAGAGAAACTGTGCAAGCACGCTTCTTTGCACACAGGTCACACTCATGGAGATTATTGTAAATATGGCCATTGTGAAAGAGTGCACTTCGGGGTAGAGAAAACAAATATTTGCTCCCTCCAGTCATGGAGACTGTGCGTGATGATCTCCATTTTAATGCACTGCGATTGTGTGCATGTGTAAGAGTTTGTGTCTATGTGTGTGTGTGTATGTGTGTGTGTGTGTGTTCAAAGGGATGAATCTCCATTCCATAAGCTCTGATACCTGGTGAGGTTTTTAATGTTTTCAGACGTAGAGAGCGATGCAGATACAACGCAAATTACTGCAGCAACAAGAACAAACACCTCGCGCTGCTGTCAGCCTGAAAAACAGCTCCAATTACATCTGCCGAGAGCAATTGGGACATTTTTAGATTTACGTTTTTCAGACACAAAGGAAGAGCAGTTGTTTACATGCAGCTGCAATGCCCCCATCTGTTTTTGTCCATTATGACAGCACTAATAATGGATGAACGTAGCTTTTAAAATTCTTGTGATCTTCATTTACACACAGTGCGCCTTAACCTTTGGATGTTATGCATGTTTGTGCTTACTGGCATCTTAACTGTTGCAGAATTATTGATTTCATAGGTTTGACTTGAAAAAGTAATGATTGCTTCCTTGGAGGCTTGATTAAAGCCCATTGGGTATTGATGGGAACGGTATAAAGAGCCATACAGAGCTTCACAGCATCACAATCAGGCTGATTGGAGCTCCGGCGTCACCCCTGCATGTGGATTTGTACCCACCTTAAGTCAAATAGCCCACCCCTTCAATCAATAAGAAGGCATCCAGTATATTAGCCCTGTCTGGGAGTTGAATTTCAAAAGACAGGAATTTGCTGCTGACATCTCAGCTGGATATAAAAGCATACTTTGAGACAGCTTACCTGCGAGAGTTTTAGGCTACTTAAAAGAGCGAGGAGTGATGTATAATGCCTTTGTGAATAGTGCAAAAGTACAACCGTGGAGTGTGAGCAGAACATGTTTAAAAGTAATTCTGACTGTTTGAAATGTCAAAGTTCAAAACAACTTAGTTGTACTTTAAATAAACTAATTCTTTGCTAATTTAAAAACCTAATAAATTAAATTAATCATGCCCACAGACAGCTGGCTAAACGTATGATGAATATGGGACACAAAAGTGGAATCCATCATCGGATTGGTTGAATTATAAAGGATTTCTGGGAGACGTGTGTGTCGCGTTCTTTAACGATCTGCCTGGAAACTAAAATTTTGTGGTGCCAAACCTCCTCACGAAAAAAGAAAGCCACCGAGTTTACACCTGTGACGACAAGCACTTGTCAGGATCAACTAAACGCTGGCTATTCAAAACTATGTGAAATATTGAAAGTTTGTGGCATAAAATCTTTAAAATATGTCCAAGAGTTTTACACACCGGTCTGTAATTGTGGCGACATTTCCACACCCCGAAACGTGATGCTGAACGAAACTAACTCTGATTGGTTGTTTGACATGTCTGGTCAAACGTCCTCATGACTGGGCCCTGACCGATGAAAGCTGCCACAGATTCCAGACCTTCAGTCATCAGTCTGAAGGTCTGACTATGCGAGAATATCGCCTACGTAACTACTACTAAGTAAGAATAATAAAAATGCTTAATTTTGAACTTTCAGCCCATTGTAAAGATGTTTTACAAAACAAACATAAAAGTACATCTAAACCAAATGATAGAACAACAAACAAGTATTTGTTCTACAGACAAAACATAAGTCAAAATCAACTCAACAGTTCAGAGCGATGAAACAAACTATGCAAGTGTAGCGTGGGAAAACAAATGAAAACGAACAAAACAGAAAGATAAACTTACAGCTTTGCTTTGAAGCAGTAGCAAACACACCTTTTCATCCATGCCTATAGATGTCAGTATAAAGTCTGAAACCACTGGGACAAATAACAGCAAACAAAATGTATATAAAGACAAACTGAGAACACTTTTATTGCTAATTAACATCTAATATGTCATACTACTGTAAGTTGTACTATTCTACAAAATATTTTATTGAAATGTTATTTTGAGTTTCAGAAAATTGGACCCTCTTCATAATTCCCGAGTTCTCAGAAGCACAGGTCGTCAAAGTTGGGTAAACCTCTAAATTGGTGGATGGAAACGGCAACATTTATTTATTTATTTATTTCAGCATTCTTATTGCCACTTTAGCAAAATAAAAATCCACAATAGTGTTTCTATGACTTAACAAAAAGAGTGACGTCAAATTTGCCATCACTCGTTCAGCCTTTAAATTTGACACACACTCATTAACTAGCAATATTAACTAGTTTTATATAATGTCAAGGCAAGAAAATACAAAGTTGTTTTAAATGTACATTAAAACTTTTACAAATGAGATTAAAAAAAAACTTTGCTAGATTTACAATGCTAATAACTGTGGAAAAGTGTCATTACAGTCTGTGAAAAGGGTCCATCAAAATCATATAGGTTTGGAACAATATTACGTCTTTTACAATTCTGGGCAAACTACCTCTTTAATGCTTATGGTACAGAATGGTTTTAAAAATTATCTTGTTTTTTCCACCTATGTGCATGATCACTTAAGACTTACATAATCTCATCTGATAGAACTCTGAAAAGCTATCTACAAAGGCCATTTCTCATAATCGGACAAAAATGTTCAATTATTTTTTGACTCGAGGCCAGAAAACTGAGCTGCTGTGTTCAAGCATGGGCTTTCATCTTAAGTGAATTTAGGCAGAGCAATGCAATTTCACAATCCAAATACTCCAGCTGTTTAAAGTTAAAGTTCCAAGGTAACCATGGCGCCCCTCAGCAGGACCAGACGATAACATGTGGAATAAGTTTAGATGCGTTCCTCCAAACATTCCCACTGTCTCTACTTTTAAGGATCTTCTACACCGAGTCTATACTCACATCAGGTAAACATGATATGGGTCACAGATAAAACAATATATACAAGCAAAAAATGTCTGGAGTTTACAAAAGGAAGAGAGACTGTAAGTAACCCGTCTATTTCACTAATTAGGACTTGTTAGGGCTTACTTATAAAGCCAACGCTAATTACTACCCAACTTGATTATATTTACAAATGCAATTGAGTCTTGCCCAGAATACTTTTATCCATGGATGTCAATCAGAAACACAGCATGACAAAAAAGTATCCATTGCCTAATTACACATAGTTAGTTTATTTGTGAATCAGTCTTTCTTCCTTTGCAGCATGCGGCTTAAATTTTTGCGGTCTTTCATTATGACATGAAATACAATGTCCATGGAGCAAAGTAGACAGTCTGAAATAACATAAATAAGTGGTTTAGAAAAACAGGTAAAGGTGGGCCAAGAGAAATGTTGAAAAAATGTGAAATAAAGGACTGAAAATGATGGAAAGCTGTCCAAGGGAAACTATTTTACAGTACTGCAGTTTCTCATGAGAATTTCTGTGCAGTACATACTCATAAATTTACAATACAATGCTTTGGCTATGCGTCTAGAGATGGGGCGTTGGACTTTACAGACTCTGAGGACTGATGTGAATCCAACACAGGGTAAATGGAGACAGACAACCGTAACTATCACCCCTGTCGGTGAATATATAAGCCAGCTATATTCATAAATATTAGCTATATATCATTTATAAGACCAAGCCAAAGCACTCAGACAATACTGTACCATATGGGATATGAATTTAAAATTGTAAGGATGGAAAAAAGGAAGAAAAAAAAGCACCACTAACTGTATAACATTACTTATGTACCAAAATACACAATACAGAAAGTAACTGTAAGAAAAATAAATGAAATTAAACCAAATAATGAAATGGGGTGGAAATAATTTTAATAGACGTCTGGTTTGTGCAGCTCATCATGCACCAAGAGGCTGAAAGATGCACATACAGAAAGAACATTATTACAAAGTGCGGTTCATTCCAATAAAAGCCTTGGTGTTGAACAGACCTACAAAATAAAACAGGGTTGAGATGTGAGCAGTGGGGCTGGGCTGTAAGTGTGTGTGTGAGTTATGGAGTGGATGCACCAGTTCTAGGAGCACGTCCCATGTGCAGGAAGGAATGATGAATGTGCTCAGGTGATCAGGCTCCTCATTAAATGAAATGTAAATGAGGGGGCCACTGTATAAAAAAAGGGGGTTCTGGCAGCATGGCAGGAATCTAATAGAAATGCTGGACATAAAGCAATGGCAATGACAGTGCTTCAGGGCACAGTGGCGTGCCTGGGGTGAGATTCAAAATGAAGCACCCAGAAAATGAGAGTCGAGCAAAGAGGGAAAATGGATGGCGGCTGCAGCCACAGGAGCTGGAAAGTCTAGCACGACGGATCTTCCTGGAAAAACAAAATAGCTTAAAGCAGCTGATTCTAACACGAGAGAAAAAGAAATGGTACAAAGAGGAAGAAGAAGAGAAAATGGAGGAGGGGGGGGGTACCTCCCACTCTCCAGACTGTCTATTATGCTGCTCAGGAGCCTGGCTTTTGTTAAGGTTATTAAAATAAAGAGAAACATTGAGAATTTATCATATTGGTTGAGGGTTGTTTAGATTTCCTAACCCTGGAATGCAGTGACTTTGCCAGGTCTGACTGTACGAGCAAATTTTCACTTTTGACAATTTTGTAGTTACATTGTCCTCACTATTGCCTCGTTTTCACCAACAAGGTGGTGGTACCTGATTCACTGACTATTCTGAAGTGTTTCAACCTCTTTCACTGTGGTTTTGGGCCAGAAAATGTGATTTTGCCCCTAAAACTCACCCAATGTGAAAGTATGACATTGACTTCTTTGAATTTTATATATCATGTGGAATGCAAAAAAAAAAAAAACACACATGAACAGCAAAAGTAACAAAAGCTTGTAGAATATGTTTAACGGGCATAATTAAGCATGAAAATGACTGAAGAAAATATCTATTTAAGTCAACTAACATCATACTGTACATATTCTTTTGGTTTCTGTAACATGTATTTTATTTTATTACAAATGCAATGAAGATACAGGTATGGGTACTTCGTATCAGCCTCTTTCAGGGCAAAGTGGTATCAGTGCATATACAAAAAAAGCAGAAAAGTCCTGGAAAAAGCCTGTTGCGTTCAAAAGTGCAGGTCTTTCTAAAACACACCTGAAAAGATGAAAAATGTTTCAACCCACAAACATCTTTGTAAGAGACCACAACACTGCCACAGCAATCAGAACCTCCAGGTGATCTGGAATTAAGTTTGAAGTTTTTTGTAACCAACCACCATGGTAACAGACGTCACACTGATTGAGTCCACACACATACGCACACACTCCAATAGATATTGCTGGATTAATAAATGTCTGACAGAGTGCTCACAGATCTCCTTTCCATCCTGGAAACAGGGCAAAGCCAATTCCAGCCGGTGTCAATCCTAACTGTGAAAAATGGGCTTCTTATTTCCTTACTTTTGATTTTCTCTGATAGTTCAGAGATATTTGTTCATCACAATTACACTTCATACATAGAAATGCATTTCTGGAGCCACCAATATACACACACGCAATTCCAGAGACACAATTCAGAAACTGCCGAGTCAAAAATGTAAATATTTTATGGTTTTATTCAGCAATTGTTAGCAGATGCAGTGACTAAAATGCAGATATTAAATATAGACTGGCCACTCACATCTAGTTTGACTGGTCAGGCAATGCAACAAACGAGTCAACCAACATAAATGATAATGCCATGCACAATGGTCTAAAAAATCTGTCTAAAAAAAACGTTGACTTGTCAGGCCATGTCTCTGAGAAGGTAAACAAGGACCTGAGGTGGCCTGCTCCTCATAATGCTCTATGAGCTTTTTAGTTTAGGTATTATGTTCGTTCAAGGTCAAGGCAAAAAGTACTAGACTCTTTCTAAGTTTAGGAGTATTTTATCTTTACATACTGTACATTACAATTAAAAAGTTTGGAGCAAGAAAGACTAATGACATTTATAATTTTACAAATTATATCTATATTTATCTTCAAATAAACGCTGTTCTTTTGAACTTTCTATCAAAGAATCCGGAAAAAATGATTTTCACAAAAATAAGCTGTACAAACATTGATAATAAGAAACTCTTGAGCGCTAAATCAGCATATTAGAATGATTTCAGATGGATCATGTGAGACTGAATACTTTTGTAATGATGCTGAACATTCAGATGGCATCACAGGAATAAATTACATTTTTAAATATGAACAAAAAAAGTCTTAAGTGAACTATAAAATAGTCAAAGTGTTATTTAAAAAACCTTGGATATTTTGGTATAATATCATTGCATGAAAGTTATTCACAAGTTAAACCTACTTTAAAGGGTTAGTTCAGCCAAAAATGAAAATGATGTCATTAATGACTCACCCTCATGTCGTTCCAAACACATAAGACCTCCGTTCATCTTCGGAACGCAGTTTAAGATATTTTAGATTTAGTCCGAGAGCTTTCTGTCCCTCAATTGAAAGTATGTGTACCAGAAAGGTAATAAAAACATCAAAATATCTAAAATATCTTAAACTGTGTTCCGAAGATGAACGGAGGTCTTACGTGTTTGGAATGACATGAGGGTGAGTCATTAATGACATCATTTTCATTTTTGGGTGAACTATCCCTTTAAGATGACATCTGTATTTCTATCAGCTTTTACATTTATGTGGATCATATAGCCTCTGTGTGTTAGGTCATTTTGAAAATGAATATCTCTTCCACCTGAAATGTAAATCCACCTTTTCCGACTTATCTGAGAGATATTCGTATCCCTTTTTTTTATAGCGGAACATTTTGTTTCTGAAGCTCCTTACTTTGTAGAGAGGTTTTCAGGCAGTGTTCTTTGATCTTTTTTTCCTACTGCCCTTCTGAGTTTCTAAAGAGAGAATATCTGGAAGAGTGTGTCTGATTCTAAGCTTCATACTTCATTTCCCTGAAAAGGGACCAAAAAGAATCCAAACACTCACACAGATAGATTCAGACACTCAATGGTGCATCTCAAAGGCATAGCAGTAACATCGACACATCTCATGAGTAACATACCTGCAGGGAACTTGAAATCCTCCTCTTTTTTCCTCCTTAAAATGTGCTGCTTTAATAAAACATGCAAAGCGTTTTAAAAGTGTTTTACAGTGGGTTTCTACAAACACATACCAAATAAACTCCACATAAACAAATTTGTCTAAATTAATGCAAAAAATGCTAATTTTCCTTTCCAAATAATAACTCCCTCTCTGATCTCATGGAAATAAATGTAACTGTTTATTTTGTTTCATCTGCAAATTACTGCAGAAGGGAGCTATCAAATATTCAGTGCTGATGAGAAAAAGAGGCCTCACGGACACCAGTAAACATAGAGCTTTTTTAAAAAGAACAAAGATTCAACGCCTCACCTGCTTCCAGTACTGAGATCCCTGAATGAAGACACTGGCTTAACATTGGAAGAGTGAGCAACATGCTGAAAGAGACTACTGGACAGGCTAAAGGCATTCCCAAAGGCCCCGCTATGCTTTCAGCAAGCTTGTTTATGAAGGTTTACCTTCCACCCGTCCTAGGGGCCCACAGTCTACAGACTTATTGCACATGGAACATAAGACCACCAGCTCATGTCGGCTGTTAGCTGGTGTCAGTAACCTGTTTGAAATGGAATTTAAAATCTATATGTTTGGCCTTGTTTCGGTCCCAGGCTTTGTTTTTCTAGAAAGGCCTTCATTTTAGACCTGCAGGTTTGAGGCGAGAGACAAACAAGCCTGATTTACTCTGCTTTCCTCTTGTAAAATAAGCATAAAAGGCCCTTTGCCAAAACAAAATGCTTACAGACAGCATTTATCGTACATTAATTCCAACAAAAATCTGATTGACGAAGACGAATCCGGTAAGGACGTTTCGTACGGGGGCTCTGAATAATTCAATTCATTTTTAATCAGGGATGGGACTCCAGGTCTATCTTCTCTCTGCTGTTTGACAAGTGTAATTCATCAGGGGTAAAATCTAGTCAGTCGGAGAAGTGTCACTGAGGAAGAAATTGACCAGTGGACCTCATGCATCAACATCCACCTACAGCGGCTTGCACACATTCTCCAGCATTATACCTGGCTCGAGGTTCCACCCATGTATCATCATTCATTCAAACCAATTAAGCACTTCTCAATAAAAAAATGTATGGTATTTCTAAGTAAGACTGAAAGAGGTGATCCAGAAAGCCATTTTCCCTCAAAATCCAATTAGAAAGGTGAAAAAGTCTAGCTGATGTCATAAAAGCAGGGGATTTTGTTTAAGGACAGAAAGGTATTACAGGGCAGATTACTTGTGGCTTATTTTCTTTGTTGGAAAATTACATTGTGGAGTACTGGCTTTCAGCTGCACAGGAACGATGAATTCTCATCCGACCAAGTTTTAAACTTTAAGGTTGTTGTTTTGTCTGCAGTCAATCTGGCTCCTTTAGATACCAACAACTTTTGCCAATGTACACACTGTGACAGGTTGTAATCAAGGGTTATAAAGCAAATCTGTGCGTTTCTATGTGTTTATAGCAAACAGTTCTATGTCTTGAGGATTTGCGGCTAACGAAATGGTGCCTGACATCGCATCTCTTGCTTCTCATCTTGACATCCCACTGAGCTGCTGTTGTGCTCTTGCTTCAGTCGACAACATGATGGCGTAGACTCAATGGAAAAGTCAATAAAACTTGAGCTACTATCTAATTTTGCAACTCAGTCAGAAAAAAAAGTGATTTTTTTTGAGGTCCCTGCAAAGTTTCCGTGTGTAGCTGAATCAAACTCGGAGGACCTGGTTAAATTAACTGTTTTATTTGTGGATGGCTTTCAGGAGTGGAGTTGGGACAAGTTAAGTCAGAAGACCTTTAAAAGACAATGGTGCTTACTTGCTCTTAATCGGTCTATGACCCTTTCTCCTGTCATTTATTACAGGGTGGTCTCTAAATCCATAATCACCTTCAGCTAGACCTATAGTCCCTGCAAACTTCACAAGCGGCCTCTGCAACTTTCTTTACTGTCTGAAGGTAAGACAACAGTTCAGATTAGCAGAGAACTCAGGTAGCGATTTATCGTACTATAGATCACTGTGAAAGCATCTGCAAAATTCAAATAATATTTGTTGCTAAGCATGGAAGTAAGATCATTTGCATATTTACTAAAATGTAATTTATAGGGTAACACTTTAATGATATGACAGTGACATGACAAAATTGGTTGACACTGCATGAGGCATCAATTAACAGTGAAAAATTTTGTTTTTTACAGCATTTATTTAAATGGGTTAATATTAATGTCTGCATACGACAAAAAAAAAAATTATGTTTCAAGTTGTATACATTAAAAACAAAAATTTGAAAGAAATAATGTACTAAAAGAAACATTTATTAACAATGAGCAGCATTATTTTTGATAAATAAACAAACTGAATAATACAATAACAAGAATTAATAACAACAAAATTTAAATATTTATAACTGATTAATTAATTAATGCTGTTAAAATTGGTCATTGTCAGTTCATGATACCTAAACCAATAACTAATTTTACTCTCATGAACGCACATTGGCTGACATGGAAGAGAAGAAATGTATGAATAAAGTCAAAAAGTAACATTATGGTTGAACCAATATATCGATGTCCTTACTACCTTTCTGTGCCATAAAACGCTTCAGTTGCATTCCTGTCTATGGAGTGTCAGAAGGCTCTCAGATTTCATCAAGCATATCTTAATTTGTGTTCTGAATATGAATGAAGCTAATTAATGACATCATTTTCATTTTTTGGAGAACTATCCCTTTAATGAACCATATAGTGATTAATCATAATATAAATATTTTCCCCTGGAGCAGAGATCTATGGAGATACATAAAAAAATAGAAATGTATTTTATTTAAAAAACAAAAATTCACTATTTATAAAGCATTATATAACAATCATATCTGATTTTCTTCATTAACATTTTTATGAAGTTTTAGAAAAAAAAGAGAAAAAAAACATCTAATAGCATAATATACAATATTTCACCAGTATATATATATATATATATATATATATATATATATATATATATATGTTAGATATTTATGAGATGAATATTCTTATCCTAGTCAATGTCAGCTGTCAAAAAAAGAAAAGAAAAATAGAACGTAGCTTAAAAGGTCAGCTAACTTCACAGATAACAAAGGCAAAAAATAGCCAAATATCATCATCTTGTTAAGAAGTAGTGATCAGCCAGATATATGACCCCAATGAATTACCAGGACAAGAATCAATGAGCAGCAGGTCTTGAGGTGTGGCATGGGAAGCCTCTGTCATCCAAGAATACTCTTTCATATATCAGCTCACTTATCTCTGACAAAAGCACAATGCCAATCTCATGGCTAACTGAAAGCTTACGAAAGCAAGTTATTCAAATGACAAAATAGTTCCAGGCAAGCCAGCCAATTAGGGGCTTGCGCATCTGGGATAGCTAAGTGTCAATGCATCTTTGTGTTTCCAAGGGACTCAGAGGCATCCCTCTGGCCTCAAGGCCACAGAAGTTTCATTAGAGAGCATGGCCAAAACTAATACAAATTAATTATGGATCTCAAACAAATGAGACCTAGACGGGCAAATTGTCCAGGAAGACTGAATGAATGAATGTCTGTGTATGGGTAAGCAAATTTGCTTTAAGCACTAGCACAGATAGGGAAAAAAGTTATAATTTTTTTTATTTAACCTTTCCCAAGAGATGGTCTTTCATACACGAATATTCAAGTCCAGCAAGTTACTGCATGCTTTACAAAAATAGCAAGTACTTCTCTTGTACAGTCTACTCCCTATACCTCTGGACTCCAAGAGAGGCTAACAAGGGAGCATTCATTATACCTGAGACAAGAATGGAATCTAAATAACCAGGCCGAACCTCTGCCAGAATATATTAAAAGACCAATACCGTTTTAATTCCTTATGGGCGCAATTGGCAGGTAACAGGGGCTTTCATGTTGAGAATGACTTTTATATAGAGATCCATCTGAAAAGCAAAGCCTGCGACATAAAGGGACTGCACTTTACACTGTGTGACTACCACATAAAGGCGAAAGGCACAAATGATCCCCAGTGTCTGATCAAAGCCTCCTTACAGCATTCAGATATATATTTGAAACGGAGCAATTACAATGCAGCCCAATCCAGGTTGTTATAATCTTGCTTAAAAAAGGGGGGCGAAAAAAAAAAATGTATTTAGTTAGTCTGACTCACTCTAAACAAATCCATATGGTGCATGTGTGCAAATGTCAATATTCAACCAAAATTCAGTGATTGTTCTCCTCAAAGACATGCACAAAGCAAACAGTGAGTTCAGTCGAGTTTTCAAATGAGCCTCTGACATTTTAACACTGACTTATGGAAAAAGAAACACACAGAGGTTTTCACTCTTCAAGAGATGTATTCAACCACAATGAGTTCGCTCAAATGGCTTACGGAGGAATTTAAATCCCTTGCAGGTGTAATACTTTCTCCTATACGACTTAATTTGCAGAGACAACTATAAGTAAGCCATTTGCAGGTTGATTTCCGCAAAACGTCAAAACGCTGAAGCTTTCAAAACAGTGGGTCTCACTCAATGTGCAAATAAACCATGTACACGAGTTCACATTAAAAGATATTAAAATTCATTCATCAATTAGGACAAAGTTTAGAAACAACTGAACAGCTTATGAACATTTAAATAAGAATAAAATGGATTACAGCAATCAAATACGCAAGTTGTTTATTATTTTTTTCATGAATCTTTTTTTTTTTATATGAGTATGAAACTATCTCACATTGTTAATTGGAGTCTGTATACTGAAATGTTGAATGTATATATACAGTTACCATGCCAAGTCTGCATAATTCAATTACACTATACAACATTATACATTTATTTCACATCGATAAAGGGGCATATTGAGGAAGTGAAAATGAATGGAAGAAAGGTCTTAAGATGCGTTTTAACAGCTCATGCTGCAAGATGCAAAAAAAAAAAAAAAAAAAAAAAAAAAACATCCGCAACTGGACACATTGCAAGAACTTGTCCTGTTTCAACGTCCTGTGCATGCTTTCTCTGTTCACCAGTATGCAAACTGGAATTTGAAAAATGAAAAGTAGATTTTAATGTATTCCCAAATGTACAAATGAGATACATTAGGGAGTTTATGCATGTTATTATGTGCCTTGTTTCGAAAATGATAAATATGACACATTGCTGATATTCCTGTGGCTGTTCAATCTAGTTCTGTTTCAAGTGTAAAACTAGCACAAGTTACTGGTAAAGGAAGAAGAATGATAAGATGACTTCAAGCTGCTATAGCAAGCAGTGCCCTCTGTTGGTCAAAAGAAACATCAAATGGAACATATATTTCCTGCCAGATATTATTTTCACCATGTGGCCTGTTTTGACTGTACAGTGAAAAAAGGGCCATCTGGTCATCGTACACAAGTGGCACAAGATTAAACACTCAGCTTTTAGTTCCAATTGAAATCTTGCCTTTATCCCTCATGGTTCTTTTTCCATTTTCAACATCACCCCTGTCTGTTACTGATTATTACAGCCCTAAATTGAATATGAACCTTAGTTACACAAGAACATGTGCGTCGATCAAGTAGTCCAGTCTGAAAACAGGGCTGCAGAGGCTAAAAGAACAATTACATTTCATGTGTTTTCAAACTGCCCTCCTCCTACTCTAAATTCTTGGAAGAAATAAAATAACAAACCGCACAGTCCCGCGGTTTACGTGTAGCCGTACGTCTCTTTTATAGAACGTTTTCAAGCATATTTCTTTCATTACAACCTGCGGTTTGGATGGATTTGTCCTCTAAAGCAGTATTTACACTATAGTCTTAACAGTTCACTCCATATTGCAGCCAGTTTTAGATGATAATGGAGAAATCCTGTGTCCGCCTATGAAGCGTTCATGACATCGCTCAAGAACATCTCTTTAAGAAATAGTGTTTCAGTTAAGCAAAACATAGAATGTGCATTTAAATAACACTGAAGCCAGGCTTTCAGTTCCTCGACCTTCCCGTGACCCATATGGAACCGCACGGACTGTAACCGCTACTGTATGGCACAGACTTCCCTCAGGAGGCCAAAGCAATCAGGACGATTCGGTGGAAGCCAGCAAACATCTGCCAGACACGTTTGGCCAAAAAACAGAGCTGTAATATACATTATAAGCTATACATGTGGAGCACTGGGTCGCATGGATACACCGAGCATCACAAAAGACAACAAACTAAGATGCTGGTGGTATTCAGGACGGATGGTTCTGGATTCAACGAAGTAAAACACAGGAAACATCTCATGGGGGCATTAAATACAGCTCATTCTAGGTACTCAGCGCTGTTTATGAGGAAAACATTTCCTTTAGTGTGAAGGGAAGGGAGGGCATAAATGGTTTCTGTGGACTAACAAGAACAGACTTTGAGTCTTACATAGCTTTAGTAGTGGTCGACTACTGGATTCACCAGTTTGGTGCAGAAAAATGACGGAAAACCATCCTGCTACTTTATGACTGCAGATCTCAGCAGTTTAAAATGTAGATAAACCAGATGGTCTCTTAGAGGCCATGGAATTTGTATTTAATTATTTATAATGGTCTATAACACTTTCCGGTGATTGTCTATATTGGGATTCAAGTTGAATGCAGCAGCAAGGGTTGGAAGCGTTGCTAGAAAACCGCACATACATGAACAGCCACGCCAAACCAAGTTCATCAGGGAGTTCAAGGCTAAATCAATGAATACTTTCCTCTCAATCAAATTCATTCCAGTAATACAAGGTTTAATTGTTTTTCTTTTTTTTTTTGATGGCTGAGTGTAAGGGTGGATCAACTTAAATTAGTGTTGTTTCTTCATAAGATGCTTTAAAAATGGTCTTATATGCATGTGTGTGTGTGTGTGTGTGTATGTGTGAGCTTGTTTATGTGGTTAACGAGAACACAAATTTGTATAATGACATAGGAAAGACACAGGTATTACAATGAGGAGGTGGTTTATGAGGACATTTTTAGTGTCCCCGTAATTCAAAACGCTTATAAATCATACAGAATTAGTTATTTTGAAAATCCAAAAATGCACAAAGTTTCCCGTGAGGGTTAGGTTTAGGTGTAGGATTGGGGTAGGGCAATAGAAAATACAGTTTGTACAGAATAAAACCCATTACGCCTATGGAGAGTCCCCATAAACCACATATACCAACATGTGTGTGTGTGTTTATACAGTATATATACATATTAGTGCTGTCAATCGATTAAAAAAAATTAACTAATTAATCGCACAATTTTTTAAAATTAATCGCGATTAATCGCGATTAACCGCAATTAAAAGACTGAAACTTTTTGGATATGTAAATGTAAAATGTAAATAATTAATGTAAACTCAAGACAAAGAAACTATTTAAATTCAAAATATGATTGTTTATTGGAATTTTTGTTTAACTTGTAACACAGATTTTCTCATGTAAACAACATACCTGCAATAAACCATCAATATCCTCCAAATTAACTGTTGGCTTGAAAGCCATATTTATTACAGAAATAAAAACACAGGCATGTAAGTACCATTTGAATTTCAAAACAATCAATGCCAATAAAAAACAAAAATGATTTCCATGTTGAATTCTAAGTGGACTGCAAAAAAAATTCCAAAGTATAGTCATTGCCAGTGCTTTAAGTGGGCCGGTACGCACCAGTACTCAGTACCGCCACTTCCAAATATAGCTCTTGAGCGTACCGCCACCTCTCCGTGCGCCCAGAACGTGCTTGTAGCGTACCGGTACGCTCATTTGGACATCTGTTTTAATAGAGGTTTTATTCGTTTACCTGCACTGCCGATTTTCAGAGCGCCCTTCACAATGCAAGCTTCCTAATTCATCCCACCCAGAGCAGAAACTACATTACCCATTCACCCATACAAGTGAATAGCGCATGTGTCGCTTTTCCCACTGTTAAGTGTCAACAACTCAACGTGGCCGGAGAAGGTGTGTGAAACTCGTTGTGAGTTATACTAAAGCAAAATCTTGAGTATTTATTGTCTGATAAACATTAAAAACTGTCTGCGGAGGTTGAGTCGTCCTGCAGCCCCCGCTGGCTGCTCATTGGCTGCAGCATCTTTTTTCTAAGTTCTAAAAAAATACCATAGACGGCAAGGCACAAATTTAGATATTCATTTATCTAATTAATCTATAGCCTATGCACAAAGACAATATGATCTTTTTGTCCTCTTTTTGTTTTAAAGCTTGATGAAGAGAGAGAGCGCAAGTTGCTGCAGCTGAGGAGGACAGTGATGCACGCGCACAGGAGTGATTGACAGTTCGCGGCACTGTGTACAAAAAATACTCCGCTACACAATTATTTCGTTATTTTCATTGAAGCTTATTAACGTTAGCGTTATAGAAAGGTCTGATTTACGCACTGTTACAGTCATTGTTTTTTTTTTTTTTTAAACAATGACATTTGAGTTCATGATTTTAATGTTGCTGTTTCTTGTGGCAGACTGAATGAAGAGTAATGTTTCTTGTGGCAGACTGAAGAGTAATCCGGCAGAGTTTTATGCTGAAACTTTCCGTCTAAAAGTCCTTCCTTGGTCTTATCCATATTTCTTTGCACGTTGAACACACATAGGCCACAACTGGAAATAAAAAAAAACTGCAACCGCGTTAATTGCGTTATTTTTTTTTAACGCGTTAAATATTTCAAATTAATCGAATGCGTTAACGCGCTAATTTTGACAGCACTAATACATATACATATATACGCCTATCTCTCTTTAATCACTCGCTTTAGTGATTAAATATAAACAGTTTGAATATATATATATATATATATATATATATATATATATATATATATATATATATATATATATATATATATATATATATATATATATATATATAAATACTAATTAAATGAAATTTTTTATAAAAGGTGGAGTGTTATCTTCAAGTGAAGAAATCATTTATTTTTTGCTTCGGACACATGGAAATGTTTCTTGCCCCATGGACTTAAACAGCGAATGAGCCTTGACCATTATTTTCATAAAAGCAATATAGACCTATAATTACAAAAATGCCAATAGGAATTTATCTTTCAAAAATCTATAAAGCTATTAAGGGTATAATTAAAAAGATCTGTTATTTTTGCACAAGCATCTGTGAAACTTAATCATGTTTATTTTCGTGCAAAGTCTTGAACAAAAACATTAACTTTGAAATATTAATCCAATCTCCCTTATTGATAAAAATTCAACAGCGTACACAAAGCCATGGCTCATACATACATGCATCATTACGCTCTGCCGCAATTACACAGGTTCATTACCTTCCAAAGAGCATCAACGGAGAGAGAGAGAGAGAGAGAGAGAGAGACAGAGAGGGAAAGAGAGAGAAGATAATTGCATCTCATGACACCCAGAGGTGCCCGTGGGCTGAAGGTACGATGTGAAACAAAACAATGGCTGGTTTTTACAATTCATATCTTTGAAATTGAACAGAATCTCTGAATTATGATATTCCACCATTGAACTTCTGCTTTTCGGTGCCTAACGCCCTGCTTCCCATTCATCATAGCCAAATGTTTTGATCCACTTATTTAAGCCCTGGATATTAAGCAATTTTCCAAGGCCTTTAACGGGATTTGATTTCCTGAGGTCAATCCTCCTAGAAATGGCCTTTTCTTTACATTACCGGCTCCGGTATGATGCCTACTGCATCCCATCCCTCCCCCTTCTCATGCCGGGGATAAATAATAAATGAAAGTGGTATTTGAGTCTTCAAATCATCCGTTGGGTCGAGAGCCCTTCCTCTGCCTGAACTTTGAGAGACGTGTAGTGCAGCCTTCCCATGCTAAAGGTTAGCCGCTTGGACAGGCACCCTGCTTTACGCTAGCGAGCATGGGTAGTTTATAAGCATCTCCTCAGCATATCATTGAGAGACTTTTCATGGTGCAAATCCTTTTTCCCTCTCATCAGGGGCTCGGTGAAGTTGAGAGACTGAGAACAAATGCAGGAAAAGTTAGCATGCTCCCTAAGTATATATCAGCAGCTAAGCTGCTATTTCGTATTGATTTTCCTGAAGCCATATAATTTTGAAAGCTTGTAACAGAATATGAGGTAAATATCATTTTATTTGCTCAGATGGTCTTAGATTGGATCGGCATGGGGAGAAGTAGGAACAAGCAAATGTGGACCAAAATCAGCAATTTCATATAATTGTTTTCAGACCTAACTAGAACAGATCACTTTTCCTATCAAATTATCTCCTCTGAGAAGAGAGGAAGGGGAGGTCTATTTGGTTAATTAAGAACCATGAAAACGGAACAAACTCAGAGACAATTACTCCTCTTATGGTAAATAAAGCAATGCACTCACACAAGTTTCCAAGGACCCTTCATATGATCATCTAGAAATTTAGAGATGCAAGTATGACGGTGATGCTTGAAGTAATACTGTGGTTCCAAAAACATGTAATTAAACGAATGAATGTCTTGTGAAGTGTGGCCAATTACTTTTTGAAACATAAAATAAAAATACTCAAAATAGCATCTAAACTAACTTGGTTAGTTTTGAATTTCTCTCATAAACATGTCATCCTAAACTTTTACTCTATGCAATTATTTCTTCTGCTGAGAACTTTTGGTTCTAAATAACATCGGACTGCTCTGATGTTAAGACATACAAGTTTGGGATGAAAAATGCTATTTTAGTATCACTTATATACTATTATTGTATAATATTTTGGATTAGCTTTACTCATTTATATTTTCAGTTTTAAAATAATAATTTTAATTTGTTTTATCAATTGTGTTTTGTTTGTCATTTTATATGTACATATATTTCTATTTAGCTTTATTTTCATTTTAGTTTTAGTCATTTTAGTACTTCCACTTAAACGTAAGTTCACGTTTCCATCTAATATTTATATTATATTTAATATGAGCTTTATTTCATTTATCCACAACAATTTTTAACAGTTGTAGTTTCAGTTAAGCATAACAACACTGGGAATGACATCAGACGTATTTTTTGGCTGAAGTGTCCCTTTAAGAATATTTGGTTTTCAGTAGAGCAGCTTTAGACTAGTGCAGCCCTATTTCAGCATGCCAATGGTCGTTTACAGTGATGACGTAGTGTCAGGCTGTTTTTCACTTCAGTCTTTACAGCCTGGGTTATTTTGGGAAATGCTTATTAGCTAAGGTCAACTAATTATTTGTACGCTTAATGAAGGTCACTGTTGTAGTCAGGCTTCCCTCAGAGCTCTATATGTGATTGGGTTAAGCACCCTTCTTCGACCTGTTTCATCATTTGTCTTTAGACTGTAGTGGACTGAGGAAATTACAGTGTGACAGTAAAATAATGATCTTGCTTTTACTTTGCATGCAACCATAGGACAAATACATACATTTTTATTTTAAGTATTTTATTAAGTATTGTTTTTAATGTAATATTAACAATACACTGTATACAGGTGCTGGTCATATAATTAGAATATCATCAAAAAGTTTATTTATTTCATTATATCCATTCAAAAAGTGAAACTTGTATATTATATCCATTCATTACACACAGACTGATATATTTCAAATGTTTATTTCTTTTAAGTTTGATGATTATAACTGACAACTAAGGAAAATCCCAAATTCAGTATCTCAGAAAATTTGAATATTAATTAAGACCAATACAAAGAAAGGATTTTTTGAAATCTTGTTCAAATAAAAAGTAAGAAAAAAATTATCCTCTTCACAATACCCCATAGATTTCTGTGGGTTAAGGTCAGGCGAGTTTGCTGGCCAATTAAGAACAGGGATACCATGGTCCTTAAACCAGGTACTGGAAGCTTTGGCACTATGTGCAGGTGCCAAGTCCTGTTGAAAAATGAAATCTGCATCTCCATAAATTTGGTCAGCAGCAGGAAGCATGAAGTGCTCTAAAACTTCCTGGTATATGGCTATGTTGACCTTGGACCTCAGAAAACACAGTGGACCAACACCAGCAGATGACATGGCAACCCAAACCATCACTGACTGTGGAAACTTTACACTGGACCTCAAGCAACGTAGATTGTGTGCCTCTCCTCTCTTCCTCCAGACTCTGGGACCCTGATATCCAAAGGAAATGCACAATTTACTTTCATCAGAGCACAAAACTTTGGAGTACTCAGCAGCAGTCCAGTTCTTTTTGAAGCGAGACGCTTCTGATGCTGTCTGTTGTTCAAGAGTGGCTTGACACAAGGAATGCGACAGCTGAAACCCATGACTTGCATACGTCTGTGCGTAGTGGTTCTTGAAGCACTGACTCCAGCTGCAGTCCACTCTTTGTGAATCTCCTCCACATTTTTGAATGGGTTTTGTTTTACAATCCTCTCCAGGTTGCGGTTATCCCTATTGCTTGTACACTTTTTTTCTATCACATCTTTTCCTTCACTTTCGCCTCTCTATTAATGTGCTTGTACACAGAGCTCTGTGAACAGCCAGCCTCTTTTACAATGACCTTTTGTGTCTTGCCCTCCTTGTACAATTCAGCAGTCTTTCCCATGATTGTGTAGCCTACAGAACTTCACTGAGAGACCATGGACTTTAAATGCATTTAAAGGTGTTTTGAGTTAATTAGCTGATTAGAGTGTGGCACCAGGTGTCTTCAATATTGAACCTTTTCACAATATTCTAATTTTCTGAGATACTGAATTTGGGATTTTCCTTAGTTGTCAGTTACAAACATCAAAATTAAAAGAAATAAACATTTGAAATATATCAGTCTGTGTGTAATGAATACATATACAAGTTTCACTTTTTGAATAGAATTTGTGAAATAAATCAACTTTTTGATGATATTCTAATTATATCAATATATGACCAGGACCTGTACTGTATGTGTTTATGAATACAAATATATACCTTTTTAAAATGAATACATCAAACTTTCGATAGATAGATCAATAATAAAAAAAAATATTTATTAAGTCTGTGCCTTCTTATCTCCTTATTAGGGGTGTAACGATACGCGTATTCGTATTGAACCGTTCGGTACGACGCTTTCGGTTCGGTACGCGGTACGCATTATGTATACCGAACGGTTCGTTGGAGTAATTAATTATATTTGAAAAAAAAAAAAAAAGAGAGAGAGAGAGAGAAATATAATGATATGCGTTCAACAAGGTAGCCCAATAACCCAAACAACGTAACAGGCAACGCCCCTGACACTCCCGAAGAAGAAAAAAACACCATCTTATATGTTTATGTTAGGCTACTCAGCAGGCGCTCGCTCACTCAGTACGCGCTGAAGGCTCGTTGCAAAATAGCCAATGCGTTTAACAGACTAGAAATGAGAAGATCCTCCAATAACCAACAGGTCTGGTGTTTGGGTGCACTTTGGATTCCCTTTAAGCTATAATGGTGATGGCAAGAGAGTGGTGGATAAAAAAACAACGGTATGTCGCATCTGCAACATGACAGGGTACACCAGCGGGAATAAAAAAAAAAAAAAAAAAAAAACACCAGCGGGAATATCTGGGATATATGCGTCAGTACTATCTGGGAAAAGACGAAAAAAAGGAGAAACATGCACGCAGCAAACTATCCCTGCAGCATTTAGAAACTATAGCTTACAGGGAATCCAACCCAAACACCAGACCTGTTGGTTATTTTAGGATCTTATATTTCTGGTCTGTTAAAGGCATTCGACATTTTGCAACGAGCCTTCAGCGCGTGCTGAGTGAGCGAGCGCCTTAGGGGCCGTTCACATATCGTGCCTAAAAACGCATGGAAAACGCTAAGCGCGTCTTTCTCCTCCTTTCCAAAGCGCTTGGGCAGAAGCGCTCATGAGGCGTCTGTCTTTGCTAAGCAACAATGACGTGCTCTCTCCATGAGACGCGGAAATTTCAGCGAAGGATAAATGGATTTGCAGCTCTAAAAATCGCTTGCAGTAGCTCTGCTACTAAATTTATTTCAAAATTGCAATCCATATACAACTATGATCAGCTGATCCTTCATCTTGGCTGAGCTCTCAACGTTGTTACGGGAAAGGATGAAGCTGATTGGTTAGTTCTTGTCACATGACCCGCGGTGCGCTTGCGGCATTCTGAAAAGTTGAGATGTTTTTACATTTTGCTGTATCTAAAACGTATCGAACCGAACCGAACCGAACCGTGACATCAGTGTATCGTATCGAACCGAACCGTGAATTTTGTGAACCGTTACACCCCTACTCCTTATACACATTTTATCACACATTTTTGTAAAGTCACAGTTCAACTGAATCATTTCTCATGGCAAGTATGAAAGTCCATCTCTCTGAAACAGTAAGACTGTACAGTTCTTCAGCATTACCATACGCATTACAGTTTCAGCACAGCCAAGCTGCGATATACATCTCTAAAAGTAGTTTTGAACTGAAACTTCTCCTTAAGTGGGAATGAAGTGTTCTGAAGGATATCCTATTTTTCTGAAACACTCGACAGAGGACACGTTGAACTGAATGGGGTGGGCATCTCTCACAGCAGCCCATGCAACTCTTTTCTTCCTTGCCCAGGCTCTCTAAGTTGCATGGAAAACCCAGTTTATATTCCCACAGATGTCTAACAAGCTGTGGATATGGTACAGGATTATAGACAGGACTAGATCAATAGCCTGCTGTCTCTGAGGCATCAATATAGATTATGAATCACAGCTAGGAAGTAGTGGGTGATGGCTCTTGCTGGCAGCTCCGAGGAGCTCTGTGAGTGTGTGTGTGTGTAAGCGAGAGTGAGTGAGTGAGTGAGTGATTTAGTCTGCTTTAATAGACTCTTTGTTTGGGCAAACACACCAGGCAGTGATCACCACCATCTGCCAGCTTTTTGCATAATGACACTAACATGCACTGATTCTTAATGATAGAGCGAGGACCCGGGGCCAGGACAAATGCAATAGTCAATTATGCTTCATCCTCCCTCTCTCATGCTCGTTCTTTCTCTGGCTTTCTTTCTCCCTCAACTGTCGCTGCGCTATTATAACATTCACAAGGCTCAGAAGGACTCAATACTTTTTGACTTCCCCCAATCAATGGGCCGCATCAAGATCCGTCTCAACACGTCTGACATCGGCCGTGTTAAACCATACAAAATCTCAATCGAGGGCATGAGCATCGCACTTCACCTAAAATCCATAACCTTGATGAGTTTACCCTGAGCGGGAGCTTTACATATCCAACATATTGAAGGGTCCTGATCTGCTTTCCATTAATATTGGCATGTGTCTACATCCCAAAGAGCCATCTATCACAACAGGAGAGCATGGGGTTACTTAAACACAAACTAAACATGATATCTTCCTCGCCCAGAGCAGCCCGGCACCAGCTTGTAGTGTAGTGCCCCCTGGCTTGTTATCTCAAAGATTGCTATTGAATACCTTTCAAAGGTTACGGTGCCAGAGGATGCCTCGTTGTAAAAAGGGGAAACGGGGTCAGTAGTCCAGCAAAATCAAGCATGTTGTGTGGCTAAAGGAATGTAATTTAACATGAAGAGTAGGCCTCATTCACAGGACCCAAAACAAAACCATATCAGGTTTTAATGTTTCCAGTACTTTGAAAAAACTAATTTTTTTAAGAAAAAGAATACAAAATAATGCAATTTCTTTGCCCAAACTTTCTTTGTTGGTAAATGTTAACCTCTAATTTTTCACCTATAAATAATGGAAGTCAACACTTTGATGAACCAAACATCTGTGTGAAAAAATTATCTACTTTTTAAGATTAAAATGTTCATTGACAATAGAAACAGCGCCTTAAAACATATCACATCGCATTAAACATGAATTGTGCCTTGCCTCCAAAAGATATGGACTGAAAGCTGCTGTACCAAAAAAGACCAGCGAGTAATTGGAAAGAGTCTTTCTGAGAACGGCTTATCATGACTTCTATTGCTCTTAATTTCTGGACATTATAGGATGAAAATGACTGAATTTATTGTATCCTTTTGCCTCTCTCTCTTCCTTTTGGGGTCTTTTTTTTTTGCTGAGAGTCTCTGGTGCTGTCAAGGTCGGAAGGAACACAGGACGCTGGAAATGATTAATCTGTCAATCTACATCAAAGCTTCCAGCTGCGTTTCCTCCCGATTGCCTCCCCAGCTCAGCGTGCAGAATGATCCGCTCTGCATTCTACTCTTCCAGCTCCAGCGTTCCCACTACAGCAGCCGGTAATATGATGACAAGCTAAAACATAGCACATAAAATTACTTGTTGGAGTCTATTTTACATCTCACCCCAGACTGTGCTTCCCTCTTTATGTCCCTATGGCAGGCCATTTCACCATAAATACAATGATTACTGCTATTTTCAAAGCAGGTTCAAATCAGACCACAAAAAACAACAACTATGCCATCTTTACATGCCTCCTTGTCACAAAACACTGAGAAACAATAAACAATGTGCAAACATCTATGCAAAGGGCAAGGATCTAATGAATCAATGTAAAATGTTCTATAATTTGAATTCAAGATACGCTGTTTGCAATGTGGTAAACAACAGGATTGAATAAACATAAAAAAATTGCAATGGTGTGATCAGCAGACATCAGCACTGAATCCAAATACCAGCTAACAGAACATTAATTGAGCATACATACACTAAGCAGGCCAAAAATAACAGCAAAATAATTTATAGGGGAAACCAGTGCTATTTGTGACATGCACAAGTTGTAACAAAGACTTTCATTCAGTAACTAAAGAAGTCAAAAACTGTGCTTAAAACGAGTATTTTTATAAATATTATATTGTCACATTCATATTGAGCAGGTCACTTGTGATTTAAATGGTGTAATTTTATTGATCAATTCTATTTTCTGTTGGCCAAAACAAAAAAATGTGATGCATATTTGTTTGTCATATATAAAACGGGTAAGAAACATGTCAGATAGTACGCATAATTTATTAACAATATGCATTTTTTATACATATATATATATATATATATATATATATATATATATATATATATATATATATAAATTATTCAGATTGTTTAGAATTAGCATAAATCTGTTCATTGGGAAAACAATTACATTTATTTAGTTACAATGTATGAGCGTTGCCAAAATTACAAATGTAAATAAATTTACAGTCTACACGTGGTATAAATGGTATAATTAGTATGAGCCTGTTGTGGCTCAAGAGGAAGGACTGGCGCTTTTCAAAGTACATCCAGAGCATTAAGGTGCACTTAAGGAGGACACTGTGTCTTCATGTAGGTTTAATCAGGAGAAAGCACTCTTCCACATGCACCCAACTCCATGAGTGATACCCAAACCACATTACCCACAAAGCCTGCAAATGCTAATTGCAGACGACCAGTGTAGTTTATTAAAAGTTTAGAAATGGGTCCAAGATGCGCAGAAATCCATTCGATTTTTATTAGGACCTTAAAAGAGTTATGCGATTCCACGGGATTCAATCCCCGTCAATCAGCCATAGCAAATTGGATTCTTGAATAGGGAAATCCCTGGGGGAGGGTTGATGCTATCTGGATCAGACGCGGTGTTGATTTTTTCCCAACCCTTCACTGCTTGGTGCTCCTTGTGCTCTCCGGGTTCTGTTCTCACTTTAGTACCAACCAGACCATAATACGTATTGATTAACTCATTACTGTGTATTATTCACTTGCTTTGGGCTCGGCCTGTGCTTAAAGGCAGCGCCTTAGGTCCTGTCAGTTTGTATAAATAATAATAACAAATAAAATAAATATTTTAAATATTAAAACAAATACACATATACATACACGAGTGTATTATTTTCATAAAATAATATATACATTTGCATTACATATTAAAAAAAAAAACAATTCTTGCATGAATCTGAATGCAGTAAACAAAACCGAAAAAGATACAAAAATGATTCATAATAAGAGTGCTTGTGTTTTTACAGAAAGCACATAATTGAGAGGAAGGCTTTGCTTTCAATAAACAGATGTAATCTGAGGTCATGGCAGCAATTAGTTTGTATGTCAATGCTCCCATGATGCTCTGCAATGGTTTCAGCCTCCCCATTAGTAGTCTGCTTGCCGGCAAGCCGAACCGCGTGGTGCAATATCCAGATAATCAGAGATCAGGCCGATAAATGAAGTTTGATTTCAGGGGACAAGGTCAGGCGCTGAATGGACACAGGTCAGAAAACTAGCATCAGGGTGAGCCGTCTCCTCACGAGCGCCTCAGTCCACGCCGCATGGACGGGTCGAACCCCCTTTTAATTCACAAGTCATTTGCTTCATCTGCCATGTGAAAGCGACACTCCAGGGCACCGCGGTGGCCATTGTCCAGTCACGTGACTGCAAGACAATTAGATGGCATGTTTTAGTATATTTTCCGCCGTGTCCGAGGCTCGCTTGATTGAGTGATTTCCGATACAGTGTCGAGGCGAATCACAATCACTTAATACGATCTTTGGGAAGTGAGGCTGAAGAGGACACAAGTATTAATATAAGACTGTGTAGAAACTGACACTCTGTCCCTAAGCCCTGAGGCAATATTACTCACGACCCCCTCCCTCCTTCCTTGATAGAAGAAATGCTGTCTCCATAGCAATTACCTAAGTCTTTTATCAGTCATTTCAAAGGAAGAAAATTAGGGCAATTGTGTCAGGACAGTCATATGGGCAGAAATTGCACACTTATTCGGTCCACTTACGACTGTGACTTTGTTCCTGGCTGATGGGGGCTATTGTTCCCTGCCATGTCTTTGAAAGCTTAATTGGGTTTGAGCAGATGTACTGTACCAGAAAAGGACAGCTTTTGTTTCCTCGGCTACTGCTTTTTATTTTAGTTCTAGTCGAATATAAATGACAGCTTTCTCAGTGTTTACACAGAGAGCCTTTTTAAACACATCTGGCTACTTATTGCGCTGCCAGTAACCAAATACGACGGTAAAATATAATCATAACACGTCTGATTGAAATATCTGTTTTTATCACATCTATGAGTTTTAGCTCATTTTTTGAGAGGCGGCACTTGAATCGTGGTTTTAATGGAAGTAATTGAAGAGCATGCATTAATTACCAGAGCAGAACATTTTACTACTTACAGGGAACTGACACTGCATATTGAAAGGAATTACAAGGAGGGGGGAGTTAAAATCAGGGAAATTAAAATGAGCAAGATTTCACTGGTCAAAATCATGTAATTAGAAAAGAGGAAGATAATTGCTCACAGGACCTAATCCAGCGCCCCGTGTATTGTAAGGGAAAAGCCCAGATGATTTCCTTGCACGAGACGATAAGTCTAACTTAGCTTTAATGCTAGCTATGCTCAGCCTGGGACCTGCAAGCCTAATCTATCCCCAGTTCACCGCCCATGCCCTGTTCTCTGTATGTCTTAGCATATTGATTTCCAAGCTGTCTTATTGGTTCCTAACATAATTATACTAGGAGTAGGTCTCTTAGTGCAGCTAATACATTTACACCATGGCATCTAGGGAAGCTTATAGTCATGTCGTTTATTCAGGCAGTGGATTGTGGCTGCTAAAAGGCTGCAGTAAGCAGTGAATTTGAGGATTTTCTGAAATGAGAGAGAGAATTAAGTTGCAGCGCACAAGAAATGCCCAAATCAATATGCTCTCATCAAAAAAAAGGAGATAGGCCTTGTAACCTATAACCATGAAAATGTACTGCTTTATCTATGGGCTGCTATGTGCAATTGCATGTGTACTATATCACAAAATGAACATAATAAAATGTGAAAAACACTCAAAATAACATGAACTGCTACATTGTGTGTGTAGGGGGGGGGGTCAATGAGAAAAGGGGATTTGAATTTATCTATCAGTTGACTGAATAGTGGGTGTTAAAAACCAAATACATCAAATTTCAGTACTTAGAATGCAAAGATGATGTGAGAGACGTGATGCAGACATTTTAAAAATATATTAAGATGCTATAGTCACTAGTAGCAGTGAATGGGCTTTATGCTTAGCACAAGATTTACTGTACAGAAGAGACAGTGAGAAGCAAGGCTCAAGCCAGAAACAGCTCCCTTGTGCCTCGTACTGCAAAATTAGCAGTTTAATGATATGATCCCTCAACGAGTGGTCCTGACTGCTTTTCCTTGCATATGCACATCCTGTCAATGGCTGATCGCATTCTCCCGCATCTAATGACAGAGGGAAATACTGCAGGAGAAAGGGTCATTGTCTATTTATTCTTCTCCTCCTAATTGTTGTCAGAGTCTGACCTGAAATTCAGAGCCAGTATTTTTCAAAGTCAAGGCTGCAGATGGCCATTTATCACGGTTTGTTCCTTATCGTGCGAAGGTCTGTTTCTTCTTTAATTCCTGTGATTTTGTTGTTAATGGAAGAAGCTGCCTCATAAATTAAGGAAGCGCTCAATTACGGAGCTTGACAGAGGTAGATCAGAGGGCAGCCATTGGTCACCTCTGGCAGGTGAGGCCAAACGCCGCAACACAAGATTTATATGAATTAACAGACATTACTTGAATTACATTATATTGACTAGTGTCACCAGAACCTTTGTGCCATGCAGCCCAGAGGCCAGGGCTGGGCGTTATCACAATATTTTATTCCATATAATACAATTTACATTTTTATCACTGTATTCATTTAGCATTAATGGGAAAATAAATGTTTTCCACTTGTTTTTTAGACCTTGAAAATGAATGTAAATTTTACTTAAGCACTGACAATTCCACTGTACAAAGAAAGCTACCTTGTAATTAATTGAGGGCCCCATGAAATCGATTTTATTTTTTCTGAAATTTTGTATTTTCCATTTTATTGTTTCTGGATTCTGTGTTTTATAATTAAATATAAATGTATCATTAATTGTATTATTATTATTATTATTATTATTATTATTTATAATTAAAAAATATGTCTAATGAAATTAATTAAAACTTTAGCAATTTAATATTTTAAAAAGTAATCAAACTAAATTTTTGTTTAAAAAATTTATTTACAACAAAACAGATTTTTTTAATTATTTTTCTAGTTTCGTTTTTTTGTTAAAGAACTGTATAATTAAAAATGATTTAAATGACTTTGTTGTATAATATTCCTTAAAAATATTATAAAGATTATTATTATTATTATTATTATAATTACTTTGAGAAGTAAATTTTAAGTTTATTACAGCAGTAAATTTTGGTCATCAATTCTTTAAGTTGAACCAAGCTTTTATTTTGGCGGTCTGTTGTGAAGATTTTTGAGTTTTTCTCACATGAAACAGTGAAAAGCTTGTGAAGTGAACTCTCAAAACAGCTCTGGAGATTTTCATGTTGTGCCTTATTTATTGAGTCCTCATATATAGATTATCCATACATACTGAGATGTTGAAAACACAGTGAGTGTTTTTCTGACCTATAGTAGAAATAAACTACGCCACTCATTTACAATGACACACAAAACATGCAGATTTACTATCTTATCTATTTAGAGTAAAAATCTCCTCTATGCCTTGCTTCTGAAACGCGTCGATTTTCATAAGGCTCATCTCTCTAAAAAGCGAGGTGTGCTGTGATTGGCCAGCTATCCAGTGCGTTGTGATTGGCCAAATGCCTCAAGCATGTGACTGAAATATTATGGCGGTGGCGGCGATGGTGACAACAATACTATAACTAGAATAAAATGTACGCCTTTGCCTTTATAACCCTCCAAAGAGACAGGAAAATGTGAAATCGCATCATATGACCCCTTTAAAGCTAGTGCTGTCACTTGAATGTCTCATTTCTATTTTATTTGTTTCTTCATATTGATGGTAAGTGGAGGGGGGGGGGCATTTCTGTAGCTGAGACCCTTTCACACACAAGCCACCGGTCATCAGATCACACCACAATCAGGCATTTCTCCACCTTATCACTTCTGAGCCAGAACTGTAGGATCATCCAGCCACTGGATGAAAGGAAAAAGCAAGCATAGCATTTACATTTTTCAGCTACCGTCGGATGAACCCTATGAATCCGTCTGAGGTCACATGTCAAATGCGTCAAAGTGTGTGAAGAATAGAGGCTCGATGATAAATCTAATAAAGAATCTTTGAGTATTAGGGAAAACAGCATTGCTGAACAAAACCACATTTGTTTTTGAGTGGAGCCACTTATCAAAGATGATCTGAGCTTGTGGCAATCTTGAAAGCATGTACGTCCTTTGTTATGAAATTGCATCGTTCGATAGCGTATTCTTTTTTTTTTTTTTCATGCACATATTTTTTTTCTTACAAGGTAAGGTATTAATTCACACTAAACACATTTTGCAAATGACTTTCTTTTAAATCATATCTAAAAGCCCTGGAAAAACTAATGATTTTTATTAGATTACTATTCTTAAGGATGCATTAGACAAATAGCAGGAAGTTACACTCTGCAGGCCCGGTAATGCAATAAAGGTCCAATTATAACACTTACGTACAATAAGTGGGCTTCTTTTTGCAGCGTTGCACACAAATCACCATTATATTTCTAATTCAATCTGGACGTGAAAGCTTCAGACATGTAATACATTTTTCCGCAGTCAAAAAAAAGGGGGGTAATTGTTCCAAAACTGTCATGCTGCGTTTGTTCGAATATGATGGCATCAATCATACTCTATGGGACATCCTGAAGGTCAAATGTTAGAGGGATATCAGCTACCCTTGTTCTGTTTTGCCTTTTTATTAGCCTCTAAGTCCCTCAGAGTCTAGAAGCCACAACATAACCGGCGGTGTGTTTATGGGGGGTGCCAAGGATTAGCCGTTGAAAGCCTGTTCTTTGGCTGTAGGCAAAGATCTGCCTGCCAGGCAACCCAGATGATCCTGTCGGCCAGTCAGTCGTCATCTATGAACACTATCGTGCAGCGCGGGCAACCGAACATCATACGATTCCGCCCGACCAGGCTTTACTGCAGTTAAAGGCTGCCATTTGCTTCTCATCCGCTCCTCCCCTTTGGTAACAGAGGTAGAGCCATGTGACTCTCTGTAGGGAGAGAGGACCAAAGCTAATGAAAGTAAACATGCAGAGGCACAACAGTAGGCTTTCCTTTCAAATGAACTTTTTTTTTTAAGTGAAAAACATGTAATTCAGAGAGAGTCAACCTGCAGGGACTGGCTGAAAGACACAAAGGCTGGAGAATGATTGAAAACATCAAACGGCAGTGTTTCCCATCCCGCTGGTGTGGCCTCTGAGATTGCTTTAGCTGGAGATGTTCATTGGTGTCAAAGGATTCCACATTGAACTATAATGATATTCAAGTATCCTTCTCTCTTTTTTTTTTCAAGAAATGTACCATTCACACAACATTATCATTCAACTAAGAAACACAGAGAGAATTTATTAATTTCCTTTCTTCATGGGTTTAATAAGCCTGACACAGGGAATCAGTTTTCTGGGAATGTGATGATATACACTACACATTTCACATAAAAGGTTGGCAGGCTTTAGCACGGCATTTGACCAAAGGTCAAACAGAAACAAAGCATGAAGGGTGGTCAGTTGGACGTTGGACATCTAAAATAGGATCTAACGTCTCTGCCATTTGCACCTATGATCCAGCAAATAAATATAAATATATATATATATATATATATATTAGGGGTGTAACGGTTCACAAAATTCACGGTTCGGTTCGATACGATACACTGATGTCACGGTTCGGTTCGGTTCGGTTCGATACGTTTTAGATACAGCAAAATGTAAAAACATCTCAACTTCTCAGAATGCCGCAAGCGCACCGCGGGTCATGTGACAAGAACTAACCAATCAGCTTCATCCTTTCCCGTAACAACGTTGAGAGCTCAGCCAAGATGAAGGATCAGCTGATCATAGTTGTATATGGATTGCAATTTTGAAATAAATTTAGTAGCAGAGCTACTGCAAGCGATTTTTAGAGCTGCAAATCCATTTATCCTTCGCTGAAATTTCCGCGTCTCATGGAGAGAGCACGTCATTGTTGCTTAGCAAAGACAGACGCCTCATGAGCGCTTCTGCCCAAGCGCTTTGGAAAGGAGGAGAAAGACGCGCTTAGCGTTTTCCATGCGTTTTTAGGCACGATATGTGAACGGCCCCTAAGGCGCTCGCTCACTCAGCACGCGCTGAAGGCTCGTTGCAAAATGTCGAATGCCTTTAACAGACCAGAAATATAAGATCCTAAAATAACCAACAGGTCTGGTGTTTGGGTTGGATTCCCTCTAAGCTATAGTTTCTAAATGCTGCAGGGATAGTTTGCTGCGTGCATGTTTCTCCTTTTTTTCGTCTTTTCCCAGATAGTACTGACGCATATATCCCAGATATTCCCGCTGGTGTTTTTTTTTTTTTTTTTTTTATTCCCGCTGGTGTACCCTGTCATGTTGCAGATGCGACATACCGTTGTTTTTTTATCCACCACTCTCTTGCCATCACCATTATAGCTTAAAGGGAATCCAAAGTGCACCCAAACACCAGACCTGTTGGTTATTGGAGGATCTTCTCATTTCTAGTCTGTTAAACGCATTGGCTATTTTGCAACGAGCCTTCAGCGCGTACTGAGTGAGCGAGCGCCTGACTGAGTAGCCCAACATAAACATATAAGATGGTGTTTTTTTCTTCTTCGGGAGTGTCAGGGGCGTTGCCTGTTACGTTGTTTGGGTTATTGGGCTACCTTGTTGAACGCATATCATTATATTTCTCTCTCTCTCTTTTTTTTTTTTTTTCAAATATAATTAATTACTCCAACGAACCGTTCGGTATACATAATGCGTACCGCGTACCGAACCGAAAGCGTCGTACCGAACGGTTCAATACGAATACGCGTATCGTTACACCCCTAATATATATATATATATATACATATATATAAACAGGTAGGCTTGTTTCCAGTTATGTGTTTTTGCTCATTTCATAATCCTGGATTCAAAACATCTGCTGTACTATTCAAAGATTTTCCCTTACCCATAATGCATTAGCCTGGACCTTTTTGAATGACAGCCCTGAATACATATTTGCTTACTCATGAATCTTTAAAGCATCTACAGATGAAAAGCTCAAATTGCTCTGACGTTCAGGGATGTGTCCGTAGGTGAAAGCCTGGTTTGGCCAAGGTGCTTAACTGCTAGTACACGAGTACTATCACAATGACCCATGGAAGATGATGAAACTTGGCCTAGAAACATATGCCCGAGACATATGTTTCTACAGCGGATGTATCCGAGGTATATTCTTGACAGTTTTATAATTAAGCTAAAAAATAAAAAATAAAAACGGCTCCGTCTCACAATACTTGATACACAGGGATCAGCAGACACAACTTTTAAATGAGCTTCATCCAGATGTTGACTGTCTGTCTCTTGTCATATTTGTAGGGCTTTCATGCTATTTTGTTTCCTTTTTATGTGATGTTGATGCTTTATTTATTGGGTGTTGTGTTTCTGTACACCCCAGTATTCTCCAGGGAAATCAAAACAATTGGAAGGATGATGTTTGATATCAGTGTTCTTATTGTTTTTCATGACATGGGGCGGATGGTAAAACCTGAGTGTTTAAAGCACACTAAAAGTAGCATAATAAAGGTCTGATGACTAATTTAGCAACCAAAAGAGTTGTTAGTTTTCTCTGCAACAGGAAAACAAGTATTCACGTCAGATTTAGTTAGCAAAAATGTCATGCATGTGCCCCCTTAGATCAATTGTTGAACTTAATGATTAAATGGAAATGAAATATATGTCAACTATATTAAATATTAAAAAACAAAGTAGCTCCTTTGCAAATTTCCTTTGCTATAATGGATTGTTAAAAAAATATATTTTCCACCCTTATTTCAGCAAGTGATCGGTCCTCATTTCTACATTAGCTGCTTATTAAGACCGGTAAACATGCATGTAAATGTCTTATTATAGATGACACAGGCCACTCCCTCATTATCACTCTTATTGTTGCCTGTCTGAAACAACACTTTCTAGTTAAACATTATCTCCATTTAAACAGGCCCAGACGGTGGACTCAGGTCAGATATAGCTAGTGGTATATGGCAGTGGTGCAGCACTCAAGCAGGGGGGAGGGGTGTAGAGGTAAGAGAGGGGCGGGGTCTATTACAAAAGAGCCGTCTGGGTCCGACTCGAACTGCATCAATGGAAAGCCAATTAACTTGCTCCATTCGCATCCCAAGCAGGGCCAGACTTTTATCCTCAGAGCAAGGGTCTTCTGGACAGACCGTTTGTTTAAGAAGCCCCCCCTATCCCTTCCTCACCACAGGGGAATGACCTTCATTTAAATACAACCCCTATAACAGACCACAAAGGGGAGGCTGTAACAATCTCCCAACAAAAATATCACATGCACACCGCAAGGCTGGTAGCCATTAATAACATATTTTTACAAATTATGTTTGTGATATGAATATAAGTTTAAAATAAAACATATTAGAGATACTATAAGCGTTAGTTATGGGAGGAGGAAAGGTTTGTGCACAACAAGCCTCTCTACAAACGGACTCCCATTTATCAGGAACAAAGGACCCCAAAAGTGGCAGAGAGTAATGAGGGGAGAGAATCTCTCTTCGTGATAATATGGAGAAATTAATTAAAAATAAAGAATGGTAGCTCATTCTTCGCTCGCAAAATCATTTATTAGAATGGTAATTGCTCCTCCCTATTGCAGGTTAATTCTTTAAACAGTGTTCTACATCAAGATATTCTAATTCTCCTGATCTATAATTCATGATATACTTTGTACCAGGCAAAGCTGTTAAATATTTAGAGAATCATTGCCCGCAAACTTAATCACCCTGCAGTAACCGCATGTGTTTTTTAATGCATTTTTCATTTTTTTCCATTTAGTTAAAGTGATACACTTGGTGGTAATTTCACAATCAGAGATTAACATAAAACAACTTAACACAATGAATTAATTAACAGACTTTGCGTGGAACTGCCGTACCGCACAGCGTGAGAGGTAATTATCATCCTGTTTTATAAAGTTTTAAGCATGGTACATAATTTAAGCTGATCTAATGAAACATTCATTGAGTATTCTCATTGCACCTCTGTTTAATTCTCGTGCTTATATTTCCACATCAGTGCCACAGGCCTGCAGAGCAGGAAATGTGATCAACAAGGCCATGAAATGTTTCATCACCTCCTGCCACTCCACTACAAGAGCTAACCATCAAACAACAGCGGGGTCAATCTTAAAGGGGTCATGAACTGAGAAATCAAAATTCCCTCGACATTTTTACATATAAAAGGTTATTGTTCTGTTAAAACATCCTGTAAGTTTCAGAACAAAAAACTTTCTTGTTAGTCAAAAAACTGTCAAAAAACTGTTTGTGAAATGTGCCACTTTATTACGTAACAGTGTGGCTAAACCCCGCCTCCGCAGAAGATAATCCACAACCACTTCTACATCACTGCCTGTTTAGCCCCGCCCACCGATTCAGAAAGGATTTTCAGAAAGATGTTGTGCTGTTGGATCCAACAGTAATGTCACACCATACAAGTGTAACTGTTTTTATAAAGTGGTCACTATTGCTTTGTCTGTTATTACATATCATTTGATATGTCTATTCAAACAAAGTGTTATGATGAGAGGGTCAAAACAGGACAGAAAATAGCCTAATACTTCTAGATTATGATGTTTTTTGATGTAAAAGTCATGATGACATTATAAGTGGACCTCAGATAACAGTACAAAATAAAATACAAAGGCAGTTCATGACCCTTTCATTAAGCTGTACATATTCTTATCATAAATAGCTTAATATTATATAAAATATAAAAAATGTTGAAACAGATTTTTTTACATCAATAAAAAAATGGTGACAAAGACATCTAATTAAACTAATTTTGGAAAATAAAAACAAAGTAACTAACTAAAATAACAATACAAATTATATATATATATATATAAAACCACATTACAATATTATATGCTCATCATAAATGGCTTGACATTACTTAAAATAAAAAATAACAGTATTTAATTATATATATATATATATATATATATATATATATATATATATATATATATATATATATAAAACATTTAAATGACTATCTAGTTAGAGAGCACACAACTGCATAACAGGAATCACTCAACTTTTTTTAGTATATGATGTTAATGTACAGTATCACCAGTTCTCATGATAATGTACCAGTAATGATATCTGTTCAATCAATGATGTACAGTAACCCTAACACACAGCGAGCTGTTTGTCTCTTACTGATTTCACATTCATCTTCCTGCTTCTACAGTCTCTTGCTGGATTCAGAGGTGTGATGATATTCTTGAGCGTGCAAGGTCACGTACTTAGCTGTGAATAACATCACATCAGAGCGAGGTGATACAAAGTCTCCGTCAACTCACAACAAACAGGACATACTGCAACAAAGTACACAGTGCCATTTTAAACAGCCCGTTTCAATGATTCACTCAGACACTTTGTGCCTGATTTATAATTCACCACTCTGCCGTCATCCCTCTCCACCGCTGTCAAGTAACAAACAATGAGTTTTTGATGTGAATAATTTAAAGTGTGTTACGCTGTACTAATATTAGAAGAAGAGTGCTTTTCATTATAGCATTAATTTCCCAGTAGACCCTTCGAATGAAAATGGAGACTTTTCACCAAAAAAAACAGAATAGAAAAAGAATATTCAACATCTGGAGAATAAATATAAAAACTGCATTTTATAGATCTATTTGATACGCAGGGAGTTAAGGTATGTCATGTATATGTTCAAATAACTGTTTTCAAGGGGTTGAAACCAATACCAGCCAATAACAGGGTTTCAAAAAGGGGTTTACACTTCAAAAAATCTGTCCCATGATCCCAGTGCTTCCCAAGGCAGAATCCAGAGCTCCGGCAGCATCAGAGCAGATACATCAAAATAACTCTGTCGTGAATTATATCCTAAAGCTCCTAAAACCCCCTCCCCTTCCACTTCTCATATGTTGCTGTGTGCAAAAGAAGCAATTAATAGATTCCCCAGAGGAAACTTTATTGCTCAGACGTTGCTCTTTCATAGCTCTCGAGACTTATTGGAGATACCAGTTATGTTTAATTTAAGTATGAACTTTGTCGCAGATGTTTCTCATGAAATTCCTTTTGGAAAAATATAAATAGAAAAAGAAAGATTTTTAACTTAAAGCTAGAACATATATGTTAAGAATGTGTTGCATTGCCTGGATGATTCAGTTATTGCAATAAATGAAAAGAAAATGCATTGGTTCACTTTAAAATGTTTGACTTTTCATTACATATTTTGGCATCTTGGCAAATTCGAGCACATTTTCAACACTGAGATATTTTCTTAAAGTCTACTGGAGGCACATATGAGATTAATGGAGGACATAAACCCAAGCAAATAAAATCTCTATTTGTTCTTAATCTAATTGCGGTGCTGAAGAAACAATTCAGATTCTGAAATGATTGCGATATTATGTCATATAAATAAATTCCCTCATCATTTACTCTGTATGTCTGATTTTTTTTTTGTCCTGTAAAACATTCAGAATTCAATGGGGTCCAAAAAACAGTTTTGGACCTCTTTTTCTTTCATTGCATGGACAAAATGAAAACAATTTTCGAAATATCTAAATTTTGTGTTCCACAGAATAAAGTCAGTAAGGTTTGCGGTGACAAATTCATTTTCCATTTTTTAATGCATCTCGAAATAATAAACCAAATGCCACAAACCATATTAATACAGTAGATGTTAACAAGAAGAAGAAAAAACTATTCTTAATTTCTAACTGCATTTTCCTATTGGTTTAAAGTTCTATCAGTACATCAAAATCCACTTTCTCTTCTCTCCAGCTATCTCTAAATTTCTTTCTGGGTAGATTGTGGAGTATTATCGATATCACTGCAGCAGAGATTATCCCATTCACGCTATCAGAGCAAAAAGAGCCCAGGATGAGAATCAACCAGACATTTTCTATAGTTTCATTACAAAAGATTTAAAAGATGAGGGCTTCAGTCAGATCATTGCAGATATGGCTCCTATAGATTGAAAATATGCAATAAATCTATAATGTGGAAATAGGCAGTGCATCAGGAGGAGGGCAGGTATTAGTAACCTATTGTATAGATAAGTGACGATTTCCTATGAAGCTTTTCAAACGGGCCTCCCATCGTCCCATTGAATGTGAGACTCTGATTGTGTGAAATCACCACAAGTACCTTCAATTACAGGAGGCAGTCAGTGAAGGAAATGGCTGCTATAGGTCAGAAGGAGAAACGGCTCTGATGAAGCGTCACTTTCAGACGGCAGTCTACATACCTATGTGAGCAGATAACGTTTATTATTTAGGGCTTGATAAAACACCGCCCATAAAATGAAGCATTTGGATAAACAATGATCAAGGAACTCACAAAGCTATAAAGACTAGAGATTAGAGAACAAGAGAAGATGAGGGAGAAATGAAGAAGGAGAGAGGGAATGTTAAAAGAGAGGACAATTTTTTTAGCAATGGACAGATTGATCTTAAATATGACAACTCACATTCAAATAAAATAAAATATAATAATATAATATAACTCGTGATTTTATTATTTAGAACAAAAATGTATGTATATCAAGGTCGCAAAAAAATATAATAATAATTTTTAGCAAATTCACAAAAATTATCCAATCACAACATGTATTCACACAGAAAGAGCAGAGAAAATATGTGGCTCTGGGCCACGAAACTAGTCTTAAGTCAATAGGGTATATTTTTAGCAATAGCCAAAAAACATTGTATGGATCAAAATTATAGATTTTTCTTTTATGCCAAAAATCATTAGGATATTAAGTAAAGATCATATTCTATGAAGATATTTTGTAAATTTCCTACCATAAATATATCAAAACGTAATTTTTGTCAGATAAAGTATTGTCAGATCCTAATAAATAAAAAAAACGTATTTATTCAGCTTTCAAATGATGTATAAATCTCAATTTAAAAAAATTGACACTTTGTGGTCTATGGTCACATATATCATCTAGAGTTGTTTCACATGAAATAATGGTTTTAGAGAAATCTTTTAATTACAAGTTATTTATATAGACCTGATTCTGTAATCATAGTTAATAAGACCAACATTTAACATTTCATGATAGCTTTCAAAGATAATGTTAAATGGCTTTAATTACTCATTTTATCCTCAGAAAACACAACAAGAACTTCCATTTAGTACACAAATATATATATCAAACATTTTCATGTTTAATTCAATGTATTATGCGTTTGTAATTAAATGTGAAATGTACTAGCAATGCGTGAATGAAAATTGTTTATATATATATATATATATATATATATATATATATATATATATATATATATATATTTTTTTTTTTTTTTTTTTTTTTTTTGGTATTGCTATCATTGTGGATCTGCTATTGACATTGACACCCGGTACTGAATCCCAAAAAATAAAAAATATAAAAATCTATCCCAAATTATTTTCTTCTGATCCATATGTCAGTCACATGATTCATGGCAAACCACACATTTAATGAAGCCAGGAAATTGTAATGCAGTTCCTGGGACGTTGTCAAGCAAGTTATTATGGGGTTGCTAGGGTGGATGCTCACCCACCCCAATTCCCATGTCATTTGGGTCCCAAATATGGCTTTAACATGTCAACTTTGGCCGTTTTTCTATCCACTGGGTTAAAAATGTGACTAAGAAAATGATTAAAACATGATTTGAGGTATCCCCCTTCTATAACATAACCAGTGTATGACAAGTTGTATAGAAAGTTGAATTTTTCAAACAAACCCCTAACCCTAAATACAAATAACGGTAATAGTCCCGCTAACGATCCACCAAACCAGAATCCACACAAGTTAGCAAAGGCGCTGCGCTCGTTTCTGTTAGCGTTCTCCTGGACACAGCAGGGGATAATCTCTCGATCAGCGTAATGAGGACATATATAAGGTTTGATCCCAGCAGCCGACGCATGGCCTCAAGACCAAATTACCTTTTAAATCCTAAAATAACTTTTTCCGCCATTACATTATCCTTCAAAGAGAGAGCGGTTCAAATCCTCCCACAAACCTTGATTTATTTCCCCTGTTGGACTCTTCTTTGTTTTAATTAAAGCTAATTCTGCCGAGGGGCGAGTCGCACAGAGGCCGAAGGGAATTTTTCTAATTATTGTACCCATCAAGACCGAATCTGGGTGATTAAAAACAGCAGCAGTTCCAAAGGCGCCATATATGACCGGGATCGAAACGACTCCGCAGTTTTTGTTTGCGTGCGAATTAAAAGGATTTTCCTAAACCATAAAACAACCTTGCCTCTAATGAAGATCTTGCACTGAAGATGATAAGACTTCTTTCAACCATACCATATTTCAAAGTGCAATACAAGTGAGATAAAAGCATTCGCAGCCTGCTTGATTTACTGCGCAGCATATTAAAAACTACATTGATTCATTAATATGGAAACTGCCTCAGTGTCATTAATATTGGTGGTTGGAGACGCCAGGCTAGTGCCGTGGTTCCTCGGACATGTGTAGATTGGGTTCAGGGCTTCTATTTCAACTGAGCCCCTAACCTTTGTTCTCCTCCTGTCCCAAGGGTAAGCGAGAGGCAAATAAAAATGCTTGATTACTTATGGTATACTCCCATCAAGAGACAAATGTATGCAGTTATTTGAGCATCTTATGCAGCCTTAAGTTAAAAGCAATTAAATATGATTCTACCTCCTTCATGATGAATGTTAGAAATGTCACGTAATATTTAAAAGATGACATTTGGCTGCAGTTTCTCTGATGCTATAGTGTTGCCGACGCACAAAAAGAGCGGAGAAGCACTTAATAGCGCTGGAGCTAATTGAAGTATGTTCTATACACATAGATTAAATTACATTCCTTTCATATTTGAGGTCTTTTCAACAGATGAATTCTTTGCATTCATTACATAAAAGGTGAAATTGATCAAAATTGCAAATTGTGAATGATGAAGCTACTGCACAGATAATCATCCGTCACTTTAATGATAGCGACCTTGAGGTGAACATTTTCCATCATTCTCTATGCTTACTCATCAGTGAGATATAATAACGATTGGTATTTCTATTTTGACAAAGACAAAGAAACACATTTTTCCCTTGACAGTTTTTTCTTTTTATTCTTCTCCTGAAATGTAAAAAAGGGTACACTATGCGATCTTGCGATCAGATCACCTAATTTAATGAACAATATCACTTTTTCTCTCCTTAAATTGTAACTTGCATCTCTCTTCATATCTGTTTTCTATGGAAGCCTGTTTCCATCACATTTTTAAAAAATACAAACTGTAATTGTGACTTTTCCTTACAATTCTTTTTTATTCTAGTTTATATCTCGCAATTCGAAATATAAATTCCACTTATTTTTCCTTTGACGGAAACGGCTTCCATGGCTTTCTTCTTTTTTCTTCACTTCTAACAAATAAATCTTCTAAATAACTAAAATAAATATTTATTATACAATTATATAATATTATATAATTATATTTTACTATAATATAACAGTATAATATATTACAGATTTATTATTGCACAAATGTCTTGTGACATTGTTTGAAAATCTTGAATTATTTATCAATACTTTTAAAATCGTTTTAAAAAGTGAAATCCACTTCTCCATTCTAAAACTGTTCTCTCTTTTTTTTCTCCACTCTCCCTAACACCAAGGGACGATTTGGCCCAGAATGCAGCTTTATCTAATGGGTGTATCGTCTTGAGAAGCTGGTGACAAGTAAGGCAGTCAGAGGCAGGCTTTCATCACAGGTTATTTGAAGAAATAACTAATTTCAGTCTTTCTCCCAGCACGGACTCAAACTGCTTCCTCCTCTGGAGAGTTCATTAAGACAGTGGCATTCCAGATCTCCTAGTCAACAACTAAACATGGCAGTAACCTTTATACTGCAACAGTGTCTCATCTTGCCTTCGCCTGCACATGCTTAAATTCCAGTGTCCCATTCAAATGAGTGCTTTGCACAGACAAAGGGCACGGAATGTTTACAGAGAATTATGCTGCTGTGGGCCAATAATGAAATTAGATCACAAAATTCCACCGTAAACATTGCTTGAAAATTGTTTGCTTAAAAATAGCTCAATATATTCAGGTTTTAGACATTAGAAAGCATACATGTACAGAATAGCTCAAAAGTTTATTGCTTAAGTGTGTACTTTTTCAAATACTAAAATGCCTATTACTATTATATTATTTAGAATTACATAAATAATTAAAAATTTTAAATTGCATTTCTTGTTTTTATTAGCAGTAGTAGTAGTAGTAGTACAGTTATCACCGTTAGAGAAAAGTTTTAAAAAGTTTTTTTTGGGTTTTATCCCACCATATTACTCATGTGCCATGCCAGGCTTATGGTGCCAAGTCAGGCTTGAAGGACCCAAAATTGCCTATGGCTCCCACTCCACCAGAGGCACAAGAGCCCGTGAAGATTGTGCTAATTCGCCCATCTCAGTCAACAAGGACAAAAGCAGGAGAGTAATTATTAATTCATTATTAAAAACTCGTATTATTTATTAGTCTAGGGATTCTGCCGCCTTGTATGTTTGGCATTCTGTCCAAAGAAGTCCCTCTGTTGATGAACACCAGCCCCAGGCACTGTACTGCCCTCTTTCTCTGTAGTCCAAGACGAAACCCGCTCCCCTGGGCATCACGTCTACATTCAACCAGGCTTCCACCTGAGACATCAGCTCCATCGTGGCCCCGTCATCAGTGTAGGTTTCTTCTGATCATAAGTGACCGAATTCCCACTTACAAGGCGCGGTTGTCCGGTTTTGACCTGGTTTAGATTTAGCTGTGTCTGGACACTAAGACCTACGCAAAGGAGCAAAAGGAACCCGATGCGAGATGCAACGGCCCAAGGCTAAAGGTTGGCTATACACAAGTGATGAAGAGGACTTACAGAACGAGCTGTGATCAGGCTTTATTGATTTTTCAAAGCACTTTCAAAGTCATAGCCAGCTTGTTTGTGAATCACAGAGTAATGCACTTTTTGCAGGAGAAGAAGGGGACTTCTATAAATTCTAGCAGTTTTCACTATGTTGAAGCATGTGTAGATTTGAATATTTCCAGGTGCTTTAGAACTGCAGTTCCTTCAGAACTTCACGTCGTCACAGAGTTTTAGCAGTTAGGCTGATGGGTTTAAACCAGCCCCCACCCGGCCCCCTGCCAAAAACAGATTGTGAATTAAAAGCATGTTAATGGAACTAGGGGCAACAGCCAGGCTCTTGATCAACAAAATGTTTCAGTGTACGACTGCAAAGTGATATTTATGTATATGTTTAAAACTCAATTTAACATCAGGATAGCCTAACTGTAATGGGCAGTACTTTTTGAGCTTGGGGCCAATCAATAATTTCTGAAAGCACAAATGATTCTGTTTTCTTGGGGCCACTGGAATGATGAGGGAATGGCTGAATTTGATATGTAACTGAATATTCTAGCAAATGTGTTAGATAAGATTATCATTTCGACACCATCAGGCATGGGGACTTGAGAAGCAGTGTGAGACAAACTCAAATCTGCACTGATTGATAATGAAAGGATCTCCACTCTAATCATTGCTCCTGGCTAAATAAAACTTTGTCGAATGCATTATTCTGGCTCACAGGACAAAGGCTGATGCATTGTGTGTATCGCACAGAGACATCCAGCTAAGACACTTTTAGTCAAACAAAAAATTAGCTGTACAAGAAAACAGTTTGTGGTCCAGGAAGTGACATAACACCTACAAAACATGAAGTATATCAAATGCCATATCCATCATCAATCAAATGTTAATTTTTTTATTTTTTGATGCATCTGAAGTACAAATGCCTGTTTTGTTGTCATGCAAACAGAAGTGTTCAATAAACCGTTTTATAACACAACAATAACTAAAAATAAAACCTCAAAAGTCTGTATTCCCTCTTAAAAATGATAACTTTGGTTTGCCCTAACTTGGAGAACTTAACCCTCTAGTCCATAATCATTCGACTCGACCATTTAACATTTGTCCAAATGACAAAATAAAAAAATATCAAAATCTTTAATTTATGGAAAACATTTTTACTGTTGTTTATTAAATGGTTTTCAAAAAAGACTCTTATGTTCACCAAAGCTGCTTTTTTAAAAATACAAAATACAAAACTACAGTAAAAATAATAAAATTATTCATTTTAATATGTTTTAAAATATTTTAAAAAGTAATTGACTCTTTTGATGCCAAAACTCATAATACAGAATCAGTTTAATATGTTGATTTGGTGATGAAACATTTCTTCTTAATATCAATGATGCAAACTGATTAAGTGCTGCTTAATTTTTGTGGAAATTGTGATAAATGTAAGGATTCTTTTATGTACAGTATATTTAAAAAATGTGAGCCATAGTTCAAACTCACATTCTCTAATACAGTATACAAGTTTATACTAAAATATCATAAATTAAATATATCTCCATGTACAAATCATAGTAAGAAAGACATGGACAAATCTTGAACAATAAGTGAGTTCAAAGAGAAATCGAAAGTTATAAAAGTACCAAAGTACCAAGTCAACAAACTAGACTATTTACGGTTTGCAATTTCAAGCTGATACTGCAGGTAACACAGATGCCTTTCAGTCTTTTATATAAAAGTCTGAAAAAAACTTAGTCAATGATAACCCTTTACCACAAGTATACTGTAGTTATGAATATACTGTATAGCGACCTGGGCGACTGAAAGACACACATACAGACAAAAAAAAAAACATCATGGCCTCTCAGTCTTAAGGAAGCCATTCAGATGAACATCCCCGTTTTGAAAACATGAACGCAGCATCCAGTGGTAAACATTTTACCTTGAGAGCCTCTTCAGCATCGGTAGATAAAAGCCTTGGTTAACAATCAGTTAATCAAAACGTGAAGGTTTTTTGTTAAAAGTGTGCTTTTCTGCTTTCAGTGGGTCTTGCACTGCAACACAGAACCAAAAGAGTCGTTTTGTTTTAGTAAAAAGAAAGTAGACAGAACATGCTCTTCACAAGGACGTTGTAAACCCAACTTCGTCAACTTTGGCACTGTCAATAGCCCAGACACCCAGCACATCACGAATGACTGAATGAAACCCACAAATAAAAGCCTGCCCAGCTTGCCGTTTCAGATGCAAAGCGGATACTGTATGTAATTTAATTTCTCCGAAAAAAGGTGTCCCGTCTTATTTTATTATGAGCACCTTGGGAGGCTGGTGTTAAATGCTGTTTAGGTCACCTCTATGTGGTCTAAGTGCAATCTATCTTCCTTTGTCACTGTCACAGATCCAGGGTCAAAGCACAGAACCACCGAGACTCTGCTTTCCACTGCCTTTGTCAGACTAAGAGTTCATTACAAATCCATGAGAGAAAAACAGGACGGATTAAAACAGGAATAGCTTTATTGATGCAGCTGTTAAAGAGACTTGTAGGGCATTCAAAACACAGACATACTGAAGCTCTGACTTTATACTATATAGACTGTACTACTAAGACTCCATGTCCACCATTTAAACAAACATGAGTAGGACAGATGCTCAGTGTTGCCATTAACTCAGCTTTATTACCTGCACTAGCAGTGGATATTCAACATAAGCTAGTAGAGCTTAAAAAATAAATAAATAAAAACACTTCTATATAAAAATATATTATGTCATTATTATTACTCCTTTGTCTGTTTCTTATTCAGAGCAACAAATATTATCATTTAAATTGTTAAATAATAACACTGAAAAATGATCCGTCCTTATAATTAATTATTAATACTGTATTGATAAAACACAAAGACATTTTTCAGAAAAAAGCTCTCCTTCCTGTTTGGCATAAAGATTTGAACTGACATGAATGTGAGTAAATAATGACATAATTTTTTAGGGGATTCTCATAAAAACACTGCACATGAAAGGGTTTTCAACACACAAACCATTCATTTTTGCAAAGTTAAATAAAGGCCTACAAAAAAATCCTAAATTAAGAGCCGTTCAGGAGCCAAAAGAGACGAACATCCCATTTCTGAAAAGAGCCGAAAAGAGCCGAACATCCCATCACTAGCTTATTTGTATTTGTATGTTTTACTTTTTATGTGCATGAAAACGTAAGTAAATGTACATGTGGTAGAACCACATTTAACATAAAAATACACATGTATTCTCATGAGATCACGTTGTTTAAATCCATCTGTAACAATTCATTTTAAAAAATTAAATAAAATATATTTTTAAACAAATGTAAAGATCCATTCATCTTAACCTGGACTGAGGTTAAAATAATAAAATAAAATTTCAAAAAGTACTTTCAAAAAGATTTTAATAAAGACTTTTCTCTGGACATATTCATGGCAGTCATATTTGATCCTTCTCTTACTGTCTGTATTGTTAAGTGTAAATCACTGGTTACTGAAAATCAGTGGCTCTTGGCCTCAAATTTGATTGGATAATCATCACTGCCAACTGGGTTTTGACCGATTAGGGTTCCTTACCGTAACTCCAATTCTGCACAAACATCAAACCATAATGAGAACTTAAGCAAAAGAGAGGCCCTCTGGTTCACTGGAAGGGGAATCACAGAGATGCCAGTGTGATTTATGAATTAAACATTCTCAAAGAAAATTTTGTTTAGTAACATTTTGCAATATACTATGGCTTTCCTCCCTTTTCATTACCAACTGAAGTGCTGTAACAGTTGCTGGCAGCACAGAGCCAGTTTTGAATGCTTTACGCAGAGGAAAATTCATCCCTGGCATTCTAGCATAGTCACACATGGCCTTCCCAAAACAATGGAGTCTGGGTTTAGCAAAATAGCAGCCTGTGCTACAAATAAATGTAGCGGTGGCAGACAGATTGCCTTGTTCCACTGTGAAGAGTCTGAGTGCGCCATTGTCTTCCCTACAAAAGTATATTCCAAAAATCAATAATATACTGACAGATTGTATAAAGATCAGCCATCTGCTTGCGGAGACCTCATTAGCGTACATACCTCCAGGAAAAATGTGCTGATAAATGAAAATAAAATTAACAACGCAGGAGCTCTTTTAAGAACTTGCCTGCAGTGTTCCTGTTAATTATTTCAGAGACCAAATTAGAATGAGACTAACCCGGCTTTTCACCTTTGGCTTTTGTGGAAAATAATACAACCTTTGTGTGGCTGTGTGTTCCTGGAGGCAGTGTTTCAGGGATGAGGGTAAACAATTCGCTTTCACTGAAGTGCAAACACATCTGAAACGTGAGCCTTTAACAGATAATGACATGCCATGGCTCCGTTTGAAAGCTGCCATGCTAAGCTCAGATTTAACTAGTTCACTGCCAATTTCTAACATATAATGAAGGACAGTGACTCTAAAACGCTGTTTGCAAGATAAATCAAAGAGGATTAAAGAATATTTAAACCATTTATTTTTCTCTAAAAGAAATGAATAGGATCAATAAAAACAGTAGAATTATTTATTTTATTTTATTTTGGTGGTCTCCGTAGGCTGAACACTGTCACAGACATAACATTTCACAATAAAAGATGAAAGAAATACTCAAACAGAGGGGTGGTATAAATCACAAATCATGAAGTTGTGTGTGTTTTTTTCTATCGACAGCTATAATTTTAACTACAAAAAATAAATACAAAAAAACGTATACATTTTTGTGAGACAAAAAATGTCATCTCTTCATCCTATGGTTGTCCTTCTGTTTCTTTAATATATATAAAACGTAATGATCACACTGTAAAGTCTCTTTCTATTGAGCCTGGAATAAACAGCTTTTGACTTATTGGTCGAATTTATAAAAATTTGGCCCATAGTCTTATCAATTTCAAAGTCATCCATAGAGCATACTGTACATAACTCCTTCCGAGGGGTTTCAAATTAAACTGCAATCGATCTATATCTGTCTGTAACACGGTATCATCAGGTATTTTTCTCCACATGTTTTAGGAATGTCCAGTTGTTGTCAACCTATGGACTGTCTTCTCAATCTTCTCAATCTAACACCTATATAAGTTGCTTTATATATTCTGTCATCATTTATCCACCCTCATGTCGCTCACGGACAATTTTTTCCCTATGGAACACAAAATGCATTATAACAAAGTTGATCTTTTCCATAAAATGAAAATGCGCAGTGATCACTAGTTGCCAAGTTCAGCTACAATCTTGTTTAGTACTAAAAAAAAAATTTTATAAAAAAAAAAATAAACACATACTGGTTGGAACCCATAGATGTGAACCCATGTCACATGGCAAAACTGAACACAAAATGAACACCTTGCATTAACCACTACCCCACCGTTAATTATCCCACACTCTGAGAAAAAAAAAGGGACAAAAGTTGTCACTGGAGCTACTAAGTTGCTAATATGTAACACTATGTTATTAATATGCACCATTTAGGTACTAATATGTACCTTTGCACGATTTAGGAGTTAATTAGGTGTACCTTTTGAAGGGATACTTCTACAGTGACAGCTTTTTGTACACTTAATTAATTGCATTTAGTAGGACAAGTAAGCCAGGATGACCACTGGTGCCCCTCTGAACAACTGGCAGATGATGCCTCGGTTGCATTCCATATTTACCTCAATAAATGTCTTTACAGAAGCTGAACATTTAAAAAGCATGGAAAGGTAACACTAAACTAATCAAACAAAGCACTTTTGGGGTTCTGCATCCAATTCAGGGCATCGAATCAGGGGTAAGGCCCATCAAACCCATCAAAACACTGAGTAAAATTGCTTCCACAGTAAGAGACTATGCTGCTGACCCTTGCTTTCTCACAGCTACTATTCGTTCTTCTGATGCACGCAAGTTCACCATGGCCATCAGTGAGCTCTCGGCTCTCGGAAAGGCGCACGGTCATTTCAATGAACTCCACATAGTTATCCTTCACAGTGTTGCTCTGAGTATCATTTCAAGTATTTGCCACCTCAGCCCTGAATGTGGCCTCCATAGACCCTCATGCATTCATGTGTTTACTAAGAGAGAAAGAGCAGCATCCACCACAGGAAGGTGCATCTTCCCAGCCTCTGTTTGAGGAGGTGGAGGTGTTGACGGGGGTGGAAGAGTAACCACAGTCCATTTAAATCGGCCCAGTGAGCCTCTGAAATTGCCTTTGGGGTGGAGCAATTGCAATGTTCTAGATCATTAGGTCAAATAAGTCATGGAGAAATTCCAGTTAGAGAGGGCAAATTTGCAGACATTTTGACAAAACTGTAAATCATGGTTGGTTTCTAAAGATGGGCCAGAGAGTGGGTTTTGCCTAAAATTGCTCCCTACTGTGAGGACAGAGTTAATGACCTCATAGCTCTCCTGTCTTTTCAGATGGCAGCCTGAGCTTCCAAACAATTTATATTAGTGTGACCAATGTGAATTGCAATACATCAGCCAATTTGATACTGAACAGCTCCACATGCTCTTCAAAATAAAAAAACACCCTAGTGTGTTGTGACTTTTTTAAAAACCCCACAGCTTCATAGATCATGAAAGAACTGACTCACTTGCCGCTGGTAAAATAACGGGCAGATTTCTGCTGTCGAGTAGTTTGTCAGACCGCTGTGGTTTCACAGTAGAGTCAGCCTCAAAAACTGCAATCATTCATTCTGAAAATAGAGTGGGAGGGTGTCAATTTGAATGCAAGGATGGCCAGAATTGTCAACTAGTTAGCCAACGACTGGCAATAAGTGACATCAGTTAGTTTATCTAGACCCACGGTGCTTTAAAAAGATTGAATAAAATGATTCAAACTGCATGCTAAAAGTCTTGGTTATAAAATCTAACATTAAAAAAGCAGTTTTTAAAAATAAAAAAATAACTGTTTACTGTTTCCGTTCAATTTCTGAACAGACATGACCTGAAACATGAAATGCTAGCTATGCTAATGCTATTTTTTTCCCATGATTGCATATCTACGACAGTGAACAACTCATATGGTGATCTAATCTACCATTCCTAAACTTGCAAATCATTCATATACATAGCCGTACAGTATCAGTGCACCACACAAACAAATGTAACACTGCAGATGGCGTCCAGCTCAGCCCACACAAGTTCAGTGTAAACTTCCTTATCAGGCAGAAGGCAAGCACAGAGGGTGTATCAGCAAAGTGTGCATGTCCGTAGCGTACACCCTAAACACCCCGCTGCCTGTCTGACCACGTCTGCAGTGTGTCACAGCACGTAAAACACTTTATTATGGCAGGTAATGTGTTTCCAGTTAAACCCCTGTCCACTTAAAGAAGGGTGGAAACGAATCAGCTTACGAAAGCATCACCTCACAGGTTATAGCAGTGGCGGCTTCATCTTATAGGTGGTCGAGTTGTGGCGTGGGGGCCGCTCAGCTCCCTTTGTAAAGCCCCCACATTGCTAACTGCTAACAGGCTTAAGAACGGGTCCATATTGTCTTTCATCATGGCGGTGGGCCTGCTTGTCCATACTAGCCTGCCAAACCAATAGTTTTCACACATATGTATAGCTGGAAAGAAGCGGAGCAGATGTGGCTTTCATCTCCCCTGACAAAGTTTCTCTAGAAATACAAACACCCCCAAAACTAAGTTTAATTCTCTGAGGCATGGTATGATCCATTTTTTACAGTGGGCTCACCGCGTTCACAATGAAACACGACCCTACTGTTTGGCATTGCAGTCTGTATTTATTTTCAATCCATCCTTTCTTCTTTCTCTCATCTTTTAATTAATTTTTTATCCCCTGCGTGCGACTGGAGCCCCTTGCTAGCCTGTTCTCCTGTCGGGACGTTATATTATTCTCAAGCGTAAATGAAGACAAAGAAAATTTTCAAATCACCTCCAGTCAAGCACTATGATTTGTTTTATTCATCCTCATCCAACCCCTTTTTTCCCCGCATCCTCTTGTCAATTTTGCATGTGCAGCCTGGTGTGAAGCCCCTCTCTTCTGTTTGTCCCACATGAGGGCTGTAACTTTCATGCCGCTTTAGCATGCAAGTTCACTGCTGATCTCCCTCTAGGTATATGTATTCTTTGGTCTGAGGGCAAGTGTCCCGTCTGCCTGCAACATCATCTCCAGAAACAACACCAGTCCTTTTACAAGGAAAAAAAAAAATCACCTGTAATGAGAATTCGAGTCTAATGCAAGCATTTGCAAAATGTTATTATTTCTTTCACTCTGTGTTTTTAATTAACAGTGCAGTGTCTCCACAAGTGCTTACCGATATTTTATAGCAGCTCTATGATTTATTCAAGTTTAGCTTGCAGGCATGTTACACGTACCATAACAAGGGGAAGAACGAGGTAAGCTGTGTCACAATGTATTCAAGTTCCTATCCCCAGGAAAAGATAAATGAGTTGGAGGTAGATGAGCATACGTTGAATTATGATTCATTTCTGCAATCAGCTGAAATAGGGACATAAAAATGACTTGGAAACAAAGTAAATTACAGATTTTTGAACAAAGTCTCTTATGCTTACCAAGGCTGCATTTGTTTGATAAAAAATACAGTAAAAACAGTAATTTGGTGAAATATTATTCATTTAAAGATTTACTTTTATAAAGTGTTTGAACACAGATATGTGCCCTCAGTGTAAAAATCCACCAACACCTTTTGTTTCATTTTTTATAAACCCTTGTCATCCTACTACAGTTCCTGTACAGTTCCTACTACCTGTATTACAATTTTTAGATTAACATGACAGTACATTTCTATTTGATGAGTTGAATCAATGTAATTACACAACAACTACATAAATGTATCCTCTTAACATTCAGAAACGTTCTGGTGCAGTCTAAAAGTCTCTATATCATTGTCTGAATCTGGTTTCGAACATGTAAGGCTTCACTCCGTTGATGGTTGTTTTTGACATGGCAGGAGACTCACCTGTTTTGTTGTTGCCGGAGAATCCAAAGAACGTGTAAAGGCTCCACCCTCTACTTTAAAAATGGTGGGGAGAACCAACTCATTTTAATTTAAAGGGACAGACACGAAAATGGCGCATTTTAGCCCACACCCTAATAGGGCTATAATAAATTATATGTGGGGTATTTTGAGCTAAAACTTTACAGACAAATTATGGGAACACCAAAGATTCATATTACATCTTGTGAAAAGGGGCATAATATTTTATGTGTTCTACTTTATAATATTTTAAAATGTAATTTAGTCCTATGATAGTGAAGCCAAATTTTCAGCATTCAGCATTTTGTGCTCAACAAACATTTATTATCATTATCAATGTTAAAAACATTTGTGCTGCTTAATTATTTATTTTTACTTTTTTTGTATTCTTTGATTAATAATAAAGGTTAAAATCAAAATTTTTTTAATGAATTTTCTGTTACAATCTAAAACTACTTTCTATCAATTTAATGTCAATAAAAGCAGTTAAAATCAAATCCAACCGTACTGTTTGCATGGCCTGTTTAGCTTAACATTATTCATATTTTCAAAATCTAGACAGGAAAAGATTTAATATATAGTATATTTTAACAAAATAAAACAATTTTCAACATCCCATAACAGCATTTTCTTACATTTAGAGGCAAAGATGAATGACACTTGGTCATTTATAAATAATTTAGTTTTTTTTAAGAATGGAAACTTTTCACAGACTGTGCTGATGCATTCCCACATAAAATTGCAAATCTAGCACAGTTTTTATATATATTTTCATTTTTAAATATTTTAAAATGTACATTTATACTTTGTGCTTTCTTACCTTGGCATTAAATTACATAGAACTAGTTAATGCTGCTGCGTGACTATTTCTAAATCTGTACATGAACCCAAGAAATGGAAAACGTACCATATTTATAAGTCACTTTGGCAAAAAATTATTTTGCCTGCCAATTAGAAAACTGACTTTGAAATTCCAAAATAAATAAATAATTGCATTTGCACTAAAAATACTTCTTATATGCAGCTGTGCACGATGGGCCCTTTATATCAATGTAGAAACTTGACAAAAATTGTGCAACGTTTACTAGAAAAAGGGAGCAACACATCTTCCCCAACTCTCCCCTACTGTTCCAGCTCCTGAAAACATTGTTTTCACTTTCAGTAAGCTGCACTACCGTGTCCATTGTACTGCTTCAGCCGCCAGTAATACACTTGTGTTATCAACACATACAAGAGTTTGTAAACTTGACCTTGACTTGACATTTAAAGCCCTTTCTTTTGGTCAGGATTTGTTTTCAATTACAGCACCCTGTAAACCCCCCCAACACCACCAAAGTGCAATGAAACGGGTCTCCGATGTATATTTCTGTGGTTGCTCGGCCTGCTTGACACATACAGAACATAAAACAGCTACAGATTTCTCAACCTCAATGGCAGCAAAAACAAAGACACCTTTCCTGAGAGGAAAATGTATTTCACTGTACCAAATAATCCAAATGAACCAACCACTCTGTGTCACCCGCATAGCAAATGAACACTTTTGTTCAGTTTAGCTACTTCGTTTAGAGAAGGATGTTCACACAGCTCTAATTATCTGTGGACATTAATAGTGAACAAAACTGAACTGTTTAATTACTTAACGTCTTGCTCATAATACATATGCTCTTTATTAAAAGCCAATTAACACTAAAAAAGCGCTGCAACATTGTGCGAAGAGTAGTTTGAGATCTAACAACTGAGATTCCTGACCCGATTAATCGCTAACTAATGAATTATTTTTCATTATCTGCTACTTGCTAATTGCAAAGACTGAGGGGTTTATTTAAACAAATTAACTAATTGCTCTCTTGGTTTTTCAGCTGCCGGAGGGATGATAAAATGTAAATGTGAGAGTCATTACCAATTCTTGGCATCTATGCAGTGCTCCATGCCCTTATCAAACTGATTTTTACAATGTATGACTAATGCTTTTAGTAATTTACCTTTCCTGATCATATTAAAGTTCATTGTTTCCAGACTCTGATTGCGAGACATGGACGGCTACTGTTACAAACGCATCTGAAAGTGACGGATCAAGAGAAATGTACTGCCATACCTCCATCAGCATAAAGGTTGTGGGTCTCACAGAAAAGTGAAAATGGCAGACTCCTTCTACATGGAGAGGAACAGACCTTTTGCACACGACTGACCTATAGGCTGATGAATTTGTTGCCTTGTTTTTCCTCATTTGTGCTACTGCTTGGAAACAGATCTTGCTGGATCTGAAGATGCGGGAAATTGTTTGTTTTATGAACAAATGTGTTTTAATTAGACAAAACTACTTCATTAGATTTCAATGAAATACCGTTTTATTTCTTTTTTTTGATGTACGTCCTTTTGAAAGTGTGAGATATCATTTTCTTTCAAACAGCCGATCAGCTTTATGTTGCATCTATGAACTATGATTTATTACTTAATTATCACTTTAGAGGACATTTGATTGGACAAAAAAATTTGTAGTACAGAACAATGCATCATTATTTTTGGTCATTTTTAATGAAAAGAAAGACTGAATGTTATGGGTAAACATGAAAAGTCAAGATGAAGGTATATTTAATACATTGACCTTCAAAAGATTTAAGAAATTAAATATTTTATTTAGCTACAATAAATTGATATAAAAACATGTTTAATGTTATAAAAAATTTATATTTCAAATAAATGTTGTTCTTTTTAACTTTCTATTCTATTCAACTTTCAATAGAAATAAAAAAAAAAATATATAGGAAATGTTTCTTGAGCACCAAATAAACATATTATAGTAATATACTTTGCATATTTCTGGATGTGACACTGACGCTAAAGACTAGAGTAATGAGTTTTTAATGATTTTTATAATTTTTTAGTCAAACTGATCAATTAAAAATGTAATTTAAATAAAGGCCTGCTTTCAGTTCATATCAACATTCAAATTCAAATGTATTAAAAATGTATAAAAAGAAAAATAAACATTTAAATGTGAATATTTAAGAACATTGAAAAATTAAAGGACCACACTAGCATTATTAGCCGTCAAAACAGGCATGTACAAAAAGTGACACTTTTTTTTTAAAGTTCATACGGGCTTTAAATATCCAACACTACCAGGCTGAAAAATATAAAAAAGAAAAAGGTATGCTCTAATTCTACAACCTTACCCAAATCTAGGCAGCCAAGAAGCATCCTAAATCATCAAGATTCGTCCCAGAGGCCATGAAGATGCATAAATTAGATCTAACATACTCTGCAGGTGACAAAGTGATGTGTTTTACTGACCCAGATCCACCTTTGCTTAGCTGGAGCAGGTCATAAACATCTTGTGTATGAACATCCATGATCGGCCCACATCAAAAATCAGTCAATAATAAAAAATAAAAAAAACACACAGGGTGACATCATCCCAAGACTGAAAGAAAATAGCTGTTATGTAAAAGCATAATTCTCCACTGGCTGATGAGTAGCCAGAGGGTGAGGTGTAAAGATCCCCATCGGATGGGAGAGCTCAGAGCAACATACACGATCAATATATCAATATGCATTTAAAGGGTCCGGGTTGGACCTCTAATCAGGATTACAGCACGCCTGAACAGGATTACCCTCAACGAATCAATTAACAAATGATATGTACTCCATTGATACGTGTTCAAAACGCGACTTTATTGAAGATCGGCCTCGCTGCCTGTCACATGCCAGACCAGTCGAGGGCTGTTTTGTACCAGCTCACCAAGACCTTATCTTCTGTTTCATAGACTGCAGCCATGTCTTCAGCAACTGCATTTCCATGCTGTGCCTGCTGGTGTACAATCCAAAAAATGTCAGCTTAGTTTGAGCATTGTTATTCAAATGCCATCGAGACAATGGGGTTGATTTCTGGATGCAAGGCCACGAGGCCCGACTAATCCTCTCAGGGCTGTTACGCTTTAGCATCCCGATTCACTCAAGGTCTCATCACCTCCCAGCAGCCCTAGTATATAGTCACAACTGTCCTGAGAATTTATTACTGACTCGGTATTAACTGGTTTAGCTTTTAAAAGCATTTAACACAGTCTGTTGTGTGCGTTAAATACGTGCAGACTTCTAAAAGAGGGACAAACGTGAAGTGGAGCCAGATTTAAAAAAAGTAACAGCTAGACTTGTTTTTTGTTTTATCTGCGATTTATTTATTTTTTCCCCAAGCAGGAAAAACTGAATGGAGGAGGACATGCAGATAATCCTTCCCATGCGGTCTAATCCATGCCAGCTAGTCTGAATTTAGAGATAGGCTGAAGCAATAAGAATCCCCATTTCTGGGGAACATTTCATAGTTTAATACGATCGATATCTGGGGTCTAATGCGACCTAAAATATCACTGATAAACTAAACCGAATATTTATAGAAGAAAAACAGACTGATAGCTCATGATCGTGATATGTGCTAAAACTTCATGGAAATTAACTGCACATGACTGCAGTGCAAGCACAATAAGTTTTAAGATGCACTTCAGTCCATTTTTGTGTTGAAACTCTGTCTGCATATCTGTCATAACAGAAAACTTCAGAAAACCATGAAATTTCTGCCAAACAATTACTGAGAAACTGCTGACATCGTCCCGCATCTGCTGCACAAAGTCAACTTCAATGGCTAAAAACCACATTAGTGCACAACGCATAATCTCTCCATACACTTTATTCTATATTTATTACTTTTTTTCCCAGAGATGGACCACAGTATGTTCCTTTTAAAAAGCTGCTACCAACAAACGGAGCAATAAATCGATTTTCAGATGTGCAACTTTAGCTACCATGAGTAGTAACTGTTTATTTACCATAATAGCTGGATGGTTGTGATCTTCTAGCATACGCCCCTCTTTCAGTTTCTTCTTTGTGAAAACATAAAATTTTTATATTTATATATACATTATTGATTCATTTTGTAGTTGTGTACTTCACTACGGATAATTATCTAATGTAAGCAAAGGTTTGTTTCGTTTATTTTAAATAATCATTATTTTTCTTTAAAAACGTTGAGTACACAATGATGCCCCTTAAACATTTATCTTATTTAAACTGGCTTGCTTCATGTTGAATTCATTAATACTGTATGGAATAATTAATAACTATCTACCAGTCCAATCCAGTCACTCTTGACCAGATTAGTTTTGCACGAATCTCTTTCTAGTACAACATTTTTTTGTTATATGATAACACATCACAACCATGACAGTTGTCGGTCTCAAGCTTGCTTTATTTAACAGATGCGCACAACCATAGTAAGTCAGAATCAGAAATGAATCGCTAAATAAATACTAAAAAATTAAACGTTGAGTGATGGACCAACATTTCGAAAAAATAAATCAAAACAGTAAAAAACTAATCTGCTATCTGGTCTAATTCTGATTTATTAAAAGCATAATACATGTGCATTCACTCACTAATAACCTCAACAGTAAACACAGACCAATACATCTTAATCTAACATTTGAGATCTCACACAAGGAATCCAGCGAGGACGAAAAAAAGAGAGAGAAATAATGCTTAGATTGACCTTTGAGGGGCTTGCTGATCGAATCAGAATTCAGCAGTGGCCAGGCAGAAACTTTATTTGCTGTACAGGTTGAATTCTATTAAATACACCGACAAAAATGACCTTGACTTTTTGATGTTTTGATGTAAAGGTCGAGAACTTGGCTACTTCAGGCTCTTGAGCTAAAAGAATCTATGAGTAAATGTGAAGAATGCGTTAAAAACTGCAGAGCTGAGTAAATGCATGTTGCATTATAGTCTCTATGCTATGCCAAACATTGATTGGTTGCATTTATTTCAAGATATGAAATGACGAGGGGTCAGATCAATCAAGAGAAAAAACATTTGACCACAAAGAGACAATTAGAAAGGAGCTAATCTTTTCGACCAAAAATCAACTTGCAAAGGATTCTTCTTTTTTTTTCTGACACAAGGTTTGGACTCTGTTAGGTCTCAGTGCTCACAGGGGGAGACTGAAGCAAAATTGCATGTTTTCACCACCGCCCACCACCCCATCTATCTCCCCCCAAAGCAAATGAGGCCCAGACAGGAATCAGCAGAGGAGATTCACACCGCATGAATCCATAATACATCAACACCGGCGAGCCACTAGCAGCCATGCTGCTTCAGAAATTGCATTTTACACTGCCGAAAAAAAAGGAGCCAGTGCTTATAAAATTCCAAAAACGGAGAAAAACTGATAGTGTTGTTGCAGAATGATTCACAAATCTATTTCATGATAATATAAAAAAATAAATTACCACAACATGATCAAGTTTTTAGTTATGCTAGTCACAATATAAAATAGGGACATTTATTACAGATTGGTTTGGGTCATTACAATATGCTGTTTTCATTTTTTTAATGAAAATTAATACTTTTACTCCACAAGAATGCCATAAATCAAAAGAGAAAGTAAAGACATTTATAAAGTCAAAAGTCAAATAAATGCTGTTCTTTTGAATTTTCTATTATTGAGCAGCAATTTTTGATCATGATCATTTGATATTTTTTGCTTATTCAAACAATATAGACTTTTTCTATGACTTTTTTTTTAAATACTCAAACAATTTACATAATTCACAATTTGTTTAGTTCTAAGCCAGTTTTAATGTTTTAAAACGAATATGAACAACAATGCAAAACATCTACCGATTAAATAAATGTAACCATAAATTAATAATATAATATATATACACACACACACACACACACAGTTCTTTATTTGAATAAACACTCATCTCTCTAAGATAAAAAAATATATATTTTTACATATATATTTTTACTTTGCATTCACGTGAACATGCATAACCAAATCCTGCCTACTATGTTTGCAAATTGCCCCCATCACTCTCATGTCCAGCTGGACGTTTGTTTCTCATCTTGAATAACAGTGCCACTGGTCAATATCCATATACATCTACATTTAAACAATGAAACTATCAGGTGAGTAACCGCGGCGGGACAGCAAGTCAATATGACTATGAAAGATCTCCAATAATCAACACAATTAAAGTCAGGACATCTCTGATACGTCTGCCTATCTTACTGACAGCGGCTGCTTTCAGTCACTGCATATCAACCCTAAAGTAAATCATCACTCCAAATGAAACCAGCATTATCACTAAAGAACACACGACTTTTTCCAGACCTGCCCTACTGTGTAAGTGAAGAGAAACGGACAGCGGTTACCAGTGCAGCACACACAGTCTTCAAGCATTATCAATTGATAAAATGAAGCTCATAAATCACATAAAATTCTGAACTTGGTCGACGCACATTAAAATGCAAGACTGAAGAAAATGATTAACGTGGGGGATTAAAATACTGACGTTTAAACAGAGTGGTTTGCCACTACAGAACAGACTTTTCGGTTTCATTTCCTCAGTGAAGTGCCTGTCAGCGACTGTGTGGCACTGTTATAGCAATCAATGCAAGTCTGGTCTACAAACACAGGGCTGTATTTTCTACCCCTTTTGCCACTGAGCATCTGTTCAAAGTGAGCCATTATACGGCATCATCATGTATAAACATATTAGCAGGCATGGAGGGGAATAAATCTGCTCCCTTTTCACTTGCACACGTTCTATTTCCATAATATGCTTTATTAGATTTTTTCGTGTGCATGTCTGAGTTTTGGGTGGGGTCAGTTCCAGGTCAGGGCCAATTGTACTGAGGGGTACAAGGATCACAGCCTCCAATTAAAGGCAGGTGATTTGGTTCAAAAACATTTTTTGTTATGCTGGTTCTGGTTGAATGTCTCTTCACATCCCGATAGCTATCAATACGTTCAGTGGTCTAAATGTATTTTTATCAACTGTGGAAGACATAGGACCATAAAAAGTTCAACCAAACATTACGATAGGCTGTCCTACCTGCCTGTCATCCTATGTATTTGAATGCCTCCATGCACCTTGTTCGCGCAGACAGGATACAGTACGTCATCTGTGCATTCTAATACACTTTTACAGACCAAATGAGATTTTAAAATTATTTTAATATTATGCACTTCATACTGTAATGTTTTCTCACCGGTGAATGAAACATGAGGTAATCTGACAGCGTTGCATTCAATCTACCACCAATGTCATCTCTCATCAGGCTGCTGATTAGCCTCTGCAGCCTGTGCAAGTGTTTTTTGGAGGCGTGGCTTTGCAGAGGCAGGTGGGATCTTGTTTTTAAAGCTAGCTTGCTATTGCTAGCCTTTCCGAAATCACCTACCATAACTGTAATGCAGGAACATTTAATTTATAACATAGTGGGTGCTTTCAACAAATTTTGCAGAGAAAGATGGCACATACTGTAAAAAAATAAAATAAAATAAAGATAAAAAGGAAAGAATTAAATTGGGGGAAAAATAAATCAATAGACAGTCTTAAAACTTTTTGGGCTAATAAAGGTATTTTCTATTTAAATACTTATATCATGTTAAAAAGACAGTTTGGACAAAAATTTGAAGTTTGTCATCATTTGATATTATCATTTATGCATGATCTGCTTTATACACAAAATGTGTTAAGCAGACGTTTTAAGAGACCAGGGACAGCTATGGTCACCATTCACTTTCATAACAGGAAAGAGAGCAGCACAAACTTCTTTGTGTTGCACAAAAGTCACACAGGTTTGACATGAATGAGAGTGAAAGTTGCAATTTATTTTATTTTTGTCTGAACTGGTCCCATAAATAAAAGTAGATTTACTTCCCTGAAAAATAAAACTGTGGTTCTACCCAAACATCCTGACACCGTAACACTGACTTAACCAATAGTATGGATTTGGGGGAGGGGCAATTTGTTGCTCCAACAAACGGAAAACATGGGGAGTTTTTTTTTTTTTTTTTTTATAGTTTGAAATCAATAATCAACTCCAAGACTTGTCCAAGCAAGCTAAAAATGGCATGGTGGCATTTTTTTTTATCTCAAATTTCCTTTTTTAATCAGTTAGGTTGAGGGTAGGGTTTAGTGTAGGTGGAACATTCTTTTCAAACTTGACTCTTAGCAACACTCAACAGACATTTCATTTCTGAACTGCTTCTAGATGTACAATAATCAACATAAAACACTTCTGTTCTGTTTTAGATCAAACTGAACACTTACAACCACTCACTGAATTTGTCGCGTGATATTTCCTGGTTTGGAAATAGCTTACTTCCACAGTGAACTTCAGACAGAATGAAACTGAAGACATGGTTAAATGCATGGTTATGTCAACATGCATCGAAATATTATAATAAATAAGGCTGCACGATTATGACAAAAATCATAATTGATTATTCCCTTGAAATTGCAGTTGCGATTATTTATGATTATCACAATTTACACTGAATGATGTTTTTACCATTGTTTGATGCAACTGCATGCCATATTATTATATAAAAATAAGCAGAAAACACTAACTGAAAAACCTTAAGTGCTTTTCTATAGTATTAAGCCTCAAATGTTATATACACATCAGATTGGATTCTTTAAAATATATTTAAAAAAGTAAATACATGAATGATATTATAATGTTATACTAAAAGTAAAGCAATGGAAAAACCCTTAAGATAACATGAAGAAGAAAAAGACATCTTAAGCTTGCAGAATAACATGCCAGCTTAATTACCGATTTGAAACGATTACTTAATTGTGGCATCTATAATTGTAATCACGATTAGTAAATCAATTGAATGTGCAGCCCTCATAATAAATATACAGATATTTTTAGTAGGCCTAATTATACTGATGCAGATGAAGCTCATTTTCAAAGCGAGCTGGGCAGCATATCATATACATGTCAAACATGAAGCCATTGGATACACGGAGATATTTTAACGTCTAATTAAACTCATTAACTGCTGATTAGCGATTGCCTTGCCTGTGGCAAAGTAGGGCCTCTCATCATTTGGCCGACTTGAGTTAGCTGGCAGGGGAATAGGGCGTCCGGAGCTTAACAGGCCTGCTTTTGTCCACAATGACAAGCAACATGAGGAAGCCAATGCTGTTTTATTAATTAGTCCCTTTGAAAGTTGAACCATGTGGCTACACACATTACGACATTTTTGAGGCTGCTCCACGCATGCACACTTCTCCATCTCCCTTGCTCTCTCTTTATTTTGCAATGAACAACTGAGGGCTGGTGGCCGATCATTACAGATGATCCATTGTTTCATAGCATGACCTTTGTGAGTCTGCTTATTTTAAAGCACCGCCCCTGCAATGCCTAAATCTACCAGGCTCTCACTTTTAATTAAACGCAAATGAGAATGTTTGCTTTGATGAAAATGAGAAAAATCTTAGGTCATGCACGTTCGTTATTTTCAACATTTAAATAGTTAGCTTTGTTTTGCAATTGGTGCCTCATGTTGATGCAGCAAACCCGAGGCACTGATGCTTTTGTTTTTGCCATGACTCACCCTTGTTTATCTGCCAAAAAAACAATGATAGCATTATACGTGTGAGATTAGGTTTTGACAGGACATGTGCGGGGAGCGTTCGGCAGCAGGCGAGCTCGGGATTACGTGCTAATGTTAAATCTGCATATGGTACAAGCAGAAATCAGCTTTAATGGGTCTGTAAAGCCAAACTAATAAAGATTATTTCTAAGCTGATGAGAAATTAATACTGAATGTGAGGCTGGATTCAAATCGATGCTTAGTTTGGCTCATGAAAATGAACTACAGTACGTTCTGTCCTCGTTTTTTTTTTTACTAATTCCAGTGCATGATTACAAACAACTGAAGAGAAACAACAAAGACAGACTGAACAAAACGAGTTATTGTAAATGACATCGTTTCAGCCGTTTCATATTTTTCCTATTAAAGTTATGATTCAGTGCATTCTGTCACAAATACTGCCGGGGTAATATCACAGTGATTCTCAGGGTCATTTAGAGACATTTTCTTGCCTTTTTATACATCTCTGAACCCCCATTCACTGATCTCTCACATCAGCAGTTGCTCAAGACCTGGGGAATCTCCTAATGGACTTTTCACTGAACAAATAATTAGATAAGTTAAGTCATTAAGGGTATAAGATGAAGTGCTACCATGGAGATCTCAGGGTGACTGAACACCATCTCAGCATGGATACTGACTCATCCTTCTGGACATGTAAACCTCTCTCTCTCTCTTTTGTTTTTCTCTGTCTATAAACGCAATGGAGTCAGATCTGTTAATCAATCCTGTTTGATCCACAGTAAACATCACAATAACACAGTCAGAAAAGTATGTCAGCAGGCATTATATTCATAATGGCTTGCAAAAGAAAAGTAACAAGTTTAATCCATCGACTAAAGCTGCGGTCTGGACTGAAACAAGACAAAACAAGCATAAAAGTCAGACAGCACAATCAGACAAAATATGGTTCAAATGTAAAAAAAAAAAAAAAACTAAAGGAAAGTGCAATCTCCCAAACAGCACTACAATAATATATAGCGTGACCTCGGAGGAGGTAGGAATATCAGTGCTAGATATTGCAATGTTGAGGAGTCGCCGTGGGATGTAGCCATAGGTGGGAAATTGGCTCAGAGGGCAGCACACCTGCTGTTCATGTGAAGTCCAAAGCCTCTTTGCTCAAGTACCGACTGGCCCACATCAGATCAACAACAGCAGGACAGCCATATATCCTGATGAAAGATTCACCTCATCATTTGTAAGATGGAACTAGTCAAATCCTGGGAGTTCTCATCAGCACTAGAAAGAAACGTGTTGTTTAGAGCAGTGCTTCTCAACTGGTTTTGCTTTTTGCAATTTTACATTGGACATCAAGTGGCACCCCAAACACAGTACCAAAATTGTTTATCATACAAGAGTAAACAAAAATGTCAAGCAACCTCTTCATGCGACGTTCCGCCTTATTTCATGCTTCCGCCCCAAAAAAGCTCATGCCACCCAAGGTGCTACAATTTGTATCATATACAAGTAATTTCAAATTAAACACGCAAATGTATTAATATTCCAAAACAGCACAGAGTCTGATCAGATTGTGCATGATTAGTGATGCAACAAATAATAATTATTTTAATGCTTTGGCCAATTCTAAAATTCTGAAATTTAGTCTAAATAAATAACCAAAACACTAAAAACCAAAAACTTGATTGTTTTAAAAGCTTCATGTCAATTTAGTCATCACATTATAAAGATTTGGCAAATAGCAAATATTTAAAATTGTTATTAAATACATATTGGCATGTAAAAATTATGAAAATGAACATGTATAATCCAATATCAACTGATACAATACAATATAAATAACAACATAAAAACAGCATAAAGTCTGAATAGATGCAAGACCTTGTCAACAAAAACACTGATAAATGCATGATTAGGAAATCAACAATATTAACGTTTCAAATAAGTATTATGGCCAATGACGATACCCAAAAAATGGCCACAATATTTACACATTATATTTTAAATTTAGTCTAAATAATGGAGGCATCATATAAATGTACAATCCTGATATGTACAGATTTGCTAAAGATGACATTTAAGCGTGTAAATAAATTATTCTTGTTTTTAAAGCTTATCATTAGAAGTCAGAATAATAATCTACATGTAAAAACAGAAAAAAAATTACATGCACAGTTAAATGTCCAAAAACAACTGATAGAAAATAATTGTATTATTTAAAAAATCTTGATATTAATAGTTTATATTACAGAATTATTATACACACACACACACTCAATTTTTTTAAATAAAAGGCACAAAAGCTGTCACTGGGGCGGTACCTTTTTAAAAGGTACGGTGGTTGCACTTTATTTTACAGTACGTGTACTGACATGTACTTATAGTGTACTTACAGTGTATTTATCTAAGAAAGTTCTGGTAACACAAGGTAGCTACATGGGTTAGGGTTAGGTTTAGGGGTAGGTTCAGGGTTAGTACCTAGTTATAAAATAGTTATTGTAATTACTATAATAACTACATAGTATGTACATGAGGAACAGGACTGTAAAATAAAGTGTTACTGGTACCGGTTTTGTAATTTTAGGTATATGTACACTTTAGGTAATAATTTGTACCTTAAAAAGGTACAAATGTGGACTTTTTAGGTACAAAGCTGTACCTTTTGAAAGGTATCGCCCCAGTGACAGCTTTCGTACCTTTTTTCTGAGAGTGTGTGTGTGTGTGTGTGTGTGTGTGTATATATATATATATATATATATATAATATTTATTTTATTTGATTTTGATTTTTTTTTTTGCTGTGTGATAGCAATTTAGAATAACTGGTTAAAAAAATATATCTACATTAGATATAATTTCTCAAAAAGAGTGAAAAGGCTTCATTCAGTCAATGTTCCCACTTCACAAGGGCTAAAAGTCCAGACCAAACTAGTGATCTACATTATTCTGTGCTGTAGTGGAAACTGAAATGATCAGTTATATATAACACACACCACAATAGATTGTTGGCCATGTGAAAATCATGAGTATCCAATCACACATAGACTATAAATCATTGATACATTGATCTCTTTTGCAACCACATCTGGCAAAAACACACAGTGGACTTCAATCTTCAGTTCAAGCAAAATGGCGATGTGTGAAATTCAAAAAGCCATAATACTGTAGAAGCTTAGATTACGCCAGTTATACAGGCAGAAAACTGTGAAAAAATGCTGCTTTGAATCTGTACACTGCCAGACTGAGGAATGCAAACCCCATGACACAGAGATGACTGAAACAGATTTGATTAATTTTATCTGTCATTAGTGTTCACTTGAATAATACATTAATACTTGCATAGAATTGGGAATTGTGCAAACATGGGCAGCTGTCTAATTAAATATCAATGAAAGAAAGTCTGCCCATCGATATCACACACAAGTCTTGTGCATTAAATATGTTTAGTGTTGATGGTGATCATGGCACAATTCAGCCACAATCATTGCTTGTGGGTCATTAATAATTAATGAAAACTGAGTGAACAGGTAAAGAGTAAATTGATCTTTATTTTACTAAACTTTACTCAAGTCTCACTTGCACATTTAGTTATAATCTGATATAAAGCAAACTTGTTAAAGCCTAAATTTATTTTGTAAATGCAAAAAAAAAAAATAATAATAATTATATATATATATATATATATATATTGTCACACACCTGGACTCATTTAATGTGTTTTTGCCCGTGACCCAGTTTCTGTCTTTCCGTGTTTGATTAGTTCCCAGGTGTGTCCATTATCTTCCTCATGTGTTCCATGTCCCTGTTAATTTAATGATTCCATCCACCTGTGTTTCCCCAATTATCTGTTGTACATAAGCCTTGTCCTTCAGTTCTGTTTTGTCGGGTCTTCTCACTTGCAGCTCACTTGTGCACTTGCTACTTACGTGTGTCTACCTCTGTGCTCCATGTTGGATATCCCCTGTGTTGGATATATTAAAAGCCTTATTCCGTTTATCCTCGACTCCGTATTCCTTCAGGCAGCGTAAAACCGTGACAGAAGACCCGACCTAAAGGAGAAAATAGAAAACTGCGTGTTCTTCCCTCCGTTTTGCTTTTGTTTTTTCACAGTCTTTTCGTTTCTTAGTGTCTATGGATCCCCTCTATCGTCCCGAATTCCTCATCCTCCTGCTGAAGCAGGAAGGACGTTCTCTCGAGGACCATACCAGACAGTTTTCCTTATTAGCTAATGCCACCAGCTACCCGGACGGCGCGCTCTGCACCTTCTACAACACCAGCCTGAACTCCAAATGCAGAGCGTTGTCGTCCGAAGATGGTCCTCGAGAGGATTTCGCCGCATACGTGGAGTGGACTCTGGCGAGAAATGGGTCACCTCTCACCATCTGCCCCATAGAGGACCTCGCCAGCCCCACTCCCGACCCAGAGACCAGCCAGCCACCATCACGCCGCACGGAGCCAGAGCCCACCGCAGCCGCAGAGCCCGAGCCATCCACTGTCAGGGAACAGGATCTCGAGAGCACGACTGACCAGGTGTGTGAGCCGGCAACACCGTGCATCGTGGGAGTCCTCGTGGAGATCGAGGGCGTGGAGGAAAGCCCTGCCCACACTCCTGCGACTGAGGGTGAGCTGTATACAGTCTCTGAAAGTCATATGGAGCAAGTTCTGGATCTGATGGACTGGTCTACGGAGGTAATCCCTAATATTCCTGTTTCCCCGCTGGTTCCGTCCAGCCCTGATTCCCCTGTATACCCTCTCAGTCTCCCACTCCTACCTCCTCCAGTCATTTCCTCTGCTCCATTTCCGCTGGTTCCGCCCAGCCCTGAGTTTTCTGTTTCTCCGCTGGTTCCGCCCAGCCCTGAATCTTCTGTTTCTCCGCTGGTTACGCCCAGCCCTGAGTTTTCTGTTTCTCCACTGGTTACGCCCAGCCCTGAGTTTTCTGTTTCTCCGCTGGTTACGCCCAGCCCTGAATTTTCTGTTTCTCCGCTGGTTACGCCCAGCCCTGAGTTTTCTGTTTCTCCGCTGGTTACGCCCAGCCCTGAGTTTTCTGTGTCTCCGCTGGTTCCGCCCAGCTCTGAATCTTCTGTGTCTCCGCTGGTTCCGCCCAGCTCTGAATTTTCTGTGTCTCCTCTGGTTCCGCCCAGCCATGATTTTTCTGTTTCACCGCTGGTTCCGCCCAGCCCTGAATCTTCTGTGTCTCCTGTATTCCCTCCCAGCCTCCCTCTCCCACCTCCTCCCAAACCTGCTGGTCCCTCTACTCCTCTTTCGCTGGTTCCGTCCAGTCCTGATCCTCCTGTCCTTCCTCCCATCCTTCTCCTCTCTCCTCCTCCTAGACCAGCCAGTTCCTCGTCATCCCTGCTGGTGCCAGTCAGTCCCGCAGCTCACCCTCAGTCCGCGCCATCGGGGCGCGGTGGTTCGCCGCTGGACTGCCAGTCTCCAGCTCCGCCTTGGCGTGTTAAGGCCCTGTCTCCGCCTCCAGCCTCCGAGCCCTGGACTCCTCCTCGGTCCTTCGACCCAGCGGCTCCGCCTTGGCTCTTAGCTCCCTCGTCTCCACCGTGGCCTGTCATCCCACCTGCTCCACCGGGCTCCCTCGTCCCTCCGGCTCCACCTTGGTCAGTCGTCGACCATCCGCCGCCTCGGGACTCCACTCCTCTGGTTCCACCTCGTCACTCCATCCCTCCGGCTCTGTCAGGCTCCTCCTTCCCTCCAGTTCCACCTCCATCCTCGGTCACTCCGGCTCCACAGCGGTCTGCCAGGACCCTGCCTCTGCCTTGGTCGCCTGAGCCTTCAGCTCCACCTAGGCCCTCCGGATCCTCGACGTCACCCTGGCTCTGCGGCTGTGCTGCTCCATCTTGGGCTCCTCACCCACCGGTGCAGTCTCCGCCTGTCGGCCCCCTGGTGTCGTCGACCCTTCCTTCACCATGGCTCCTCCCGCCGTCGACCCCACCTTGGATCTCCGTCCTGGCTGGTCTCTGGTGGACCATCTGGCTCCTCCTGCTCCTGTCTCCTCCCTGGCTCCTTCCTCCGTCGTCTCCTCCCTGGCTCCTCCTTCTGTGGTCCCTGTCTGCTGGCCCCCTCCTGGAAGTCCGTCCTCCACCGGAACCTCCTCCCAAGTTCCCACCTACGCCTCCCCCTGTTGTTTCTACGGTGCGAGGACGCACCTACCGGGAGGGGGGAGTACTGTCACACACCTGGACTCATTTAATGTGTTTTTGCCCGTGACCCAGTTTCTGTCTTTCCGTGTTTGATTAGTTCCCAGGTGTGTCCATTATCTTCCTCATGTGTTCCATGTCCCTGTTAATTTAATGATTCCATCCACCTGTGTTTCCCCAATTATCTGTTGTACATAAGCCTTGTCCTTCAGTTCTGTTTTGTCGGGTCTTCTCACTTGCAGCTCACTTGTGCACTTGCTACTTACGTGTGTCTACCTCTGTGCTCCATGTTGGATATCCCCTGTGTTGGATATATTAAAAGCCTTATTCCGTTTATCCTCGACTCCGTATTCCTTCAGGCAGCGTAAAACCGTGACATATATATATATATATATATATATATATATATATATATATAATTTAAATGTTTGAATTTAGGCATCACAACATTACAATGTACTTTTTAAAAAACACATTTTTATTTTGGAGTTGAATCCCTTGAATAATACATTAATACACACATAGATGTGAGAATTGCGCACAACAAACAGCCGCCTGACTAAATATCTAAAATATTAAAACGTTTTCTGCCCATTGATATTTAGCGCTGATGATGATGATGATTCGCCGCACATTTCAAACCTCCAGCTTATCAATAATGAGCCATTCATGAAAAGAGTCATGAAAACTAACCAAATGGGTAAAGATAAAGAATAAATCAATCTTTATTTTACTAGACTCTCTACGCAAGTCTCACTCACAGATTTAGTTGCGATCTGATACGAGGCTTTAATTTGTGTGTGCCGTTAGGATAGCGGTGTGTCACTGAGCCGCACGAGGAGCAGAAACAAACAATGAACAACCATAATCTGGGGCTTGAATCGTAGGTCACCGGGGGGCTGCTTGCGCTGCCTCCCAGTAAGTGTTGTGATGTCAGCTCCTTTACACACTCGCCATCCATCTTACTGAAGCAATGGAGTCCACTGCAAAAAAAGAGAGAGAGAGGGAAAGAAAAACAATGGCTGAACGTATGTTTAGGGAAATAAATGAAATCTAAGGGTAAAGTACTCCTCCCCAGATGCAAAATTTTTGACACTGATTCTGGAAACAAATGACGTAGGGGCCCCGCTAGGCCACAGCAAGACAGTTGGGGGAACAAATGTCCTCTGATCTAAATGCCCTCTAGTTTTAAGAGTCTAACCTACGAGCATTACACCAGGGCCCGCTAGCTAGGCTAACGCAGGCCATTATGCTCCTCTGCTCTTTACCTGCGCAATAGAGACAAGAGAGAGAAACAATGGAGCTCCTCTTCAGCTATCCACACAGCACCTGAAGCAGAGCATGTCTTATTCCTCGCCCGAGGCCTTCCACCCCGCACAGGCTCGGATCACACCAAACAGTTCATCTTTAAAGCACGTCGCACGGAGACGCCGCAGTCATACTGATACCCAGGCTAAAGGTGCGAGGCTCTAGCATGCCTTTCTATCCCAGCATGCTAAGCTCAGAAAGATACAGGCTTTTAGATGAAGACCCAGCAGCTACCTACGTTATAAATAATGTCTGAGACCATTGTTAACAGTGCATTGAAAGCCATATCTGGTAACAGAAAAACGGGGGTTTTCTGAAAAACAAAAAACTACAAAATAAAATGCATTAACATCTATTTTAAATATTTTTACATTTGAACAATTCTTAAACTTAAAAGAAAACACACTTCTCCTATAAGGCTCCTCTTTGTTCTTCAACAGAGGATCTAAGCTTCCCTTTTAGTCACGAGCCATCTAAATGGGAGCAAATCTTATCATCTAATCTCACCTTGTTATAACTATGTAAGATATGATTATATGAACCCTCTGTCAAAAGAGCATCATGCGGTTATAGTTGTACTGAGTTTCATTTAGGATGTTTCTCTTTTCTACCCACTTCTTGTGCATGACACTACACATAAATCGGATGAAACATTTCACACTGCTCATCATCACACAAACAAAATATCATTTCAAGGAGGATTTTCGAGAATAAAAATAGAAATGTCGTGTTAGTGCACTACCAGTGTTTTCAGGAGAAAAAAAAACTGAAATATGATTTCTTAATGACGGAGGAAATATAGCAGACTACAAATTATATTTTTATTAAAGTATATCAATAAAATACACTAATAATAATAATAATAATACCACAAAAGTGTGATTTTTTTTTGTGTGTGTGTAAACAGAACTATACAAAACATGTTGCAAAAATGTATCAGCAAAGCGACTCAAGCGACCAAAAATGCATACATTTATATGGAAACAAATGGTTTTTTAGAAAATTAAATAATACATGAAACATATTTATACATGGTATGTGTGATCTGTTTCTCTCTGGATTTGCTGCATTGCATTCTGAAAGTCATTCTCTTGTTAAAGGCTGGCCCTAAAGCACTTCCAATTTCCACGGTCTACCTATGCCTCCTATTGGCCTGTTTCATTCAGTCACCCTTTACTGCATGCTGAGTGCAATCTAAAAGCGCAGAAAGACAGCGAGAAACCGAGGTGGTTGAGGGTGGGGGCAAGAGGGAGATGAGGTTAAGAGAGAAACAGAGAAAGAATGATATCTTATGAATGTTGACCACTGTCTCCTTACATAAATCTGCACATTAAGTACAAGAAATGAGCCTTTTGCTGCTGAGGCTTGGACAATGGAGTCTGAATCAGTAATGTCATTTAAAAGCATTCACATCAGAGGAGATGGCGGACCCAGATTAGAGAGACTCCGTTACCATCAGGCTTGGTGTGTCATACACAGTCCAGTGAAGGATAGCGCCCAAACACAGCAAAACATGATGAGACAAGTCACACTTAGGTTTGAAATTTGTCTACTTGAAACTGAAATTTGTACATGCCTTACTATTAAAAGAAACCAAGAGATGCAAAACCATTTACTATTTGTGTGTGTGTATATGTATGTACACAATATGTATGAATAAACATGGATAAATAAGTATTAACAGTACTGTAAGTGGAGAAATGGCTTTAAGGTTGATTAGAAAAGAAAAGGAAAATAATTCCTTTTTTACTTCTACTGATCACTTTCTGATGAAACAAAGATTGTATTTTGTAAATCCATTTGTATTGTGAAGTCTGTCCCTGTTTAAATGTAACTTCGATAACAGAACACACATTATAAACCACAAAAAAAAACATTAATATATATATAATACACAAATATTTGATTAATATAAGAAAGCTGTTTTCAACCTTGATTATATATACAATTTGTGTATATATATATATATATATATATATATATATATATATATATATATATATATATATATATATATATATATACACACACACACAAAATAATCATATTAGTATTATTTTTGAAGGATCATGTGACACTGAAGGCTGAAGTAATGACTGCTAAAATTTCAGCTTTACCATCACAATTACATTTTAAAATATGTTAAAACACAAAAAGGATATTAAATAATTTCTTAAAATATTACTGTATTTTGATCATGCAGCCGTGCTGAGCATTAGAAACAGCCTTATGTTTAAAACGGCTGTGATGCTTAACACTGTTTGTATCTAATATTATTGTGTTGATGTATACACATGAAATGTATGTACTGGCCTCATAAAAAAAAAAAAAAAAAAACCATGATCATACAAGCCATATTTAGTTTAACTATAAATAAATAAAAAATAAAGCAGTACCTCTTAAAAAGGAAAAATCTTTTAATTTGATCAAACTTTAATTCTAAAATCAAGAAAGCTTCTGATCATTGTCCACACTGATGAGAGGAACCACACTTTCAGCTTTTATTTTACCCTTTTGTTCAATCCAAAAGCTCCAGATGGAATATATGCATTTTGTGTAGTAAAAGAGACAAGACTATTCCAAGCTTCATACATGACCAGAGAGGACACTCCATCGGTGTAAAAATCACTAAACGCACGTGCATTCAGCATTAGGGCCAAAACACCATGCATTAGTATAGTCATAAATATTGCCGCACGCTAAAAATGACAGCATAAATGTGTGGAATCAGAGGGATTAGAATGTTTGAAGAAATGAAGCATGTAATGACGCTAGATTCACCTCCATTATTTTCAGCCTGCCACAATTCCTCCATTACTTCACTTAAGAGACCACATCAAAGATGCAGCTGACGCCTTTGAAGCATGTATCGGAAACTGAACTCTCAATGGCCCCATTTTACAAAGCTTGACTCCGGGATCCCACAAAGTTCCAAGAAGCATATGACCCTCCCATTAGGCAGAACACAAAAAAAGGGGTCAGGCACCCACAAACCCCCGCACATTTCAATTGGTAATGGAATCGCACGGGCGATAATTAATGTCCCGCTTTCCAAATGTGGTTCATTTGAAATATCTGCTAAATCCCTTTTTCTGCACCGAACCGCTGCTTTTATTTTTTAAGGAGTAATCCTGCTATTGTTGAACCTGAACAGAAAGTGAGACCCAACGAAGCACTGAAGTGGCAAAAGACAAAAAAATAAATACATTTAAAAAAAATTGACAGTGATCTAGGTGACCGATTCGATTCCCTTTTGACACTCGGCCACAGTGGCTCTACGCTTGCCGACTCCAGCTCGGACCGTATACAGCATGGACCATCCAAACCAAACTAAAACGAAGAGGTTGAGAAGCTAAAGTGTATTGGATCTGGTAAGAGTTAGTCGATTGTTTCTGGCCTATGGGTGGTGGTTTATGCTAATGTTAGTATCAATACAAACAAAGGCCATACAGCTGTACAAAGTACATCAAGGAAATGAAAGACAAGGCTGCCTCTGTCAGTGCAGTGTACAATAAAAGAGGGATTTAAAGGCAGGCCGACCGATCACTGGGGAGCCACAAAATGAATGAACTGTAGAAATGCTCCGAGTTGATCCTTTTCGCTAGCGGTTTAGGGACTAGCTAATGGTCGGGACAGAAAATATATAACCCAGACACGTTTGGGCATCACAAAGGTCAGGGAAGGGTGAAACCAAGCAGACAGAATGATAGGGATCCTGTCATAAAACGCCATTATTGAGGGAATAAGTGATGAATTTCTGTAAGCCATTAGATAAAACATTTCTGATTAGGAAGACGTCGTCAGCCATCACGTGAGAAATTTATACAGGGGTTAAATCTGAAGTACAATCAATACGCTGTTTGAAACATTTAATGACAATTAAATGAAGAACGGGGGCTTCAAGGTGAGAACAACCATTCATTTCTGAAAGATGCGTTGCGGATTTTAAAAAACAAAGTATAAATATATCACACTCACTGGAGAAACACAGTGATTGATTATCATTTTTAGTTGTAACTTTTTGTGTGATAAAAAAAAATCATGTACTGTATAAACAAAACAAGAAAAAAAAAATTTTGAAAGATATTTTAGCATCACATCAATTATGAAATTGGAAATAATCATCCTTGTGTTGACATTACAGTATTAAATTCTTCAGACCGGTCTGGTGAAGAAACACAAAGAGATTGAGCACTTGATACATATGAAGGGTTTATGACAAATCTCTCTTATCCACAATAAATCCATTCTTTTGTCCATTTCAGAATGTCCTCATTATTAAAATCTGGCAAAACAAAAATAGTATTTATGCTGATGGCTTAAATTGCATTGAAATTAAGATTCTTACAGCTTAAAAACCCTCAAGTGCTCAATAAAAGCTCCTCAGAATTGCCAAGAATGGTGTATTACTGTATTACTATATTTTTCTACTTCCCTGTATTACTTAATCTTGTTTAATTTCATTTTCTCCTTTCTCATTATGCCTCTTTCTATAGTTTGTCTCTCAAATTATATGGAAATTACACCTAAAAGCAATAAAGGGTCATCTAAAATGGCTGTGTTGAAGATTGAATCATGAATTTCAAGGACCTATGAACGCAAGCTTCCATTACGGTCCAATTCCCAGCTTATTTCCCCGATATACATCTCCTGGCCTGTATTCAAAATTTCGCCGTTCCTCAAGTGACAAGAGCATGTCTCGGACATCTGAGAAGTAAAGGCTTATTCCTGACCCGGTTTCCATGGTAACCCAGTGCTGACTATCTGCTGGCAGGTTTTGACACGAAGGAGAAATGTAGGTCTGGCTGTCTTTGTTGAGCATTATATGTTTATGTTTACATGTTTAACAGGATTTTTTTTTTTTTTTTATCAGATTGTGCTTTAAGGTTAATATACAAAATATACACCATTTTCTGTGGAAAATATTTTAAATAAATATTGTGTCATTAAATGGTTGTTTCTAATTAAAACTTAATACTAATTGTTACTATACTGATATTACAATATTAGGAAAAAATGGATAACATATTTGACAATGATATTTTATTTTTTTTTTGAGTGGGGGGGGGGGATCAATGGACTTGGCTTGCTTTACAGGCCATCATACTGCAATTCATAATTATTTACCAACCCAGAGTACAAGAATTAGCATTTTGATTTATACTGACCCTGTTCAGGTTCAGGTCAATATCACTTCCATTTCTAAATCAATTCAGGAGAACGAATTGAAAATGAATTGATTGCTGAATTCCCCTTTGGTTTCCATATAAATGTCCAAAAAATGTATCCAAGTTCACCTCTTACATCTCTTAAATCTCATCTCTTTACCTGCTTTCTGAATCAGCCTAATTGAAGCTCGAATAGACGCCTTCATGAGATACATTACCCGACACACATACAAGTTCTATAAATCATCCTAACATAAAAACATAACTATATTTTATCCTTTTAGTATGATTCACTTCAGTAAATTTTGAAATTTTAGCTATTATAATTTTGACTGAAACTAAGAATAAAACAATCATGGGATAACAGACTGAGAACAATCCCTCTCCTGTCTCTTTGTAATTCATAAATTGCCAAAGCTGACCACCGTTACTTGTAAAAGCAATCTGGCATCCCTCTTTCATTTCTCCATCTCGCTCCACGATCCTCCAGCAGTATTAGCGATACTAGGAAAGGTCACATGATAAATGACTGACAAACACATCAAACCATATTAGCTTGTAGCTTTGTTATCACCTGACGGCAGAGATAACAGAAAAAATGAAGCTTCTCCCGAATCATTCGGCTTTGTGTTTTGCCTGCTCTGCAGTCTAAATCAGAAGGAGGGATACTAAGGGGAGAAGGGAGAAGAAGAAAAAAAAAACAAGAATCTGGCGGTGGCTGTTTGTCTCAGGGTCTGACAGTGGGAGAGCAATAATATGCATTAATGATGGTGCGTGTGCAAGTCTGTGCAGCCAGGAGCAGTCAGTCACATTGGCTACCAGGAGGTGCCAGTGAGCACTTACACACACACACACATATATATATACCCCTCCCCAAGGCCCCCAAGGTGAGAGTGACCACCGGCCCCTGTCTACCCTTTGAGTCAAATCAGGGTTTTCCAAAAGAGTGATTAAGAATGGCACAGGCGTGTTGAGAAGCGGGAAGAAATTTGGAAATGGCAGTTCAGAAACAATCAAGGGGAATTTCAAACGGATCAGCCTGGGAGGTTCTGAGCACGAGTTAGACGCTATCTCAACTTTCCAACTGAAAAAATCAATCACATCTCCTCCAGGATGAGAAAAGTAATATGAAAAACAAGCGCAATGGCTTCCATCTGCGCAACACAAAACTGTTCGGTTCCAAAATGAATTGCCATAGATATTTCCTTCCCCAGCTTCCTGCTTTTTATTAGTGTTCCCCATCAGCCTGTTCTCATTTCTCAGTTGTACTTTTGGTAGTTATGTACTACAAAAAAAAAAAAAAACTGTTCCGCTGAGAAAATTGGGTAGCTACAGTTAGCAGGTTAATATTCCGCAAGTTAATCGAATTGTTACTTATAGACAACAAAGAACGACAGCTAAAGACGACAGAAACAATTTCTACTGGGTTGGAAACAACTTTCAATTGCAAAATGAAAGAACAAACATAGGGACTTGTAGGCACTTACATTGCATTTCTTTCTTATCTTTACATAGTATTCTTTTTTTTAATAAAGACTTCTATTCTATATTCTATACTGCCCTACAAAGCAAAAAGGCAGTAACTACGCAGAGTGCAGAACTGAGAAAAATGACTTAAAAGTAATTACTGTACAAACAACTACCATTTTTCTCCAAAACGACACACATTTCAGATAAGATGTTTTGTCACATAACAAAGGATGCCTTGAATGTCATGAAAATGACAATAACTAATTTTTGACCAAAAATGCAGTTACTGCCTTTTTCCTTTGTAGGGCAGTATACTTATTTTTACTTAATGTTGCATTAATAAGATTAGTGTATAGCACTTTATGGATATACATCTATAGTTTTGTATGGTATTATACAGTACAGATATTCTACTGCATCACCACAGGTGATTCAAAACAATGTTTCTTGCACTGAATTTACTTGGTAGCAACTTTTCCGTGCGCTTCCTTTCCATCTTAAGCCTGACAGCATCTTTAAACATAGATTTCAGTGTTAGCAGGCCAGTTTGAGCGCTTTGGGTTATCCACTCCAACTTATGGACATGACCTGAGTGGGAGAGGAAGAGATTATGGCAGAATGAGCGAGGGAGAGGGCGCTCGGGACCTAAGCTCCCTCACATGAAGCTTTCATTACATGAAGGGCGAGCCGCAGAGAAACCTGATTTACCATGGGACTGTGTTCCTGCGCCAGAAAGCCAGTGCTCCTGTCAACCTCCATACCGGTATCTCTTACTGTAGCTAGATGGAGAGAAAGAAAAAGAGAGCCTAACAATCCTTGTCAGAGCCAAATACTGTCTTTAGCCCGTGTACGGATTTGAAATAATTGCAGTTGTCATTAATGCCAAGAATCAGGCAGTGGCCTGCAATGGTGGAGCCAGGGCAGATGCTAACGAATCATGTCAAGCCATGCATACTTGACATTTATTACATAAAACAATAAGCAGCAGAAACCTCTTGCTGCATAATTACACCATTTAGACATGATCGGGATCAGACGTAATGAAAAAGACCTGCAGGAAAAAATAAATTAGTTGCCATCTGCTTTCCTGGAGGGCCTGCCACCACCCTGGAGAGACATCACGGATAATGTGAGACTTTAGGAGCTCTGCTTTAGCTGGGGAATGACACTAATTCTGCCCAGTGTTTATCTCCCCTCACTGAGCAGGACTCATAAAGATTTCATGTTACTCAAATAAGCCCTACAGTTTTCACTCTGATCGTGCTATAGATAGATGTGCTATAGACACAGCAGGCTTTACACAATCTTACAGCATACGTTTTATAGAAAGGTATTAAGACAAAGCGTCTTCATTTCAGACTTATCGAAAGCTTAGTTTAACACCACCGTGGAAATTCAACTTAAATATTTATTAGGCTGAAGTTATAGTATCAACAATTCGCATAAATCAAATAATGTCAAATTCTCAATTAGGGGAATTTTACGGTTTAGAATTTAGTATTAATAATGATAATTGATAATTTCAATTTATATTTATAGAATTATAATATATATTATTATTATTATTATTACTAATATTGTTGCTATTATTATTATTATTTCTTCATCATCATTTAGGTCACTTTATAACAGTTTTCGACTTTTTTACTGTTTCCACAGCTGATACAACTTTCTTCCAAAACTGAAAATTGTAATTAAAATGTCAAATATCATTACCATCGCACAGAAACAATATTACAAATCATCATCTTCATACACACTGCACCAAAATCAAGAAGGTTGATTAAGGCCATGATCAGATGCTTATTCCAGGTCATACATGATAAATATTAGTTGTGGACTAATTATTATGTATTAAGTAATATCAACATAATATCATACTGTATGACGCATTAATCTCATATCTCAATAACACACACACATAATATAAAATGTTATATATTTATAAATTATGCCACAAATTATGACACTGGATACCAATTTACATCATGTTAAACAGATCATGCAAAAAACAACATACTACTAACAAAAGTACTAATTATAAAATTGTTCTTGTGTACTTTGCTTATATAACATGCATGCTATATTTAAAGGACGGGTCTGATATGGGTTTTGTGCAGTTTTCTGCAGCCAAGAGCAGCGAAGGCATATATAAGGCATTATTTTGGTGTGCTCCTGGCTACAGAGAATTAGAAAATATCAGACTGTCATTGTGATTTGATACTAGGATGAAAAATGTCAAAAGTGGAGATGACAAATCAGCCCAGTGAGGAGAAGTGGCTCTCAGACAGGGGATGTCATTTGTCATGATTGCCATTTGACTGCACTCCCAGTCCCCCTCCTCCACTGGCTTTTCTGCCTACAGATGAATGATACATTGATAGCCATTAATTCTAAATTACCCAAATTTGCCTAACTGCATCTAGCATGTTTGTGAAAATCAAATTTATCAGTGCTTTGCTTTTCCTTGTTCCATTTTTCCTCCCCTTCGCTCTCCTCTTCTTTGCCTTCCGCGGAGCCTGAACCTTTTCGGTGGACAGACGGGGAATTCGATTTGCACTCTGCACAATACACACAGCCAGACCATCAAACCCTAAGCTTGGTGACATTTCCAAATGTTCATCTCCCCTCATTTCAATCGTCCATTTGGAATGAATAAAACAGCCAGGCGACTTGAAAGAACGGCAGCCCCCTGAGCTTCGCTGAATCTATGGATCCTATCTCCACCTCCTCGAAACCCCCAACCCTTCTGCCCCCACCCTAAGCCCAACCTTTAGGAAGCCGAGAGGCTTTGTTGGAGGGGGACACAGCTGAGCCTGCCTCACATCCAGAGCCCCCTGCATAAAACTGGAGGTAATTAAGCCACAGCTTCAAGGTTGCATGGACACAAGACAATTCGGCCTAATGAAGTATCGATCGGCTGCAGCAGAAGTAAAACAAGTTGACATTCATTTAGAGGTACTAGTGAGAATATACCACAATGCCACGAATGACGTAAGGCTACAATGGCACACGGTTTAGTCATGAAAACAATGTAGTCTAGACTATAATACCTCTTGTTGAGCCACTTTGTCAAATCAATAATCACGACCATGTATGTTTTCCGTAAGGGTGTATAATATAGAGAGTTTGGTTATAAAAAAAAATTAAAAACTGATTTCAAAGAAAACTTAGATTTAACCAAATGAGTTTTACAAGAAGCAATGGCATTCCTCTTATCAAGATTTAGACTGATATCAGTCTTGTTAATAGAACAACGGACATTCAGATTGTATCAGACAGTGCGGTATTAAACAAATTCGCAATTATTCCAATATGAAATATCCTGAGAAACATACTTGATTTGGTCTGTCAGGAGATGTTCCTGAGAATATGATATTATTGCTCCAATGAGGTCTGATCTAGGTTTGGCTTCACTAAAAAAGGTCTACATGTCCTGAGAAAACCTCTCATAGCAGAAAACCCCCCAGTGACAATTGCATTTCTTTAGCAAATCTGACTCGTTAAAGTAGTTTGACTGACAAATGTTATGATTCATAACATCTGCCCTAGTTCAATGATTGAAAGCTTTTAATATTTTTTTTTTATTCAGCATTATGGTGGAAAACTTTTCACTCCCTTTTATTTGCATGTAATCGTTAAAATGTAAATTAATTTCTAAAATAATAGCAGATCCGCTTAAATTATGTTTGTTGAAAAGGCCTAATTTATTTATATGGTAAGGTTTTCACAATTTAAGTTGAATGTTTATTTATTTTTTATATATTTGAGTGCATATTAGGAGCATTAGGATGCAAATTACACATTTTACAGCAATTACAAAGAAAGAAAAGGTCTGATGGTCATCTAAACTACATCCCTTGCTAACAAAATGCTGATAAGAAGCATAATTCACCACAACTAATCAATTCATTTTATCTGAAATAAACACAGCTCCGCACTTTCCATGAAATTCAAACCGAGCACTCAAAACACCCACATTTGTAGCTTATCAGCCCAATCAAATGCAAGCATCTGGGCGACAGCAGAAATTTTTCCTTAAGTAATCGTCAATCTTTTAATGGAGTCCACAAATGTCAGTTGCCAATATGTTTTAGCATTAAATGCAGCAGGAAGGATCCAGAAAGGTGGGCTATTCAGCAGAACACAACGCATTGTTAAAAAGCCTCAATTATGCCAAATAGCCAGGTTTGGACACATATTTGCATTGTGTAATATCTACAATCAATGCAGACATGAAAGTCAATTTGACTCTGCCTCATAAGGTGAAACTCACAGTAAGTGAAAACCACTAGCGCTTTACATAAAAAGTACAGTGAGTTCCATTTGTCAGAGGCACGGTTCAAATATTTTGACATACTTTATGATAATAGCCGCATAAACCTGCTAACAAATCACCAATCATGTGCAAACAGGAAAAAAGAATCCGTTCCACTGCCAAAAAGATCACACTGATTCATTACTGTATCGTTGTCAAAAAATGGCAGTCAAGTGTCACGGTGCGTTAACATTAGTGCAAGGCCTTAAATACATTTACACAAAACAATTCCACCCACAGAAGCAGAATACTTTATATAAGTCCGCATAGCATTTGGAGTGAAGGTGAGAGATGCTCAAAGTGCAGGTCAGGTGACATGATAAACAGAGAACTGAACATGTACTCGAATCTCGAACTCCCTTTTATTCTCTCTTTGCTCATGGCATAGACTGCAAAGATTACATAACATAGCATAACTACACACTACATTAAGGATTCTGGTAGAAACACCTAAAGGCAAAAGCTCACTCTAAAAAGGTTTTTTATAAACATTTATATGGATATGAATTCAAAAACACATTTTGAAACAAAAGCTCAAAAAGTTTCAATGAAACATTGGTCATTCAGTTGCACAGACTAATTAAGAATTCAGACAGTGAATTATAAACCACCTAAACAGTTGATTTCACTTCACAGAAATACTACTTCTTTTTGATAGCTTATAGCGATCATAAATCACATAAATTATAAATCAGAGATTGTTTTGACACACACGAAGAGAAAAAAAAAAAGAAGCTGTCCAGTTTATGAAAGAAGTCAGCATAAATAAAACATTTTCTCATGGGCAATCATAAATATGGAGAAGCGAGGTGTGAAAATGAATATCTAGTCACCGCAAAAAAGAAAGGAAAAAAAAATAGGGGCGCATTGTGCAGGGCTGCTCTCTGCTTGTCTTACGGTGAGTTGTTTGGTTTCTTCTCTTACCTGTCACAGACGCAGGAGTCAGGCCAGTTTCTCCGAGGATTCTGCTGCTGCTGAAGACCGTCCGCAGAAACCACACTGTGAACACTTCACTGAAATACATATACATCAGATAATATTTGCGTCAAAACATCCACGACTTTAACTTTTGTCACAGCTCGCAAAACGCACAATGATCGCTGTATATATTTGCATGGATTGGATCTTGTGCAGCTCTCAGTTCTATTAATGTGTATATTTACATTCACAAAGCTGTACTCTGAAAAAAAGAAAAAGGTGATCAAACAAATTTCACCACACTGTATAATAATAATAATAAGAAGAAGAAGAAGAAGAAGAAGAAGAAGAAGAATTAAAAAAATAAATACACTAAAAATAAAACAGTAAAAAGAAATATACAGCTTAATTAGTTTCTGATAGCAAAAGCTTTTAAAGTAAAAAAAATAAACTTATTTATTGCTTGTTTTTAAAAAAGAAAATTTTAAAAACAAGAATTTTCATTTCCTTTTATTATGATTATATATATATATATATATATATATATATATATATATATATATATATGTATATACACACACTTGTAACCAGTGCACATTTGATTTCAAAAGAGAAAGAAATATGATAAACAATAAAAGAATATAAATAAATAATATAAAAAACACAAAACTTGATTCGCTTTTGATTGGAAAAGCTTTAAAGTTGTTAATAAAAAAAGTATTTTGATATGTATTGACATAATAAATAAATTTTAATATTAATTGAATTAAATTATATATATATATGATTTATTTACATTTTTTATACAGTGCAATCTTAAAAAAAAAAAAAACAATTTCATACGCTTTCATATTTCTTTTGTAATTCGTTTTAATTCAACCAATACTGTAATTTAAAGTGTTACTGATATTCATTTCACAACTTCTGGCTAGGCAGACACTTTTTTAAAAGTTTCTCTTTAACTGTACTTTGCTAAACTGCAATATCAGTATGTCATATGAAAAAGTAGGCCAGGAACTATCAATCTAATCCTCATCACTATCCAATCTGCTGTATATGAATAGTGCATGATTCATTCTTCAGTATTAATCATGTACTTTGTTCATATAAAACAAAGCTTACGCTCTATTTGCTAAGATATTTGACCCTGTGAAAGAGTTAAGACATTACGGCTTGGATTTAAAATGCATCTAAAGATTAAAACTGCTGGTTGACTATTAGAGAGGATTATAGATGAAGGAAAATAATTTTTCATTTTGATGCAAAAATAAAAATAAGGAACAGGTGGTACACGATATAAATTGTGATAGCAAATAAGGTTACGCAGGATATGTGTAACATATCGCTCCCCTCGCTTCAATCAGAGCAATAAAATTAAAGTAATACCTTGCACAAGCAACAAGATTTGTTGTAAATATATGCTTCAGTGCTTCAGGCAAAGTGCTACTTCAGAAATACAGCACGACTTTGATCTTTACTCAATGAAATCTGTAAGATCTTTGATCTTTACTGTAATGAAAAAAAATATTTATGACTATCAAATAAGTCTAACCTTTTTTTTTTTTTTTTCTTTTTCTGACTGTGAATATTTTTTACCAGAACAGAAGTGTGTGTTTACAGGTGAAAGGAAATTACTCAAGAGACACCGAGAAGTTTTGGCTCGGCCAAAAAAAGCATATGTTGGCCATTCAGTTGCTTTGAAATGCAACCAAGGTCACTGTCAAATAAATCCATTTTTTTCATTCACACTACCTGAAGCATTTCAGTCGTTTTTCTCTTTTGAAATCAAAGGTGTACTGGGTACAAAACTACGTGCAACTATTATCCTCACATAGAGCTTGCTCAAAGCAAAAGGGTGGACAATGACCTTTACCAATGACAGGACACTAAATACAACAAAAAGCTCATTCTATCATTCCTTCTCATTACCTTCCTTCTCATTTGAATAATGGAATTGTATGATCAATCTATGTATTTCAGAACAACTCTAAATGACTCTTTTATAGGTAAATATTCCCATTCATATAGTGGGGATCAAATGTCTGAGATTGCATTGAAGATCTGGGAATCTAAATCAAATTTAAATTTAAAATTTTAGGATGTGAACCAATTTTAAATAGAAGTATTATGACGTTAAATGAAAAGAAATGTACATTTTTGCACTATTTCTAGGTCAATGTGCATATTAGTACATTTTTAATATCGACTGTGTGATAAAAACACCCAGAAGTGTAATAAATGAATATATTTTTTTAATTATAAGTTATATTAAATAAGAAAAATGCAAAACAGAACAAATGTTAGCATAGTTTTCTTAAGCCATAGCATCTCACTAGGTGACTGATCACTGAGGGAAAAGGGATTTAGATTTTTTCCAATTACATTAAAATGATCTCAGACTTTATGATGTTTTTAAATCACTCTTTCACACAACATGGAAGAGGTTCATAGTTCAACAGGTCACATTTCCGGTCTCTGCCAATGAATACTTAGTATTTACTTTGTAAATTGATGTATTTCAATCTTGTGATGACAGTAGGCGCAGCTGTAAATGTATCTAATTTGAAGCAAAGCACCAGGATGCATTTTTATATGGAGGTCCCGAGATCTATTTACTTGATTAAATCTGAGCTCCTAATCCTTCATAAGAGACAATGTTGATCATATTTTTGGCATCTGTTGAAGTCCACTATTGTTTATTTGATCCACTCAAGAGATATAACAATAAAAATAATCTGCCATTAATTTGATAGATTGTATTAATATAATATAATATAATATAATATAATATAATATAATATAATATAATATAATATAATAAACTTGACAAAAATTATTAATAATGAAACAAGTAAACAACTAAATAAAGTATTTTCATATTTCATTAATGTTTTATTCCAAGTAATATTATAATAAAATAGATTAAAAAAATTATTTTCAAAGTAAAAAACAACAACACAACAATATTAGTTAATTTTAATTGGAAAAGCTTTTTTTGTTTGTTGAGAATATATTTAAAAAATGTTTTAAAAAGTATTTCCATATGCTATTATTTATTATGAATTGTTTATTACATGTAGTAATATAATTTAATAAAATAAAGTAAATTAACGCAAAAAACGTTACTTGAAAAACAACAACTTGATTAGTTTCTGATAGGAAAAGCTTGTAAACTCATTATTTCTTTAAGGTTAAAGTCCTCCGATGTTCTGGGTGCATTTTAATTTCTATGCTTTTAAAAGGGGATGGGCTATGAGTTGTAATCCTCTCTCCTTTGGCCTCAGAGGCCTGTTTGGCTCCATGCATCAAAAACAAATGTTGACCTTTTTTGTTCAAAACTGAAGGCCTTAAAGGTATATGCAAACAGCAACACGGACACCTCAAAAGAGGACCGGCTTTTGATGTTGAGGAGCGCTGTTTTCAAAGCAAACGTGAGATACCCATAGGCTCAAATTCCATCAAACTGTTTTTTCATATATGTAGCTTGTAGGTGTTTATAATTACAAACAAGTGGCATCATGATTAAAACATCGCGGAATGATCAGAGGCCAGAGTAGACGTAATAAAAAATACAAGAGGGAGGACAGGTGCATTTCGATTTTCCTCAGACGTCTCGCGCAAAATCAGACACACACAATCAAACATTCACATCGAGAGACCAAAACACCCTAAACAATTAACTAAAACGCCCGAATATGAATAGAAGCCACCTCAATTTTACTGGTTTTCATCAGATTCTGTCCAGGTATCACGTGAGTGACACTCTGACATGTTAATAATGTCAGTGCCACTTCAAAGTCCCATCATCATCTGGCGGCCGGATATTTTGTTTCGCATAAGTCACACGCACAGTCAAATGGTCAAGGGCTGTCGTGCTGAGATTAATGAGGAAGCTCTGGGCATTCTGGGAGATCAGTGCGACAGGAGGGATAGGGGTGTGAAAAAAAAAAAAAAAAGCCCTCCCGGACACAAATTCACTCTAAATGAGAGGAATGATTGGTCTTGAATATGCTTGATCTGACATCAACTAATTAAGAGAAATTGTGTGGTAAGGATTGTTTCCATAATGTCTTCAGGGGCTCTGTAATGAATCCTGATGTAATCCTAACCGCTTTCAAATGGCCTGTGACAAATAAAGACTGATGCAGTTTGAGTGCATTGAGGACTTTTGTCTCAGTGATGTAATCATAGACTGAGGATGCTTTTAATTACTAATTAAATATTTACATTGGCAATTAAGCTAATTAACAAACACCATCAGTCACACTTGATGGGCTGACATAAATTGCAGTTACTTATCACCTTCAACGGTGTGATCACCCTTTCATGCGATTCATAAACAGGGCTATCGAGGATATAAATAAACCTGACCGTTTCTATCTCCCTTTTCTTCTACTGTCATGTCCAATATGGCATTACAGAGAGAGACCTTCACTAGTCTCTTTAGTGCTGATCTCTCTTGATCCCGATGTGTGGTCTAAATGAAAACTCAAACAGATCCATTCTCTCAAGTTCCCTCACAGATGTGAGGATCAATACAGGGACATGTGGGTATCGATCAGCGTAAATGGTAGCAACACTCACAAATTTGCCAAAACAAGACCTTTTTTTCCAGAGGTCCGAGGCCAGCGCCACGTGCGCTGTAATGTTTTTACAATGTCTATGGATTTTATTGAGGTAGATTACAAAGAATTATGTTGTTCAATTTACAAGCAGGACTCTCAGGATGGCAAACCTTTTGCTGTGCCTTTTCCCAGACTGCAATTTCAATGCAGTACTGCCAAATTTGATATGCAACAGACAAAAATGACAAAGAAATTACCTAATATTTTCAAAAATGTTTTGATATTACCTTTGGTATTATTATAAACTCAAATATTCTCATATATTATAAACTGCAAATATTCCTAGTAAATTTAGTATAAAGATAGTCTATTGCAATTAAAATAAGGTAGTTGATTTTGATGATTATGTAATGAATGAAATCAGTTCAAACCGATGCATACGAAAAAAATTATATATGTAAAAAAAGAAAGTACATCTAAGTGCACCAAATATTTTGTCATTTTGATCCCAGGCACAAGCTGCCTCTGATATGAGTGTCAAATCCTAATGTCAACAGGCACGCTGACAGCACGGTCTGCCACTGTGTTAATAAACACACACTTTCATTTGGGCCCATCATACTAATGAGGCTCCTGAGATTGGATGGAAATTGCTTTTGTCTTTCACTAAGTCCATCGTGTTTTCTGGAGAGACAAGCCAAGAGGACAAGATGTGCAGCGGAGTGTGTCAAGTTGTTCAGGGGGGTGGAGATACAAATATGGCATCGGACGATGTCTACACTGAAACATCGCGATGGACGATGACATTGATTTGGGGGGGGGGGGGGTTGATTTGTGTTGGAATTGGAGCAAGGGGGGTGGCGAAGAGGGAATCCTTATAAGGGAAAACAATGAATGATTCCTTACACCATGTCTACACTGGATGCGAGCTGCGCCACGCAACAAAATAATATAGATCCACTGATCTATAATGTGAGCGTCGTGACATACTCAGAATTTGTGCTCTGCATTTAACCCATCCAAAGTGCACACACACAGAAGTGCACACACACACCGTGAACACACACCCAGAGCAGTGGGCAGCCATTTATGCTGCAGCACCCGGGGAGCAGTTGGGTGTTCGGTTCCTTGCTCAAGGGCACCTAAGTCGTGGTATTGCCGGCCCGAGACTCGAACCCACAACCTTAGGTCACAAATCCCTGACAGTAGACTGCTGCCGTGTTCTATTTATATTGTGTTGACACAAATTTCAAATGATTTTCATCGTCTTTATATGTTGTGGCATGGGGAAACTGACATCTAGGCAATATGTTAATTGTTGTAATTGACACTGTAACATCCCTGAATGTGTGTTAAATAAATTATGTGAAAAAAAGAAAAGAAAAATGCATTCACAGGTTTCGTCATTTTAACGCCTGTGTTAATTGGACATGTGTTTGCTTAAAAGTACACATGAAATCAAAATTGACTATATTTTGTTAGCACACATTGCTATTTTTGTGGTGAATTCATCCATGCAAGTCAATCCACAAAAAAAAATGTGTTTGTCTTCGTAATCTTTAATGCGAATCTGAGAATGCTCCTCCCCTCCAAAAAGAAATACTTTCTGTGATGTCAACAGACTGACCTAAGGCATGAGCCTAAGCACGCCCCTCCAACTGTCAGTGCCCCATGAGCGTTGACAGCACGTGGAGGAAAAAAACCAACAAACCACACCCTCTGCTTTCTGCGTTTCTCTCGGAAGTACGTCAAAATACAGAAGTAAAATCGGTCGCAAACTTCCGGTTCACGCAGACTTTAAGAACACATGGCGGCACACCAATGGTTAATATCAAACACCCTTATATAGAGGCTAAAATTAATGCCAAGTGGCAAAAATAAATAAATAAAATTAAAAAGGGGTTAAAAATCTGATTTGTTCAGAATATGAAATGGTGTTACTCGCCAGATGGCCAGTATCTTTTTTAATTTTTATTACTAGTTCTAAAAAAGCCCAAAAACACAAAATGATTTCCAGATCTGACTTCTATTACATATACATATACATATTTAAAAAAATATATATGAAAGAAAGGGTTTGGTGGATTCAGCATTCATCTCATTAATCTTGTATTGATTTTCTAAATAAAGAGGAGGCAATATATCAGATGTAAGATACATTTGGGCAAATACTAATAATTGCCAATCCCATTTTAAAATTGGTCCTAGCTGTTAATTACTGATATTCTTTTACCCGACAAACCGAAATGATATCGGATTGTGTTAAAAGCTGATATATATCATTAGTAGAAAGTTTGTGTTGAGTAAGCCCATCGATGGAGAAGCACGGGAGCAGCACGCATCCATGCTTTGCATTTTATGCAAGACAAAACAATTGATTTTTGCAAATCATTTTAAATACATCAGCAGTCCTTTTACCTGGTTTTCCCAATAGACCCCTAGCGTTGAGTGGAACCATGGTATGTCTTTAGGAATAATGCAAAATCAATGAGCAGAAACAGAGCTATCATCTCCTTAAACGCAAACTGCTATTTCACTGATTTCTAATTAACTGACAGTGAGTCCAAACAAACGGGCATCCTCACTACGCTGATAATACAATAATGTGGCTGACTTCAGAGTAACAAAAAAATTATACAATTTCGCTTTCTCAACACTGAATGAAAACACGTTGATCTGTAAACACACTTCTTTGATCATTCGAAACGCTCAACAAAGCCTAGTATCTCGAAATAGATATTTGTATGGTAATTCTTCCATTTATCTTGGAGATGCGGTGGGGAGATGAGAAGCCCTCTTCTATTTGCAGTTCCATTAATCTTTTGAAGTCTTAAATGCGTAATCCAATGAAAGACAAAGCTGAAATCCAGAGCCAGTCGTACCGGATTAAATATTTATAGTGGATGCCTTTCTCCGTTCTTACACCAACAACTTCTACGCTTGTTGCTCTTTGCTATGAAGTGAGCTAAGGCGCTTGTGTGCTCGCTGGCCCATAACGGGGAGGACAGAGCAATCAAAAAAGTACCAGAATCAACATGAAATAGCTAACAATTACTGGCATTTTCCCCCCTTTTTTACATGGGCAGGAGGAAACGAGGAGCGTATAAATCAAGCCATTCTGCTAGGTGGAGGGCGCAGGAAAGTAACTGTGCTGTTAAATGATTATGTCTCATTCTAGTTCAGTCACTTTGTGTTTACACCACTGTCAATGACATGCCAATCAAGACCTTTATAAGACCTAATTCTCACAGAAAAGGCTACTGCTTTGCTTTTAGGGAGTTTTCGAGTCGCCACCAATGAGTATTTAAAATCATGTCTTCTTAGATCTCTGCTTATAAGAAAAACACCAACTTAACCCAAAACTGATGTCACTCGGTAGTCTCTATTAAGTAACCAATATAGTTGATTGCACATGTGATACAAACTAGTGCAGTCAAGTGATTAAAAACTCAAACGCATAATAGGCCGATTAATTAATTGCATGTCAATTTAAAAAAGAAACTTTAAGCTTAAAATTGCCCTGATGATAGAAAAAAATGCTTAGAATGTTTAATATAGAAATGATTAATTTATGTTCATATTTAGATTTTATAAAAAAAATTAATTACAATATATTAAATAAATAAATCATTTAATAAAAAAATCAACAAAAAATGGAAATGAAATGAAGTAAATTATCAAATAAAAAATAAATTAATGAAATCAAATAAACAAATCGAAAGTAAAGGTTTTTCAAACTAATTCTAAATTTGTATTTATCACTGTGCTTTGTTGCAGTAAAAAAAAAAAATAAATAATAATAATAATGATTATAATAATAATAAATAGATGCAAAAAAAAAGGCCAAATCTTGTGTTGATTTGGCATCTGGCATTGTTTTCTGGATTCCGGTCCTTGCACTTATAGACCTGCCATAAGGGATTTAAAAGATTCCCTGAATCTGCCTCTTTTCAACAGTAAATCCATGGTATTATACTCCTCCAGGCTTTTGCTGTTTTACAGCAGCATTTAAATAAATGAGCATGGGGGAAATATGTCAAAGGTCTGTAACAGATGTCCAGTGGTCTTTCTGTTCTCCCTTTGGCTAATTTAGCACTACATTGAGCCTTCAAGGGAGGATTGATGGTCCTGAAGGTGTCCCCCCCGACCCCCACCATAACATGAGCAAGTCTCAGGAGGGAGCAGCTACAACTTCCAACACTTTATTATTGGACAATTTGGAGTCTTCTTTCAGTTGGGTGACATGGCTTAGGAGATGTCACAGACTGCCCAATCAATACTGGAAGCTTAGCTGGCTGAAGTGTCTACCACCGCAGTGGCAGCAGCTGTGGCCGAACACACTGCTGACCTGTTTACGGGATGGTAATTACTTCGGAAGTGCCCAGCTTTTGGCTCTCACTGACCAGAGCGCACTAATGCAGAGAGAAAAAAAGCTAAGCAATCAATCCATCCGTGAGCTTGACCACTGCATTTTAAATGATGGGGTCACTGATGATTACAGCTAGACAATGAAAAAAAATAAATAAATAAAATGTAATTACAAAATGTATACGTCATTCCCTAGACTTACGGCACATGTGACTGAAAACATGTTCACTTGACAAGCTATTTTCAGTCTCTCAACCAGTCAATTATAATTTTTGCAAAAGACTGAGATTTAAAAACAAAACAAAATTTTCCCAGTGAATCGACGAGTACTAACTCCTGACATTTCTTCACTTATTTCCTTTGAATGAGGAGCAGGAACAGCTAGAAGCTGCGTGTCGGGCTGCGGTTGCCTGTGGCTCGATCTACTTGACTTGTGGTGTAACAAAGCGCTCAGCATGTAGGCAATCCAAAGCCCAGAAGTCGGCAAATGTATTGATCCTATGGATTTCCTCCAAAAGTAGTGATAATGATATATCATGGCCAGATTTGGATGAGCAAAGTGTTGGAGAAGTGTGAAACCAATTTAAGGACATAAAGACCATGACTTCCATTTGCAATGCTTCAAACAACAAAAGGACAAAGAGAGAAAAATCTATGGAGACCTTTAAAGTCCTTAACAAAAGGCTTCATTGGTCTAGAGATGATTGTTAAATTCCTAACTGACAAGTGTTTTTTCTAAACTTTTTAGAACAATAATCAGAAACTTTATAGAGAAAGTATGATGGCTGTTAAATATGAAAATGTCGTTTGAATTGAAACAAACATGATAATGATATAAAAACACACAAATAGTATATACACATTCAAATTTTGGGGTCAGTAAGATTTTTAGATTGTTTTTGAAACGTCTCCTATGCTCACCAAGACTTTGTTTATTTGAGCAAAAATACAGAGCATATTAAAGATGTATAATATGTATAATATTACATATATATATATATATTATAAAATGTGGTTTATGTGATGTAAAGCTGAATTTTAAGCAGCCAGTACTTTGAGAAATTTAGAAGTCCATCCAAAATACAAAACTTTTGAAAAAATTTTTTTTTATCAATTTAATGCAAAAGTATTAATTTCTTTTAAAGGTGACACTGAATGATAGTTTATACACACAATTTGTAAGCCAAAGTAAAAGCCAACAGAATTTTAGCATAAAGGCACACATGATGTGTGTTAACTAAGCACACTGCAGATGTTTATAGATTGTATGTAAATTAAGCTGATATCTTGCTCGCAGGGCAAAAGATCACTTTAATTTTATTTAGCTCATTTTCAAACTTTCAAATGGACAGTTAAGAAAACACTAAAGTTTCTATAATTCATCACAGTTTAGAGAAATATGTATAGTTACACAGCAGTTTTCCCTGCATACTGCACATGTATTAAAGTTATGGGAGGACAGAAAGACAACTTACAGTATGTGTTTTCGATTATATTCTTGGAAATCTGGTCATAATCCTGCATGTTAAATATCAGACACTTTCATTTTTCATCCTGAATCAATGCATCTGTGCTTTAAGCTTCTTAGTATGCCGAAGAATTGGATTTCTGTGAAAACATTACATATACAGGTTTGTACTAAAATCTATCGTTTATATTCCATTTTTACCTGATTAAAATGTAACGTCTGATTATGGGAACCCTTCGCAATCTGACTGAAATGGGAAAATGTTCATTTTAATCTCTGCAACATTTTAATTACTAGGTCAGTTCTTACTTTAAGAGAAAAACAAATTATTGGTGCAACCTAAAAAGAAAAATATATCCAAATAAAGATAAACGGTTATTCTTAATTAAGATTTTTTTTTCTCTCTCTGCTCTCAATGACAAAAATGTACTTACTGCGTCACGTTCAGTATTTCAATATTAAAATTTTATCAGATCAGAAGAAACTTTTATTTAAACAAATATATAAAAATCATAAAAGGAGTTTAGGTTTCAATTTAAATCTGATGCACTTTGCTGTAACATGGAACAACCATTTAATTTACTAACTTTTGCTAATACTCAAATCCTATATAATGCTAAATAAAATACGTTCATGGATAAACTGGTCTCTTTCTGTTTCAGGCTACACAACGTCAGACTTTCCTTTGGAAATGAAAATAGGTGGCATTTATGTCAGTTTGCTTCTCCTCGCTCTAGACATGTTGTTTGATGGCAGTTGTAATTTTGCATGATTTTTCCCCTTATATAAATTCTGAAAGGAAACTGGCAGTCTTTTGTAGTTATGTTTTAAATTCAAGCGCTCGCCAGCATGCTGAGTGTTCATTTTGGAACTGTGATGGCCAAATCAAGATAACAACATGTCTCTCCAGACAAAATGACCACAGCATGATGCTGCCAGCTGAAATTAATTCTGCAGTTGACTCGAGGGGGGATTCTGAAGCAGCGTCTACTGTACAAGTCTTGAATATTTAGGGAGCCTTATCTTTTACATGCTGTTAGCAATTCACTCTCCCAGCATTTACTGACGAAAATGTACATCACGCAAAATATTTCAGTTGAGATCCTCACAGTGCCATTAAGAAAATGGTGGTGCGTCGCTCCTACGAAAAGGTATATTTGTTGGAGCTATTCTCTGAGGCAATTCTGGAGAGGTCAGAATAAAATAATCGTTCCTGTCTATGCAACATGACATCCGAGATTTTTAGGAGCAGATTCAAAGCACATCATTTAGATGTGTACTATTGCTTTTCATATTTCAAAGATAAAAATAAAACACACACACACACACACACACACATATTGCTCAGCATGAATACAATATTCAAATATATTTAGCATGAGTCACAGATACATTTAAATGCAAAAATATTTTTTAATGGTCACAAATATATTATTATCATCCAGCTGCATGATAATGCTTTTCATTAATTCATTTTCACAGATGAGCTGTTTAGTTACGTATGGACCAAGACATTCCATGTTGATTATGTTTACAAAAAATAATAATAATAATTTAAAAGGGCATATTTTGGTCCACCTGTGATTTAGGTTATGATAACAGACTTCATCCAGCTCATGGAATCTTGTCTTTGTCAGTCATGTGGAAATATGGCGTCAAAATTCTGACATTTCCATTAAAAAGAGATGTTAATGTTTGAAATATTGCCAAGGTGATTTTGAAGACTGATCAGTATCATACACAGCATACACGTAGGAGACAATTCATAAATATATCTAACACTAGAAATATATCTAACTCTATATCTAAAAGTCTAAGGACTGACCAGAAACCACTGAAAATAAATGCATTATAAATTAAGACAAATACATGCTTATAATAATAATAAATTGAAAAAAAAAAACATTTAGAATTAATGAATACATTTATTTATTTGCTGTTCATAAACATATTTAACACTACATTCAAAGTGTAAGGATTTGCCAAAAGCCATTTAAAATAAATGCTTTATAAACACAGAACTAAAAAAGTGAGCAATACTACTACTAATAATAATATCAGATTTTTTAATATAAATATTTTAATACAGTATGTTCATTTATTTAATCATCACCATGTTTAACACTACAAAAAAAAAAAACATTTATGCCATACGCTAGGAAGCTACGACCCTCGGCCACTTGACTACTCTATTCAGAAAGCAGTGTTGCAAATAATTACACACAATTAGCACTTAATTAATAAGGCTGAAACAAAGAAACAGCTCCCCTGGCGCCTTTTTACAGCTTGCTGCTGTTAACAATATGCCATCTGTTTCCAAATCCGAGGCCTGGAAGCTCCGTTCTGTGATAATATGGCATGTTGAAACAGTAATCGCCCCCTTGGGCCGACATAATTACGACTCCATGTTAATCACCTAACAATTAGCAGCCATCCGTTCCAAGGGGCAATCAATGAATAAGAGACTCTCCCACATGTTCAGTGTTGTTCCGCTCATTTAAAAAGCAAGCATCCCTCCAGACTGACACCTTCTGTGCACAGAATAAGAAGTCATTTGCACTTGTACCAATTAAGATTACTAATATCCCATGGTGAATTGAAGCACCTTCCACACATTTTGTGGTGTTGATTTTTTTTTTCTCACACTCACTTTTTTTCATTTCTTCTCCTTAAGCTTTTGTCCACCATGTTTTTCCCGAGGAATAATTCTCGATATTCGACTCTCCTCCATCATCATTCTCCCCATATTAGAGCCATTTATTATAAATAATATTGTACAATTTGATTTGAACAAAACTATTGAACCAGGTGCAGTCCTGAAACTGATCTTCATCCCTATTGTGTTCCATTCGTTTTGATCAACAATATTAAAAACAATCCAAATGCGAAAGCGCGCCATCAATCATTTCGCAAATATATCTCCATAAGTGGCATGCGTCAAGCTGTATGGCTAACAGTTCGCACATTCAAAACATAAACTGCTGAAATTCATGTCACTCGGATTTGTTAAGCAACAATAAGAAGCCAGATTTGCTCTGCATGTGTGGTTTCTTTTCCTACAGAGTGTTAGACTTTAGAAGCAATGTCAAATTTAAAAAGAAATGCTTATTATTTCACATTTGGGGCCTTAATTCAATTGCAACCTTGACTGTCCTTTATTCCTTTCATTATTCTTTATATTGCACAGATGTTATTATTGTGCAGATGGCCACCTTTCCCTTATTACTGCACTACATGGCTGCAGCCACATGCATGAATTGATGTGTGAGATGGAAATATTATACATCCGAAATATATACCGGGTGACATTGTAATGCATATAGGGGGGTGAACATACACAGTCATCCATATTCATGCCTAACCTGCTCCCCCCCGGATAATCAGCAGAGGGTTTGGGAGTCAGGTGCCAGCCCCTATAACTGGGGCAGGGGGCTAATTTAAATGTCAGCCTCAACATCACCAAAAAGTACCTATAGCAATCACTGAAAGGTTAAATAGGTTTTCTGTCTTGTTCTTAATTTGCTGAAATTGCGAAATCAATACCTGCAGTTGTAGTCACAGCTTCTTGTTTTACTGCTTTAAGATAAAGTCTACAGGAAGGCAATCTTCACTTCCAATTTGCAATGTTCAGCATCAGGGTGCCTCTTATCAGTGCTTTTAAAAAGCAGCTGTCCGGTCTAACTGCTGTGCTGACACACTCCGTGACGCGGGACCTTAAAAACACCTTGAGCTGACAGGAAGAAGATATATACATTAATACACACACTACCAAAAAGAGTGCCTAAAATCTGTGTTTTATTTTACTCAAAGCATTTCATAGGGATTAACACATTCTTTATGAACCTCTGTTTCTATAGAGTACATTACAAACAGCTGTTCATCAGGCTCGGAAGCTACAGGGAAACCAAGAATAAAGGGCACAGCCTTAACGCAGAGTCCCTATACGGTCCACTGGATATATATGTACGTGTGTGTGTGTGTGAGCTTGTGTGTGTCATCTTTGTCTGCATATAAAACACAAATTTCACCCTCAGAACACAGCTGGTTTCAGTTCTACATGTGAAATAGCAGAGAAAGCTTGATTTACACACAAGGCTGACATGCATGTGCTCGGTTCTAAAGCCTTTCTTGCCCTGTCAAGCATTTAGTGTAAGTGTTTTAACATTATGCTAATGAAGCTTTGGAACGTGTGTGTTGATTTAGCTTGTTTTTAAGGCCCTTTCAGATCTTTTGTTTCAGTGTGGGCACTGTTAATCCATCTTAAAACCTCATTTTAATCTCGCTTTCATTAGTGGAGATAACTGCAGAATGCCACCTTCGTGGCTTTTGGCTTTGATTGTGGGTTGGTCATATGAGAAAATAAAAAGCCAGTAATAGTAATAGCCTTGGACTGCAATCAGAGGGCTCTGGGGACTTTTGCATTATATTGCAGAAATAATTTCACATGTTCTAGAACAGATTAAAGAATTTAATCTGGATATTAAGAACATTATATCCTAAAGTTTAGGGTCAGAGCTGGTACAGACAGGAAGAAATCCACAGGAATTAGAAATGGATTTGATTAGGGCAAACTGTAGATTTAAGAACTATAAAGATGGGGCAGCATAATTATTATTATTATTATGACTCTTATCATCATCATTCAAGCCTAGCTTGGAAACTACAGGGAGCTTTTTCTGTGAATTTTCAAATTATTTTGTGACAATCCTAATTTGTTCTGAATCATGTTACTCAAAAGCAGATTTAGCGAGGAAATAAATAGCAACCTCATTTTCAGAGTCATTTACGTTTCGGTTTCATTTATCATAAAATACACTTATAATCTTAAAAATCACAAATGCTCTCTCGACGACTCGAATACTTCAAACAGTTGCGCTCGTCACTTTCATGATCTGAAGAAGCTGTGGTTAAAGAATGCCTTGTTTACAATTTTCCATTAGGAAAAAAGGTTCAAGAAGTTCTTTTCTTGTCTCATTCCTACAATTGGAATGCTTGGGGAAACACTGCCATCTATTGGTCATGCAAACAACGGGTTAGAGGGTTACCTATTGAAAATGCATAGGAAAACATGCAAATGGTCTACATGTTAAGTAACAGAGTTCCTTGGGGTGTGTGCAACACATATTGCATGCACATTTCAGCCTTAAAAACAGCTCAGTGGAGTTCTTGCTGCATGGCACGGTGGAACCACTGACAGTTTTATTTCTGTAAGGAGACATTAAATACACCGAGACCCAAACAGCCACGATTGTACTGCTTTTTAAACCCTTTGTAAAAGAAAAACAGGAGCTACAAGTGAGAAGTGTTAGTTCAAAATGAGCAGAGATGATGGTTAATTTCAATAAGCCACACTACATTAAGTCAGTTTAAAAGTCACTATGCAAATAAGCATTTGTCACAATCCACATCATATGGAAGTAGTCTTCAAAAGAAGGGTGTAGTAATACTGTAAGAATAATCTAAGGATTACTGCAAAACTGAGCAGTTAACTGTAAAATAAGTCTCTATGCACTGGCAATGTGATTATACTTAATCCCTGTAGTTAGGTGTTTTGAATTTCCATATATTCACACACACGTTCGGAGACAAATGTAAAGGAAGAAGAGGAGGGGGACAGCGTGGAGGTAGCAGCCAAAATGTCTGCCGCACCTTTTATTAAAATGTATGAAAGGAGCTGAAGGAAACCTACACCCTGTTTTCATTAGCCTCATCTCAACCACAGAGAAAGAGGGAGAGGGAGAGAGAGAAAGAGAAAGAGAGAGGATGCATTTTCTTTCCTTTTTACCTATGTGCTTCATATTAAAGCAAGAAGCTTGGAATCTAAATCAGAAAGGATTTTTTTTTCTTAGGGAAAAAAAGGCTTAATTTAAAAAGGTTTTAAAAGCTTGGGTGGAAAAAAAAATTGCTACCTTCTGGTTCAAATAAAAAAATACATATAATTTTAATAATATTATGCACTTTTTTTATGATGGCCCATTAGTTTGAATGTGAATTTAAAATGTAAATAAGCAATAATAGTATTGCTAATTGCATAAATATAAATCCAATTGCACATATTCATTTTAAATTATAATCATACCCCAAAAAAAGAAAATTTAGCTTAAGATTTATCAAATCAAGTTCAAACACAAAAGTGCATTTTCCCAGTCCATAATTAACAATTATGTCATTTATGTCAGTTTTCACTTAACATATTTGCAAAATGTCTTTGAATATGACTAAACAAAATATATATTTTTTTTTTCATTTGTGGTGCTTGTGAAAATAAAACCATATGTTTCTGTGAGGAGGAGTAGAACGGAATAAATCTTACACATTTAAATAAAATATCTCATAGTACTTTAGTAGGTGTGCGTGCAAGTGAATATCACTGATGGATGTTACATAAAGCTATTCTGTTATACAGTAAATTAACACAACATGTAAATACAGTATTTTTGTATAAAATCATGCAACATTAAAGATGAAAAAAAAAGTATTGAACACTAAAAAGTCAAATGACTACATTCCTTGCATATGCTCTCATCAGAATGCAAACAGAAACAGTGTGGGAAAAGATGAAGAGAATCAGAGCACAGGAAATGTGCATGTCGATCAAGCCGCTACGAGCAGCTGACTGACATTGTGTTTGTTAAAGCCCTGTGAGCTGTGAGAGCAAGCCAGGCTTATTACCATGTAGCATCCAACGCCAAGACTCAGCTTGAGGAAAGTGCGCTCTAACAGGCGCAAGACCCCCCTCAGCAGAACATTTCGGCTTATACACATCACTGCCCCGAACGAGCATCAGCAACCCAATGACGCCTCTACCAGCAAATTAGATTCCTTAATGAACATTTGACTGCGATTGTCACACACATCACTCTGTGCTCATGCAAATGTGCACTCCTGGCTGGCCAATGGCAGATACTAATAACTGCCCCACATGTGATTAAAGATGATGGATCTCCCTGGTTGATTACCACCACCACCACCAAAAAAATAACAGAGACTGCTCAATGTAAATCTATTCATCTTAAACGTCAGTCGGCGTGACTCGCTCACACTTATAAAAGGAGAATTAACGCAGGGAGATTGAATTGATGGAAATAACAGGGCGCCTCCTGTATATTACAATGGGCAGTCAGTGCCCCCTGAGCTACAACAATACATCCCTCATCAGGAACGGCGCAGAATTACAAGCACATGGAATTATTAAAGCAGCACTCCAAACTCTGACACAGCAGTAACCGTCAGCAACCGCAATTTAACCCAAATTACATGCACACTGCAAGCAACCACGGAGATGAGATAGTAAAACAACCAGACGGCACAAGGGTTCATGCAATATTTTGGCAACTCACTGATTGAAACATGACAGAGAGAGAGAGAGATGACATTTAAAAATATTTACCAGAACATTTCCATCTTCTGAACCGCCCTATTTCACTGTGTTTGAGCGAGTGTGTGTGAGCTAGCCTCTTCTTGGACCGGGAAAAAAGCAGACGGGGGATAAGACAAGTGTGGTGTGTGTATGAAGCCGTGGCCCCGAGATTCATGACCCACCGTGATGTTTCGGGGGCCAGTCAGTGACCTTCTGCTATTTCTGTGATTAATTCCCTCTACCTTGTGCTCGGCTGGCCCCCAAAATTGTCACCAAAAATTGTCACATTTGCACAAATAAAACCTAAAAAGGTTTAGTTTGTCAATTCAATTTAAAATAATAAACACAAACTATGTGTATATGTAGACTGGATGTGCATTTATAGGAAGGGAGCAGAAATGGAAAAATCTAGAAGAAGAAAAAGCGGCCAGTCAGTCAAAATGGAGGTTTGCAGTAGGGAAGCCATTACAAATATTCTCTTTTTTTTCCTCCAACCAGAGATTCTTCTCTTCCACGGCACGCCGATTCTCATATTCTGACAGAGTGATTTACTATTCATTTACTTTCTTTTCTGATCATGTGCTGGACAGCGAAATTTGGGTGGCTGCGAATGCAAAACAAAAATCCCCCCCCACCTCGTCTGACACCATGACAGCAGTCTCTGCCGTCACAAGGGCAAAATGGGGAGAGGAGCAATCTAGCATCCAGGGATATGAATTTCTGATCAGTGGCGGGTCGGCTGCTCCTACCGCAGGCTTACAGTAATCCCATTGGACAGCCGGCTCTGATGAAGACAGGGAGAGTGCCGGCACAATGGAGGTGGCTTACAGTGACGAGAATCTCGCTGTAATTTAAAGTCACGCATTTTGAGCTCCACAGATCGCGTAAGGAAGACCAACAAGGAGTGATTTAACCGCTGGAACGGTTATGTAGATTGTGCTAACACACCCATTTTCACCGCTTCCATTGTTTATGTTAGCTCTCGGTCAAACTTGCTCGCCTGACGCACTGTTTAAGAAACATTTTAATGTGCCCCCTTGGGCCAGCGTTGATTAATGAACCTGGGTTTGATTCCATTCAGGGGGAAACACTGGTATTCGTTCATGTATAATGTAGGAAAGGGATGCAGGTTGGGTGGGAAATAATGAATTGTGTATCTTTTAATCAGTTTGGGTAGTCATGCATATATTTTCAAACAAGAAAAATGGGTTTCGAGTGGATTTTGGGTGGAAATCCAACCCACTCTGGGAAGAGGCTCCAAATGGCCCTGGGATTCGTTGAGCAAACATGAGCGCAACAAAGTTGACCAAGACTATCAGCAGCTGTTAGCCTGAGACAGACAGAGCACATTCTTATAAAGGTCATGAATCTGGGCTGTGTGGACACATGACCAAACGAAATCCGTAAATGTTATTGTACAGAATGACCCGTGTGAGGTAAGGTGTGCCTCAATCTGCCCTAGTGGACAAAGAAGCCTGCAACAAAAGTGGAAATGTATTGGATCCCACTGCATGAGACCAAAAACCAACCCCCCCACCCCCCAAAAAAAACACAAAAAAAATAAATAAATAAATAAATATATATATATATATATATATATATATATATATATATATATATATATATATATACATAAAAACTAAAAGACAAAACCATGGCATTTTGTAGATTCTAACACAAATATATATTTAATATTCACTATTTTGAGGTCACTATTAATCAAATATGAAAACATGACACTGATCATATGACACTTAGTACAGACGGTCAAGTATTCTTTAAGCACTAGATTTTCTTTGGATCATTATGATGAAGATCATGATCAACAGATTCTACACAAACTTTTATAAAAACTTACGTAGCTCAAGTGCTGTTAAGGGACAATTTTAAGGGACATTTAAATTTTCATATATACACATATATATATATATATATATATATATATATATATATATATATATATATATATATATATATATATATATATATATATATACATATACATATACATATACATATATATATATATATATATATATATATATATATATATATATATATAAAAGTAGTAATTTTCTTAATAATATTAAAAATATGCAGCATATATCCGACTAATTAAGTTTTTGTCACAAAAGTTTCTTGATCACCAAATCAGCATATTAAAACGATTTCTGAAGGATCATGTGACACTGAAAACTAATGACTGCAAAAAAATCATCTTTGCCATCACAGGAACATATTACAAATAAAGTTGTTTTAAACTGTAATAATATTTCAATATTAGTGCATAGTATGCAAACAACGATAATATATATATATATATATATATTTTTTTTTTTTTTAAAGAAATTAAGAGACTAAAAAAAGAAGGAAATAAAAGAAAAACCTTAATGAGCAACAAAGATCTTCATGTGAATATATATTAGTATTACCTGCAGACAAAAAAAACACAATATTAATTTATCATAACTCAAAAATAAAACACATGGTTCTACATTAGATCAGGATGACTTAGCAACAAATTGCTGCTCCACAAAAGAATATGCGCTGACCCACAGAGTAAAAACACACAAAACATGACATCTTATTGTTCCACCATAACTAAGAACCCAAGTCTTTACCATAAAACTACTTATGGGCATTTTAATGACGGGGAAGTCATCCACAGAGAATGAATAATGAATGAAGCATTTGATTTTGGAGGCAGTCTGGGTTCCTGTACTATAAAGGATATTGTGGAGAGAGTGTGGCAGTTGAGAAGCATGAATTCCCAGGCGGGCGCAGAGAAATCAGCAGTTTGCTTGAGCAAATTAATTCACCTGAGTACTGTGAAGACGAGAAGCTTGCAGTATTAACAGGGCTCTTATTGTAATTGCATGATTACAGTGCACCCAGACACCAAATAAAACCATTATTTTGGTATTTTTACACACATATTTGATCAAAGCTGGCTGACATGTTTATATATTTATGCATTTGTTGGTTTCCAAACCCACAGAGTTGACCAGAAACGATGATGTCACTCGGGCAGAGAACAACAGCGGCCCAATCAGACGCTACAATCCCCCCCGCAGCTCCTGCACGCCTTTCCTCATAACCGCAGGAGCAGGTGATTTACAATATGGAAAACAAATTGTTCCGGATCTTCATGATGCCTCTCGCTGGGGGGAACCAATATTGAAGGAGGTTAAAGAAATGAGATTAAGGACCAGACCCCATGCTGCACCGCCACAAGATTGGGCCCGGGGATAGACACATGCATTAGACTGATGAAAGTGAGGCCGCTGATCAGAGCTCTGAGATGAACACTTGTTCCAAAAAAAAAAAAAAAGAGCCTGATGGAAAAATAGAAAGAGAGAGAGAAAGAGATGACAACATCTGTGAGGTAATGAAAGCGCATTGTGCTAGATTGTATGGAGGCAACTAATCAGATCTCAGAGGGTAGAAGGGTGCCGGTGTCATTCGCTGGGTTCTTCCCGCTATTGTCGTGATGGACCGGCCTTCACTACGAGGCCTTCGCTTGATGATGAGTGTCTCACACATGAGGGGTTATGGGAAGTTCACGTGAATGAATGAAGTCCATTTCCGAGGTGTGCGATGAGAGAGCAACACAACCGGTGTTTTCAATTTACAGCTCGGGCCAAAGAAATGTACATCTGCGGAAGACAGACGAGGAAAAAAGCCCCAAAAATGCTTCCCGCAGAGGTGGCCTGCAAATACAGTGAAGAATGTGGTGGGATTTCTCCAGAATGTGCCAAGATGAATTGTGGGATCGGGGTTGCGTTTTAAAAACATTAGTCAAATTTTACGGCCAGGAACTTTCCTCAAACTCAGTCGCGTTGTGAGGAGAAACATCCTCACATATGTTAGACCTCTGTTTACGTGCCGATTCGAGATGGGAACTGCAAGCACCTCAGAACTCGAATTACCGCAGGCGCCCATGCAGCCAAGTCTAAAATAACCAGCATCACCTCATTATGCCGTAGGTGGGCAGAATTATGACTGCTGGCAAATTAAGTTGTTACATGTGTGCCGTGTTGAAATATGGAGTACAAATAGATGCAGCGAGGCAAAGTCGCAGAAGTGCTTGACTTTATCAGGAGACATGCTGGGTACCAATCTCTCTCTGCCAGGCAGGTCATTTACTTCCAGAGCACACTCGGCAGTATTGAAGCAGTCATGACTATCTGTCCCAGACACATGCTTCACAGAGCACCAGGCTAAATGCACAAATGCATTTAAAATGCAGCTTCCATTTTTCCCCCGCAGACACACGTATACATGAGGGTTCTAAAGGGGCAAAATGCAGCATGCATCTGAATATTTTATTAGACTGTGACTGTGTTGCATCTCAATTTCAATCGACAAGCTTAAAAAAAATTGGAATTCACACATATGAATACTTGAATGCATCTTGTCTATGATAGGCATGTTTTTAACTTCAGAATTAAAATACATTTTGATGAAAAATAAACACAAGAAAAAAATGTATTACAAAAAGAAAACATGCAGACCCTCATGACCAAGGTTAAGTATCAGATAATTAAAAAGTTTCTTGCAAATTCAAATTTATCTGAACTAAATAAGATCGTTATTATTATTAATAATAATAAAATATGACACTACCCTTCAAACATTTTCTGATTATATTTCAAACAAGTTCTTTCCTTTTATCTTCTTTTTTTATTAATTAGGATGCAATGAATAGTTTAAATGGGAAAATAGAGACTTATTATAAATCAACTATTTCAAATAAATGTTGTTCTTTTGGAAATAAATAAATGTTTCTTGAGCACCAAATCAGTATTATCAGAATGATTTCTGAAGGACCATATGACAACGAAAATGGCTGAAAAGTCAGTACTATAAAATATATTCAAACAGAATACAGTTAAGTTTTATTTTTACTGTATTTTTGATCAATTAAATGCAGCCTTGGTGACTTCAACTTCGATTTCAACATTTGATTAAATAAATTCACCTGTGAAACATTCAAAAAGATTTGTGTATGGTAGAATAATAAAACCGAGAGAGAGAGAGAGAGAGAGAGAGAGAATAATGATTATAATATAAATGTCCACTCCCATGTATTCAAGGTGTAAGTGCAAAATACTACTTTTACTTTAACGTTACACCACATGACATTAAATGACATCAAAAACATAGGAAATCATCATGAATACAAAGAGCACACTAGATTACTTATTATCTTTATAGTGGACCCTTATATACCACTGACCCATATATGAATCAAACAAACAAGACACAACCACTAAGTGCAGTATCTAAACCACATGACTTAATGACACCATAAAAGGTAATGAAAAGGACATAAAAGACATAATCAACGAGTTGGACCACATCTCTGTTTGTTCCTTCCCCAACCAAATGATAAAGGGTGTATTATTCTGCATGGAATAATGCTAATAGAAATGTCCTCATCAAATGTTGTCTATCAGGGATGTAATGAGAGTTGCATTATACCAGCAGGGTGGAAGGTAATGAACTTAAATTCATTTACAATGATTGTTCAGGGGAGGGGGGAAAAAAATGCATGGAAGGCTATAATTTCAAGGTGTGCAGAATGATCGGCTATCCATTTCCCTTATTTCCAGAAGACGCCTGTGGAGCAGTTTGCCGCGGTACCCCGCAGAGAGCAACACATCAGTCTAGTCAGCAGGGAGTCATCATCATTCTCTTTTTGATTAACGATTCCCCAACTAAATATGATAGAAGAGGATGGTAAGCACATTATTTGAAATTAAATAACTCACAAAACTTCGGCTGCATTTGAGTGTTGTCACTTAAGAGACAAACATCAAACACAGTATTAAAGTTCAGAGTATTAGATGAAGTATTAATAGGAGGAAGCTCCAAATAACAACGGTCACATTCCATTTGCCATGCATTAAAAATCAAATCAAATAAAAATACCTAAAGATAAACTTGAATTATTTTGCTCATAGATTAGGCTTTGCCAGTACAGAGAAAGCCATTGTGCTTGTGTAATTAATTTCTTATACTACTTGTGAGTGCATTTCAGAATTATTCAAATTTCCAAAAGGGCTGAAACACTTCCTTTAGCGGAGAGAGAGTGAATTTCTACACTTGACTTCCTGTTATAATCAAGGTCTTTCTAACCTGATAACTGAAGGTTACGCCTCGGTGAATAATTCAGTAAGGCACGAAAACTCTGGTGGCATGGAGAGCACTAATCTTATATAGTCACAGTAAAGGATATTAGGGAACAATTGCCAAAAGTGACACATCTAATAGAGAAAGATTATTCTGCACTACATCAATTTGATTTGAATTGAATACGTTTCATGAGCATTTTCTGCTGTGCCGCCCAGACATAATGCAAGAACGCAAGGTGTCAGAGAAGGCCAGGAACAGTCGGCCATTCTCAGACTAAACCCACATTTATGAAATGTTCTCAAAGGGAGGGTGCCGCACTGATGAGAGAAACCAGCATTTCAGTCCGTCCTAAATGGCTTTACCACTTCCTTTTTCCAAAGCAATACTGCGGTTTAATCAGGTAAGACATGCAGGCAATGGAAAAAAGGTGGGAATCATTCAAGTTCCAAATGTGTCCCTTCAATGCCTGGAGCCACAGGGTTTCTACACCTTTGCCTGCTTTCAGCCAAAAAATTCTGTTGATCTGGAAAGGAGCTATGGGTAAAATGTGCGGCTGAAAAATGATGGGGGCGCAATCTTTACCCTTAATCTCTCATTGAGTGGCAAGCTGGTCCCCAGCCTGACAGACGCCATTAATTTTAAACTGTACTTACATTACCAAGTCTATCCGTGTGGTGATTTCGATTTTATTTTTTAATAAAATACTTTCGCTCTCTCTCTTTCCTTTGCTTGAACCTTGATCCAGAAAAGGGTGTAATGTCAGCCTACCCTGAATTCAAGCCCACCGCAGCTAATAGACCAGCATTCATTCATTTTAAATGGAGAGCGGAGTTAATCAAAAATATTCCACCGGTGGCACAAATAAATGAACACGCCATCAACAAACGCTTTATAAAATAACCCAACGTGGAACACTTAAGATAAGAGTCTTGAAGGCAGTTGCAATTCGAATCCACGTTTGCATACGATATAAAATAAAAGATCAAGTGAGATTTGTGGAGACTCTTGCTGGAAATTCCTCACAATAAGAACCATCACGAAAGTGCCTGAACTTACAATGTGCCTTTAATGACACCTAGTGGGATATTTTTGTAATTGAATTTAATGGGGACGTATTCAAGAAGTATCAACTGAAACTAAAACACATTAGTGTCTATTTTGCCGGTTAGAAGAAAACTAGAATGATTCTAATAGCTTAGAAATAAGGATGAGATTTGAAAAAGTATGACAGATTCCCACAGTATGATGACTAGTAAATGCAAAATACTAGCATTTAATAAATATGCTGAATATGTCCTAGCCACTAGTGCTGGAAGTATAAAAAGGGAACTGAAAAAGATGTAATTCCTTATTGTCAGCAATTAGAAAAATATCACCAATTATATACTAATTAGAGAAATAAATGTTAAAAACATGTTGCTATAGAAACATTAGAAATTTCAGACAAGTTTACTATTACCAGAACGGAGTGTCGAGGTAAACATTAATGCCAGTTCAGGATCCAAAGAAAAGTGACACAATAACAAACAGTAGCTCACCTTCGCGGTCTTTCCACACTGAAGCTGGAGTATGTGTCATTTTTGGTAAATGTTATATATTTATTTCAATATTTATCCGACTATCATATAAATCTTAAATGAATTAGGTCTAATTAACAATCAAGCAGGCCCCACTTCCGTGAAATTTAGTGGCAGCAAAATTAATAAGAATAAAATATTTATGTTATGTATTTACCAACTGTATATATATTTTAGTTTCTTTGCTTGTTTGTTTGTTTAATAAAATAAAATAAATTGCTTTTGCGATTAGTGGACCAAGTTGCTCTCTGAGGCCCCGCCCACAACTAACAAAACGTCAGCAAGTCACCGTTTGTCTATTATTTGGTTCATTGTTTCATAATCTTTTTTTATAGTTATACAACTCTATCATTTAGGTTCCTTTAAAATTGTATTATATAATTCAGTATCAACGTAGGCCTATTATAAAATTCATTAACATACAGTAAGAAAAAAAAAAAAAAAAAAAAATATATATATATATATATATATATATATATATATATATATATATATATATATATACGAATAAATCAATAAAACAAATTAGTTTTCTTTGCTTATTTTATTAAATAAATTAATAAATTGTGTTTGTTTGTTGTAGATCACTTTCCTAAAATATTATTTCTAATCCTTTCTAATTCTAATAAAAATATGACATAAAAAAATGTACATGAAACCATCCCCAAATCAAAATTTTATCTCACATAAGATTAAGATTAAAAGAGCCTGAGACCGTGCCAAATCAAAGCAGGGGTTTAAAGGGCAGCACAGCAACAGAAGCCGTCTCCAGTCTGGAAGTGTCATTATGCAAACAAATGACGGTTCTACAACAGAAAAGGGAGGAAAATTCCTCCTATTCAGCTTGTCGGCGATGTGGATTACAATCACTTTGAGTCTCCTCGCTGTCATGAATGTCAAGGTGTAGTGTGTGAGAGTTTCCTTCACCAGAAAGGTGAAGAACAGATATGCTTATTCTATCCACTCCACGTTGCTCAGAGGAGGCTTACCGAGCCTTAATACCACACCATCACACAAAGCTGAACGTCTCAGATGAGATGTGTGCCTTGAATAGCAAGAAAATGTTTTGTATACAAATAGGTGCATTCAGCCTTGTGCGCTTGTTCATTAAAGATCACTAGATGCTCAGCCTTCTCCTGTCAAGCTTGCCGTTTAGCCCCATCGAGCTGCCACTCCATTATGGAGTTGATTGGAGGGTTTACAATGTTTATCTTACCTTGCTCACTCTCCATTTCCACTTCCTCCAAGCTCTCCTGCAGTATAATAGACAGCTACTACTGACGGCAGCATCCGACTCATCTGCCCCCAGGCCTTGTGCACTTACACCTGTGATATCAGATTGCTTTCTGGAAAATCATCCAAACAGGGCACACTCCAAAACTTATTACAGCTTCCCATGAACGCCGTGGTACTGACAACATGGACTTCACCTGCACCAAATGCTGTTGTTTAGATGCAGAAAATAGCCTGATTTGATGTGGTTTGGAATGAGCCTACTGTTCTTGCTCTTTCTCCGTCTGTCTGCCTCTCTTTTGGAGGTGATGAGGTGGCAGAGATTCACGATATGTCAGAGAGCAGCACCGTTTCACCGAGCTCAGATGAGATGTTATGATCCTCGGCTTTCCCATCTCAGCTTCGTCGTTTTGTTATAATTGCATACATTCCATATATAGCTCACAGTGGCTTTACACTTTCAGGGTTCGCTTTAGAAAACTGACAAAAACTGCAATAAGAGATGTGCTATATAAACATTAGGTCCTGTCTGTCTTTTTATGCTTTATATGGCTCCAACATGAATCATTTGTGTGAATGTACTGTTGCCCTTGCATTCAGGGTCCATTGACATTTGTAAGGATATGCCTTCTTGTTGTAATGCAAGTGACATTTTGATATATATATAAATTTTAAGTCGTAAAAAGTTATAAACACTTACATTTAAAATAAAAACCACCTCAAGGCACTAAGAGCATTTATTTATTGTGTTTAAGGTCACATTTTCAAATTAAATACAAATTTCTTTAGAGTTGCAAGTACCTTGTAACTGACAATAATTTAATAATAAACAAATATTATCCACATTTACTAAGTTACCAGCGGTAGGCTGATACAAGGAGAAACCCAGGTCTGCCACCATGACAGATGCTTTAATGAAATACATTTTTCAATTAGTGGTGATCCACTTTATAATACATTTGAAATTTATTTGGAAAGTTCCCTTTTGATGGGATAAATATGTTGCGGTGGATGTGGGGAAGGTCATAACTCATATAATTTACACATATACAAACATACAGGGCATGTAGCAGAGAGTGGACTCAGAGGGGAGGCTCAGGAGAGGGTCTGTTTGGCATGGGCTGTGGCAGGAGCAGGAGAGCCGGGCTGCCGGGGGGCTGGTAGACCTCCTGGTTCTGTCCTGAAGTGGGAGATGGAATGGGGGTATCTGGGGAAGCTGAAGAAACCGAAACAAAAGCAAAAGCTATACAAACCTACAAAAAGCATTTTGTGTAGCTTGGAATATAATGAGCAAATGATTCAAATCAGGGTTATTATCATTAACTAAAACTAAGCCTTAACTGCTTCACTGATTCATTTTTATTTCCCACCAAGGTCCGACGTCTGGTTTATAAACCACTGACTATATTTAGGAACAGATAAAAAAATAAAAAAAAGTCTATGTCTTACCCATCTGCTGTGAGTGTGCAGATCCTGGGATGGAGCTAATGACTATGGTCTGTCCCATTAGTGGACCCTGAGGATGACCATTGTGATGTAAGTGAGGTTGCTCTGTGTTTAGACCTGCAATAATAAAGAAATAAATTGCAGAGGTGGATTAATGTGGCATTTCCCTACACAAAATCCCATATTTATATATATATATATATATATATATATATATATATATATATATATATATATATATATATATACAGTACATAAATAAAAATATAACGTTACAATAATGATTTATATTTTGAGCAGTTAGTTCAGATTTGGTGGGAAATTTTATGTTCACCTAATTCTTCTGTGCCTGTTTTCTTCATGTGCAAAAGTAAAGAAAAGAAAATCTATGTTATAATCTACAAAATCTACGTATAAATCTACTACTGTTGCATATATGCTACTTCCTGCTTACAAGTACAGATTGCAATAGAGACACTAAAGTTATATAATGCACAAAGTGCACATAATATTACACCTCTCTTTAACGTCTCGATGTAAAGACAATAGAATACTGCAGGTATTTTTGTAGGTCAAAACCCGGAAATGAGCATTTTAGCACTTCCGGTGCACTGTCCTGAAGTCAATGGGTTTTTGAATGGCTTTTTGGCCTAAGTGTAGCTTTTTAGTTCTGTCGATTTAGGCTTCAAAATTCAGCTGTGTTCATTTGTGAAGATTATCATGAGGAACAAAATGTGTAAGAATCATAAACTTTTGTTGGTCACAGAGATTATTTTCTATAATAATCCAAAAGCCAGTGGTAAAATTCTTTTTTTTTTTTTTTTTATGTGATGCTAACTTCCAGCTTGGCCAACAAAAAAACATTATCACTTGGTTCTATCCACTGGTTGTTGATTAGATTGAGGCAGATGATGTTGTTAGCCTTAGCAATCACAAATCTACCCTAGTCAAGGAAAGCTGCTCCAGAATTAATGTTTTATGGTTTAGTAATACGGCAAATGCATAATTTTGCCTCATCATTTTACATAATTTTCCAGTATAATATGCAGTATTATAAGAGAAAGATTAAGCTGACTTGTTACCGAATAATCTCCCTGCTTTCACCTAGTTTAAAAAAATTATCATAAAGCATTTTTTCAGCTCCACAAGCCCCTGCAATTGAATGCTTCACCTCCTACTCACCCCCAAGAAGCATCTCCTGCAGCAGGTTATCTATCTTGGCAAGACCGAAAAGCTTGATAAACTGTAGCTGCTCTATCATCTGCCAGGTTATGCTTTGCAGAGTAGGAAGCAGCAGCAAAAGCTCCCCGAATCGCCCACGCGAGTCATACTGCCGGTCATTAATGTAGTCTTCCAGACTCATTTGAACCTGATAACGCATCGCCTTGATCTTGGAGGGGTCTCTTAAGCTTTTGGCATCTGGAAGTAAAAAAAAAAAAAAGAGATGGTAACATGTATGGCTGTTTTTGTATGAGTGATACTGGGTGTTAAATGAATGCCCTGTTTCATTCGTTATACCAGGGTCGAAGAACACAATGGCCTTTAGAGCTGCATATTCATTCTCGTCAATTTGGATGTCCTGGAAAGGAAGAACCAGTTCATCCAAGACTCGGTTGGATACACGACCTATTTCCGGCTCAGGGCAGTTTCGATGGACAATGCAGCCATTTCCTGCATGGAAAAGTAAATCTGTCAATCTACAGAATAATTATGTTCAATGGTGAAAATAAATATTGGAAGTTACCTAGAAGCAAGAGGTCTTTGTATGGCATTGACCTCTTAGCCACGCCAAGCAAAAGATGCTCCCCAGCATGAGCTCGTAATAAACTAACCTGAAAGAAAAATCAGGCCTGGTTTAACATGTTTCCGTAAAACACAATGAAATTAATATCTGCTATACTATAATGAAATATTTTTAAAAAAGAAGAAGAAAAAGTTTGAGCCTGGTAAGGTTTTTTATGTTTTCAAAAGAAGTCTCTAATGTACAGCAAGGCTGTATTTATTTGATCAAAAATACAGTAAAAAAGTAATATTGTAAATGTTATTTTAATAGATTTTTAGAAACACTGTGTAGTTACAGTCTCTACTAGCAGGTGCCCTGCTTATTGGTTTACTGCATGTGTCCAAAAATCAGTATAATCAGTTTAATACAAAATAAAAAGATTTTTTAATGCATAAAAAACCATGCAAAAAATGATTTTGCCAACTTTTAGTGTAATATAGTATACTAGTGTATTACTAAAAACCTCAAATCTAACATACATGGAGTAAATTATTTTTTTTAATTCTTTGAGCATATTTCATATTTAAACATTTGAAGGTTCGGCATGTTCAATAACAATACATGCAAGGGGAAAAATCTGAAACTTAGAGCAACACAGACAGCGTGCTAAATGGAGGCTAAACTGAATCAGCCATGTGAATAGCAAATATTTTGCTTCAGTGAATGGCCCTGCAATTTAACGCAAGGGCCTCCCCAATTAGCACTGCCAGTTTTGCCTTCCAACGGCCATTACCTGGTCATCAAGTGGCAATTCGCCAAAGGCTGGGATGTATTTAGCCCACTCTACCAGAACAAGCAGCTGTTGCTTCATAGATTCACAGACATCACTGATAGTGGCTGATTTTTTCTCTGAAACATCAGCAGGGCCCGTTTGGCTGGCGACGTTGATCTGCTGGGAGACAAACCAGAGAAGAACCGAATTTACCGTGTCCTCTAAAAATGCTTTCACACAGGCTGTTACCTCTCTCTCAGAATAAATTCATGCAGGGACTCATGCAGATAATTAGAAATGTTGATGTCACAGACTAATGCTTAAAGAAATCAGTGCTCAGTTGTTTTTTATTTATCACTGTCATTAATAACTACTGAGCAGAACTTCATTACTGAGTTACTGTAATGAAACCTCTCTTCCTTCTTTTTATCAGCCCTGTTGGTTAATTTTTGTCTTTGGTGACTATTTATCTCTAGCATAATGCATTAAAACCATACACCTTTGCTTTAATTGACAATCATAGAAATGATTTATTGCTCAAAAGCAATAAATGTTACTGCTGCAGATACCATATTTTTTTCAGTGTCTCTGCCCTTTTCTGCTGATATTTTCTTTCTTTGTGTGTGTATGTGAGAGAGAGAGAGAGAGAGAGCGAGAGAGAGAGAGAGAGCGTTTCGATTAACCTTGACAGGACAGTTTACCTGCTGCGAGAGCGCTTCAGCGTGAGCCAGGGCTGTGATTGGTGGCAGGTCATGTGAGTCCTGTATGTTCCTCCTCGAGCTGATACGGTCCCGCTCATTTTGCACGGCTGCAAACAAGCATAAACAATTTTGCTGATTAGTGAGCTACTAACAGTTAAGAGTAATTACTGTTTAGCCAAGATGATGGGTGTGTTTCTCAAGTTTATTTACAGAAGATCTCACACATTGCCAAGATACAGTATTAGCAAAACGAAGCATTCATTGTAATGTATTTTAAAGTCATTAAACATAAAACACTGCTATGGGGAAATTTACAAACCATAAATATTTCCTACTGGCCATGTTACTGTATTTTGCATTACTTTTAAATGTTTTTGAATACAATTTTTATTTACTTAAATACATTTCTTTATCAAAATGGATCTTTTGTAACCTTTTTATAAGTTATATAGTTGATGTGTGATTTTTCTCATATCTAGACTTTTGACTGGAAGACCAGTTTTCAGTCTATGAACACCAGATTCATCATCCAGGTAAACCAGCTTAAACTAGCTAAGACTGGTAAACCATCTGAGGCTGGTTTAGGAAACAATAGGAAACAATAGTGAGCAAAAAAAAGCTAAGCTAGAGGTAAAACTTTAACTGAGCGCAGTCCTGAACAACGTGTACGCACGGAAAGTGAGGTGGAGAGCACATGATCGCCCATCATAAAAGTCTAAGCCAAGGTTATACATCCAATAAACTAAACATCCTTGTGTAATCAGGGCAAGTTTTATGGCATCATCCATTTTACTCTCTTGAGTTCCCTCTTCCTTGTTACTCCATTCTGTTTGAGACTATGGGAAAAGGGAGTATTTGTGGGGGAAAAGTATGCATATAAAATGTTTACCTTCTTTCTTCATTCCAGCTCGAAAGCATTTGTGAAGTCTGCAGAAACGGCACTGGTTCCTTTTGTCTTTATCAACAACACATTGACGATTAAACCTGCCCAAAAGTAAAAATGAATAACTAAATATGGATCCTTATAATGACCATATTAACATCTCAGCAATAGATCTATTAAAAAAATGTGGTCCATTATTTCTAATAAGAACTGGGACTGTCTGGTTCTGATTTTATTTTCACTAAACAAAACCAGTTCCTTAATTGCATCTTTAATGATTCTTTCAGTTCATTTTATATGGACTTGACAGAAGTCATAGCTTATGGGTCATCAAATTGGTACACCAATTACACCAATTAAAATGTATAACTCACAAGTTCGAGACGGATTCATACGTTATAGCACTAAAATAACACATTTTCTTAGTATTTTCAATACACAATATTAATTTTATAACGTAAACATCTCAGTTGGGTACCTGCAGGAATAGACATGACTCTTCCGGATGCTCCGGCGGAAGAAGCCTTTGCAGCCATCACAGCTGGAGGCGCCATAATGTTTACCTGTGGCTTTATCACCACAGATTGCACAGTTGGAGCTCACGCCATTTTCTCCTTGACTGATGCTGGGCTCTGTCGGCATGTTTTCTGTAAAAAACAACATGGACAGTCAAGACTGGGATCATCACACATAATGTTACTGCCACCTGAACACTTTGGTTTGAGATGGATGCGACAACAGTTCAGTTCAGGCTTGATGAATCACTTGGGTGGCTCATTCATTAAAGGTTTTAGATGATTTAAAATACAGAATCACGCCCATTGTACATCCAGAATGCTAAATAGTGGGAATCTGCTGCTGCTAAGCTAAGCATGATAATTCAAGTTAGGCTAACAAACAAAGAGCCTTGTGAGTCTCATAAAGCAACAGCACGATGCGTCTATCAAATCTCAGCCTTTTTACTCAGTTTCTCAATGATAACAGCTAATGAGGAGAATGAGGAAGAATTCTGCATAAATGAACAAAGGATGCTCATCCTAAAAGACCTTCTAATGCAACAGAGAGCGGCAACCTTCTGTTCATATAGACCAGGATGAAAAATCAATCATTCCTTTGTGCATCCAAAATCATAACATTTCAACAAAAGAAATGCAGCAGGGGACTTTAGCCTTTTATGCACTGAGACTGATTGGAGCTTCCCGCTGTTGTAGGACAGACTTAATTAGGATTAGCCTCTGTTTTATCGCATAGATAGATATTCAATGGAGATTGACATCTCGTGGATAAATGTTAATGTGGGTTGAAAGCAATCTCTTCTAATTCAGTATATTCCCAAAGTGATTCCTTCTCATTCAGAATAAAACATAATTCGAGGGCACGTGTGGTTGCAGAGAGGAATTTCATCTGGTCAGCTTTCGTACAACTGCAGAGCATGTTTTGAAGTAGTTCGTTTCAGAGTAAGGTGATACAGAATTTACACTCGAAAGCAAAAATCAGTTGGTGAACAACTTCAACACATTCACAAATTTATGGGTTTAATTAAAGAAATAGTTCACCAAAAAAAAAAAATCTATATGACTTTCATGACTTTCTTCTGCAAATATTTTGAAAAAAATATTTGTCGCCAAACAGTTTTAGTTACCATTGACAACATTTCTCAAAATATCTTCTTCTGTGTTTCACAGAATACAGAAAATTATGTTTTGAAATTATATGAAAATGAGTAAATGCTAACAGAATATTCATTTGTGGGTGCACTCTTTTTTTTTTGGTCAGAACTTAATTTCATTGTATGCAACCCATTTAAATTTCTAATTGTTTTTTTTTTCATTTGAATATATATATTGGAATCAATTAATGTATAGATGTCACAACAACAAAGCACATTAGGTTAACTTTTTTCAGTTGTACTACTATTAAGCATTTAGCAACTGCAGCAGATTCATTCTAGCCAGAATGAAAGTTCTAATTATATTGGTTTTACTCTGTTCCATTTCCAATACATAAGGTATTTGGGTAAAGTTTACTGATTATTTTAGGAAATTCCAACTGAATTAAGTTCAGCCAACATAATCTTTTTCAAGCTGGCCATCTGCAATGTTTAAGATTGTGCGTTTACCTTTAAATAGTTTGTATTCCAGTTATTTTATGGCCTTTCTATCTCTGTGTTTCAATGTGCTGTAAAGAACTGTAAAGATAACTGGGAAATCTCTTCAGCAATTTTAATCCAGCATTAGGTTAATGGAGAACCAAAGTGGATAAATCACATCAGATTGTAGTGATGTAATTGGGCAAGTCTAAAAGAGTTGCCCTATCCACAATGTACCTTTGAGCAACATTTCCCACAATGCTGCAGGGTGACTTTCCCTTTATTTAATGTATAAAAAACACAAAATAACATCACAGGACAGTCATCCTTTCATGCTTCAGAATATCTCCTCTGGTATTCAGGAGTTCATTGCTGCTCTTGTTTTGCTTTGAACTAACTTTGGAGTTGTACAAATTATTAATTTACATCTAAACATACCCCATTTTGTCCTACTCTCCCAACCTATGAACCCATGGAGATTCCAGTCTCTAATCCTGAGCCTCAGAACTCTTTTCTCAGGATTTGACCAAAACCCTCTGTTGAATTTTAAACCGAATGGAAAAACTTTCAAAATAGTTAGCTAACAATTATCTCCTTTAGGTTGAGGTGAATGATTTTGCTGGGACGAATCATTCCAGACAGTTCGGATAGCTTTTAAACCAGTCATGACACAGCATCCGTCCCCTGCAGACAGGTCTGAGACAGTCATACTAAGCCAAATTAACACCAACATCAATAATAATAAAAATCTTTATTTGTATATAGCGCCTTTAAAGCAGCTTCTCAATGCACTTTATATAATAAAAAAAGCAAATAAAAATACAACACATCCAGAACATCAGTTAGAATCTCTGAACTGACATTAATTCAATTAGCATTTTAATAACAACGGTAAAGCAAACACAGACTTCAAGCAGAATGATCGTCTGTTTATTAATACAAGCAGATGCATATACCCCATCTGCATCATATAAAGTACTTAAAAACACATATTCTGGACTAAATGCACAGCACTCACCACCACAGTAAAGCACTTCTGCATTCTCAAAGCCCAGTGTGCTATAGGTCGGGTCCAGGCCCTCGCAGTAATTGGCTACATCCATGTCTAACAAGGATTTAGGAAGAGGAGTTGGTGAAAACTTCATCCCTGCCTGACTATCTCTACTTAAAGTCGTCCCGGGACAGTGTCTCTTGGAGAGAGAACTGAGGGCAGCCTTAGGTTGACCATCTCTTCAGAATGCTGATTTGTCATCTTCTAAGACGAGGGAGGAGCTTTGGCCAAGACTCCTCACCTCCTTGAACAGAACTTATCTTCTCACCTTATCCTATACTTATCAGAAGGATGAAGAGATAACAGTATTCGTTCCAGAAAGTAACACGAGGTTTTATTGGTGCAGCCAAACCAACAGGCCCTGTTTTCAGGAAAAAATACATTCTTACAAAGTAATACACCATCAAAAAAAAAAAAAAATCCCTGCTGTACTGTAAATCAATGGTGTTTTTTAATTGGTCAAATAAATTTACAAAAATGTAAAAAATAAAAATAAAAAAGCAGTTCCAGAATTCTGTTGCAATTATTGAATTATTATAGACATAACTGACAATCGTCTGATACAAATTCTGTTTTGCATGTTAACGTTTATTTAAATTAGAAGAATTATTTGAATGTAATTTTTTGAATCTATGAGATATTGATGAGCTATTCTTCTTAAAGAGTTTATTTATTCACCCTCATTTCCTTCCTAACCTACACTGTAAAATAAATTTTGTAAAAGGTGTAAAAAAATTAATAAAATGACGACGGTTTTACAAAAATGATCAGTTGAGTCTTTCACCTTCTAAATTTCACATTATATCTCACGTTATTTTGACCCCAGAACAAAGAAATGCATATGAGTTTGGAATGACATGAGGGTAAACTATCTTTTTAAAAGTTTTTATTATTATTATTATTATAAATGAAAACAAAAATAAGACACATTACTGCAGCTATTACTTAAATAATTTGCTATTTGGTTTCTTTAAGAATTTGTAAAATTTTAAAAGATCTGTGGTTTTTACAAGTACTCTCTTTTCTGTACATTATTTTGCCTTGTGGTGCAAGTGAATAACTAGAAAGTCAAACTGAATAGCACCATTACTTTACAAGCAGGGGCCATAACAAAAATATAAATAAAATAAAAAAATTTGGAAAGACAACAAAATAATAAAATAAAAGAAAAATCTTAAATAGAGTGAAGGATTGAAGTTAGATTCAGTAAGCACAGGGATAATCTGAGGCCACATCACAGGTTACATTTTAACTTCTCTCCAACAAACAATGTTTTAAATGAGGAAGTGCTCAAATGCTCACGTGATAAGAGTTTTGATAGGAAAGGCCATCTATTTTCAATAACATTACACCTCACTATCAGCTCCGATGCAGAAAGATGAATGCTGAATAAAAATCACACTGCATAATATTACCTACATTACTAGCCAGTTGATGTCATACCACTTCAACGCTAAAATAAATTCAAGGTCAAACTAGAATTGTTTAGAAGTAAAATATCACCCCAAAACCTCACAATATCAAGGCAGTACATTCAGTTTAACATAAAAGAGCCCATTAATGTCACTTCTACACACGCACCTGAAATAACTATCAGACCTAAATTATATAAAGGCGTATTTTTAATGTAAAATGCGACCTTTTATAGTATTAGATTAACTAAGTAAGTAAACTGTAAATGACAGAATAAATATGTTAAAACATTATTTCAGCAATATTGGCTATAAAATACGACATATAAGAGTAGCCTAACAGGCACCGCTTATTTGTTTTCTCGACATTAAATATCAGAAAACACACAAATCCAGACTGTTATATATATGTGTGTGTGTGTGTGTGTGTGTGTGTGTGTGTATCAAAACGAAGAATAATAATAGGCTAAAACCACAAATAGAGAATTACCTAATTAAAGGAATGCTGACGTCACAACTGCACGAGCGAAACTTTCTTAACCGTCAAAATGTTGTAGCAAGGACTTCTTCTAGACTGCATATCCAGGCAAAAGATAGGAATAAACGTTTTAACGGATTGTTTCCCATGGCCCACAATTCGATGACCGCGACTCAACGCTATCTGGTCTTACCTTCTCCACGTCCAACAAGATTTGCATTAATCCACCAAAACCCAAACGCCCCGTGTCAAAAATGTATGCTAATAAATATGATACTTAGGCTTTTATAGAGAGCAAATAAAGTGTTTGACATGTCTAAATCCTTACATTGGATAATACTTTTGGTGGTGTTGGGGGAGCCTCATTAGATCGATTTACTAAACAAACTGAAAGTTGGGTGGAGATGTTAAACAGTAACTAGCCCCAATAAAACACAAGACATGAATCGTTTTGCCTATGCGTGGGTTCACACCGTAAAGAACACGGACAAACGAAGCATAAAGTAAAGAAGGAAACATTTAAATTTATAATATCATAACAATGTAACGGACACTTTTGTGAGCCTACTTATGAACACTGGTTGAACCCTTCTCAACTCCTAGTTTTACAGAAATATTGTTTGTTTGACGTTTTAACTACCTCAGAGCGGGTCTTTGACGTTCTCCAAATTTATCAGAAGAGGGCGCCAAATCTCTATTTTCCTCTCTATCTCTCTGTCTCTCTCTCTCTCACTCGATGAGAAGTCGAACATCGTTTGGCCATTATCTCACTGACCATAAAACCATATATTTAAACCATCGACTGGTTTCATTTCTGCGCGTGCCCAAAATGAAACCAACTGAGGCGCGCTATCCCTCGCGAGTTGAGTCGCGAGTTATTGGTTAAAACTGTGAAAACCTAAATAGAAAACCTAGAGAGATAAACGTAATCGAAAATTCAAAAAGAGTGAGGTCATTTTTAGTTCACCGTGACTCATTCTGCACGACACTGATGTTTATACAGTTAAAATGATCTCTAAAATAGGAACGCCACCACATATCAGCTCACAATAAGATGTGCTCATAAACGTTGGCAACTTCCTATCAATGTATGAACATGGAATGAACATCTTTCTTAATGTTCAAAACATCCTCTTTTTTATATAAAAAAAAAACGTATGTTATGTAAACACTTAGTAAAAAAAGTTCTGGCAACGTGACTTGAAACATGTAGGCTCGTAAGTTATAACGTTTCAAAAAAATGTGACAAAATTTGCGATCACAACATTTGACAGAACGCTTGTATTATGTGGAAGAACGTGTATTCATACCCTTACCAGAACTTTAGCCAACGTTCTTAGAACGTAAGCCTTAAATTCACTGAGATGCATAACGTTACTTTAGAAATCAGTTCAGTTATTGTGTATTGAGTAAATAAAAACAGTACACTAAGTACAGTGTTTGTGTTTATGTTACTGTAATTACCATGCTATATTGGATCTGTCATGTTACAACAAATAAAAGGATCAGAAAATGTAAAAAAAAAAAAAAAAAAAAAAAAAAAGAAACAGGTCTGCGTTTCAAACAATGTAAAACGCTTTCAGAGTCACCATGAACCACTAATTTGGCGCAAAATACGGCTAACATGGTTGGCTATATAGGCTACATTTTGCCTAGACTGATGTTCATTCACCTTTACTGTCTTTACCGTATTATAATGAGTGCACTCGTTTTCTGTTAAAAACGTTTTCCAGCTTCACATCTGCAGACCTTTAGTGATGCTGAAAATAGTTTTTTATCCGCTTTATGTCCAGCACACTTTATATATGCTCTTCCCTGTGAACGTCAGCATGTCGAAACAGGTAAGCCCGGTGATGGCCAGAAACACTTCATTGATCTGATGAAGGTCATTAGTTTTGTTCAGGTATTGTAGCCGGAAAAGGTGGTACGGTACCAGGCAGGTGAGCATGATGAGTACAAAGCTGAGGTTTTTTATTTGGACCCAAAACTCCTGCTGGGAGCGGCTGGCGGGTCCGTACTTGAGTATCATCTGGCGCAGGATGATCGTCTGGATGCAGGCCTGAAAACACGACACGGTGATCAGAAGGATGGACAGAATCATGTTCAGGACGTAAACAAAGGGAGTTTGTAATTCATCCCCAAATTTGAAGCACTGGTTATGTGGTATGTCGTCGTTTCCGTATTGGATCAGCACGAGTGGGAGTATGATGATGAACAGGATCGTCCACACCAGAGCGCTCGCGCCCAGCCCGTGCAGCCGCCTGTAGAACTCAGTCCGCTGCGTTTTCTTGTAAAAATGTAGGAAGCGAACCGTGAGAAGAATGGAGTAGATGGTGAACACCATGTATATATGGAGATGCACCATGGCGCTGACCAGTTTACAGAATTCCGGACCCAGGTGCCATGATTCGGACGCGTAGTAGTAGATTCTGAATGGCACGGTGAGCAGGAAAAGAAAGTGTGCGACCATCAAGTTCAGGAAGGCGATGGTGGTTAACGAGCGAATGTTGGTTTTTAGCAGGCTGATCATGACGCTTAAGCCCGTGATGCCCACCAGAAGCACAACAGTGTAGATAGTGATCAGGGCGTCTCTGAAGGGCTTGGTGATGTGGGCTGGTGGGCTTGAGTTGGTTGTGATTGCGGGGCTGGTGATGTTGTCTACTGTGGTGTTCATCGTCATGGTTCCTAGTAAGAAAACATACTGGAAGACAAGCGTGATCAAGTTAATTAACAGATGCAACATGCATCTGCATTGTTTTTGTCTTAGTTAACCTTTACATTTGTTTACATTGATTTTATTTGTCACAAAATTCACTGACAGCGATTTAACTAAATTTTTGTTAATAGGCTAAGCAATCATTCAAAAAGCTTTTTAATTAAACTTTAGGATAGTTAAAATGGAAATTCTGTAATCATTTACCCTCACGTCGTTCCAAACCTTTAAAACTTTCTTTCTGTGTAATATCACAAAATATATTTAAAACAATGTTCACCAGAGTTTCGCCAAAGTTTACGTTGACTTCCACTGTGTGCAGAAAAAACAATTAAAATAGTTTTGTATCACTGGGGAGGGTTATACAGTTTTGGAACGACACGAAGGTGAGTAAATATCGACAAAATGTCCTATTTTGTTAGCCTACACTTCACAGTAAGGTCTCATCTGTTACTATTAGTTACCTTCATTAGATGGCATGCATTAATAATGAAAAACACGTATAAACCATTTATAAATCCTAGTTAATTTCAACATTTACCAATACATTATTAAAATCAAAGTTGTATTTGTTAATACTATTTAACTGACCTGAGCTAACATTAACCAACAAAGAATCTGAAGTTAACAAAGATTAAGTATTAACACATACCCATAGTATTACTCACTGTTAGTTGATGTAAGTGAATGCATGAACTACTGGAACCTTATTGTAGACCGTTACCAGCTATATAAATGTATTTTTTGAGTATGTGCCAGTTTTACTATAGTGTAGATCTGCAGAAACGGACCGATAAAAAGCCAGTGTATAGGTAAATGTATTTTAGAAATCCTTTTTGCACTCCTTTAAAGTACTTCATGCATTTCTCTGTAGCTCTTTTGAAAGTGCCAAACAAGCTGCCTTCAGAAAGCAAGACATTTCAACTATCTATTTCACCACACAGTGCACTTAACATGTAAAAATGTGTTTACTTGGTCAAATTTAACAGCCTAATGAGACAATAAAGCAAGATACGCACCATCAGAACGGCAGCACAAGTCCACAATGGCAGAGCAGATGAGGAAGTAATGTTGGTTGCGTCTGCTCCTCACTCATTTAGTAACCACCTTTTTAACACATTCTCTCAATGAGGTAGACAATCTGCTGTTTGTTTTCATGGTTCGCACAGTTGCATTCGACACATCAGCTTAGGTGGCCAACCTCAAAAACAACAGTCATGTTGCAAAAAACCCTCAAACAAACCTTCAGATTTTAGTTGTGATAGAAATACTGCAAGATCACAGCCATATGAAATTTTTTTGGTCTCTACATGGAGGAGTCTGAATGTATTGTCATAGTGCCTCTTAAAATTCTGTGTTGGTAGAGACTACAGGTATCATTTAAATCTTAATGGTCCTCAATAGTTTCTAGTCTTAAGCGGACACGGTTTGTGGTTTTCCTTTGTGTGCTTGACACAGTTGCAGGAGGAATGTGTTTAAGTTTTAAATGGACATTGATAAATAGACTATAATAAAATTTGCATATGTAAAAAAAAATTGATAAAATATTCGGTATATGTTGTTATATTATATAATTTAATTCACGTCAATGCTATTAATGACTGTTTTAGCTGCACTACCATTTAAAAGTTAGGAGTTAGTAATATCTTTTTGTGTTTTTTAAAGAAGTCGCCTATCCTCACCATGTCTGCATTTCATAAAATATTGTGAAATGTTATTACAATTGAAAATAACTTTTAGATTTCAAAATGTAATTAATCCGTGATGTCAAAGTTGAATTTTCAGCAGCCTTTACTCCAAGTCTTCAGAGTCACGTGATCCTCCGGAAATCATTTTCAGATGCTGATTTGCTTCAAAAAACATTTCATTTCATTTGCTGACGAAGATCAAGGTCAAAGTGTTGTTGTTTTTTTCCCATTATTATTAAGGGAATGACACTTAATGTAAAGGTTTATTGTAAATAAATAATTTGAGATATTTACATAATATTAAAACACAGTATTATAAAACTACACATTTACCGTAACACCATCTTAGATTTAGATCCCAGTTAAAATCAGCTGAAATAAGTACAGTAACATTCCTCACCTTTGGCATAACTCATACAGTACATAAACAGAGACATAATCAAGTACATTCCCTTCAACCTAAATCAGACTTGTGGCCTTTTTTCCCCTTAGGTCCCAAAATTAAACAACTGTAAATCTGCTGTATGTATTAACAGCAGACCCCTTTCTTTATTAGTTATACCATACCGAGTCTTCCTATTATAAGATGCAGAGTCATAAGTGTTAAGTAACATTGATGTTGAGAAATACCTAGAAACAGGAAGACTCTACGCTTAACATCCGTCATGTTAATGTACTACGGAGTGCTTGTTTTTTGCACCTTAAACATTAGCAGGGAGGTCCCGGTACTAGGTCGTCACCTAAAGTGCATCTTTCGTTTCCATCCGATGAGGATTCTCTTGGAGGTTAAAATGTGGGTCATGATGCTCAGCAACATGAGGAAGATGGTCATGGACATTACGATGACATAGTGACTAATACTGCAACACAGAAGAAACATCTGATCATATTTGTGCATTTACACCTGCGCAAAGACCGACGCAAAACAAACTGAGCTTGTGGTCAGTTTGGTTAAGAGGATGCAAGCAAGAATACAGTTAACCCACCTAGTGCCAATGTCAAGCCAGCTTCCGTGATCTTTTACTAAGAAAAAGAAGTGCTGGTGAAAAAGAACATAGATAAGTTAAGATAATTAGTTAAAAAAAATTGCCATTATTTGTCATGTCCTCTATGTTAAGCTTACCAACGCCATCAAGTCTGAGATGACAAGCACAACGAGGAAAAGGCTAAAAAATAAATGCAGAATTTATGTAAACTCATGCAAAACAAAGTCATACAGCAATCTTAAATACAAACAATATTTTGTTCCACCTGAGGAGGAACATATCCTTGTTTGGACTTTTTTTGTTGTTGTTGTTTTTAACAAGTACTCTAATACCAAAGCAGAGTTGTTTACAGTCAACTGTAAAGTGTCTGTGAAGGGCACGAGCACAGATATAGCAAACGCTTGAAGAAATGGTCAATCTGCAGACAGTGTGGGCAAAAAGCGAAAGACCAGCTGGTTTCCTGCTGTTCTAAATACTCTGCTAAAATTACCTTCGTGATGAGAGCTGTGTTGACACTTGAATGCTTTCGAATGTGCACATCACAATAACAAATGGAATTAACACCTGAAAAAGAATGCTACAGTTAAAAGAAGCGTGATAGCACAAATAGGTGGGGCGCCCATAGCACGGATTAAAAATAAATAAAGTGTCAATCTTTCACTTTATGTAGAGCAAGCGCTATACCTTCCACATCAGCAGGCCGCCCATAATGAAAGGATTGAAGACAGTCAGAAAGCAGTAAACGGAGGATGGATCAAAACTATGAGGGAAGATAAAGGCACAATTCATTTATTGTAGTTTATTTTATAGCACTATTTTACTTAAAAAAAACAAGCAGCTTACCTATTAATTGAGGCAATGTTACCACAGCCAAAGAATGCAATTATAATGAAAAACACCTATGCCAACAGTTAAGGAACTACGTTATTTTAAATGGTGTATGCATTTATCAATAATATAAATACACAAATAAAACCGTCTGTAGTCTAAAAGGATGCAAAGAAGTAAGATCTCCGAATGTCATCCAGCCTCAGCTGCCTGATCTTGGCAATGTCAATGTTTTCAGCAAAATCAGTGCTGGACAGCTGAGAAAACAAACAAAACGGTACAATCAGTGGTGCCTCTACAATTACTTTGTTACATAAACTTTACACAATGCAATATGCTTTAACCAAATGCTTTGGCTGAAGGAAAACCCCTAAAGAAGATGCCCGGAGGAGAAGGCGACCTACCTCAGTCCGATTTGAAGTCCCTTGTGTGTTCATGGTTTCCTGTTCTATGTTTATCCATGCAAACATGAGCCATGACAGCACCGGTGGAAAAAGAGCCTCATACCTTCACAATTTGCAAACCAAATTGCTGTTAGAATAAGGGCTTTCATTTAAAAATATTATTTTGGAATAAATTATAATGCAATTTAGAATATATCTCAACAAAGTATCACATCTTTAAAAATCCATTTGATTTATTAATCAGAACATCATGTGATTTGCTTAATATTGTAGGAACATACACAACGGTTCAGAAGTTAGTAAGAAAAAAGGTACTTCACAATAATAATGTTACAAAAGATTTCCTGAAAATACAATAATAAGAAATGTTTAAATGAGCACCAAATCAGATTATCAGACGACTGGAGTGATAGCTATATTTAGATAGAAACGTTATATTAATGTTATTATTGGCCTTAGTGGGAATATAAGACTTCCTTAAAAATAACCAGCCCCATACTAGTGTATTATTAAATTCTTAATTATTCATTTGAATATTGCATGTAAAACTGAAACCGTCTCAAACCGGTCAGCAGCTGAACTGGAAGCTTTTGCAACTTATTTGCACTATGTGGTCTTGAGGCAACCTCAAGAGGAGAATTTGACTAAAACTTACATGCTGGATTACTTCTAAGCATAGCATGATTAGATTGATGGCAGTAGATTGATGGTCAGTGGGATTTACCCTGTGCTCAGGAGGAGGTAGACACAAACTAAGGACATCAGGATACTCAGAAGTCTGTGAAAGAGCCTGGTGGAACTCAACAATGGTATCAAAAATGAGGAAACTAAATGGAAAAAAACAGTGTGAGATAACAGGGGATAAAGTATGAACCGGATGGAAGAAAAGAAGAAGTACAATTCACTGGTTAAAAGACACGCTTCAAGGATTCATCACACCATTTTCTCACCCTCATATCATTTCAGATCGTTATGACTTTTTTCTGCACTAAAGAAAATGTTTTGGGGTTCCAACTTTCAAAATAACACTGGACCCCTTTAACTTTCACAGAGAAAAAAAAATAAATTTCTCTAAACAATCAGGAAATCATACAGATTTGGAATGTCATGAGGGTGAGTAAATTTATGGATGAACTATCCCTTTAATACGGTGTGGTGTGTATGGGATCAAAGCATCATCGGAATGGAGATTGCAAACCTAGTGTGAGCCAACTAACAAGCTGGTTGAAGAGTGGCAAGCCTTGCTTCAGCTGCAGACTGGAGTGTGTGCTGGTCGGGATGTAAGCACACAGCACCACCTGCATCATCTGGAAACAAATAAACACAAATAAGATTCTCAGATCAGTTTAGAGTAAGCCAATACAGCAATAAATAAATGAATAAATAAAATATCTGGCCAAAATGTATTATAAATATATTACAATTAAAGTTAACGTATTATAACGTTAATGCATTAATTGATAAAAACCGACAATAATTTTATCGCGTGTTAACGCAGTTTTTTATTATTATCAAAGTCCATTGCTCACTGGCTCTGAATGCATATTTTATTATACCTGGTCCCGATCAAATTATTTAGGCTAAGCATCAACATTCACAAACCACTGTTATATATTAACAGAAAAGAATGCAACAAGCTCGTAATCATGACTTTATAAGTTGGAAATAGGAAGTTTCTGATAGCACGTGAAGACAGCAGAGAAGCACGCGCGAGTTCTACCCGCCCATCAAGTGTTGTCCCGCGCCCCGCTCTGCTGCGATGGGTCCCGCGATCGTGCAGGTCTAGGAAGACGCCTGTTATAATGTTATGATCGAGGCTCTGGACTTCTCTTTCTATAACAAGCTATAAAATATTTTCTATAAAAACATTAATGTCGTGGAAGTGACAAATAGCTTGTTTTATAAATAATTGCTACCATGAAAAAGGAACACTGCTGTAAAAAGCACCTTATTTATTTTAAGTGTTTGCAAACCAAATGTTATTAGTAGGCCTACTTTTAAATGAAAAAAGTGCACAATACACTGCTTTTGAATGCATTATTAGTTTTGTGCATAACTTGCAATTAATCGCAGAAAATAATGTGATTGATCGCGATGAACTAAATGCAAGTGTTAAAAGGACTAGCCTTCTAGAGATCAAAACTAGATGTTGTAACCACTATTTAAAATGTGATTAAATAATTAGATTTTTGAAGTTAGAATCTGAAATTTGATTCACCTAAAATCCCAGGGGGTATGTCAAGTAAATATTTTATGTGAAAGGGATTTGGCTTGGAATCTCACATTCAGCTGCTGTTTAGAGCAGAAACTGACCTCAAATGTCGGCACCAAAATGTTAATGCTAAAAATTTCCTGTGAGAGTGAAAAAGGACAAAAAAAGAAAGAGTCAAAAATGACCTGGCAGATGAACAGCTGACGATCCCTTCGGATCAGAGGAGAGCATCTCCATGATGACCAGAGGTATGAGGACGAGCTGAAGAGGGTCAGCACTCCAGCGCAAATTCTACAGTAAAACACATTCAATTAAGAAGATAAGCCTTCCTGACACCATTCAGCATCACTAATTAGATTGTATAAAATGTATTTAACAGGTTAAAAGAAGAAAATATACAAATGATTGTGTGTGTAACAGGATTTGGCATCAGTAAGTGAACAAAGAGTGCTCACACATAGTTAACGTTTGGTTCCCGTCCCACGACGGGCAACAGTGGAAACACAGCCAGAAAGAGACAGCTCAACATCCAGTTCAATGACCTGAACTACAGTAGCATAAAAGACAAAAACAAGTCTTAAAAAAAACACTCCTTTCAGGCCTCAAACCAGAAGAAGCCCTGAGAAGGTCACCTTACTTTTGCTTTAGTGTAAAGGCCAGAAAGCACAGGCCAGAGTGCCAGCACGATCAGCCCCAAGGTCAACATGGCCCGATAGAAAAAACTCACAACCTAATAAACACCAGCAGAGAGGAAATGAATTGAAAGAAGTGAAAATAGTTAACACCTCTAATTACTACTAAGTGCTAAACACTCAAACAGGACAACAATTCAACGAATCAAGCACTTACTAGTAACTCAATTCCAAATGTAACCAGTAAAAAATATCCAAAGCATTTGCTGAGCGGTAATGAGGGTAGTGATCGAATCAGACTGGCAAGAGTTTCAAATCTGTGACAGAGAGAAAATACACAAACTTTAAAAATCTAATTGGGGGGGCTGGAATAATGTTTATGACTTATGTGTACCACAGAAGCTTGCGATCTGCAAGTGAACCACTCATTAAAGTGCAATCTTGCATGCAATGAAATTGCTTTCATTGACTTTAACTGTTCCCTGCTGGTGGAATGACCTGCCCAACTCAATCTGACCATCAAGAAACTGCTAGAGACTCAAGTCTTCCATCGACATTTGACCTTCTATCACTAGAATTCACTATTCTATCTAATATTTTCTTTTATTTATTATAAAAAACACTCTCCATTTTTATTATATCTGATAATCTTCTTTTATTTATTATAAAAAATTTGAGCCTTGGCACTTTTTATTCCATTTCAATGATATCTTCTGTTTTCTTTTTAATTCTTAAGAACATGACCCTCTAACGCTAGCATTCTCTGTATTCTATTTATATTCCATCTACTTGTTCTTGTTATTTAAAAATAACAAAAATAAACTTTGACCCTGTAACGCTAGCATTATCTATTCTATTTCTTTTCAACTTTTTATTTAATATTAAAAAACCTTGCTATGTGTACTGCGTTCGACATGTCAAAGCACTTCTATTGTTGCTCTTTTGTTGGTTTGATTGCTTCTATTTTCCCCATTTGTAAGTCACTTTGGATAAAAGTGTCTCCTTAATTCTTTAATGCAAATGTCAATTTATTAATACATTTGAATACGATTAACAAATATGGATTTGTTTATGGAAGCATTTTTGTGAAATGCATCTATTTGCTTATTCATCCTTGGTCATGTGAATAATATAGCAAATTGTTGGGCCTGTTAATTAACATTATAGATACACAAAATATATCAGTATGGCAATGATTTTTGGACATCATTTTATATTAAATGGTATATAATGGACATACATTAAAGAATACTGGATATTTAATTTCCCATGCTCTTTTCTCCTATATTAAGTACCTTTGCCATCATATGTTAATCATTTAAAAGTTAATCTTTAAAATTCAAGCTTTAGAAAATCTCAAAATAATAATTTAATAAAAACAGGGATGAATAACTTACTCCCTCATGACAGAAAACCACACGGCCACAGGGAGCAAGCAGTAGACGTAGTATGTCCAAGGACTGGACTGGACCATCAAGAACAGAGCCACAAGCAGACCTATAGATAGAAATATCTGGCCCAGACTCCTTTCTGTTACCTTGAATTCAACAGATTCAAACAGATACAGGAAGTGACATTTATTTTAACATCTGTTTAGTTTAGTTTTTTTTACAATAAACCACTAACCTCATTATTAGTGACGATGACCATGACCTACAAACATGCTACACGCTGGACTTCAACATCCCCTGCTTACCATGTGTAAGTAAGTTGGAGGTTTGCGTAGACTAGCATGTGTCTTCAGGATGAACAAAACCACATAAGAGGTCCAACCAATAAAACCCAGAACCACACTGCTGCCAAGGAAGAGTCGGTCATACGTGTGATAATAGGACAAGCCCTCCATGGCCTGAACTGTCAAATCTTTACAATAACTGATCTATGGAAAAAGATAAACAGAGAAAGACATGGCAAGACAAGATCAAGATGATCAACAAGTCAGTTTGGTCAAGACAACAACCAATCAACACTCACTGCTTCATCAAACTGCCCTTTCTGGATCAAAGTTCTTGCATTACGCACAAAATCCATCTGTTTAGAGTCAGTCAGAGGCCTAGAAGTAAACAAGACAATCTTACAACTCGATCTGACCTTACCAGATTTATACCAACACCTTCAGAACACTGCCTGGAAAACAAACTCAATTCAAAAATCCCTCTTTCCCAAGGAGGAAAGAAGTCATACAGGTTTGAAAAGACATAAGAGTGAGCAAATGATGACTGAACGTTTGTCTTTAGGTTAATTATGATTTTTACTCACTGGTAGGGTGTAAACAGAAAGGATAATGTTGTTTCTTTCTTCTGGGCCATTTTTACCTGTTTGTTTAATAAACAAAAGATTGCTGGTTATTTTTTAATTAAAACAGACAGAATGTCTCAAAATGTACTTTACCTTACCCTGAATTGCTCCAAGATCTGAATTGCATTTGCATATATACTCTCAGCCTTAAAGTGTTGGCTGTTATTCAGGTAATTCAGCGGTAAGACACCCTGTGATGCAACAAATGCATCAAAAAAAAATTATTTATCAAGTGCTTTCATGTCTGTATAGCAGTGTGATATAAACTCGTGATCTGAAAGCTCTGGCAATCATGCTCACCACTGAGTTCACAGGAAAGGGAACTCCTATAAGAGATGACATAAGTGGAGCAATATCAGCCTGCAAAAACAAAACAAAAAATCAGATCAGCTCCTGACATTTATAGACAGAAAACGAGACAGAAAATCTCACCTGATTGACATCCGCTCTCCTTAATGTTTCCAACCCCCATTCTGAAATGTATGAAGGGTTAAAGAAATGTTGACAAAATTAATTCCATGATGTAATTAGGTTTGAATATGGAAATAAAGTGGTGTGAGACCAATAAAGGACATTAAACAAACCTTTTAAATAATTATCATCATATTTGTGAGAGTCCTCTCTATGTGCTGTCTGAACCCCAGCGCCCCATGCTACCAGTGGGGTCAGCGTCTCTGATGGGTGTCCCGCACCGTGAGATCCTATAAAACATAAACCCGTATACTGCACTGAACAGATTTATAACTGATAAATTACCTTTTCTACACTAAATGTTATTTTGTAATGCTGACTTGAACTTGAACTGTAATATAATTCAGGTGAATGTTATATTATTCTCAAAAGATTGGCTTCATTCAGAGCGATGAAAGTAATTTATTAAACAAAGTTTCCGGTCACAGATTTTTTACGTTTTAAAGTCTAGGTCAGAGATATTTTACCCCAATTTGTCATGCCATGGTCGGATGTAAAAATATAAGCCGTTTTTCCATCATGCCCATAAAAGTCGTCCATCACACTGACAATTTCAGCGACACCAGAATCAACAAGGCCAATGTTCTCTAGATATTCCCTGTAAGTGAAGAAATCCCAAAGAAAATATTACATTTGAGAATATGACAATGGTAGGAGCTCCACCTAGTGGTGCATCGTATGTCAAGGTGTTCTGAATAAATGTATTTCTGTATGTAAATTAAATCATTTTAAGGTATCTCAACACATAATACTGCAATCCAATTAATTTTTTCTTCCACATTTTATAACAACCATTGCTTCAAAGTGGCTTTATATAAAACAGTAAAATAAAATAAAAACATAAAAGGGAAAAAGTGTTGTTAATGACATTACAATGTTAATGTGGTGAAATGTTTTAACTTACTTTGACATGGGCCGGTGGGCATGGCCATTGGTGTCTATCCCCAAAAGATGAAGGAAAAACACATTCTGTTCTTCATGTAACATATTCAGTAGAGTTTCATTGCTTTTGGCAACATTGAGAAAATCCTTAATAAAAAAAATAATAATAATTATCTTATTTATTACAAGATAATTTCAGGGTTTCAGACCTTCTAAAAATATTTTTAAATAAAGTAATACTTTTTTAAAAGTAAGGATTAATTAAATTGATTAAAAGTGACAGTAAAGACATAAAAGGTTAAAAAAAGATTTTGGTTGCACTTTATTTTACAGTTCGTGTACTTACAGTGTATTTATCTAATAAAGTTCTGTGCCCGGTTGCATGAAACTCCTTAAGTGAGGGTTTCATGAAAAAATCCCTGAGGTAAGGGATTTCATTAAGAGCGTTGCAAGAAACCTCTTAACTGTCACCCTTACCTAAGTGTTTTTCTAAGCGTTTCACAGTAGTTTCTGACAACATACGGCAAAGATCGCTGCGGTTGCTAAACAGTGAACAGAACATAACGAACCACAAAGCCAAACCCTTGCTAAAATCACACTTGTATTGCTATGGAGAGCACAAACATAACAGAAAACTAAAAAACGTAAACCAAACTGGACAGAGGACGAAAAGGCAATTATTGTTTTCGTAAGTGGTTATAATAATAATAATAATAATAATAATACTTTTCAGCCTTTCATCAACCATTCATCGTCTCCAAGGGATTATTACGATCATTAAAAACATGCCTTGGTATTTCCTCCTCTTCAATTAACACTAAATCAGCCATCGTATTTGAATTTAAGTTGACTTAAGGGAGCTGTTTTGGTCCCTTAAATTTATTAAGGTGAAATGGTCACTTTGTAGCAACGCTTAAGGGAAAACTTAGATAATTAAGGGGAGAAACTTAATAATAGCCTTAAATTCTTTAAGGAAACCCTTTGGGTTTATTCTTGCAACCCAAGTTTCACTAAGGGTACCCTTACCCTTATATCTAAGGGATTTCTTAGCTTAAGGAGTTTCATCCAACCGGGCACTGGTAATACAAGGTAACTACATGGGGTAGGGTTAGGTTTAGGGGTAGGTTCAGGGTTAGTACCTAGTTAATGTAATTACTATAATAAGTATATAGTATGTACATGAGGAACAGGACTGAAAAATAAAGTGCTACCAAGATGTCTATTTCAAATAAATGCTGTTATTTTGAACTTTCTATTCATCAAAGAATCTTGAAAAAAATGCATCAGTGTTTCCACATAAATATTAAGCAGCTGTTTACAACAAATGTTTAAAAAAAACATTTTATTAAAATGGTTCATGTGACTGAAGACTGGAGTAATGGTCTGGACTGCTGAAAATAAAACAAATTACATTTTAAAATATATTAAAAAAGAGAAAATTTAATTCATAATTATTTATTTTTATAAAATATATCACAGTTTTTACTGGGTGTGTGTCTAGGGGTGTGTGTGCACGGTTGAATTAATATGAAGTCACAAAAATGCATGCATAATTATTATCCAAGATTTAGGAAATGATTTATATAAATTGTATTTAAAATAATTTGAGACAAAGCATGTTGTTCTGTTCAAGTCTATGATTTTTTGAATGCCAGACTTCCAAATTTTGGGCCACGCTTTACTAAACATCACAAACAGTGAATTGAAATAACAGTTGTGTTTTTTTAAGTTTAGTTCATCAAAAGTGATTACGTAAAACTCATTCAGTATCCTACCTTCACTTCATCAAATACCCATGTATCAAGTCTGGATGCATCAGTGGAGGCGAAGTCCTCCCGCTCTGAAGGGTAAGTGTAAGTGTACACATGGTCTCCAGTGGCTCCTACAAAACACACAAGCTAGTAAAGCTATTAGATAAAGTCACTGTACCCTCATAGTTCTATTCACAGGTGTGGAGTTATACCTTTAGCAAACATCGGTAATATGTCAGGGCTTCCCCAACACCAGGTATGTCTGCTCTCATTAAAAACAGAATCAAACTCCACCGGATTCTCTTTCCAGCCTGTGACCACAGAATAAGAGACACATTATTGAATTTGCACATGTACAGGTTATACACAAAAAAAAATGTGACTGCTGCTTACCCTTGGCAACAGCACTAACATCCTCATAAAAGCCCGCTATTAAAGCCACATGACCTGGCCTTGATTCCGTAGGGACTCGCGTGTGAGACACCCCCCATGTGCCGCTCTTCTCAATCACACTCCTTATAACAAAAAACAATAAGAAGCACAAGTTAAATGCAGTTATGAATATATTTTTGTTGGAGGCACACATGCATACCAGACAGAAAATCTAATTCCATTATTTTAAAATAATGTAAGGGTTTTTTCTGTTTATAATATGGAATCCATGTAAAAACATTAAAGTGTCCTTGTTTCTAAAGGAGCATACAATTAAAAAGTCTAAACGGTGTTCTTTGAGATTAAAACGCAATATTATAACAAAAGTATGCAACTTATTTTTATTAGTGTGATTTATTTTCTGAATCATTCTATCTGCAATCATGAAGGATAGTGAATATTTTAAAACAATAAGCATTTAATCAGTAAAATTAGAGACTGAATTTTCAGAACTACATCCGTGAATGGGACAAGCACATGCATGAGAAGATTATTCCACGTTCATCACCTTAGGTAAGGAGCCCTGCCTGTCCTATTGTCAAAAAGACTGTCGGCTCTCAGACCATCTGCCACAAAGAGCACCAGGCGCTTGGCCGGAGGGGCCAGAGGGACACGTTGTGGTGTCATTCCATGGACAAGAGGGGACGTGAAATAGATGTCAAATATTGAGAGAAAGAAGACTATGTGGACAGTGAGTCCCACGATGAAGAATATCATCATCTTCATCTTGTCCGCTATCCGAACTGTGGCACTGATTTAGAAAGAGAAAGAAAGACAAGAGAAAATATGCACATTTGAAACGCATTCATTTATATTTAAAATTATTTTGAGTTTTGTCTTAAAGGCATGACCTTAATATGACCACATTCAAAATGACTAAATAATCCATAGCCATCTCAGAAGTAAAATTTGCTAATATTTTTACAATAGTATGAGTGAATAAAAAAAGTCTTACCTTTTTGCTTATTTCAAATTAAAACTGAATAACAAAGTCGCTTAACTGATCAGTGCACCAGTCGTGTCAATGAAAGCACCCAGCAGAGCGTGAGTGACCGTCAGTCTGCGAGAACAGTCTCTAAACAAAACGCCTGCTTCACTCTGGCTTTCAGTATGTTTTAGCGTACTGTTGATGTCTTCTTCTTCTTTACCGGCGGATGGTATCCACTGTTGATGTCTGGCGAGCAACTTGGCTTCTGACCTACTAAACCAAATAGTTTGTAAGTAGATTAACGGAGAACTTTTCCTCACTTCCTTGTATTAGTAACATTTGAACCGGAAGTCATGCAATGCATTGTGGGAAATGTAGTTTACGACCGGTGAGCTTACCCCCGATTGAGGAAAAGAGAATGTGTTTTTAAACGACATATATATATATATATATATATATATATATATATATATATATATATATATATATATATATATATATATATATATATATATATATATAAATTTAATTAGCTTTAAATAATGTCAGTGATTTTCCGACCATGAAATTAATTTAAAATTTGATTATACCTTTTTATGCAAGTCTTCTAATTTTTACAGGAGCATACATTTAAAAATTCCAAATTGCTCTTTATATTTTTATATGATGTAATGATTGTTGCCTTTTTCCTTCACATTTGCAAATTTTATTCGTCACATAGTAGTCCAAAATAATGATGAATTGTAGTCTTTCCGGCCATGTTTTTTTTAGATTAAAACGATATTCAATTAACCAAACAAACAAGTAAATAGATAAATATGATACTGTACAAACATTAAAACAAACATTAAAGAGCAACAGAAACGTTCAAATGCAACAAACGAGAAATTAAAAAACATAGCGTTACATAAAATAAACGTAATCATAATAACGTAAAAGATAAACATAATACATTATATATATATATATATATATATATATATATATATATATATATATATATATATATATATATATATATATACTGACAAAAACATACTTTAAAAATAATTTAAATTAATGAAATGAAAAACAAATAAGCAGGGGGAAAATAATTTATCAACAAGTAAAGTCGAGTTACTTTGACTTTTATTTTGACACTGATATAATTCCTCGCTAACGCGTATGTTCGGTCGCTGGCTTCACTCCGGTCGGAGAGTTGATCAGGAAAGGGATACAAAAGGAGCTTTGTGAATGATTGTTAAATTTTGCGTTTACATTTTTAGATAAACTACACACTTGAGCTTTTGTCTAGAATTTTAAATCTCGTAAATTGCAAGTGGTATTTAATATAGTTAGTTCTAGTTAATCAGAACGCGACTCTAGCTATGGCTGGCAGCAGCACCGCGATGAAAACATGGGAGCTGTCAAACAGCATGCAGGAAGTCCAGAGTATTGATGAAATATATAAGTATGATAAAAAACAGCAACAAGAGATTCTGGCAGCCAAACCCTGGACTAAAGAGTGAGTTTTCCACACCACGCGAATGTATGCCTCTTCAAGGGGCCTGAATTATTTTCGAATGATTAATATCTGTTCTCCATACTGCTTTTGCTTTTGTTTTTTACAGCCATCATTATTTTAAATACTGCAAGATATCAGCTTTGGCACTGTTGAAGATGGTGATGCATGCCCGCTCTGGAGGAAACCTCGAGGTGATGGGACTTATGCTGGGGAAGGTGGATGGAGAGACCATGAACATCATGGACAGTTTCGCTCTGCCCGTGGAGGGCACTGAGACCCGGGTCAATGCTCAGGCTGCTGCCTATGAATACATGGCTGCTTATATAGAGAATGCTAAACAGGTACAATGACTATACATTTTCTACAATTCATATTAGGCAAATACTTCAAACAAACCCACAGTTGGTTTCTAAATATAAATCAGGTACATTGTGACTATACTCATGTTAGTTGAGTGAATACAGGTAATATGTGCACATCTAAAATTGTCACATTACAATACCATTTAATATAAACAATTAAAGGCTAAATTAAATGAAATATAAAAAACATTTCAAAAAGTGAGTAGTTATAGGAATTAAAATATACATGTATTGTGAATGTGATATGCTACACTGGTGTAATAGAATTTTACTAATACTTTTATAGTTATTATGCATTCAGTTTTCATGATCTAAAATTAATTGAGAGACTATATGGATTATTTGCACTTTAAAAAATGTTTATCACTCAACAAGACCATTTAAAATGAATTAATGAAGGCATAAATGTGATTTAAAAATAGTACAAATCTTAAAATAAATAGTGAAAAATCACAGGAAGGAACTAAAATATGCATGTATTGTGTATATGCTGAATCTTGGTTTCATATGCTCTACTCATCTAAACATATTTTACTAATACTTTTATAATTATTATGCATTCTATTTTCATGATTTTATAGTATTTGAGAGACTACATGGAATATTTGCACTTTTAAAAATGAATTTCTCACATAAAAAGACCATTTAACATAAATTAATAAGGCAAAAATGTAATTTAAAATGAGTAAAAATATTTAAATAAATAGTGAACAGTCACAGAAACTAAAATATATACACTTTATACTTTCAGTGACATATTATGCGGTAACTTCCCATGAATGTCCTGTCCAGCTTATGATGAAATATTAGTAATTCTGAGGCTCGTCATTTCTGAATTCATTTAGGTGGGGCGGTTGGAGAATGCCATTGGATGGTATCACAGTCATCCTGGATACGGCTGCTGGCTTTCAGGCATAGATGTCAGCACTCAGATGCTTAACCAGCAGTTTCAAGAGCCCTTTGTCGCAGTAGTGGTAAGTGCTCTTAAAGGGTTAAACGGGCTGCTTATTTTACATTAGGGCCGATTTTGCAAAGTCCTCTCTAAACTCTGTTACCATCAATCTCAAAAGACAGAGGGGGGAAATAACTCAGCTTAAAGTATCAGTATAAATTCAGTAATATTAGTGATCCATAATTGACCCCTAAAATACAAATGAGTTTGGTGACATTTGTAGCGGTGTCTGATTAATGGCTGTTAGCTTTGTAACTAAATACATTATACAGTTTACCGTTTCTTTTGCTTATTTTGTGCTGAGGGCAAATAGCGACCTGGTGCTCATAACTTTCACTTGCGAACCTGGCAGCTCAGTGTTTTTATTTGTGATATTTAAACTGTTTTGCTTATTACAGTCCTTGTCATTTTTCATTCTTTTCAGATCGATCCCACGAGAACTATATCCGCAGGGAAGGTCAATCTTGGAGCGTTCAGGACATATCCGAAGGTAGGAACATTTTTTGACTAAATAGTTTTTTGTAAATGTCTAGTATTTCATATTTATGTGTCTATTCATTTTGTATGAGTGTGAAAATATTTTTCTCCTTACATATTTCAATTTTAATGCTAGGGTTACAAGCCTCCAGATGAGGGTCCATCTGAATACCAAACAATACCGCTTAATAAAATTGAGGACTTTGGAGTGCACTGCAAACAGTAAGCTTTTTTCTACACATACGTGTATTTATACTTGAAAATTGATTTGGCTTGAAAATACTGGCAATTTACAATAAACCGTTTTCTGCTTTTAGGTACTATGCTTTAGAAGTGTCTTATTTTAAGTCTTCCCTGGACCGCAAACTCCTAGAGCTGCTGTGGAATAAGTATTGGGTCAACACGTTGAGCTCCTCCAGCCTTCTCACAGTAAGTACCGTCTTTTATTGGTGTGAAATTATTATGTTTAATATAGCAATATGTGCAGAAATCTTCAGTTATTTTAGATTTATGTAATCCTGAATCTTTGGGTTTTCTGTGCTACACTCATTTTAAAATACATTACTAATTGTTTTATAATTATACTGCATTCAGGTTTCATGCTCTTATGAAACCTTAGAGACTACATGGAATATTTGCATGATAAAAAAATTATTGAAAACAGTTTTTGAGTGAAATAAGCATTATTTATGGATCATTGTGACTATGAATTCACTTAATCATGAAGCCTATGATTAGTCAGTTCTGAAAGAAAAAATACAAAACCTGTTCTAATCAAAAGAAAACAAGTTGATAATATATTTAATTCAGTATTTGGTCATAATTTAGGATAATGAGATATAATGGGACATCACAAGTGTAACAAGGTTGGGGGAAAATGATCAAAATATTATCCACGAAATGTTAGCAAGTTGTTAAACGCTAAACGAGCAAAGTCAGTAAGTATTAACATTTAACTAGCATTTATGACATTTATTGTTTATATAAATGTTTGTCATTTTATTGATAACTTCTCTTTTGTTTATATAAAAATATTCACCGTTATTATCTTTTATCATCCTGAAAATGTTTTGGATTCTTAAGGATACCATTATTTTTCTGTGCAGGAGATGGATAATATAACGGGTTTGTTGACAGCTTGTGCACATGATTCATATTTGTAGATGCTGCTTTTGTTTCCCTATCTATTTGTTTTGAAAGCTTGTCATTGTTGATTATGACATTCTGTCATGAGCTTTGTTTAATGCTTTCAATGGGCTGCAGACTATCTAAACAGCAGCCTCAGAGCTCTGTGTTCTTGTCAAAAAAGTGTTGTCAGTGATTACGCTGTCACCACATACCGAGACCTTTAGTCACCGAGTCTGTCTTTATTATGAAACCTCGTCTGGGCAGTGTACAACCTCACCTTCTGCAAACTTTTGAGACCTCATTCAGGAGGCTTTAGCAAACAATTCATCAACCTACTGAATTGACCATCTGTGGAATGCACATTGTGAAGGTTTGAGAAGTGTTGTGAAATTGTGCATTAACCTAGAGCAAGTGAAATGGTGGTGTTAATGGCTTTTATTCCTTCAGAATGCAGACTACACCACTGGACAGGTGTTTGACTTGTCTGAGAAGCTGGAGCAGGCAGAAGCTCAGCTGGGACGTGGCAGTTTCATGCTGGGCTTAGACACACATGATAGGAAATCTGAGGACAAACTAGCAAAGGCAACACGGGACAGGTAATACAATCCCTGTCAGTTGAGTAATAAATAATCAATTATAAGTAGAAATATATGGAAGCATATGGGTAGCATTATTCAATTTGGGATGTAATATGCAAAATGACAATGCAATATGTAAAATGGCAATGCATTTCTGTATTTACATTTACATTTTCCAATACATTTGTGCAACGTTTGGTGCAAAATGAAAATGAAAATTAAATTACATAATTTTCATTTGCCATTTACTACACCAGTTTTGAAATGTAAAATGAATATTAATTTTAAAGCTTTCTAAGTTGCAAAATTAAAATGAAAATGTATTACAGAAATGATTAGATATGTCTAACATGTTAAAGCAAAAACTGTGGCAAAATGATCATTTAAATGCTATTTTTCTTAATTGCATTAACACTCACAGTCAAGACACTTACGATTGCATTTTCATTCGGTGTCCCGCAATGAATGTAGCAAAATTCAATGTGCACATTGAAAATGCATTCCGAGCCGATCACGTGTCCCCGCCCTCGCGCCACGTCAATCATTGTGTGAACAAGGCGGGGCTTACAGAAGGTCAGAGACTCAAGTCTCAAGAAGAGGATTCAATCAAGTGAGACAACATGGACAAGACAGTTGGTCCGTGTATGTTTTGATCATTTCGGTTTATGGCTTCAATATTTCATTCGGACTTGTGGGCGGAGCTGAAACGCTGCTTTCATCTGATTGGTCGAATCGGATCGGTTTTCATCTGACAGCCTTCAGCTGAAATGTCTGAAACTACACTCACTGTTAATTAGCATAATATTTGAATCAGATGTAGCTGGGCACATAATTCGTGCTGCTGAGACCTGCAAATTATTTCTAGGTTGTAGTATTATATGAATATTGTCCCACTGATAAAAACAGTGCAAATAGTTCTGTCCCTTTGGATAACAGTAAAGTGGAAATAAATATAGTTAAATTTATGAAATAAAATTAAATAGGATTTTTTGGGAAGGTAAGTCTGGCCAGTTATACAAGCAACACTAGTCAGACGAGTCTAAAGATATGAGCTGAATTGGGTGAAACATTACAGTTCTAGTCTGTGTCAATTACTCTCATAATAAATAATAATAATAATGTTAACTGTATTTTTCGGTATAAGTTGCATCAGTCCAAAAATACGTCATGACGAGGAAAAAAACATATATAAGTCGCACTGGACTATATGTCACATTTATTCAAGACCAAGAGAAAACATTACCGTCTACAGCCGCGAGAGGGCGCTCTGGGGTAGGCTACAGGAGCACTGAGCAGCATAGAGCTAATTTTACTATTTTTATTTAGAAATGTAACTATATTCATTTTTAAAATTATTTATTAATGTCACACACACACATACCTAGTGCATTATGACTTAAAAGATGAGAGTGGTAAATGTTACAGACATGGAACTGTTCAGTCTATTATTGATTTTAATTTCCACTTCACTGTTATCCAAAGGGACAGAACTATTTGCACTGTTTTTATCAGTGGGACAATATTCATATAATACTACAACCTAGAAATAATTTGCAGGTCTCAGCAGCACGAATTATGTGCCCAGCTACATCTGATTCAAATATTATGCTAATTAACAGTGAGCGGTGGTTTCAGACATTTCAGTGCTTCACTCGCACTGACTCTTATTCTGCCTGAAAGAATGACAAGACCGAGCTGAAGGCTGTCAGATGAAAACCGATCCGATTCGACCAATCAGATGAAAGCAGCGTTTTAGCTCCGCCCACAAATCCGAATGAAATATTGAAGCCATAAACCGAAATGATCAAAACATACACGGACCAACTGTCTTGTCCATGTTGTCTCACTTGATTGAATCCTCTTCTTGAGACTGGAGTCTCTGACCTTCTGTAAGCCCCGCCTTGTTCACACAATGATTGACGTGGCGCGAGGGCGGGGACACGTGATCGGCTCGGAATGCATTTTCAATGTGCACATTGAATTTTGCTACATTCATTGCGGGACACCGAATGAAAATGCAATCGTAAGTGTCTTGACTGTGAGTGTTAATGCAATTAAGAAAAATAGCATTTAAATGATCATTTTGCCACAGTTTTTGCTTTAACATGTTAGACATATCTAATCATTTCTGTAATACATTTTCATTTTAATTTTGCAACTTAGAAAGCTTTAAAATTAATATTCATTTTACATTTTAAAACTGGTGTAGTAAATGGCAAATGAAAATTATGTAATTTAATTTTCATTTTCATTTTGCACCAAACGTTGCACAAATGTATTGGAAAATGTAAATGTAAATACAGAAATGCATTGCCATTTTACATATTGCATTGTCATTTTGCATATTACATCCCAAATTGAATAATGCTACCCATATGCTTCCATAGAAATAAACAAACAAGCCTAGGTAAGTTTATTTATCTCTAAATGTCATGCACACAAAAAAAGTACTTTATAGACAATCATAGTTCTAAATAAAATTATAAGTAGACCCTACATTTCAACCAGGTTGATTTTAATTTTTTAAATACATTCTAAGGAGGTTAATTTAGTTTCAGACATTTCAGTAAATGTAGCAATTAAATGCATAAAACTACATGAAAAAATGTAAAACAATGTTTTTCTTTTCGAGTATGGAGAATATAATTTTTTCCACTGCTTTTGCCATTATTTTTTACTTATAAAAAATTATGTATTCATTTTGTTTAATTGATTCATTGTTTGATTAATTGGGGGTAAATTTGTTTCTTTTGGGTATTAAGAAAAGTATACTGACTTCAATTATTATTTTTTTCTTTCTTTTTTATAATAGTATTTAATGTTTCATTTTTTTATTTTATTTAACATTTGTTTATATTTATTTTTTGTGAGCAAATATGTGTCTTTAGTGGTGCAAGGGACCCCACTTTTTGACTTGTAATGTATTGCAACTAATGATTTAAAAAAAAAAAAAATATATATATATATATATATATATATATATATATATATATATATATATATATATATATATATATATATATATATATATATATATAAAAACATGATTAAACATCTTTCTTTGTTTTTCAGCTGCAAGACAACCATTGAAGCAATTCATGGTTTGATGTCCCAAGTTATCAAAGATAAACTCTTCAATCAAGTGAACACATCTGCCAACTGAACATGGAAGGAACTGTAGTTAGATGACTTCACGTGCAGTGTTCGCTTAGTTATGTGTTATTTCATTACTGTTTTGAAAGATTCAAAGGAATTCTGCTGTAGGAATGTTTGAATCATTTATCATTTGTTTAAACAAAGAAATAAATGCTGTTCATTAGTTGACAGGCATCAAGTGTTTTGGCTCCCTTTCTTAAACTTTTTAAAATTTGTCTTCAAAGTATTGCATCACATTTACAGCTAAAGTATTGTCTGAAAGTCTGAAATTATAACTTGCACAGCTCATCGTCAAAACTGTCCTTTAGATCAAGACAAATGAGTTTTCCTTTACGCTGTATGTTAGCAGATGTTTGAAATGTATTCTCCTCTGGGTTCTGTGTGTAACACGGTACCGCTCCACTCCCATTTCCCACAGCTTGTGTCAAGAGCTGTAACAGCAGTATTCAACATTAAATTGAACAAAAACCACAGTGCTCCACAAGAGGTCATTTTCATATTTGCCAGTCATAGCATTACATAATGGAATAACAAACTCAACGGCCCAAAGATAAACACAGCTTGGCATGGCCACAGCGCATCTGTCAGGAAGACCCTGTGCAGGTTGTCTCTGTGTTGTACATAATCCTTCAGGATTCTGAGCGTTACGTCGTGGCCTTTCACTGATGTATCACAGAAACGGGAGCTTGATACAGTGGAGTCTATTCAGCCCTGCGTGTCTGCTCTTTATCGCTGCAGACACTCGCGCCCGTGAGGTTTCATGCACACGTGCTCACATGTTCTTATTTATGAACTTGTTTTTTACCCCACATCATTGTGCTAATTTTAAGATTCGCTGTTATGTTCCAGAAAGCTTCAGTCTGTTCACCAATGGATGCTCTGCAGTGAATGGGTGCCGTCGGAATGGCAAAAAGAAAATTGTTAAAATGAAGAAGAAAAGGTTAAAATGCTTTAATGATGTATTTGTTTCTTAAAAATATGCAGCTATCCACTTCAGAAGATGTTTTCGATTGGCTTGAGTCTTGGAAATTATTTGTGGATCATTATGATGTTTTTATCAACTGTAACTCTTATAATAAATATGAAAAAATAACTCCCGTATCTCTTTGATGGCTTGAGAGTGAGTACATTTGTAGCTAAATTTAAATATTCCGTGAACTATTCCTGTAAAATAGTAGTCATCAAAAATCCCCCATTCTCTGTATTTCACCCATTAATAAAGCTTTTAATCATCACCAGATGAGTATAAATGAAATGAGATATAACTAAGCCTCAGTAAATTATGTTTTAAAGGAGTGAACTAACATCAGCCAATGCCATTTTCATTTGCTGAACCCAGAGAAAATGTTTTGAAATAATAAGTATTAGGAGTTATGACATAAATGTGAGTAAGAGAATATATCCGAGTGATGAGCATAAATAATCAACAGTGGCTATTGATCACTAATGTTAACCTAGCCTTTGTGACCATTGACCTCCAGATATTTGGTAGCACTGATGTTTTCTTTGGACCATAAATAATCTCCACAAGCATGGTAGGAAGGAGGTGAAATGTGTTCAGTGCTCCAGAGAAAAGTCTGAAAAGAGCTGAACACCCTCTCTATGTTCCTAAACCAACCAAAGCAACATTTCCTTTCTGCCAAGTATTCTGCATGGAGGCAAGTGTCTCAGGAAGTGCATTCATCCACCATATATAACAATACACGGGTCACCACAGTAACTCAGGCCACCGAAGCCCACCGCACTTCTCTAGAACTGATATGCATTATTAGGGACAGCAGTTTGAGCTTGAAATGAAAGAGGGGAAATGTTAAGTTCTTCCAGCTGAAGCTGATAAACATGGTTTCTGATTTCAACATGTAAATGCTTAAGGGTCTTGCTAAGCCTCAAGGGTGGCCCTAGGTTTTGGTTTAAACCTAGTTTTTCTTTTTCAACAATTGTTTTTCTCTGCAATCCTCTGCGCACATGTGTTTCACATGTGAAATATAATATCTTCATATATTTATATATATATATATATATATATATATATATATATATATCCTTTAGCCAAACAAGGAATGTAAAATAAAAAATAAGACTGTTTTGAATTTTTATTAAGGTTTGTTTCATTTGTTCATTTGCTTTCTTCCTTTAATTAATAAGTTAATTACAACTCAAATTATTTGTAACAAAAACCTGCGATGGCTTGAATTAATTACTAAAGACTTTTAATAACATCAGTAAAAACATTCTTTCACATTTTCACACAACAATATAAACGTTGAACATCGTGTTCTTAAATTGACATAGAATTTAAAACAATTAAAAACCTTTCACCATTTGTTTTGGGAATGTGTCATGCCGCATTTGAACTGCGCATCCCTCTGGCGTGTGTAAAGATGACCCTGCGCCTGCCAACAACTGCTCTCACTTCCTAAACAAAGCCAAGACATGAAGCAGAAGATAAAGATTTAAAGCAGCAAAAAAAAAAAAACTTTTATAGCTGACGACAGTTAATTCATAACTTTTGTGCATTACGGTAAGATGCAGTGCTGTTTCATTTTATTTCGACTGTATTAGCTGTCTTTTTTTTTGCGTTTATAATTGCCAACAGTGGTCTAAGTCGCTTGTCTTTGTTTATTAGTAATAAGAGTGTAAATTTGCAATACATTTTTAAACATACGGCAATATATTATAATGACTGGCAAACTGCTGTCTCCATCCAGGTCCCTAGAGTTTAACCACAGAAAGTTATTGATTTTAAGAGGCTCTCCATGTCATCTCCCCATAGTCTGCTGCTCTGAGATCAAGTGTAAAACCGACCTGCTGTCATGTGTTGATGTATGTATTCCCTTTACTTTTGTCCTTGTGTTCAACGTCTGTGGTTGACAACACAATATAGAGAAAAGACTCAGCATACAGAGTAAAATATTGTCCTTTTTCAATGAGGTCTTGTTACTGTAGGTCTGGCTTTATATAATTATTTTTATATAATACAGCATGCAGATGTGCAGGGTCAATCTTAATTTATGATAATCTCACTTTATGATAGTCTTAGGTCAGGTCACATGTCTATTTCACCTTTGGCCTCATTCCCTCTATTCAAAAATAATGTATTTTGACAAAGGTTTAAGGGTCAATTGACTATGCTGTTTCTAAAGTAGATATCATCAAAAAAATAATGATAACCACATCAATTATACCTTTAAATCCCCTCTAAAGAGTGTTTTAACCCTTATTTAAATCTATATAGAAATGTATTTAGAGGTCAGTGCTGTATTTGATCATAAGTTATTGCATTGTTTTTAGTGTTTTTGGCTTTCTCATAAATCTCCCTCCTCTCTTGACATGCTGTGCTGCAGAAGAGAAATATATCCTGTGATATTTTTGCACACTGAGTCATTATGGTCCATCTAACAGTGCATCTGATTGCAAAATCCAGCAATTACTCAAAAACCTGCGGAAGTGAATCTCTTCTGCAGTATCTGAAGAAACTGACCCATCTCAACTTCTCAAATAAAAGTATAAAGGACATTGTGTGTATATATATATATATATATATATATATATATATATATATATATAGAATTAGTCAAAATATTAATTAAGCACCACAACTGTTTATAACATTAATATTAATAGGATTTTTTCTTGAGCACTGAATCAGCATATTAGAAAGATTTCTGAAGCAATGTGTCACTGCTGAAAATTTAGCTTTACTCTCACAGGAATAAATTACATTTCCAAATATATACAGAAAAAAAGTTATTTTAAATTGTAATTTATTTATTACTGTATTTTGATCAAATAAATGCAGCCTTGGTGAGCATATGACTTCTTTTAAAAACATAAAATATAAAAATTATTGATTCCAAATTTTGAACAGTTTCTTTACTAAATATGTTGCCCTTTTTAACTTGTAGGATGATCTATCAATGTGCAGAAACCTCACAGTCCTGTACCTATATGACAACCAAATATCACAAATCTGCAACTTTGGGTTTGCCTCAAACCTTACACAATTATACATGCAAAATAACAATATATCTTGCATAAAGAACCTCTCTTCTCTGCATAACCTTTCCAAATTGTAAGTATGAAAATACATGCATATTAACACATTCCTGCTTGCACTGAAATTTGAACTGTGACATTAATGTTTTCTATTGAAAATATACATACAGCACTACTAAATGGCCATGAGTGTTAGCGTTAACTACTAATGTTTCTATATTTGAGGTTCTTGGGAGGAAACAGCATCACTGTGGTGGACAGATTAGATGAAAAGCCTGAAGTAGCTGCATGTGGAAGGTCAGAATCTGACCCGTGGAGAAAAGCTGGTCTTTGACCCCCGTTCCGTATCTAGACTCTCTGTGAGTAGCTCATTGCTTTAACATTCACCTCAGTGAAAAGCCTTACAGTGGGTGTTTCATGGTATCTATAATCTAGTGCACTTTATATATAGATTGATATAGCACTGTGTCCTGTGAGTTTGCTGTCAGAATCAGGTGAGAGACGTAGGACTCATGGACCAAGATGTGTATCAAAGCAGTTCTGTGCAAAATTTGATGAGGGTAAAAGAGGTCTCTGTGGCTGCCTCCTTGTCTGATAAATCAACAGGGAATGTTTACTGCCAAGGCTATGGGAAAACAAACCAAAAGTTGGGAATTTTGTTTATTTTGATAATTAATGAAATTACAAGTAAGTGCACCCAATTTTTCCCCTGCCAAAAGATTCCTAAATGCTCTCCTTTTACTAACACAGTGAAATTGCATTGGCTCACCAGAAGTGGGACTGGTTTTCAATTTAAAGTTAATTATTCATTATATTAATATTGTATTTGAATTATTTCAGGAAACTCTGTGCATTTTAAATATCAGCAAAAATAACACTGATGAAATATGGGACTTGGCCCCTCTCAGAAAACTGACCTATCTTTATGCTACTGATAACCAGCTACAGGACATACAGGTAAATATGAGCTTCTGAGTGAAAAAAAAAATTTTTTTGTTCTGTTTAGATATGACAAAGTTGTATGTTATGTAATGATACGGGGAGAGCAGTGCAAAAACCTAATCCTACAAATCCTTCCAGCTGTCTCCAGACTTGCACAGGGTCAGAATTATTCAACAAATCAGCGGGCCGGTCTCTAGGGACAGCTTCTGCTGACAATTTAAACAAGCACAAGTTTTCCTCCTTCCTTAGTCAACGGATTTTCCTCTGAAATACACTGAGTGCCCCTTATAACTTCAGTCTTGTGTTAAAAACCCATTTGAGCCAAACATTTAGAGAAACTTAAGCTGAAAAGTAACCTTTTCTGGAAAAGTGATTTCAGTCTATTGATATCACACATTTAATGACAAAAAAAAATTGGTTAAGGACCACTTTCCGAACACCACTGTAGAAAAGCAGCTTGGTAACTTTGTCTTACAGCTCAAAAGGCAATCCTCTCAGCAACTGCCACCGATAATAGTGATCCATGTGTCAGAGGAAGCTTTCATGTTTAGCAGATATCTCCTTTAATTTATACAACCCCTTTGCCACTATTGATTCAGTGGCGACAGCACCCAAAGGATCAATTCCTTCCTTACTCAGTTTGGTCCAATTCCAGAGGAAGCATTATGGATTTTTAAAATAGATTATGACAGGCCGTCAGCCGGGTGACAAATGGGTACTGCAGAGGCTGTTAGAGGCACACGACCAGACAGTGCTGATAGGGATCGAAGCGCTGGTCAAATACAGGTTCATAACTGGCCATCATTAACCCAGTGTGGGGCTTGAAAGATCCCAGTCAGGACTGCATTCAGCACTCCCGTGCTTTGGAGGGCAATTTGGCGCTGGGCAGTTCCCAGCCAAGCCCTCAGAGTGACAGACCTGACACCATCATTTATCAAAGCCTGAGACCCACGGCTCTCTGGGATCCCGCTAGAGCTGATTGCACGCGGACTGAAAAGTGGAAGCACTTTAGTTGAGACAGGAAGGCAATGAACAATCAGAGCGTGTCCAGAGAGTATTCATATTTCCAGCCTGGATTAATGTTCTTAGATAAACATACACTGCAGGCAACATGCTTGAGGACTACTGCCCAGGGGAACTTGTTAGTCTCGCAGTCCAAGTGACAGTATTTATTAAAACAAGCTGATGTTTTGTTTATACTTTTTGCCCTCTGAAGTGTTTTTTTAATTTTATTATTATTATTTTTTTATATGCTCGTGGCCTCTTTGTCTTAAATAGGATGCCGTGATCATTTTTAGCCTTGCACATCTATTAAATATGCAAAATTTATTTAATGTTCCAGGGGTTTTCCAGCATTCAGCAGCTTTTTTGGAAAATTTGGAGAAGATGCTACTATCCTTTACTCTGTCTAATAAATATTACCTAAAATGTATTGCCTTTATTTATGCTTTCAGCAATTAGAGACAATGTTCAGCCAATGGGCTCAACTGCGGCTACTGGATCTGAATAGAAATCCTGTGTGTCACAAACCTAAATACATAGACAGACTAATAACTGCCAGCTATGGACTATGGAGTCGGGCTGTCAAATAGATTAACTGCGATTATTCGCATCCAAAATAAAAGTTTGTGTTTAAAAAAATGAATGTGTGTACTGTGTATTTTAATACAAATACACACACATACATGTACATATTTAAGAATGTGTAATATATATTTATATATAAATCATATATAAAAATCATAGAGTCATTAAAATGTTATTATTTATGGTAAAAAAAAACAAAAACAATCTATGAATAACTGAATAACTCTGAATGATCTTTTTGTCCTTCATTATGTAATTTTTAAAAATCTTGTAATTTATTTTGTTTCTATATTTTTAATTGTATTGTATGTATTTTTGTATTTATCATCTTTAATAACAACTTAATTATATTTAACATTTTAATTACAGTTATTTTATTAAAAGTTATTTTTGTACAGTGTTTATGAATTTGATAAAATTATTGAGTGAAATGCACGGAAACTGTATGTTTTTCTTGATGTTTAGAAGATCTTGATGGAAAACAAATAAATGAGCTGTCTAGGCAGTTTCTAATCAACTGGAAGCTTGAGAAAAAAAACCGCAAAGAACAAATTAGATGATGGAAAAGACATCAAAGAACCTATCACAAATCCACTTACAAGTATGAATATTTGCTGCAATATTTTACAATTTTCTTTATTTACAATTATTTACACTAATGAATTATATAGACTTAAATTAAATGTTAAATAAGTTAAGTATATGACTTTACATGCTATGAAAAAAGTGCCCCTATGTCACTGTTATTTCATTTACTGAATTTCTGTGCTGAGTACATTGCAGTGACACTTTCATTTTGTTCTCTAATTTTCCAGTCATTTGAAGTATCTTCAAGATTTTCTGTCTGTTAACACATTTCTGCATTCTGCCATTGTATATCATCACCATGTATTAAGTAAGCCTTACATATCCCTTGTGTAAGTTCTATGACAATATGTCAATATGACAATATGTGACTAACCCATGTTTTGCTGTAGCTGATTTTCGCATGGGCCCCCTTCATCCCTTTGCCCATGAACGCAGCAGCGCTCTGAGCCGTCAGAATATGGGAAGCCCGGCGTTAAATTTCGAGTACAAGGAGACAGCAGAGAAAAAAGGTATGAACAATCACAATATCTACTGTGCTGTTAACAAGACTCCCTTATCCTTTATATAATCTTAGACTAATTAAAATTTGTATTTATAATTTAATATGCTATTTTATATTATTATTAATATTATTTTATCAAATACTTACAACTCATTTCATATTTAAAAAAGGAAATAAATTCTGAGATAAATGCTATCAGAGTAAAGTTGCAGGTTGCCTCAGAGATGCTAGATAAATGCCTGCTATTTGTTAAGTTGTAGGACTCTTATTTTCCCACTCATGCAAATAAACAGCTTTCTCCTTTAGAACTGGCCTGAGGTTAACCATAGTTCTATGCTGCGCTGTGTAATGTGACATCATCTACAGTTGCACTGCACAAATCATACCCCTTTGATGTCTGACATCCTAAACTTGTTAATTCTGTAGCTATCATTTCAGTTGATTTATCAGTGTGTAGCCTCTGAAAACAAATCATTTCTGCATGATGTAATTCCAATAAATATGAACTGAATGTTTCTGTACTTTTAAGAAAAAACTGTATTGCGCATGAGTATACTAATGTGTGAGTAACAGGAATGATAATGCTCAATGACAGTTGTTTAAAACCCCAGTTAGCTGTTTACTATGTTATTACAGAAGTCCAGTAATTGACTGATTTTTTTGTAATAATTTACAGATGCATATTTTAAACGATGTGTGCCAGCATTTTATGGTGTTCTTGGCTCTTTTTTTTTTCTATTAATACAAAACACAAAAGCATGAAAGTCAAGAAATAATATGGGGTATTTGTGTGGTAATTTATGGCATTTAATTTAATTTATTTAATTTAATTTATGACTGTTTTGGTGTGTTCACAGGTCAAGAGGGATACATTTTCCACTGAGGACTGACAGACTCTGAAAATCTGAAACTACTGAATAAAAATGTGAATAGCTTCTCAATGTATACTCTCTTTTACACTGACTACTTTGCATTTTCATATTCTGTTTTAAAAGAAATTCAGAACTTTATTAACTATTTGTCTGTGTGTTTGTTTTTAATAAATGTACTACATGTTGAAGAGTATTTTTAAATAACATAATATTTTGCACATTATTCCTTAGGATATAAAGATACATTAGGTAATAATATTCATTAAATATAATACAAATATTTAATAGATTATTTTTTTTCCATTTACAGGTAGGAGCAAAATCTCAAATCGAGATTTTAGGTGTCAATGAAAATGCCTGTGAAAATGCAGACTACATCTAGTTTCAAATTTTTTTTTTTAAGTTTGGTGATGCTTTTTAGTTATTTGTTAATTACGTCAGCAAACATACATTTTGATTGTTTTGTTTATTTTTCATGTTTTTATATATTTTTTCATATTTATTTTATTTCTCTGTTCAAGTATGGAGTATTTAAAGAAATTAACGCTCCAAACTCGCTGCATCATGCTTTAATTTAGCTAATGAAATGATCTTATTTAAAGCATTAATTTACTAACTAAACATTTAAATAATAATAATAATAAATAAAAGTCGTTAACGTTTTTTTTTTTTTTTTTTTTTTTATTAGACTTCATTTCAATTGCACATTTTCCAGAAAGATTATCAACATCATGGACACTGCGTTCTAGACTGAAACGGTAAATTAATATGAATTATTGAACTGATTTAATAATAATGTTTAGACATACGTGCTGAGTACAGTAATGCATGAATGCAATTCCTGCATATTTGAGTGAATATCTACCAGGGTATAACCTCTGAAAGATGTAGAGTAATTAGACAGAGAAGCTTACTCAACCTCATTTGCTCTGCTTCATAATTATTGGCCTGGGGGCAATACTGTTACTTCATCCTTACAAAAACAATGTTTATTATACATGTTATGAATAATTCCGTTCATTAATTCTCCCACATCTCCGTTTGCGGAAAACAGTGATTAATTTAGGAGTCTCACAAGAATTTCCTCAAGCATGCCAGTTGATTGCAGTGTTCAGAGTTTATTTATTTACTTTGTCCCAGGCAATGAAGCTGATGTCTGCTGCTCAAATTATAATATCAGTATCCCTTTTAAAATGTTAAAGAAGAGTTCAATTGTCGAGAGCAACGTGCAGTTGATCTGATCTGTTCGGCAGCTTGAAAATGATTTTATTGTTGAATGCTTGAGTCTCACAAACCACATCAGTTTTCATCAAACAAAGCAAATTAATAGGAATAAAGTATTTATTTCTTGAATAAACACGATTTAATATAATATTCAGAAGCTGTGGTTTGCAAAGCAACTCTGGATGGACCAACAAATGCTGCCTCTGGCGTCGGAAAATGGACTGTGCCCTCCTACAGACCGACGGGAAGGGAAAATAGTATAGAACGGCTCGAGCTGACAGAGTTTTAAAGGCTTTTGATTAATTGCACCGGAGTGAAACACTTGTCAGCTCTTTGTGTTCCCCGATAAATTAGAGGCTCAGGAGACTTTACGCAGTCATTCAGGTGAGGAAGCTGCGTGTGCGCGGACATAAATGCACCTTATATATTTTTTTTTTTACAACGAAAGGGACTATTAAACAGGATTTTTGCTGAGCTCTGGAGCTTTTCATGCCTTGATGTGTTTTTAAGACAACACTTTTAACAATAATACAGGTATGTTTTACATTTTAATAACTTTTCATTACAATGCAACTTATAGTTCTAAATGGTTGTGTTAAAACAAAAAAAAAGCATGTTCTTGGCTGAAATGATTTATTGACAATCATAAACACTGCAGGCGTCTAATATGGCTATTTATTGTTTTGACATTATGACTCATATTGGCCATGAGATTTTTGGCTCACTTGAGGAAAAATGTTTTTACAAAGGTTTTGATGAGTGCATAGGCTTAAACCTATTTTTGACATATTATTCTCAGATATTTTAATAAAAGTGCATCTTTGCTATTTAAGTGTGTGTCTGTATTTTTTTTATTTATTATTTACTGTTTTAACCATCAGGTTAAGAAGTGATTTCAGTGGTTGGAAGACAGTCGATCTATATGGATGGCATTGTGACAGTTAGGGATGACAGTCCCGCATCAAGCCCTAACTCGAGCCCCAGTCCTGACACGCTCTCAGCGGACAGCCGGCGCGCAGAGGCCCTGTCCCGCTCCAGGGTGGTCCCGTCTAGTGTCCTCGGTGGCAGAGGAAGACCCGCGGCAACCAACGCAGCGCGCGAAAGGACTCGCGTGCAGACGCTCAGGCACGCTTTCCTCGAGCTACAGAGAACATTGCCGTCGGTGCCCCCGGACACCAAACTCTCCAAACTCGACGTCTTGATATTGGCAACCACATACATAGCGCATTTAACAAGAACCTTGCAAGAGGAAGGGATGGAAGAGGACAACACAAAACAAACTGAAGCTTTGAACTCACTTAAGGGGGATGGCTACTTACACCCTGTGAAAGTAAGTCGAGTTATATTTTAGCATGAAATAGAACTGTAAACCCGAAAATATTGCAAATTTGAGAATTTATAAATTTGCATTAATTTAAAACATTCACTCTTAAAAGTTTTGAATAGGAGACTTCAAGGTTAATGTTTAGTCTGCTTGAAAATATCCACTTTACGCATGACAATTGATTTTTTAAAACAGATGATTAAGTGTTTCTATTTATCGCTTTTGTCTTTCAGAAATGGCCAATGCGTTCCAGATTATATGTCGGTGCCACTGGCCAGTTCCTGGATAACTCAAATGAAAATCAAGAGGCATCTTCGTCATCCTCTCAAACATAGATCATTTGCACATAAGACTTTTGGAGGTAATGATAAAAAATGAAGAATAAAAATAGAGTTGTCGTTTTAGTAATTTTGTTGCAGTCTGTAAAATTTAACAAAGTTGTTTTACGCGGCAAGTGAACCAGATTCATTGAAAGTATTATCATTATTGTGCCATATGACAACTGAGTATTGTGCATATTAATATAAACAAATGATTTCAAATATGTAAATAAGATTAAAATATTAAACAATGTGTTATTTTTATCCGTGGGTTTATTTCTGTTTCTGCAGTTCTGTACTTGTACTTTATCTGAAATTCCGTGTTTTGGGTTCAGTTATGCTTGAACTGTCGGCTGTGCACTTTCTGTTACATTTGCACTAAATGCATGTGTGAATAATCTAAACATTCGTCATGTGAAGTGGTCTGACAGAATCGCAACAATAGCATCATCGTCACCTTTTCTCCTCCCTTGGCTCTTTCCTCCTTTTCATGTGAATAGCACATGTGGAATAGTAAATAAAATCGTTCTTAAAAATTACACTGATCTCAAGTTTATTATTAATGTTATTATTGTCGATGTTTTTCTAATATAACGCCTTCACAATGTGCAATAGGTTTTCTATGTGTTCCCAACACAAACATTATAATTATACCTTGGTTTAAAATAGGCCTATTTTACATAGCCTACACTGAACATTTTTTATATTGTAATATTTTAATAAATTATTGTCTTCATTTACAGTTCTAATATATCACATGTGATGGCAGCATGCTGTGAATTTGCATTTATAAACCTTTAAAACTCTTAATAATGGAGTCACTGAAAGTCTGTGGCAAGTACTGAATAAGTCTGTAAAGCATATTTAAACCCTCTAAAGAGGTTTAAAAGTTAGGCCTTAGATTTAAAATTTATAAACCGGAGCAAAGGCTACTATTTATCTAAATATGTTATTAAATGGATCGTCTTTATCTATTTATTTAATTGTCTCTCTGTTTACTCTAATGTTTACTTTGAATTGAATATGCATGAAAGAGACAAACTATTGAATATGATTATTAAATGCACGGTTTAGGCTTTTTTAGACGTTTAAGTTTTGTAATATCATAAGGTTTTTCATTAATTGAAAACTGTTGGGAGCGCTCTAAATATAAAAAAATAATTACTCTTGGTAGTGCTTTAAATATAAACGCGTGATGAACGTACGCAATATTTAAGCACTTCCGGTCGACTTCAGTAAACCTCAACACGCATGTGCTGGTCTTTCTAGGAAGTTCCCCTTTAAAACGCGAAGTACGCATGCGTTACATCCTTTCTCCCCAAGAGCAGGAAAGGAGCTGGTCACATATTTTACACGTTGCAGCATAACTTGAGGTAAATGTACTTCGATTAATTATTGTCTTGATGCATTTTAACATAAGTGAAAGTATAATTGAAGATTTTGGTAGAACTGTTCATGAGGTTAAAGGCTCGGGTAGAGGTTTTTTCTTCCTGGCTTTGCCACGTGGTGGGTCAGCACGCGCGAGAATAATTTATAAAATAATTACTTGCTACATCGTTTCGTAGAAGAACAATTCTACTTTATTTACTGGAATCTGAAGCATTCCCATTTTATCAATCCCAAGCTTTATCCTGAATCTTTAGGAACGAGACGCTCTATATCACATGAGTTGCATAATGAGAATCCTTGCATTGACGTAAAGTTAACCGGATGAGGAAGAAATGTCCCAGTAAATTTACATTCAGGTTCTCCTTTTCGAAATAGAATGATTCATAAAAGTTGGATTGTCTATGTGGGGTTTAGGAAATAATTAGAAACACTCGTCTTAATTTGGAGTGTAGATTTATCTTTCTTTATTTTTAGTTATGTGGTGAAGAGACCTCGAGTTACTCTTAATTTTGAACCCAAAGTGGATAACGTTACAGATGTATTAAATTCCTTCTGGGAGCGTATGATCAATATTTTAAAATCCAGACTTAAAAGACCTGTTGTAATCATGACCCATCCTTAAAAAAAGGATTTAAGTATCCCATGAGGATCGTTATAAATCATTTTGGCAGGTGAGTGTCCTAGATCTGGTGATAAATTGCTCCTTTGCCATTTGTTTTGCTGTCGGCAGGACTGTGCTCTGTCCAACATAGGTCTGCTGTCCCCTGTGTGGCCTGGTTAGTTTTGGGATGGCCTTCTGTGACCTGGATTGGGTAATCAGGGCTTTGACTCACTGGAGGTGCTGTGGTCTTGATAAAGGTCCTGACCTTGATTTGAACTAGAGCTGCCCATGCCTTTGTGCTGCTGTGGGAGGGTCTACTCTCAAGCTGTGTTACATGTGCCTTTTGACCTCTAGTTCATCAGTCATCTTTGAGTTTTTCATTTACTGGCTGTTCCCTCAGCAGGGCTTATTTGAAGCAGAAAATCAATCGCTGAAACACAACATTGGTTTTGATGGTCTTTTTAGGGTGTTCTGTTTTGTTCCTTTTCTTGGAAGATTTTACCTTCAGAGCAGAGCTTGAAGCTTAAATTATAAATTTAAATCTGTCCTTTTTTTTTGTTGTTGAATCACAAAGGAGCCAGATGAAGATGGCTGCAGCCACTGGAAGAGATCGTGGCATTTGGCACTGGAAATGGATAACATGAAGTACAGATGAATTAAAAAAGGTAATTTTAATGTATTATAAATGTTAATGCATTTAATGTTTGTTGCTATGATGAATGTCACTTTTGCCGTTTACCCATCATACCAAATTGGGTTGCTGACACTGACTGTCTGAAGCAACAGCACAGTCGACTATCCAGTAGCCTTTTTGAGATTTTGACAGCATTAAATTCATTCTATTTTTCCCACTAGATCTAAGGATTACCACTAGAAAAAGGGTGCCCTGAGAAGTGCAGATGAAGACCGGTAACTAAAATACTTTAAATGCTAGTTTGTAATGTCAAAATTTAGCTATTTTATTTCCTTAAGTGATTAATTGTGTGGTTTTGATAAATCCATGTTGCCATGATGATCACATTTTTGCCGTTTACCCATCAAACCAAATTGGAATGCTGACACTGACTATCTGAAGCAACTGCACATTTGATTACCCAGTAACCTGGTTGAGATTTCGCCAGCATTAAATGTAACTTTTTTTTTTTTTTTTTTTTTCTTCACCCTCACACCAGGTCCAGGGATCGCCACTGGAAAAGGGTGACATGGGAAGTGCAGATGAATAAATGGTAATTTAATGTGTACTTATTGTAAATGCTTTAAATATGAGGTTTTCAAAATAAGAATTTTTTTTTTTTAATAAGGGGTCATGTGATGCATCAAGTTTTCCTTTCTCTTTAGAGTGTTACAAGCTGTTTGCGCATATATTAGATCCCTATAGTTGCAAAGACTAAAGTCTCAAACCAAGAGAGATTCTTTATAAAAGTTAAAACTTGTTCATGTGGAAAATGTTTTTACACCACAAACACATTGCATTACACCAAATAAACAATGTTATTTTAACAACGTCATAGGACCCCTTTAAGTGCTAAGTATATTTTAGGGAAAATGCTTGTTGCTATGATGAGTCACATTTTTGCCGTTTACCCATCAGACCAAATTGGTTTGCTGACACTGACTATCTGAAGCAACTGCACAATTGAATACCCAGTACCCTTTTGGAGATTTTCGTCAGCGTTTAAGTTTGTCCAACCTTTTTCCTTACAGGCTCAAGGATTGCCACTTGTGAAACCTGAGAGTTGCAGATGAAGAGAGGTATTTTGGGGGGTTATACGTTGTAATAGCTTTAAATGATAATTCCAAATGTTTTAGCAGTTCGGCCATGTAATGTTTTAAGTGCTAATTGTGTGGTTTGGAGGCAAAATGAATGCTTGTTTAGAGTGACAAAATGTTCCATTTTGCCAGGATTTCTATATTGCCTAAAATATGCACATTTCGGCATTGTTTATGCTGTGCAGACCAATTTTTTATGTCTAAGTACCTTTTTATGAGCGCTCTAGAGAGCAGATGGTTTTGTGTGCTTTTGAATTGCTCTCACGGTTCTTTGTCATACACCAATCGCTACGCTCAGTGCTGCTTCAAGTCGAACACTAATATTTACACACATTTGCATGGCTTTGACGTTCTCTATAGATCCCACCATCTCACGCACAACGATTGGTCGATTACGTACAATGTTCCTTCATGAAGTATAAAAACAGGAAACAAAAACCAAACCTGGATATTTTAGGCAATATAGAAATCCTGGCCAGGATGTGTCCAGGGAAAATGGCACATTTGGTCACCCTATGCTTGTTGCCATGATGAATGTCGCATTTTTGCCGTTTACCCATCAGACCAGCTTGGGTTGTTGACACTGTGACTATCTGAAGCAGCCACACAGTTGATTACTTGGTACCCCATTTAAGATTTCACTAGCATTAAATTTGCCCCGATTTACTTCCCACTAGGTCCAAAGATTACCACTAGGGGGAAAAAGGGTGACCAGAGAGGTGCAGATAAATGAAGTCTGGTATGTGTTGTTTTTTTTTTTTTTTTTTTTTATGAATTGTTGTTTTTCCTGTGTGTAATACCTTAATTTATTCCTCAACTGTGCAGGTTGCGTAGGTTTGCACAAAATGCAAGATGTGCTTGTGGGATTCTTCCAACATGAGGTCCCTCTGGTGCAAGGAGTCCAGGTCACGGAGAGCACAAGGAAACACTGCATCGGGTGGAAAAACAAGCGCAGAGGCTCCTGCATTCCCAAGACAAATGTTCTCATTCCCAAACTCTATCGTGTACTCATTGTAACAGCAGCTTGATCCTAACTATAAACTAGCATTGAAGTGCTAAAAGGTAAATGGGTTATGATCAAATGAACATAAAATTAAAAATAAATTCTCAGTGAAACCTTTTTAATTGTGTATTCATATGGGTCAGACTCGAGAAGGAAATCATTTTGGGGAACTAACCATGTTTTAGGGTGACTGAACTTTCGCACAGCAGAACTGCAATTACTGCATCTTCCTCCAGAACTTGTGTTCTTAAACTGAGTTTAGCATGAGCCTGGGCCAAAGTAATCCTGCCAGAACCAATAAACAATGTCATTTGTGTTTGAAAGTTATTATTTTTTTTTATTTGCTACCAGTTGTTTGCTGTTTTAGCTGAATATAGTCTTAAAGACTTATGTGCATCTCTATATAAACTGACGTGGTATTGTAAATTGTTAAACAAAATTTGCTCTCAGTCCTTTGGAAACTGGAAGTGCTGTATTGTGTATATAACTGCTCCATCTAGTGGTATAAGGCAGTGCTATGCAAAGAAAAGTAGTCCTGTGTAGCTGTCAGCATGTTGGTTTGTATAACTTACAGCAGTTTGACAGAAGTGACTGAGACAGTGGATCTCTGGGCCGAGTCAGAGCGAACTCTACGACTGGCCAAGTAATAGCTGTGGATCATTCTTTCAGCCTCAGGACTCAGGTCCACCTTTAGTTCCCTTGCATGAGCCAGTAGCTGGGAGAAAATACTCAAGTTTGGAAAAAATACTTTTTATGTAACTGAGACTAACCACATTATGTAAGTTACTTCTCTTTAAATGAATCAAACTACTAAAATAACAGTCTAATTACAGTTTATTGAACACTACTGGTAAAAAGTTTGGAATAAAGCTTTTGTTTCTATAAGTCTTTTCAAGAAGGTGGTTTATTTATTTTAAAATACAGTAAAATGTATTTTGTTAAATATTACCATTTAAAAGAGTTGTCCCTTGATCCTTCAGAGGATCCTAAATTAGAATGCCTATCAGAATAATTTTACTAAATTAACTTTTGATCTGAAGTGTGCATTGACTGACCTCTTTATAGTCTTGTGTGGTAAACTGCATACATGCTGGATATAGGGGCTCTTCTGGGGACATGGCCTGTCTCAGTGTATGCAGTGTCATAGACAGGAGTGGATGATTGCTGCTTGTCTCTCTACACTGGACTATGAGTCCAAACGATTCAGCAAGCTGAAGAGGAACTGAGCCCATTTCCTGCATTTATATAATTGGAATCACTGTAAGATAAGCAGATTCTGCGAAACCATGACTTCTATACAGAAGCACTGATGCAGTACTATAAAATAACACTAAGTCATTGTTTAAACGATTTGGAGTAACTGGGATTCAGTTGCTGACACGAATAACCACTGTGTGCATTCAGTTCAAGCACATCTGAGGGATTTACATCAAAAGTGAACTGATAAACGGCCTCTGTCTGCTCTGCTGGGCACCTGAAAGACATGTTTCCCTTTTTCAGTGTGTAAACAGTCATGAAGATATGGGTTCTTGTTATTTTAATTTAAATCTCAAGGATTCATTTAAAACTGGGATTTGGTTGCTGACACAAATAAGCACAATGAGGAACTCCCCTAAAATAGATGGCATTGTCTCTGGTTCCTGTTCCCAAATACAGAAAGAGGTGGGGTCATCTGGGAAGCAGAGCTGCATTCCTTCTACATCTGATCATTCCTGTGGTGTGTATTTACTGCTTATAAAATTCCTATCTTGTTTTCTGAGGAAAAGCTCCATTTGACTATGAATAAGATATGAACCCACCACAGAACCCAGCACCACATTATCACATCTGGCTGTCCTCTTGGAGGGGGAAGTAGCATCAGCTAGGGCCCAAAAGTTGCACTGGACTGGGAAGGAGAGGTGCTGGTCCATATCATCACCATATTTCTTGCCAGGAATGAAAACAGACACGGTTCTGCTTTCGAGAGCTGAGGGGAAAAATAGGTTTGCTTTGCTTGATTGCTTAAAATGCATGCACAATGAATTCTATCTTGTGTCTTCATCTGTGATAGAAATAATTTAAACAATCGGCACCAGACTGAAGCATGTCCATCTTGTCTTTCTTGTAGCAGGTGAGATCTCCCAACAGACAGACACCTCCAGATGCCAGCAAAGCTGAACCTGCATGGATGTTGGCGGTACCAGCTCCATGTTCATCTCTAGATAGAGATGCCAACAGCTCTCCTGTTAGCGCATGATGAATGCCACGCGAGGCTAAAGGCAGGCTATATCTCATCAACCTGTGAATGAATATGCACATAATATGCATAATATTTTGAAGGTTATTATCAAAAGAGATGTGCATTTGAAAAACCCAGACCTGTCAATGATTAGAGTGTCACTGGTAAGAGCAAGCACATCCAGGTGGTTGGGAGAGTCTGGATTATCTTCAGTTTGCACTAGGCTAAGAAGAAGCCCCAGTTTTAATGTGTTGTAAAGTCCAGGTGGGACCACCGGGGAACCAAATGAGTTGGCTACAATGGCAGCAAATCTCCACGGGGAACAGGCCGAGGCTGTCTGAAGTTTCTGGAAGTTGTTGCTAACCAGACAGGGGCCTGTGAGCAGCAGTCAGGAGCAAATGACTTTGACATTCTGTGAATATGTATGGTTATATTCATACCATCAAAGTCAAAACAAGACTTTACATTTGGGGGTCCATGGTTGAATGCTGCAAGCCTCTACGCTCCAGGTTACATTGGGCCACTGGTGTACATGAGCTGGAATCCCCACAACTCGGTACAGATGGCCGATTCTCATGGAGTTACACAGTTCATCTAATTACATTAAGAGAAACAAAACAATGCCAGCTGAGAGCTGGTCTTCACTTATTATTTGAGAAACATGTTCACCACCAACACAACTGCCAAGAGAAACACTGCAGGCTCTTTTAGACAAGGATTCCACTATGGGTTGTAGCAACTAATGAGTGTACCTTACATTCATTAACATATATGTTCAGTAACTGGAGCCTGACGTATTGAATTCCAGACTAATAATAGGTCAACACAATATGCTAATACCATCCAGAGAGTCTGTGGTCTCTCCAGTTGGCTAACTGAAAAATATTATTGAAGGAGACAGGATACTGAATACTGTGCGTGGATGGGTTTCAGCAGTTTATTTATTTGAGAGCTTTGCTTCAACATTATGAAAACCAGGTTAATTAGGCATGATGATTCACACACTAACTGTATTAATTCCTAATGGATAGCTAAAAAGATTATTTGCAATAGCATGATGAATAAAAAGGGGTATTTTAAGATCCAACAAGCATTTACCTCTTAGAAAAAGTGTGACAGATTGATATCTTAAGGAATCAGCATCATGAACTCCTAAAACATCCACTGCTCTCACATGAATGAGCTCAACTAGCTGTTTATCTGTGGATTAAAAAATAATTTTTTGAAATATAAATATTTTGCAACATTATAAATGCTGTTAATGTCACTTTTGATCGCTGCATTTATTCCTTGCCAAATAAAAGTATCCATTTATAATAAAAAAAAAAAATCATATGACTCTGATTTTGAATGGCAGTGTATAAACAATAGTTTTTTTAATTAATGTTGTCTCACCCCCTAAAACCCGGGACTTCACATCCTCTCTCAGCGGAGAAGAGCAGAGAAAGCAGGTAAAATCACTCCTAACCGTGGCAGACTCTGTGGCACCTGGTGCATGAACTCTGATATGATGAAACCCTTTGGACAAATTGACAAATCATGTAGGACAACAATTACAAAAATAACCCATAAAGTTAATAACATTACCTACCTCTAGAACAAGGGCATTTCTCTTCTGAGCAGAGAAATCTGGCTCCTTGTGTGTATTTGGTGACACGTGTCATGGCAATTACAAGGCCCTCCAAAGCCAAGGGTCTCATTGGACCATACCCACGGGGAAACTCAGAGAGAGCCAAACAATAGTTGGGAAAAGGTGGCAAGTGGGTTGGTTTTAAAACAACATTAACCTATACAGAATATAAATAGATAGATAGATAGATATTCAAATATATTCTCACACATGAAAAAAGTGAAATCTGCATTTAATTAGGTTGCCCCTTACCTGGTTTTCTGTTTCTATGTGGTCAATAAGTGACAGTGTTTTTATAGACAGATAACAAACCTGAAAAATAACCACTGTTTAAATACAGATTTTATGTAAATATGTTAAGCACAATGAAATATATATGGTATTTTCACACATTTCAACCAAAAGAAAACCTTAAGTTGGGTCCTTTTATTTTTATTTGTGAAACTCACTGACTGAAAGAGTGAAATGGCTTTCACAGGGTCGTGCAGTATACAGTCTCCCAGTGTGGCGTTCAGTTCAAGCACATCTGAGGGATTGACATCAAAACTGAACCGATACACGGCCTCTGTCTGCTGTGCACCTGAAAGACATGTTTCCCTTTTTCATTGTGTAAACAGTCATGGAGATATGTGTTCTTGTTATTTTCATTTGAATGTTAGAATCAACTTAAAAGTTTAGATAAAAACCAGATGTGGACGCCGGACGTGTCATGTAACGTAATACTCAAGGGCTCCTGTTCACTGAGGTAACGTTACGTATTTAAATATAGAAGTAACGAACTAATTAACTAATAAGGCATCCAACATCATAAACATACCTTCATAGATTTTACAGTCTTCAATGAGTTTACTTAACCCACCACTTCTGTCTAAATAAATAATTATAGCTTCTTTTAGGGAAAGCAGACCATCCATATCGCTGAAATGCACCGCCGTTGGCTCTGAAGCTCGGCGGGAAGCTCGTGCTCAATGTAATATATGCAAATGAGATGCATCACGCGCAACCTTGTACAAGGCATCTAAAACCTATAAACAAACATTTTTAAGGCGGTGCAGTATTCAACAAGTCTAGGTAACCCTCGACATAAATTTAAATACACTTTATTTAGAAAAGGAAAAACTTGTTTCCGAAAAGTGAAGCTGAATAGTTAGGCGGGAACCGCGTGCTCAATATAATATATATCAAAGTCCTTTATAAATTGTCTCTGAATATATGCAAATAAGATTTGTCCTAGATGAGCAAACATTTTAAGGCTTTGCATTATAAATGCGTTTGGTAAGGAACCACACGTATTTAAACACAGTATCAAATTATATGGGCACAAAGCTTTGACCCATAACACATGCAAGTTTATGCAAATGAGAGGAATCACACGACAGCCAAGTAATTCAAGAAAGGGTGTTTATTTGTACAGTACATCATTTAAAGGTCATAATAAGTCAGTAGGCACTGTGGTGTCTCATCTCATAATTAAACGATGGGTAATGAAACAGTGGTTTATTATATGGTCGTTGTCACTATTTAAGTGCTATTAACTCATTAAAATCTAAGTTGAAAATAGCCACAAATGTTCAATTTACACTACTATGGCTGATGATGACCCCAACCCTTACAGGGTTATCAACATTCATTTTGATTTCAAAACAGCTTAAAAGTTCTGCCTATTTTCTAACTAGCATACATAGTAAACATTATAAATTGAATATATATATTAATTTGTCAATCAGCATTTTTTTTTTAAAATTGCTTGCGTTGACATTATAACAAAAAAATTTTTTTCATAGCAAATTTCTAATAAGAGTCTAAACTACAAGAACATAATTGGTCATATACAGCACAGTATTAAAGCAATCAAGTGTAGGAGTTGGGGCAAAACAAGGAATGTGTCAAAGTAGATATTTTGTTTACAAATATCATCAGCCCTTGAAAAGAAATCTTACGAAAAAGAAAAAGCATCAGTACTTCAGCTCCTGAGCTAAACTCTTAGGGAAGGCGTTCAAGGTTACACAAAATATAATGTTATTTATACAGAAAAATAAAGTTTGAAACACCCTGCATGAATAACAGGTTAATGCACTGCTTCTGTTAAGAAACACAAAGGTCCACCCTCTGATCACGACATCGTACTCTGCAAATTCTTCCCTTTCATCAGAGAGAGCGATCACAGACGTTTCATTCAGCTCTCTGTGGATCGCCATTAGCAGCGTCACTCTTAGAGGAAAGAATCTTCTGATGGCGGAGCGTAAGAAAATCCCAGGAAGGCCTCATCAGCTTCCATAACACTAGCGTTGATGATTGACTGCCCTGAAGAATAGCACACAGAGTTTGGCACGGTTTCCTCCGTGAACTCGGGATCAAAGTTTGAGATGTCATACTGGGATTCCTGCAAGACAATATTAAAGAGTTGAAGGTTTTAATACATTTATGCATACAGTATTGTTTTGAAACTTACGTTGTTAAAGGTATAGTTCACCTAAAAATGAAAATTTGCTGAAAATTTACTTATTTGGCTATCCAAGAAGAGAGAAATTTAACATTACATCACTTTCTCATCAATGGATCCTAAGCAGTGAATGGGTGCCGTCAGAATGAGAGTCTCTTGATTCAGAAAAGACAACTTTTACACTGAAGATTGCAATATTCTGGATAGACTATAGATAGATTTTTAGGTTTGAAGTTAAAAAGGTCTTAATGATAGATTTATTTATTACAAAAACACAGCTTTTCATATCACAAGACACTAATTGATGGACTGGAGACGTGTGGATTATTTTTAGATTACTGCAATATTTTTTATTCGCTTTTTGGACTCTCTAATGGCACTCATTCTTAGGATTCATTGGTGAGCAAGTGATGTAATGCTACATTTTACAGCACAAATAGCCTGAGGATGAGTACAATTTCAGGAGCTTTTCATTTTTGGTTGAACTAAGTCTTACCACACTAGGGTTGAATGGAGGAGGGAGCTTTTTCTGTTCAAGGTCATCCCAGTTAATAGATAAGAAGAAATCATGTCCTTTGACTTCATTCTGCAAAAAATGGGACATAACACATAAGGCCTTTTTAATATTCCAAGAAATTTTAAATTCAGCATTGCCTGGTTGAATGTAATATATTATAGGAAACTGAGAAATCCTATTGAGATGCTATTGAACTATTTAACAAAGTCATCCACCAGGGGGTGATATATCAGTACTAAACAGCTCACAAAGTCATCTCTGTAGCCAAGCCTCCTGGTGTGGTCTTTCTCTAGCAAGGCCAGAAGGATGGACCAGGCAGCTGTGGATGCCCCGGGGCGCATGGTAAGATCCTTGTGAAGAATGTTGTCATACATCTCATGTGTGTCCCTGCTGTAGAATGGAGGCTGTTGGCGTATAATGTTAAAACAAGATTTAAGCTTCATTGCCTACATTTTCAGACACAACTATCCACATTTATGGTTTATTTATAACTTACCAGGCCATAAAGCATTTCATACAGCACAGAACCCAGACACCACCAGTCCACAGTGTTATCATAGGGTTGTTTCCTGAGTACCTCTGGAGCTAGATACTATTGTGACAACAAGAGACAGCAATGTTATGTTAAAATGATTGTTATTTGCAGTTAATTTTCTGAAAATGTAAATAGGTTAATCAAGGAGAGTAAATCGTTAACAATTTAATAAGAAGAATCGTGGTAAGTAGTTACTTTTAAATTCAACAACTAATTAAAAGAATATACTTAGTATAAAATTACACAGTAATGTGTTTAACACTTTTCAGACATAAAATCGAAAACATGCAATACACAAAAGTTTGGGGTTGGTAAGATTTTGTGTTTTTGAAAGAAGTCTTATGTTCACCAGGGCTGCATTTATTTGATAAAAAATATGTTTCTAGTATTGTGAAATATTATTACAATTTTAAATAACCGTTTCTATTTAAATATATTTTAAAATGTAATTTATTCCAATGGTTGCAAATCTACATTTTCAGCAACCATAACTCCAGTCTTCAGTGTCACATGATCTTTCCGAAATCATACTAATATGCTGATTCGGTGATCATGAATCATTTATTATTATTCAAGTTGAAAACAGTTGTGCTGTTTATTATTTTTGTGGAAACTGATACATTTGTTCATAGAATATTTGAAAGAGAACAAAAGAACATAATTTGTCAAATAAAAAAGTATTTTTCTAACATTAAAAAATCTATTTAACGACCAATTTAATGTGTCCTTCCTGAATAATAGTATTTATTTCCTATTAAAAACATCCTACTGACTCCAAACGTTCGAACTGTCATGAAAGCATCATTCATCCATTGTATTTGTGTTTGTAATACCTCAGGTGTCCCACAAAATGTGGTCGTTGTGTCTGCTTGGGAGATGCCCTCCTTACACAGTCCAAAGTCAGTCAAGACTATATGTCCCTTAACAGACAAAAGATGCCAACAGGAACATTTTCAGGAAGCCACACAAAAAGCCTATTCTACACAGAGCCAAAGAGTCTTTTGTCTGACTGGAATATTTGCCAGAGCCTTGTAACCTCACGGTTTCATCAGATTCGATAGGAAATGCACAAGTAAAACTTGAAGTCTTCAGTTTCATTGCAATATTTCATTTGGCTGGCCAAAGCTACACTTTGTACACCTCGTCTCGGGAAATCAGAACAGTTTGTTATACTTCACAGCGAGGGTAGACTACTCTGTTTCCCCTGGAACTCTCTTTAAACGTTGATCTGCTATACGCTCTGGCAATGATAAAAGTGTGGAAAAAAGATGACTTACTTGAGAGTCCAGCAGGATATTTTCTGGTTTCAAATCCCTGGGAACACAAGAACACTTAACTTGTTGACATTTTGTCATATGTTTCCAGTCAGGAACAATTCAAGTAAAAAAAAACACTACACAGACCTTTGCACAGAAAAATCATAACAATGAATTATAGCTATTATAATATGATAAGACAGACTATTCATAATGTATTTAATTCATATGAAGAGCAATTCCTTGCTGTCATATAGGGTCACACCCTATGAATGCAAACTATGATCTCATGATGGCCATTTCATACGTGAGTGTAATTTTAAATGACAACAGTTAAGCCAGTTCACCAATCAAAATTTCTCAAAAACGTTCTGGATAGCAACTGGGAAAACCATAAGAGAGAGGAGGTGTAGAATATGTCTGTTAAACATTCCTCTGCCTCTGGGAATTCTCACAGACTTTAACAGCTAAACATCATCCAAGAATCACCAAACCTGTGTATTTATAGACAAGTGATCGTGTAGTAAAGCTGCATTTACCTGTAAACAATGTTAAGAGAGTGCAAATAACCCAGAGCACTTGCCATCTCAGAGATGTAAAACTTCGCTCTGGGTTCAGGAAAGGTCCGCTCTTTTTGGAGGTGAAAGAAAAGCTGTGATTGAAAGAAAATCAACAATTTTAACATTCACTGAATAAATGCAAAAAACTGACAGGTTACCCATTACATCATGGTTTATCATGGCTATTTTGTAGCCTGCCTCACTAGCTAGTAATTATTGGTGTAATGTTTCATTAGCTGACATTTAAAATATCATCAGCAGACTTTTAGCTAAAAAAGAGGAAGTCCAGTGATAGAATTAAGCATGAGAATAGGAACCATGCTAAATGCCAATTAAAGGACCAAACATTAGCAACAGTCATGCACTTCTTTTTTTTATGATCTCATGCACATGCCACATGACAGTCCCCTGCATTTCCTTGTTAAAGGGATAGTTAAAAAAACAAAAAAATAATAATAACATTCTGTCATCATTTACTCACCCTTATGTCTGTTAAAACCTGTATGACTTTATATCTTCGAAGGAATACAACATGTAAGTCAATGAGAACCCCACTGATTTTCATTGTACGCATTAAAACAGTTAAAAAAAAAAATCAAAATATCTTACTTCTGCGTTCCACAAAAAAAAGGGTAGTAGTCATATAGGTTTGAAATAAAATGAGGATGAGTGAACGATGCCAGAATTTTCATTTTTGGGTAAACTGTCCCTTTAAGACATACAATGTCACCATCAGCTATAGCTGTATTCATAACATATTGATTTATAACAGTGGCTTTTGAGATGTAATAAGTCAGACGTCAGCCTTGAGCTTCTCAACCACAAATACTCACTTCTCCACCATTGACAAAATCCAGGACAAAGTATAACTTGTCTGTTGTCTGAAAGGAATAGTGCAGTCCAACCAGGAAGGGGTGTTTAACATTTTTTAGCAACACATTACGCTCAGCCATAATGTGCTTTTGCTGGCATGGAAAAACAATTAAAAGGAATTCATTAATCAAATGTCAAAGACCATAAAGCAAGCATAAAGAAAGGTTTAGGTATTAAAACAAAGAAAATCATTACCTCTCTCCTTTTTAAAATGACCTTTTTTTGTAAGACTTTAATGGCGTAATACTTCCCATCCCGTTTCCTCTTTGCAAGAAGAACCTTTGTGTGGTAGAGAACACGGTGGGTTAGCTACAGTTTCACCTTCCAATAGGGCTGTCCATGGACATAAAAAAGCTCTGATTTCAAAACTGAGAAAGTTTCACTTCCTAAATGGAGAGTCCGTGGATCAGAAACAAACACTACAGCTAACCATACAGCAAAGAAAACAGAGAAAATTAAGTCTCAGAGACTTTCAGTAACCTATTCATAATGTTACCACAAGGGATTGACCCACTTTCTCTGACAAACTTAGGTCCCAAATTTCAGGTAAGTTTCATCATTAGGCATTATATTTTAAAAGAAAGCTCACCTTCCCAAAGCTTCCCTTTCCTATGACTCTAAGAAAGTCAAAGTCAGTGGGCTTAGCACTATTGAAAAAACACAGTGATTAAGGCAAAAATTAAAGCATATGCACCATTCAGTTCTACCAGTTGGATGTTTTGCATCCAAATTATGACATGAATACAATATCTGTCACTATACAAAAGCAATAAACTATTTGAAATACTTATAAAACACTTACTGTGGATTTCCAGATGGCCCTAGGTTTATATTTCTAGAGGTAGAGGTACTCTGTAAGGAATGTGACAAAATTAGGTAAGACTCGTTTAAAAGCAGTAGTAAAACACTAATTTATTTATTTAGAGTTTATTAGTCTGGACGGTACAAAAATATAATCATAAACAGAAAAACAGAAATAAAAGATGCATAATAATTTACAGGACAAGTTATTTTGCATCTTGGGTCCTTAGAAAGGATTTTCCCAAAAAATAAAAAAAAGATAATTCCATACATTTATTGCATGTTATAAATGCTTAAAATCTAACTATACAGCATTTAATGCATGTAAATACGGACAACAAGCAAGACAAAAAGAAAAGTATGAAGACAATTTAATGTGTTAAATTAAAAACATAATATTAGTACATATACCAACCTTATCATCTTCATCCTCTGAGGCATCAGAGAAGTTTTTAGATTGGTCCATCTGCAGAAAGTCTTTGACATCGGGACTGTGCATTTGAAATGAACATTCACATGTTAGAGGTCTGACTGAGGCGAGATACAAAGCCACAGCTGTGAGGAGGAATATGAGCTAACATCAACAGCTCTCTATAACAAGAACTGTAACCATAGCAAATTTCACAGAGAATCAGAAAGAAGCATTTTTTGATTTGGCACCGGTTCACAAGATATAATCGGACCAGCTTTGCACTCAAAGTTCAGAGAGTAACCGGTTGTGGCTGGTTTTGGCACGTTTCCATTGTAAAGCCCACTCAAATTTGACATACATTTAGATGCACTGACACTGTGAGTGGTTAAGAAAACGGATATACTCACTGGCTGCAGAGCTGTGGATGGGACAAAATCTTCTGAATGAACTCATGTAACCCCGCTCTCCTGTGTTTTATGAACTCTAAGAATTATACCAAATATATAGGTACAAATTAGCTTAAGAAAAATATTATGAAAATGTGCATAGTAGTGATTTCAACTGATATTATATTCATCAAATAGTAAGGCCACACTACATTTTTAATGCATGTACTAATGTATTAATATTATGAACTGCATAGCCCTCAAAAAATATTACCACAAAACAGGCTGATAAGATCATGTACAGTGTTTGTTACAAAATGCCTCTTGAACTTTGGTTTCATGCTTTTGGTAGACATTAATAAACTGCACTGAACACTTTGTGGTAAACACAAACCATGTTTACACTCATTGCAAGTGAAACCATATTTGATGTAGCCTGGGTGCTTTTTTTTTTTTTTAAACAGTTTTTCTCAGGGTTTTTGCAGATGTCAAGCAACCTTTCAAACTGGCAATTGCATGATTTCCATACTTTCAGAAAGTGACATTTATGCCAAAATACAGGAGAGTATGATTGGGGTTCAGTCAAAGGGGTTATGTTAGCATCTGATATGTCTGATATATCATGTTGCCCATGACCAGAACACTTCTAAGAGCCATTTTTGAGAACTACTCAAGATAACCATCACCTCTTACTGGAAATAACTAATTTATCAGTCACTTATCAAAAACATAAGCCTCAGTCTCTCAGTGAAGCATGGGGCACTATTGTAAAAATGTGCACCAAATAATTAGATTGCTATTGTCGAGTGAGACAGCAATTATCCAGAAATAATGAGGGGAAGAGGGAAAATCAGAGAGGGAGAGAATCTTACCGATTTACAACGTTCACAAATTCTTTATGTGCTTTCAATGGTCAGACGCATGGTTTCTCCATGAAAAAGATCCTGACCACATACTGGCCACATAATTGGTCACACATGAGCTAAATACAATTGGTTCTTGGGTGTGCATTCACATTCTGTTATTTATGTACTCGATTGTGCTGCCACATTGTCTGAGAGCATAACATGAGATTAAACAAAAGACAAAGATTTAGGGTCGGGGCAGGCGGATTTAGCATGGTTGATTTTCTGTATTGAACACTGTTGGATAACCTAATTTAGTAAATACACATGATTTCTGTTAAGCTACAGGAAGCAAAGTCACTAATGTATGTGCACGAGATGACAAGTTAACCAGTGGGCTCTGAACATTATGCATTTTATTTCATGAGAAAATAAGGAACTGTAAAATACCTGGGTCAAAGTTGTCTCCAAATATTCTCTTAGCAGGAATCTTCAAATTCAGAGTAGGAAACTGTTTTTTTAACTGTGGAAAGACACATTACAATTAAAAAAACAGAACAAGAAATTTTAATTTAAAGAAGTGAATCCATTTATTTCTGCATTACATTATTCAAAAGTTACATTAAAGACATTTATTATTTTACAATTTTTTTTTTTATTTCAAATGAATGTTGACCTTTGGAACTTTTGAGCTTTCTATTCATCAAATAATCCTGTAAAAAGTGTCCAATAGTTCAAAGTTACAAGTTTTAACTATGATAATAATAAGAAATCTTTCTTTAGCAGCAAATCGGCATGTTAGGAAAAGATCATGTGACACTGAAAACTAGAGTAATGGCTTCTGAAAATTCAGCTTTCCCATCACAGGAATACATTTCTTTTTTTAAATATATTAAAATAGATTTTTACATTCCAAAAGGATCATCAGTTTTATATTTTACATTACTTGGTCATATGTGAATATTTCATTAGAAACAAGTTCCAAACTAAAAATCTATGTTACTTAAAAATAGCTCAGTTCGGGAATCTTTCAGTTTACTTACTGTGTTGTACAGTTTGTCAAA